>NC_071108.1:3545000-4242500 GCF_024256425.1 Clarias gariepinus | reverse complement strand
ACTAGCGGAGCAGTGATGTGATGTGGTCATAGGCATCACAGCCATGTTATATCCAGCAATACAAAACATTGGCCTGTATCAAGCAAAAAAAAAAACATTTAAAAGATTGGAATTGGGTTAAGAGCCGTCTAATGCGTTATTATAATTCCTGAAGGGATTCTGCTGAACCGTCAACAAAAAATCATGAATGGGGGTCACTTTAATTTTAACTTTAATCTCACAGGATTGGAACTAATCAGCAGTGTGTGCATAAGAAAAACACTTGTTGGTGCGACTCATCAGAGAAAGACGTTTGCTAGAGAGCATAAAGATTGGACTTTGGAGCGATGGAAAAAGGTCATGTGATCCAGATTGGGCCTAATCCAGCGTGATGGGCGTGTCAGGGTAGAAAGGGAAGCGTATGAAGCGATGCTCCCATCATGCATAGTGTCCACTGTACAAGCCTCTGGAGACAGTGTTATGTTCTGGAGTTGCTTTAGTGGCTCAGGTCTAGACTCAGTTACGCTATGTCGCAATAAAATGAAGTCAGCTGACGACCTGAATGTCCTGAATCACCAGGCTTTCAGACATGTTCTAGGAATCAGTCTGTATGAGATGATTAGGTATGTTGCACCAGTTCAACAAGCTGATAAGGGAAGTTCCGTAACACACACACACACACAATGTATGAGGAAGTCAGGTTTAAAAATAGCACTGTGTTATAAGTATAAGTTGCTGGCATGATGTTTGTTCATTCGTAGTTCCTTATAAACATCATGAAAGCTAAACTAACAATAAAAACACACACACAAAAAGCTATGCGTATTATAAAAAGCATAATCAGTCCTAAGCTTGTGTTTGTCCTGATATTGAAGAGTCACTGCAGTGCACTAACCCCTCACTCCACATTTCCAGAATTTGGCGCTGATCGTGCTCGGCATCGGTGCCGTTTTCTCGCTCGTCTTCCACCTGGGTACACGGGAACACACGCAGCACCGTGGGACCGAGGACCAACCCCTGGTGTCTCACTCCATCCAGAACTCGGGGATGCCGCTCCAGTGGAAACACTGGCTCACTGAACCGTCCTTCTATCAGGTGAATACGCTGTACATGAGATACACACAAAAAATGACATAACCTACAAGAGGCGTTCAAGTCAAAGCAGCATGATTGATTGTGCAAAATAAAATAATAATCACAGTTCTGAGAGTAAAAACCCCCTTTATTTTTCGTCATATAATCCCCTGCTACATTAATGCACTCGTCCCAGGGTTTCACTAGTCCTTGGATACCATCAAGGTAGAAATGAGATGTGGAAATGGGCTCGAATCCCCACCTCCAAACAAGTAGCCCAGTAACTTACCGCCTTAACCGTTCAAGCCACATCTGCCCTCTAACTGGGCTTGGGACCGGCACCGCATGCAGTGGCTGGGAAGTGTGCACCTCAGATCCCCAAATCAACAACCTAGAGCCTTATCCACCTGAGCCACCGCTCCCGCATCACCGTACTGTGCTTGAAGTCTTCTGTAAATGTCAATCGCTTAACGCCTTCATTCACTAGAAATTTCATCACAAGTCCCAGTTTAGCTTGAACGCCCCTTGTATGTTTTAGGTCAGTGTTGCATTTTATTTCCTACCTTTTTACGCAGTATTTTTTAGAGAAAATGAAAAGAAATTTCCTTTAAAGATAAAGCATTGTAGATAATCAACAACTTCAGGGTGATAGCAGAAACAGAGCAGCGAGACGAAGGTGAAGTCGTCGTGTTTTGTTCCTACAGGTGGCTGCTCTGTACATGTGTACTCGTCTGATCGTCAACCTTTCTCAGACCTACATCTCCATGTACCTGATAAACTCTTTATTGCTGCCCAAGGTAAAGAAACGCTACACATTCCAGTCTAGTTATTAATTTCCGCATCGCTATTTTTTCGATTTGTTTCTGTATTCTGTAATTCTGTATCTTTCCGTCGTTCCTGTTTTCCCAGAACTACATCGCTACCATTCCTCTGGTCCTGTACATTAGCGGCTTTGTGTCCTCTCTGGCCATGAAGCCGATCAGCAAACGCCTCGGAGTTAGCGTGAGTTCCTCGCCTTCGCTTTGATTATAGAACATAGCCTGTAGGATGCAGACTTTCTCTAATCTTTTACATTTCGTCGCCCCAAGCACATTTTTATTAAGCGACCACATGCAACGTGATTACGTTAATATTACAAAGAAGACAAAGTATTTGAGAATTATTATTACTGATACAGTCTGATACATATCTGTTTAGTAACCATGACAACTACAAACTAAGGGACAGTTTGTACTTGGAATTATAGAAGCAAAACATTCTATAATCTAAAATCCCTTAAAACCTGTTTTTAACTAAACATTGTTGATGTGATGGATTTCTTATTTGTGGAAGGAGTCTTCAGTGTCAGTGTTTCATTTCATGGACATACCACTACAGTATGAATGAATAAAAAGTATAAAGTGCCAAAACATGTTTTTTTTTCTTCCTTCCCCTTTCTCAGAAGACGTATTTTGCGGGACTCGTGCCCATCGTGGCGTTTGGCATCTGGGTACTGCTGGATATGAAGATGGGCGTTCGCGTGTACGGAGCAGCCGTGCTGCTAGGAGCCGGGTCTGCCGTCATTCTCGTGATGTCTCTGTCCATGACTGCTAATCTCATTGCAGATCAGACGGTAAAAGAGCTCATAGCTGGTGGCTAAAAAGTGCCTTTGTGGCTGTGATAAAAAAGACAAATAAAAAATCTGATATCTAAAAAGATTGAAATTAGTACTTTCAATCGGACTTAACCTTTTCATCAATTGCTTTTTAATTGGATCGCACTTTACTCCCCACGCACGTCAGTGAGCCTTGGCCACCCAAGTTGTCGCCAGTTCTCTGGTTTCTTTGGTTTCCTTCCTTGGGTCACTTTTGGTATGTTCCGACCACTGCATACCAGAACCATCCCACAAGAGCCGCAGTTTTGGAGTTGCTTTGATTCTTGTCGTCTAGACATCACAATCTGGCCCTTATCAAAGTCACTTAAATCCTTATTCTTGCCAATTTTTCTGCTTCCAACACTTGCTGCCTAATATACTGTATCTCACCCACTTCCCAGCTGCCATTGTAATGAGTTATTGTAACTCTAGCTACTGTGACAAGGAATAATTTCCAAGTCTGCATTGGTCAGTGGTCCAAGGAACCAGTGAAATGGATGCTCACTGATGCACATGGGGAGTGAAGGCGCATCACTGTTTTGGTTGGGGTTAGCACTGTCACCTTGCACCTCCAGATTTCATGTACTTTAATGTTGAACCACTTCAACAGTCTAGTGTTTTGCGTGTCATCTTATTCTGTCTGTTTCTTTTTTTTTCCCTCCTTACAGCAAAGCGGCGCGTTCGTCTACGGAGCCATGAGCTTCACAGACAAGGTGGCTAACGGCCTCGCCGTGATGATCATCCAGACCCTGTACCCCTGTCAGTAAGTGCTCCAAGTCACTTCTTGAAAGATTGTTTAACGTCGGAATAGATCACTGGTTACTGCCGTATGTAACGTTCCGTGTTGTAACGTTATAATCTGCTGTCTTAAAGAACAGTTTGCATGTCAGAAGGTCAAGGCTTTGGTGTTGTACATTGGAGTATTTATTGTGCGTGTTCTATTTACAGAACACTGGCTTGCTGTACTGAGTGTGTTTGGTTCTATCATCGCGTCATGGTAGCTGTAACCGGGGGTGTCGGCATCGTGGCCGCGCTGTGCCTCTTAAGTCTGCTCGTCTGGCCAATCAGGATACGCAGACGTGAGTAAAAAAGAAAAAAAACAGTGACAAAACAGTCTCTCCAAACATTTTGCTAAGACATGTATGATTTTGCAAATGTGTGGTTGTTTAACCACATTGTTTCCATGGCAACAGATGTGCTGTTGTACGATTTGTGTTTGATATATACACTCACATCTGTTTTAGGTTGAGAATGTTTTCCCATTCCCGGCAGACGGTCATCTTGGTGAACAGGTGAGGAACTTATTATTATAAATGAAATTATTAGTTTTACTAAAAAAATATATATATATATGGCTGCACATCGTTTAAAAAGGACAGCCCTGGCAAAAAACAAAAAAATCCCATAAAATTCGCAAGAAGAGCCACAAATATGAAATGAATCAAGATGATGTCTAACCTCCAGCAATGCTTCTGGAGAATGAAACCCTAAGGAGACGCAGTAATGAGCGCTTGTGGAACGTCCCTTCTTAGAAACTGCTCAGACTTCTCCTTCTGACATTTTAGAGAACTTCCCTCGTGTTTCATTCTTTCCTCTCTCTCTCTCTCTCCCTCTCTCTCTTTTTTTTAAATCACAGAGTGTAGTGTTTCTTTTTGCAGGTTTGCGGCTAAACATGGGAAAACTTTGACAACATGAGGATGGGTGTGATTGGGGGAAAGTGACCGAGCACAAAGCAGCGAGTGTGTCCTTGCATCATGTCTACACAGTGAATCTGAGAGTTATGAGGAAGCAGAGCTGTCTGAGGAAACATGTCAAACACGACAGTGTCTCATGACCACTACAATGCAGAGGTTCTTCTTCTTTTTTTTGTTCCTTTTTTTTTTTTTTTTTAGCGACACTGACTTTTCTGACAATGCCAATGTCGACTTCTTGAATACCAAGAAGAATTTCACTCGGTGGCTGTATTTGTAATATAAATGTCAATGTTTAAGATGTATTTTAATGTCTTTATTGATATTAAACACTTAAGATATCAACTCGACATAATATTATAATGCTTAGTTTTTTATATTTCTTAATTTAATCAGACTTGAATCGGATTGGTCAGAAGGTGCTGATTTATTTCCCGTATCATCAGCTCTGAGAGGAGTTCAGCTCAGATCCGTGCGAAAGTCTTGAGCCCTCCCCCGTCATTTCTTCATATTTTGCTTCCAGAGAGCCAGACTTTCTTGTAATTGGTAATGTCGGAACAGTTGAGGGACAGTTCTCAAGCTCAGGGTTCCTGAGGGACTTTTTGTCTCTAATTTTCCGTCCAGTTTAAAAAGCATCTAAGTTAAAGGCATGACCCAGTGAGACACAGGTGCACATGATGACAGATGATCAGGCCGGTGATTATACTGTGTACCGCTGAATGCTGAGGGGTTGAAACAGATGAGAGGGGAAATGAGGTCGCTGCATAAACAAGCAATTTTTAACTTGGAGTTAAAAGAGACAGAGCGGGTAAGGCGTTGGACTACTGACTAGAAGGTTTAAACCTCAACACCACCAAGTTGCCGCAATTGGGTCTTAGAACAAAGCCCTTAACCCTGCTCAGATGTACAGTATAATGAGATAAAAATGTAAGTCGCTCTGGATTAGGGTGTCTGCCAAATGTAAAATGTTACTGAATGTAAATTTGAGGTCAATGTGGCTCATCGGTTTCCTGAGGTTTCTGTAAGGAAATCTTTAGTCCACATTTATGAAAGGAGTCTCAGATGTAAAGCTGCACCATTACAGTACATTTTCTTCCGAACAGAGGATATTACGTCTTCTCATTAACATGACATGCTCCATTTTCGATTTTGGTCTTATTTTCGTCAAGAGAAAGTGATAATTTATATACAGTAACATAAGTGATGATGGGAACTGACTTGTTTTATGGACATTATACGACCTTAAATGTAACTTTAACCATATAAAAAAAATGAATATGATATTTTTAAATAAATAAAAGTAGGAATCATTGGCTTTGCACCAGCTATAGTACGGTATCACTGTATCCAAAGCCACAGGTGCGTCCTGGAGCTCTCTCCCTGTTTAACCTCACCTCTATTGTTCTGGTATTTAGAAACTCCTGACCTGATTTCGTCCTTTGTTCCACATACACTACAATAGCTCTGTTTATTAAAAAAAGAAAGAAAAAAAAGACTCAGATTAACCCAAATCCCATCTTTAATTCATTTCATAACAGCAGGCTTTGAGGTTAATCTAATTATTAATAAAGCTTGTTGACAGACCTATTGTGTATGCATTTACTTTCTTTTCTTCCACAAAAGAGAGAATAAAAAAACGACACTGAAAAACATCTCTGTGAGTTTCTGCGTAAACTTTAAATGCAAAAATAATAAAAATGCAAAGATGTACAGTAAGCTTTTATTAAAGAACAAGATTACCTCATGGTGTAGTATTTATCACTGTGGCCTAGAACCACCAGGGCTGAGGGTTTGATTCCCACCTCGGTCTGTGTGTGTTAACTTTGTGTGTGCATGTGTGTGTGTGTGCTTGGAGGGTTTCCTCTGGGTACTCTGGTTTCCTCCCACAGTCCAAAGGTTCATTTCCAGGGTGCATCCTGCATCATGTCCTGAGTGGAAGGAACATTTACAGATGAGAACAAGAGCAAAATTACGACAAGTGATGTAGTGCAAAAAAGTGGGGCAACCTTTCATGATATGTTGCCAGATTGTGCAGTTTTTCTCTTTTTAATTACATGTTCAATTACTTTTTACCATCTTTGGGCTGGAAAATATGTCACGTGCTGGGAAAAGAAAATTGTCTCACTTTTAAGTTGGGTGTTGTTGAGATTATGGCTTCTCTGAGGGATATAATGAGCTTCTTATGAAAGTGTTAAAGATACTTAAGCCCAAGACACTTCGTTTAGAGTATACCTCAATTTTGTGGTAAATATTTTCTATGTCTCGTGTCTCTCTCCATCACGGTCATGGGTTTGTCTGAATGAAGCTGTGAATTATGTATGAATGACAGAAAGACATTTTATAGACTATTGAAACCCGAAATGTTTTATTTCCCATGCTGGCCTGTGAGTGCAATAACGGTAATTTTGTCAGCTATTTTCAATTTTAGTCTTAGTCTTAGTCCCGGGATAAATGTCCCTGTTAGTTTTTATCATATTTAGTCAATCTTATCCTATTTTTGTTTAGTCACGTTTTAGTCGACTAAAAGTCTGGACATTTTAGTCTAGTTTTAGCCAGAGGGATCCTTTATGTATTTTCGTCTAATTTTAGTCAATAAAAACGTAACATTTTAGCAATAAGATTATTATTAACTAATCCTATACAGTCAGTCCAGTCCAGTCCAAACCTTTTTTAAAAAGTTTTTCACAAAATAACTATCTTAACATTTAACAATTATCTTTTTATTTGATGTTTTTAGCAAATTATATTTATTTTTAATCATCACAAAAACTGCTGTGTGTCCATATTTTTTAAAACTACAAAACGATAAGACAGTACGGTGTTTTAAAACTTATTTTACACATTTGGACTGTTGTAGAGATAGCTCCTATGGGTCACAATCATTTGCTAACCTATTAGCGTAATGTGTTTGGCAATGGCTTAACTATAAAATAAAATAAAATACATCTCAACATAATTATATTAACATGTGGTAACATAATTACACACAAAAAGGCTGTAAAACTGGGTGATTTTCACGATATGTCTTGATGCGTTTTTTCAGGTTTGTGGTATTTCTTTTCCAGCAATTGTGTGCCCACGCTGTTTCCCCTCTGATATTACCGATATTACTACACATCAGCTTTTTTTTCCCCTCCGGTTCAATATGAAGAAAATAGGGCCAAATATCATCTGTTCTCTTTCGTCTGAGTAATACTGAGAGTTAAAGAGTTGAAGATGACTGAGCTTTTAACATCCCGTCACTGCACGCGCAAACTACTCCTTATAAGCCGTGACCCGGGAAACACCGCTGCTCGAGCCATAAAGGATGAACACCGTATCACAGCAGATTGTGGCGAAAAATGATATGTTATTATATAAAGACACATGTTTTATTAGTTGTTAGTCTCGTCTTTTTTCGTCAACATTACTGCATGCTGATTTCGTCACTGTCACTGTTCATTGATATCCGTGACGGCTCGTCATCGTCTCATCTTAGTCACAGGAAAAAAGGTTGTCACACTAATATTTTTTATCAGAATTTTCGTTGACTGATTGATGATGGATTTCGTTAATGGATTATTTCCTAATGCATCCTGGAGATCTTGGATTACGGTTCAGAAGATCTCAGGTTCAAACCCCACAACCACCAGGTTGCCACTGTTGGGCCCTTGAGCAAGGCCCTTAACCCTCAACTGCTCAGATGTATAATGACATTTTAAAAATATGTAAGTCGCTCTGGATAAGAGTGTCTGCCAAATGCCTTAATGTAAATTTGGGGATGTGCTGTTTATATAACGACAATATTCAACTTCAAGGGTGGAACAGTAACTCAACGTCAGCATCACCTCACCAGATTATTGATTATTTTAAAATCCAATAACAAATCTTTACCTCTTACCCAAAAGTCTTATTTCCAAGCAGCCTGTCCCAGGAGACTTAGGGCATGAAGTGGGGCAGATCCTGGACGAGGTGCCAATCCATAGCAGGTCACACACACACACATTCACATGCTTATTCACACACTATGGGCCATTTGGGAAATAGTAAATAATTTTTCTTAGCAACTGCATAGAACTCAAAAGGGAGCTGTTTTACTTTGAAGTTGTTTTGGTGAATTTTCTGGTTGAGGCGCTCCTCAGAACATCACAGACAAGGGTCAGTTCTTTGAAACGGGGGGTTATTCCTTGGGCAAACACTTCGTCTGAAGTGTTGATGCCTTGAATCACGCTTTGAGAACTCATTGGCTCTTTGTCATAAAAAGTCATTCTTACATCCTTGGGAATGGCTTTGATTGTCTGCTTTGGCTTTAGGCTTTCATATTTATAAGTCTGAACCCAATATAACGGAGTGTGAGATGTTTCTGTGTATCCTTTAGTTCGCTCGTCTTTTGTAGCTCAACTGTAGTTTCGCTCAATCTCGAACACATCCTCATGAGACACCTGATTTCGTGTTCATTTTGCCTATTAACTACTACAAATGAACTAAATTTACTGTACATCAAATCATACATTTTTATTTTAGGCTTACAAAAAATCATTATTTTTTACAAGCAATTATGAAATAAATTATGATTTACTCGCCCTCTCATCCATTCTCTATAGCGCTTATCCTGTACAGGGTCACGGGAGGCCCAAACCCTAGGGCTTCAGGGCACTAGACAAGGTACACCTAGGACAGTGTGACAATCCATTTTAGGGCACACACGTACACACACACTACAGGCAATTTAGAAATGCCAATTAGCCTCCCCTGCATGATTCGGACTTCAACCCTGGAGGTGCGAGGCCACAGGGCTAACAATTACGCTACCGTGCCAAAGGAATCAATTACAAATCGATTATTAATTTAGGATTTATGCAACAGAGCATGTTCATGCTTCCCTTGGAGAACTATAGCACACACCCCACTAAGGAAACAAACCTTCACATTTTAACATCTTAATCCACTGGAATATATATCAAGACTGATGTAAAGCTCTGCCTTAGAGTAAAGTGTAATGCAAGCTCTTCGTACTGATCTCCTTATCCATCCTTATGTGTGCATTGTCTTACAGGAACAACCCTGATTGGTTCGCACTTACCAGATTTTAACCCATGGGAGATCTTGGAATGATGACAATTTATGGTATAAATTTCTATGATATAAACACTTTGGGGATGTGCTGTTTATATAACGGAAATATTCAACTTCAAGGGTGGAACAGTAACTCAACGTCAGCATCACCTCACCAGATTATTGATTGTTTTTCTATGACAGCACACCCCAAATTGTTTTATTCTCCAGTATTGTGAGCATTTCAGAAGAGTGAGTTAAATTAATGATGAAAGCCTGTTGTGTTGTGCTTTTATTAATGACATGGCAATTGCCTGTGGTGTTTCCCAACAATAATACATTTAAACTCGAGGCACCTGACTGCATAGCTCAGTGTTTCCAAACTAGCTTCCTCATCAAACACATTCGGTTCAACTTCTGCCTGGAAAACCCTGCCATGACCTTTCTATATTTTATTCGAACCAAATCACGCTACTGCTCCCTAGAGGCTGGACACGGCACAGTCCTGTTTGGAGTCCTTCTGTCCTTGACATCTGGAGATAATGCTGGATGTGTTTCAAGCGCTCTGATATCTAAAGATGTTGACTCATACATGGGCGGCATTCGGTTTCCACAAAGAAGAATTTTCTGAAACGTGATCAGCAAAAACAAAACGCCACGACGGCCTTTAATTTGGCCAGAGAGACTCCTGTTGATCGGCCCACGGCGCAGGCTGCCGTTGACCCCCTTGCAGTGTTTAAAACTGCGGTGCGGACTAATTTGAAGAGCAGGCGTAATCACTGCCTGTTAGCGTGACCACTAATTGGAGTGCAGGCCGGGGCTGGTCGAAAGATGGAGGTGGAGTGCTGTCGGTAGTCTAGGATTACCTCATTAAGAAGAAATAGGCAGGGAAGGCATGGGTCTGCCACCCAGGGCACCAGCATGGAGCGTTTCGGGTGTCAAAGATTATCACTGATATTACTATCATTATCGTCACTGTTATCGTTATGACCTTCTTACATACCACCATTGCATATACCCTAACTACATATGATCAACCCTAAATACATCCTACTACTTACTCGACAATCGCATTAAACAATCGTTAAATCTGTGAATACATAACAACGCTTAGAAAACATCTTATTAAGTGTCTATGTATGCTTTTGAACAGACATCCCGGCCTGCGAATAATACAGCATTGCAGTTTCAGGTTGTGTGTAACATTGTCTGTAATGAGAGCAATAACATTCGTGCCCACTAAATGTCAAACACATTAAATTATAAGGTAGGAGCCCATAGCAAAGAAACTCCCAGATGAGATCTCATGGTAATCTCTTCTTTGTCTCCTAGACAGAATTGAGCCATCTTTAAGACTTGAATGATGAGTCATCTTCTCAAATGTGTCTCAAATGTGGCTCATTACCTCTAAATCTCAGATATAGCTCATATTTGTCTTGTGTGCGACTCACATATTTTTTGATTTCCCAAAGCAGTTTTTCCCCACAGACAAAGTATACAGTAATTATAAACTGTACATTTAGTTTTCTGATATGTTCCGATATGATCCTTTTAAAAACTTTTGCTTAGTCATGTGTGTATAGTTGGTTAAAATGAAATAAAATTGAGTTCCTTATATTGAAGACTATATTCTGTTGGAAAAATGTCACTTTATATTGCACAATTCTGATTTAACCACCAGTTATATTATTATACAGTACGTCTTTGTGTCCCTAGTTAATCAACATGGCTAACCTTTTACAAATGTGTACACCTTTATACATTTATTGAAATTAAACTGGCAAATGGCAAACTTACTTTACATTCTGTACAAATGTCATTACTAATAAAGAACTAAAATATAATATACAGAATATTTTTTTTATCGAGAAGTGAAGCAATGAGATAATGTTTGTGTTCAGTGATTTCTGTTTACACTTATCATTTAGGACCAAACCCATTTTTGATTATACATTCATGACTAAATGTTCAAAATTTTTTCATTGCCACCCCAATTAAGCCTACAGTACATATAGATTCTAATAAAGACAAATTTCCCACAATTTCTCCCACACGTGCTCCAAGCCTGCAAATGTTTAAGTGTCCAGTGTGTTAAAGAAATGTGCAGGACATCACCAGGCCTCGGTGATAAGTAAAAAAAAAAAAAAAAAAACTTTATCCATTATTCATCCAGACCTTTAGGTGGCGGTACCGTAAACAAAACAAAAACTGTGGTATACTTAGCTAAAATTTACACAGCTTACTGTACGTTTGTTCTTAAATTGCAAAAGGAATTCAAATTCTACCTGTGGGTGGATTAGCATGTGGATTAGCATATTTAGGTAACTAACACTTGTGAGGTTGAAAGTTTTTATTTTTTTTAAAGGGTAAAAATCAGTCAGCTGGCTACAGTATTATTATTATCAGGCTTTTTTTTTTTTTTTTTAAAGTACGTTAATGTTACTGCATGATCAAGTTTTGAAAACCAGTAGTTTTATTATAGAGTGTTCAGTATTTAACAGTATTTACCAGAACATTTGACTTTAGAGACATCGGTTAATTATATTCTATAAATTAAGACCAATATGTTTGTTTGTGGAAAGGTTATCTTGGTAATTATATACATTTTACTTTTCTTTTCAGAAGCATGCCACCGCAGGAGACTAAGGATGCAGGAGAATGTTCCGGAATCTCCATCAGCACCACATCATCAGTCAGGTAAACATCAGCCCATGAGCTCGAGCCCATCTCTCAACCTTCAGAAAGTTGGGAATGGAGTAGCTGGATGGTGTTTAGATGTTTTAACATATATATATATATATATATATATATATATATATATTGTTCCAAGCAACCAATTTTTCTCTTTCTCCTTTTTGACTAATTATTTTTTCACTGAAAGATTGTCACAATGCTGTGGTCGTTGTGTAACTTGATTTGTCAGATTTTGCTGGTGTCTGTTATATTGTATGAATTGTACATTTATTACACTGTATGCTGTATACCTGAGGATTTTTGATATGTTTAATAAAACTATAATATTTCTAATTTGTTTCATGCATCTCTTTTATTTCTGACTTTATTCTCATTATGGTCTTATATATGGCTCATTTGCTTCTTCAAATGCAGTTCTGTTTTTTATGTACATCTCTGCTTTCTCAAATGTTTCTCAAAAGTATGTCTTGCTTTGTGTCTCAGTTATGTCTCTTTGTTTCTCTTAAGTGGGGTTTAAGAAAAAATTGAAAAGTCAAAGTCGAGCTTGTAATGAGACCTGCTCAATTTAGTCTCATAAGACAAGAAAAAGCTCATTCTTAGCAACAAAATTTTGCTATGGGACATGACGGGGGAAGAGTGGGAAGAGAACCCGAGTCTGTGAAGCTCAAGGTTAAAGGGAAAAAAAAAGGAAAATATCTCAGATGGATTTGAATTGAAGGTCCAGGAATTGCACTCTTCACCAGCGTTTTGATATTATAGTTGATAATGAAAGAGAATAACCAAAATTTTTGCCTCACATATTTGAGCCCGGCACCAGATTTGGCCTGGGATTTTGTCACTCTATTTAGCGTTTAGTAGTTTACCCTGTTTAGCTGTATACGCTTTCGCGCTGGAGGTCACCCAGGAATCTTCTCCACAGATTGTGTAATTACAGCTAGCATTTTCATATGTCTCTCTCGTGCGCGGCTTATAAAGGGAAACTTGACATTTTACTGCTTTCATGGCGTACCATGTTGACCATTCAGAGTTTTATTTAAAGCTTGATTTTCTCATCTCGCTTATGTCAGTGCAGCTCTTTATTCTCTTATTATAGCAGATATTCCGGTAAAGGCACATGCCCTGGATTTATTTTTCTTCCTGATAACTGGAAATGCTAACACTTTTGGCACGAGTTGGTTGTTGTAAGGCTGTCATGTGTTACAGAAAATGTCATAATTTTCTTTGTCAACAGTGACGAAGAAAACTAACCTGTTTCTATTTCTGAGTATACATACATTTAGATCCTATTAAATGTAGCGTAACTGTATGAAACATTCAATAACATATAAACAAAAGTGTTTGTTCAGTTAACACTATCAAAAGCAGTTAAACTGATGTCATGTGCCTCATGCTAACTCTTCACAGGGTAATTAGCCTAATGTTAGGAAGCTTACTTTCTCTTTAAGAAACTTTGAGTTTCCTCACCTATTTCTTATATTTACCCAGAGACACATTAATAACATTGTAATTTTTTTAAGTCTATCTCTTCTTAATGTGTTTTATCTTACGTCCCTGTCTTTCCCCTTTTAAAGAACAGAAACTTTGCTTCTTCACAGTTAAAAATTAAGTGTAAAGTAAGTTTTCCATTGGCCAGTTTAATTTCAATAAATTCATTAAGGTGTACACATTTGTAAAAGGTTAGCCATGTTGATTAACTACATGGACATGGTACTGTATAATAATATAACTGGTTGATTTTTTTAAATAAACAAGCTAGATTTAGAAATAAAACATTTATCTATAACAAAGCAATTTTGTAATTGACTTTAGTTGTTACCAACCTACAATCTACATATCTTCATTTTAGAGATCCAACCTACTAATCCTCCCCTCCATCTACTGTACCTGTATGTAAGATGAAGTATATAAAAAAGTACTAAACACTCTTTAGTGTAGATGGCATGGTCAGAGAACCCAGCCCATAAATGTATTTAAAGCATTTTTAGCCATTCTTTTTATTATGTTTTTCAGAAATATACTGTATATGAGTCAGTATTGTGCAATATAAAGTGACATTTTTCCAACAGAATATTCTTCAATATAAAGAACTCAATTTTATTTCATTTGAACTAACTATACACACATGACTAAGAAAAACTTTTAAAAAGCTTGAAATGCTTTTTCGACTACCAGTGACCTTAAAATAAAAACTTAAACATAAGAATAAATATAAATAAAAGGTAATACGGTAGAAAATAAAGTTAACTGGTAAAATATACTGTACAAGTAAAAATAAAGACATATTGCAGTAAAAAAAATATTTGAAAAATGAAATTAACTAGTAAAAGTAAAAATATACTGTGCTACCTAAAATAAAATAAGAATAAAAATATACTGTACAAATAAGAACAAAAATATATATAATATAGAAATATGAAAGAAGAAAATAGAAATTTGTCCCTAAGTAATGTAAAAAATGGCTGAGGTGTGCAAATATGCATAAAGTGACTGACTTCTTAAAGTGTCTTATTATTAAAGTGATTTGTGCAGTATATAGTGCAAAAATTGTGCATGAATGTGTCCATACTGTCCATGAATGCCCACTGTTGGATGTAAAAGAGATGATATTAGTCCTGTATTAAGTTGTTGAGAGACCTTATGGCCTGCGGGAAGAAGCTCCTCCTTAATCTCTCTGTATTGTTCATACATATAGTGAGTATACATGAGTTCATATTCATTTAGATATTAACTATCTCTGAGATTTAGAGGTAATGAGCTATATTTGAGACACATTTGAGAAGATTAAGAAAATGGCTTAAATCTCATTCAAGTCTTAAAGATGGCTCTTTTCTGTCTACGAGACAAATAAGAAATTAACATGAGATCTCATCTTGAAGTTTCTTTGCTATGGGACCCTACCAATCAGCCCCAGTACTGTAGGTTGTGTGTAACTGATCACTTTCTCCTGTGTCTCGTTATGTCTTGTTTAGCATCCGGGTAAAGTTCTCGATTTAAGTGTCTCATTATCGTGTTTGTTATGTGTCAAGGTAAGTGTCTAAGAGCATTGTTTCCTGTTTTGTTTGTTTCTACCTATAATAAAGATATATCTTGCATCCACATTTACCTTCTAAACCTAACTAGATGTAACAGCGCTGTAATATAAAAGTAACATTTTGTACAAGTATCTCAGGGAAGAGAAGCTTCCAATAAAGGAGGTTATAGTTTTGTGGCTAATTAGACATACACACCCTTTTTTGTTATACAGTAAATGGCAAAATATGTGGCAAGTTAACACCACAAGTAAAAAAAAAAAAAAGCACAAGAATAGGCCTGATGGTGAAACTCCAGCCATGTCCATACAGTTTTTCTATAATGGTAAAATTAAAAACAGCATCTACAAAAATAGTTTTGTCTTTCTGCCTACAGTATGTCCTCAGAACAAACTTAGAATTACAGTATAATGTTGGCACTGCTATAAGTTTTCACATACATCTTCTATTTTAACCCAGTGTTAGTGCTTGTTGTTCTTGGCTGGGTTAAACTGTGGACGAAGCCTGGAGGCTGACGGTGCAATTTCTCTACATGTTTCTGATCAAGAATCATAAAAAAAGGGCTAAGAGAAGCCAATTAAAGAGGGAAAAGGTTACCGGCAAAGAGCATGTCATTATTGTCCGAATGAGTTGAAGTTCATGAATCATTGTGGACAGCTGGAGAATGTGCATGAGTTTGGTTTGCAGGCTTGGGTCAGTCCTGCTGGAACTGGATTCTTTTTTTTGTATATTGGAACTCCATTAAATTGTGACAGACGACAGGAGGTCAGAAGAGGCAGAAGTTGATACCCTTTTAACAAACAATCACCCTCGTTTGTTAAAACCAGTGACCGAAGGTAGGACAAAAAAAATATATCTGTTCTTAGTCATTATATTGTAAAACGGTGTATACATATTTTTCCTATTTATTGAATTGAATTAAGCAAATGCTCAAGTTTCATTTATATCTACAACAGCAGCTCTGACAGTAGTTCCAGCAATAATTAAAATCACATGTTTATATAAATGCACTTGTTTTAATTTAAGTTTACACAGAGACTTCTATGGTAGATATTCTACATAAGCTAAGATTTGGGAAACATCGGAAGACTAGGGAAAATGCTTTTTTTTTTGCATTTGTTTTTCAAATTTAATACAGCATTTTCACATATTACAGGTTATATCCTCAACAACACCTTGGTTATTAAGTATAATCTTTGCTATTAAATATTTACACATTTATTAATTACAAATCTTTTTTGCTTTAATAATGATGGTCTCCCAAGCTGGAAAGTGTTGCAAAACCCGTCAATCTATGTTAGATCAAGTAGTAAGAGTGTCATCTGAATATGCGCTGCAGTCTTAGAGATAAGACACGGAAACTTGAATTATGGTCATGTTACAAATTTGTTAAAATAGAGATCAAGAAATTCTGCAAAATCTTTAACGCTAACTATTAAAAATATCAAACCTTTTGGAAAATGTTTAGTTTTTTTAGCTAATTTTAAAGCATTTTTTTTCTCACATTTCTTTCCCTTTTCGGGATTTCCTGACAAATTCCAAAAGAAATTTTCAATCCCAATAACTAGGATTATAATAATCTCCCTCATAATTCATCTAATAAAACTACACACAGCGTCATGGTAACCTTCAAAGACCCAAATTCTAATGTTGTACACCATGTATTTTCCTCCTTCTGTTCCTGTTTATTAGCACCTGATGTTGTTGTACAGTATATAGGAACAGGTTATAGTACTGTAGTGTGTGAAATTCTTAAGCCACCCATTATCTCTTTATATTAAATAAAATTAAAATATGTAGATTAATTTAAAGAAATGAGAACAAATGTTGTACTGTTAAAGTGCATAAAAGTACAATTAAAAGTTTTGTTGTTTATGTAACAGCCTCAGCAGCAACCTCATTTCCCTTCTCGTCTGTTCCAACCACTTAACATTCAGCATCAGCAGTACTGTATACTAATCACCGGCCTGATCATCTGTCATCATCTGCACCTGCTTCTCATTGGTTCATGCCTTAAGTTAGATGTATTTTTATGCTTAAACGATTCATAGGTTTGTTTTATGTGCAGCTTAACAAACAAAATCATTCCTCTGAAATTGCTCAGGTACAGGGACTGGAATGAAAAAACGAGAGCCAAAAATGAGAACCAAAAGAATCCTTTAGGAAGCCTGGAGAAATGTTCCTCAAGATTACATTAGGAATACAAGAAAGTCTCTTTGTCAGCAAAATATGAAGAAATGCAGGCTGGCTCAAGATGGTTAAATACAGTACTGCATATTAAATGTTCTTATAATAAACAGAAGTCACACTTTTTTGTTCTTTTTTTTCCCGGATGACCACAGCCTGTTTTGTCGCTAAAGATGGTAATTTTGTCATTGTGATTTGTCATTCTCATCTGAGGTTACCATTTTCAACAGAAGCTTGCAGTACTTCACGTCAGGCCCTTTTCTTGCATCCAAGTTAGCATTGCAGAACACTGCTGTTTTATTTTAATTATTATTTTTATTATTATTATTATTATTATTATCTGCACTGGGGTTTATTTTGGTGAATTTACTTTGGTGGTGAAATCATGGAAATTCCCCAACTGTCTATTGGCATTAATTGCTTAAACCGTAACATCACTAAATTGTACAGTACATGTATTTAGTTTTACTTATAAGACAAAAACAATTCAAATGAATAAAAATAACAGAATTTTCAAATATTTATTAAATAGGGTAATTTTCATTTGGAATGGACAAATATTTACCCAACAGAAACTATTCTAAAGCAGCTACTATGTTTTTTAAAGCTAGCTAAAGGATTGTACTAGTTTTTGTCTATTAGAAACTGTGGAAATAATGACTAGCATTCGCTAACTGGAGCAGGTTGTGTCTTATAAAACCACATAGTGTACAGTTTTGCCAATCTGGAACTCACATTTTAATTTTATAAAACACAAAAACACACAGAGCAAACAGTAACATAAATTAGCAAGCTAAGAAGTTGACTAATAGCTAGCAAAATAAGCAGCACAGCTCGGTATACATTAGCAAACAACATACTGCATGCTACATATGCAAATACATACCCTTAATCTAGACAACTATATCGACAATTTCTTAATATAAGATAAATATAGCCCTGTTATAGGCTTACTAAACACATTTCTATGCATATTTTACTAAACTGTTATTGTTCATTTCCTTGTTCTATTGGTGGATAATTTCACTTAAGTTAAGCAATTATTTCTTATAATTATATTTGTCTACAGCAAATGAAATGTAACACTGTACTTAAAAAAGGTTTAATGTTGCCAAAAATATAAGAATCATATATTTGGTTTATTGTAATTTTATTAAAAAATATATATCTTTTTTTTTGCCGTGTACACAATTGTGTATCATATTAATTGAAGCCGTATTGTCGTATATTTCTTTATGTTTTGCTTCCAAAAAGTCAGACCTTTTTTTTTTTTCATTTTTGGCAAGTTTTTGTCTCTCATTGTCAGTCTAGTCCCATTTCACTTGAGCATCTAACTTAAGACATGAACCAGTGAGACACAGGTGCAGATGATGAGAGATGATCAGGCAGCATATTGTAACTTTCCAACATTTTCAGTTCAGGACAGAACAGAGAGAGAGAGAGAGAGAGAGAGAGAGAGAGAGATATGTTCCTGTATCAAAAGCAATATCAGGAATTAACATTTTATGGTTCACAACTTTACAGTGAATGGATGGATGTGATGGGTGTTCAAGTCAAAGCTGGATTTTTACAAACTGGATATATACATTTACAAATACATTTCTGTTATTATTTCTCTATATAATCCCCTGCAACACTAATGCACTTATCCCAGCATTTCACTAGTGCTTGGACACCATTAAGTAGAAAGTTTTCTCAGTACTCTGGAACCATGACCGCACTCCCTGCTTCATATCTGAAGCACTAGCTTCCCAGGAACTCCTTTCATGGCCTGGACCAAGGTCAGGACTGTATGGGGGATGTGGATGTGGGGGACAATAACTCCCAGCCGAGTTCCTGTAACGTGCGAGTGGTGTTGGCTATTAATTGTGCATACAGTTCCCACAGACAGATGCGTCTCTTTCACAACTTGGCGAAAAGGTGTCCGTCAATTTTCAAGGATCAGGTGTTCTACTAGCTGATTGTTTACAGGAGCAACTTCAGTTGGCTTTGGAAACATTCAAATGTTTTATCGCGGCTAAAAGTCTCTTCACTGTACTATGCTTGAAGCCTTGTGTAAATGTTAATCGAGTTTGTGCCTTCATTCACCAGAACCTTATCATAAGTCCTGGTTTGACTTGAACGCCCCTTATAAGATTTTTTTGTAAAAATTCGTAAACTGCTGTGGTGTAAGAGGAACAAAACACTTCGCGGTGTTAACAATACCTGCACTTTATGTCGGGCTGTACCACATCACACTGATTATTTTCCTGTTTTATTTGTTAAATCGGAATTCTAATATTTCTTTATTCTTATACCTTTTCTTGTCCATGCTATTTAGATCCACTAATCAAGAAAGCGACTATAAAAAGAAAGTCATGATAGCAACAAATCGAAATGTTTTTCGTCTTGCAGTTTGTCCCGATACTTTCGGTTCTTGGGGTGCTTTCCCAGGTCAGGTTAAAGTTTCCCACGAAAAAGCACAGACAGTCCATTTTTAATTCTTTTATCTGAAATGAAAACCAAAACTGAAACCAAGGCACCTTGTTGTTCTCTCGGACGCTTTCAGGCAAACTGCGTCCAGAAACGGATTCTCCTGCAGTAACACAGAAAGACGTGTGTCTATGGGGGTAAAATATCCCGAGGAGGTGAATGCAGTGAGAAATAAGCGAACTTCGTGAGACGAGTATGCTAACTCACTGCAGATGTGTGGTCAGGCTCATGACCTGAGTGTCTTAATGCTGATCAATTTGTTTTATTCTGCAGATATCATGGCTAGTTTATATTTCCTGACGTTGATGCTGAGTTACAGACATGACTAGCGTACACAGATCTGGTTTAGTGGAAAAACAAGGCAGAGTGAAGGCGTGCAGCATCATTGTGGTCGGTCCATGATGTAGGTGGGACTCTTTGTAGTTTGACTGACTTTTTTTTTTTCTGATTTAGAGAAGCTGTGTAGGGACTGGAAGGACATGCGGTGCTTCACTCATGGCTTATGGTACCTCTGTTCTTTGCTCTTTTGGTCTCTATGGTCCAAAAGTCAATGACTTGTGGTCGTGTGTGTGAATGTTTGTGTTAGCACAGCTGGCGTTACAGTTTGTGGTGTGAGTGTCTGAACGCTTCTGTGTAGTGTCTTAATCCTCTCTCTCTCTCTCTCTCTCTTTCTCTCTCTCTTTCTCTCTCTCTTTCTCTCTCGCTCGGCGTCTCTGCCAGGAGCTCAGGATGAGAGACAGGATGGTTCTGCTCTGGATCACCGGGATCGCCGTTCCTCTGGTTCCTGCCGTCCGGGCCACTTTGGAGCCACTCTGAGAACTTTAAGGGAACTTTAGCTCCAATCTCTGTTCATTCCACAGTGTGGATCTGTTTCTCCTAATGGAGCTCCCCAGCATCACACACATGGTCGGCAACCCGTCGGAGAGCACGGTGAAATGGCAGCTCTGCTATGACATGACAGCCAAGACATGGTGGATGGTGAGTCGTCTTCTCCTTTCTTTTTTTCATTCTTTTTCTTTTTCTTCATCGGAAAGAAATGGCTTTACCTGATAACTGGCCTCGCGTCCTGGGTGTTACTTTTTTCAGAATGTGGATTTGCACACCATGAATCAACAAATTTGTTCGGAAAAAATACTTCTGGACTGAAATCAATTCAAAAGTTTAAACAGATACAGAAGAGTTTTTGAGCTGTTGGTGTTGTTGTGTTACATGCCGTGGTTCATGATGTCATTTATGACAGGTTCATGGAGCTTGATGCTTTGGAAGTTTTTGCATTTTTTTATTTTTCTATAATAATAATAATAATAATAATAATGCGGTCTGATAAAATTTTGCAGATAATTCTTCGTTGCTGAAAATTGCTTACATTTTTAAAACAATCTCAACGTGACATTGATATTTTCATATAATACGCAAGTAAGATTTACAGTATGTTCAAATTATTATACACATTTTTCTTCACTTTTGGGTTAATAATTCACACACTTCCATGTTTCACATTTCTTTCCCTTTTGTCTTAGTGCCAGAAACAATCACAATGAATTACACAAGCATAATAAACATCATAAATTGATGTTGTTTTTGTTATATGAAAGAGAAAACTGCCATGCTTTGTTCTTCATGCTTATGTTCAAGTCTCATGTCTCATGTCTTGGGTACGAGTGTTAAATCTGGAAAGTGGCTTTTTTTTTTCTTTCGTCCAGTTGCTGTTGGAACGCAGAATGGTCGAATTTCTGGTTTGTGGTTTTTGCTTATTTATCCATGTGTAATGGATTGACTCTTTTCTCTATTAGTGCTGTGTTATAACAAAGGTGATTGCCATCTCTCTCTCTTTCTCTCTCTCTCTTTCTCTTTCTCATTAGCCACCCACACTCTTTGTTTAAAAACTCCCTCCAATTAAGATCCACTACGAACTGGCGGTATTAACTAATCACAGTGACTGGCTTTGATTGTTTGTCAGGTCGGGTTTGAGAAATGACTCGACTCTCCGAGCCGGTGTTTCACACATGTTCAGCTCTCGCCCAGTGCGTGGCTTTTACACAGGCGGAAATCCATCTTAGATTCATCACTATGCTGAACTCACTGTGCGTGTGTGTAATGTGTGTGTGTGTTTTTGCACTTTAATAAGCTTACAAACAGCTTATAAAGCTTTAATAAATAATCAGATTCAGGATTCATAATGTGATTCTTAAATCGGTTGAACACTGAGAATGTGAAAGTGTTTGTGTCGTGTATGTTTTCTATCCTTATTATTTCTGCACCTTTTCTCAATTTAAGTCTCTATTGGGAACATTTATTAAATTAAACTTCCGCAAACAAGCACATATTGATGTTGAACTAATAAATGCTAATCAGTTAAATCAGTGTTTCTCAAAATGGACTGTATTCTTCTAACCAAGAAATATCAAACAAGTTTTCATTTATCATCGATTTATTTATTTATTTTTAATTGTTATTAGACTGGCCAAGAATTCAGATTATTTTTATTCTAACCTCAACAACTCCAAAACAAGCCGTCCTGTAAACAACACCAGTTGTTCCTAATGTGGGACATTTCAGGATTTCAAAACGTTATGGCTCAAATAAAAATGCAGATTATTTTTGTAGACTTTTAAAAAATTTAAATAATCCGAACATAGTGTCCTAATATTTAAAAAAAAAAGTCAGAAAATCTTTATTTTAAGGAGTCTCCATATTAGTCTGATTAGCAGAACTATAAGCATATACGATGCTAATATTTATATATTTTTGTATATACAGTACATGCATAATGATTTTCATCATTATCTGGTGTTTATTTGCTACTCAAGTGTAAGTTTATAACCCTGAGAGTTTTGCGTGTCGTGGAGAGTGTTCGAATGTGAGGGATGTCAGCGCTGGTGTGGGGTTTGTGTACCGTTGTGTCTTCCGCTCCCAGGGGCCTTCTCAGGATACGGAGGTGGCTCACACATGTTTAACTGCTGTGGTTACGTTTGAAATATGGAAAAAGTTGCAGTTCCAAATAAAGGGCCAGGCTAAACATTTTTTTTTTCACTGAGACATGGGCATTTGTAGCTAATTTAAATGTGAAGTGCTGAATTTCTTCTTCTGAACAATTCATTTGGAAAACTGGTGTTGCTGGGGTTTATTTTGAAAACTCGTTGCACTTCTTTTGCCTTTATTGGAAGCCTGGTGCCAAAATCTTGTGGGAATAAACCAAGGAAATCGTGTGAAAGAAGGGGAAACATACACAAGAATATTTAGCATCCATAGTTTTTATTCACATCCATTTATCATTCACTTATACACATACACTCACACACACGTAAGCACATTAAATCCAGAGCTGCCATACAGTGATAACATTAACACACATTCTTTTGGATAACAGAGAATTATGAGATTGATGTTAGAGTGATTTAACAGTGAGAAAAAGTAACCCTGACCAGGTGCGAATGCCGTTCTACAATCTGTTTACATAAGGAAGGACACAACTGGTGGGAAAAAAAATAATTTTATTTCCAGAATTGATTTATTTGGTTTATTTTACTTTTAACCCCTTTTTTTCCCCATGGTCATTCTCATCTACATCTGATAAATTTAAAATAAAAAATGTTCATGAATAAAAGATAAAAGGGTGATAAGAAGGTGAGCACAAGTAAAAAAAAGTGAATAATTTTCTTCAACATTATAAATTATATGGATCATCTACAATTTCCTGTTTTCCCCCCTCAACCTGGTGAAGAAAATAGCGAGGTGATATGCTGACCGCTGTTTTAATCTCAAAATTCTGCTTCATGTGATAGATAGATAGTTCATCCCAAAGGTGATCAATGGGGATGAGGTCAGGGATCTATGCAGGAAACTCATTTATGTAATTTGGCATATTTTTATCTAGTTATACATCTGAGCAGTTGGGGGTTAAGGGCCTTGCTCAGGGGCCCAACAGTGGTAACTTGGTGGTGCTAGGATTTGAAACTGGAACCTTCTGATTAGTTGTCCAATTCCATAATCACCCCCACCCCTGCCACTTAAGTTGTTCCACCCTTAATACATAATGCCTTGTGCTTTAATGTTGGGCCTCTTAATTTCAATGGAGGGAAATTGTAATTGTAATTCGTTCATATTCCTGAACTTCCTGAAGCAGAAACCTGAAAAGGAAACCAAGACTACATGAGGCTTTAATAAGGAACCTACTTAACAGAAACAAAACCCATCTGAAGTCAATGAAACGGAACCAAACTGAATGCAAAACAGGAAGTGACCTAAGACTAACAAGTGGACGTGAAGTTGTGAAGCACCTTGGCAGGAGACCTAAGAGGGCTCAGGTCAGCAAAGGAGCAGTGATGGAACTTGGCATGAGCAAAGTTCAGCACAGGATGAACTGTTTCGGCTGAATTTGGCATGAGAGCTGTGTGGTATTTAAAAGTTGCATTGAAGTTGAACCTGAGCTTGGTATGAGCTTTTGGATGGCACTTGTCATGTGGGAATGTGGAAGGTACTTGGCATTGGAACTGGTTCACGATTTGCGAGGATGCTTTGAGGAATTTTGGGGATAGCTTGATTGTGATTATGCTGGAGGTCGGAGCTCAAGATGCAACTTAGTGGACCCTAAGAAGTATAGAACCAGAACGACATTCTCAAATCTGCCGCATTTTACAGCCAGCCAGTGTTGCAGAGTGCCCTAGGCCCCGGGCTTGCCTGGGTTGGGGCAGGGCCTCCTTGGGACTGTGCAAAGCATGATGCAGTACCTGGCTGTGACAATGCAGAGGCTGTGACAATGCAGAGCCACATGGCTTGGGTAGAGCAGGACTACACTGGAACATGACATGGCATTGCTTGGGCAAGTTAAAGCCATTTCTTTGTCAGGGCACATCATTTGTGAAGCAGAGCAAATGCATTGCTGGGAGTGGGACCAGACATTGCTGAAACAGAACATGGCAGAACAGGTCATGAGTCAGTACTGTAGCATGCGATGGTGCAGGCTTTGGTTTTGGGCAAAACATGGTGCTATTCAAGCATTACAGGGCATGACTTCTGCCTGGTGTGGCTGGGTCTGGGACCTCTGCCGGGTGCTGGGTCAAAAAGATCACTGGGGTGACCTTCAACAGACCTGAATGGGCAGCATGGCTGTAAACAGAAGCATGGCTGGAGCTTCGAACTGGCGGCCTCACCATGGACATCATTAGTCTTTTACCAAATCATGGGGTGGTAGTCTGTCCAGTCAACTGTCTTCCTTTACTCCAAGTCACCACCCATAGACCCCTTCCCATGCTTCCCTTGCCTGCTACATCCAGTGTTTGGAGGTTGGGTTTTCTGTCAGAAATAAAGAGCCAGGATGTAGGTGCAGGCTTCACTTTATTAACAAACTAAAGCAATACAAGAAGAAATACAAACACAGAACTATGGACTTTCAGTAGAGTTTGCATTAGCACTTAGCCATATCAAGAAGCATAAATCAAAGACCTAACATCTCTCCTTAACATACACACATATTACTGGATTGAAAGGGGATCTATTATACAAAATTCACTTTTCAGTTTTTTTTTTTTTTTGACATTCAGAAGGCTCTCCAGTGAGCAAGTATGAAAGAACAACAAATAAATGTGAGAAAACCTTCCCTGCTTTTTTCCTTTTACCATTTTTGGATTGTCTAGGACTTCAAAATGCGGATTAGTTTGCCCCCTAATGTGACCTCATATAAGAAGAGCCCCTCCCCTGGTTTGCTGTTCAGCTTTGCTGTTCTCCGGTGGGGGGCGTGGCTCACCAGTAGCTCATTTACATAGACACTGAAACGGTGCATTCTTAAGAGGAGTGAAACAGAGGAGTTTAAGGCATGAAAAATGCCAGGGGTATTTCAGATTTGTAGTGTATTTAAAAAATATGGGAACCGAAAAGCAGAAAACCTGATAAGAAAACCGAGAATACACGAGGATTTAATCAAGGAACCCCATTAACAGAAACAAGATTCGTCTGAACTTGATGAAACGGAGCTGAACAGAATGCAAAACAGGAAGTGACCTAAGATCAGCGAATACGGGGGAACTGAAAGTCTGTATCAAAATAATAGTCCTAAACACAAAGTCCAAAAACAACCACAAAGTAGAGCACAGCATCCAGCAAGATACGGTGACAAAAATGTTATTAAAAAAAAAAAAAAGAAAACATACCTTTTAAAGGTAAAACTTGAAAATAATTGCATTTTGATTTACGTGTAATAAATACGACAGCTGTCAAGCATTACAGGGCATGACTCCTACATAGATCCACATTACGTAGATGCTCCTGCATCATCATCATCATCATCATCATCAAAACTTATACACTCTGCACATACACATAGCCGACAACCAACAGCGACCTGAGATTAGAATGATTTATTCAGACCCAACTGAAAGCGACAGTAATTATTTCCACAGCAGTGTTATAATGCGATGGCACGCTGGCATAATAGTTATTCAACGATTCAAAAATTCAAAGAACTTTATTAATCCCAGAGGGAAATTGCTTATTCTTGATTACAGTTGCTGTGGAGCCTGGAGTAGAAGTATGTACAGCAAAAAAAAAATAGGGTAAATTGCACTATGTGACGGGGAAGAGAACTCATGCTGGCTGAACAATGTACCTCTTGCAGGCCTACAGGTTTGTAAAAAAAATTTAAATGCTATTATTTGCAAGGCTTTGCTGTCGCAGGGCTAAAAACAGGCCTGTGGCTTGCGCTGAGGTTTAAATGAGATGCCATATTTAGGACAATGCAACAAGCTCACGCTGCACTTGTGCTAAAAACAGCATCAGCAGCTCCGTCAGCATGACCGAGCCGATACACACACGAACGTGGTCATGCTTGCATCACCGTGGTGTGAATAGTGAGTTACAGCTTCGCACAGCAGCACGTCGAGAAGCAGCGTAGTGTGTCATCTCTTCCTCGCAGCCCTACTCCTTACCGAAGGCAGGCCCAAGGTTGTGGTTCCCCCGACGTCTGGGAGCTGACACTGAAACTCAAGCTTTTCCCAGAAGTGCCGAGATAAAATTAGCCGCGAGAGAATGAGAGCAACAGGGTGAGAAAGAGAGAGAAAGAGAGAGGGGGGAGAAAGAGCGGTCAGTAAAGGGGAAAAGAAAGTCCAGATCAGAGGAATGAGTCATACTGGATGTTTTTTGGAAACAGTTCTTAAAAACACTTTTTTACATATTTTTGTACAAAAGTAAAATCACATTTGATCAGCATTTATCCTCATTATATATCATAACTGTTTCTTAACAGCAACAGAGCAGAGGCGCAGAGGTTAGCAACGAGGCCTCGTGCCATCAGGGTTGGGGTTCGATTCCCAGCTCAGGTCCATGTGCATGGAGTTTGCATGTTCTCTCTGTGCTTGGTAGGTTTCCTCTGGGTACTTAGGTTTCCTCCCACAGTCTAAAGACACGTCCCCTGGGATAGTCCTCAGGCCCCCATGTATACAGGAAAAAGGGGTATAGACAGTGAGTGAGTGAAAAGGTGACAATGTATAGGGCCAGAGGTAGCTCAGTGGTTAAGGCATTGGACTACGGTTCAGAAGATCCCAGGTTCAAGGCCCTTAACTGCTCACATGTGTAATGAGATAAAAATGTAAGTCGCTCTTGATAAGATGCCCAAATGCATAGTATTCACAAAATTACCAAATCTACACAAGAAAACATATAAAGATCCATGCAGTGATTCTTCTTAGTTTATTTTATTATTAATTTTTTCATTTCATTACTTCATATATTTTATGTCCTGCAAATGAGCTCCACTCCTTAGAAACAGAAGAGCTGCTCAGCTTGTCCTCTTTTCCCTAAAGGACCGCTCCCACTTTGTCGTAGGTGAAGGGAAGACTTGTCGGGCTTCATAATTGATAACTGCCCTTGCAGACTGTGTAGAGCACCATAAATTACACATGACACTTTGAATGTTGGGTCTTTTTTTTTGCTTAACTTGCACATTTGGACAAGTTTTTTTTTTCCTATGCTTTTCACTGTTCAGCCCTTTACAGTCTGTACAGTGGCGGTCAAAAGTATTGAGACAAACTGGAAATGTAATGTTTTAATGACGTTCAAAAAATGTACAAGATAATATAAAATTATATTTGAAAGAATATTTTGTTATTGTATGCGATGAAATTGCTGTACAACACAGAGTCAAGAAGACGTCTGCGGTCCTCTGGTGTCGCTCGCTCCATCCATGCCTGCTTGATGCACTTTGTGCAGAGGTGGACACCCCGACTTTAGAAAGTAAAAGTCCTGCTACATATTTGTTCCCATAACTATTAACCAGCTGTTTGTAATAGCACAACTCGTCAGCCAGATAAGTGAGAACTAATTAGTGACATCACCTGACATATGTTGTCTTAATACTTTTGGTCACCACTGTAAGTACTTATTATGTAAAATACACACTCTCAGGTACTAAACTGATGTTGTGAGATACAACACTGCCTCGGAGGTTTGTTTATTTTAGTCGGCCCATTAAGACATTAAGCATATCGTTGTGCTCGGTATTTAACCATGTACCTTTTCTGTTTTTGCATTGAATACTCAGTCTATGTTTCCTTTCAGTTCCCCTTCTAATCAGGTCAGTGGGTTCATGTTCAGTTTTAGATTAGAGTTCAGTACTGTTCTCCGGGTTGTAATGTGTAACACTAGATGGAGCCAGTGCTTTTCTTTCCAAGGCTATAAGTGTGTGTGTGTGTGTGTGTGTGTGTGTGTTAATGTTTTGGTATTGGTCCAAAAGTGTTGTGTTTCTCAGCATCTTGTCAGACAATTTGTTCACCATTTAATTTGACTTCTGTATCACTCACGGGGGGCGTTCAAGTCAAACCAGGACTTTTGATTGCGCAGAATAACAGAACACATTTATGAGCGTAAAAAAAAAAACTTTATTTCTCTAGATAATCCCCTGCCACACTAATGCACTTATCCCAGCATTTTAGCATTTTACGGAGCCTGTCTGCTTCATGTCTGAAACCCTGGCCTCCCAGGAACTCCTTTAATGACCCAATCATGTGGAAATGGTTTGGAGCGAGGTCAGAACTGTACAGGGCCGAGTTCCTGTAATATGCAAGTGGTGTTGATAAATGTGGGTGTGGCCTCGTGTGGATCAGTCTCTGTACCACTTCAATTTCCGATGAGATTGTAATTTAACACAGGAAACCATAGAATGGTTGCCCCTATTATCCTGCGTACAGTAGGGTCGCGTGTGGCCTGGAGTCGATCCCAGGGAGCTCAGGGCACAAGACGGCTATTTTATATTGTGATAACATAGATTTTTAAATGAACTGCACTGCATATTTTTAAAATTGCTAGCACTATAACTGCATCTTTTGTAATGCAGTCATCTTGTCTTATCAAAGCTGGATTTAATTAACATTAGCGCAGTCACATCTCGCCTGCAGTCTCTTCATCATCTAACCCATCTCCGAGAAACTACATCGCAACATCTCTGGGCAGCGCGGTTTAATTAGCCTCATGTTTCCGCTCTAACTGATAACCGCTAATAGAGTCCTTGGCCCCACTGTTAGCATGAGCAGGTAGGTTAGCTTAGAGTATTACAGCATAATCACTGGGCACTAATGCAGAGTAATCATTTTCTTATAGCGATTAGTACTTTCCCAGAGGGGGTTTGGATCCAGATAAAAGAAGCTCCAGTAATATGCAGATGGATCACAGTGAGGCGCTGAAGCACCTCCAGACTGGGACAGGAAGGATTTACTTGTTTAGGGATGTGTGTTTATTGGAATTAATGAAGTGTGTTTCAGCAGCAGATCACAAACCTGGATTATTAAGGGCTGGACACATTAATTAACATCAGCGGTGATTATAGAAATGTGTCATAGTTATGCACATGGAAAATTAGCATCGCAGTGTTGGGTGGGTTAGTGTTTAGCACTGTCACCCTGCACCTCTGGGGTCCGAGTTTAATTTTGAGTATTGGGCAGCGTTAATCAAAATTAGGGTAAAGCAGATGAGTTCAAGAACGTCTGAATGAATATTTCTGTCCACGCTACTTTAAATCAACATTATTTATGAATGCTAAACGTGGGGATTGGCATGCTAGCGGTGTTAGCATTGCTAGCTAACAGACAGGTCAGTTAGCATTGATAGCCAAGTTACAGTATTTCTTCCTGAACATGAAAAGGAAAATCCTCTTCCTCCTTCTCTTCTTCATCAGCAATCAATTTCTCTATTCAGGGTCACAGGAACCTGGACCCTATTCAAGCCTAACCCGAGTGTCAATCCATCGCAGGGCGCACACATATACGTACACTCATTCACACACTCCGGGCAAATTTGGGAACGTCAATAATTAGCCTAACCTACGTGTCTTTGGACTGTGGAAGGAAACTGGAAGACCCGGAGGAAACCCATCAAGCACAGGGAGAACATGCAAACTATATCCACACAGGGACGGGAATCGAGCTTGGACCCTGGAGGTGCAAGGCCACAGTGCTAACCACCGTGCTGCCTGCTGCTAGTGTTTATTCTGGTTTTATTGCCTTTCCTATGTGTGTGTGTGTGTGTGTGTGTGTTTAAAAGCGCAAAATAACTAGTGGAAGAATTATTTTAATTAAACTATAGTACATCTCCTAATGTACTATACTATTAGCGTGTGGTATTTCAGATTTTACCACCATACTTTTACGAATACCAAGGTACTTATTGGGTACCACAGTGGCTACCAAACTATGTACTGTACCATAATACATACCATACCACCAAGTGGTGGCTCAAATGGTTAAGAATGGCCTCCAGGGACGCTGTGTCCTGGCTGACCCTGCACTCTGACCCCAGCTGGGATCAAGTGACAAATATTATAATCTACTACCTGTATGTTACAACCTGTTGGACTTGTAAATGTGGTACCCAATAAGTGCCATGTTATTCACCAAAGTATAATTTAGTACTTTTGTAAAATGATACTGCAGAGGTTGCTTTATAAATATTACTATTATGGTACTTAAACTTATTTATTACATATTTTTGACATGTACATGTTATGGTGTATGTTCCATAATACTGTACTGCATGTAAATGTACCATAGTGTGGTATATAATCCATAGAACAGCTACCATCAAACTACCATGTTACCTATACCATGGTAAAAATATTTTATGGGTATCTGGTTGCACTGGACACTGGACACTGATTTCAGCCATACATTAAGGAGCAGATCATCTATAAAATGTACAAAATAAACATTCTGGACTGTATGATTTGTTCTTAGCTATTTCGTAATAGACGTTAGGAAGGAATGCATAATTGAACTATTTTTTGTTAGTTATAATAATTATAATAATAATAATAATAAGACGAAGAAGAAGAAAAATTATTATTATGTAATTTGCATAACACATTAAACACATTGAACAGTTATTTAATCTGAACATTAGACACATGCAATATAACTAAATTCCATGTTTGTCATAACTGAGGCTCCATCAACAATGTTGTACTTATTTATTAATTTTTTTTAATTTTTTAATTTTACTAAATTAATAAGTTTTTTATTCATCACATGATTGGAATAAACTTCTTATATTATGTATTTACTTATTTATATAAATAAATAAACAAACAAGCAGATAATAATAAAAAATGGCTTGATGGTTGCACATGATAAAATGCTTTTATGGTAACAACTAACTCTCACATATTTAGATGCCAGATGATCTACATAATAATAATAATAATAATAATAATAATAATAATAATAATAATAAAGCAATTTGAAATTGTATTTTAAGGTGATGTTTATTTATCATATATAGAAGAGGTCTACAGTATAACTGGTATTACTCTGCTTGATATTGAAATTGAACATATACAGTATATCCTAATGGATTTTTGTTCTCAGTTAGGGAACATACGGAAATATAACTCCACCCTCTTTCTGAATGTGAGCATTTTTAACAAGAGTTTCATCTTAAACCATTTCAAATCTCAACAAGTTGCACCACGTACAGCCTCGGGGGGAACTCACACACTTACTGTACTCTTCTCCTTTATTTGCAAACTTGTAACACTCCAAAGAGACTTACAGTAAAGTCCAGAAAATATGCCGTGTTGTATTTCGTTTTGTCTTGAACGATCGATAATGTGAAATGTGGGATATCTATCTGACATTCTTTGGTACAATAATAAATGAAAAACGCTGAAGCTGCCCGATTTGATCCAGTTATTTTTTAATGAAAAGCCGGGGCTCAGCGTGAAGGGCACTGAAACACACCCGAGCCGGTCCAACATGGGAGAAACCACATACCGCTTTTGTGCTGTGCAGGCGCTCGGATGGCAAGAGCACACAGAGAGAGAGAGAGAGAGAGACTGGTGAGAGATGAAGGAGTGAAGCCTTGGCTCTCGGGTATTTGGCTCGGATCTCTGTAGTTCAGGGATTCATTTATATTTCATAAAAACCTCTCATAGTGTGGGGCCTTGAAACTTTTTGGGAGCCTGGTTTAGAAACAAACTTAGACCAAAAAGCAAGCAGCAGACTGAGCATACAGGATAGTCTAGTCCTGGTGGTATAAATAACACAGAGTACGAGTGCTAGAAACTTCAAGTTTGTTAATTTCATAGGCAGATCTTACAGCCAGTAAATCATCAGCGCGCTGCATAGCATCACACAGGTACAGGTCAAGAGCTTCACTTCAGAATCAACCTCCATGATAATGAGGGTAGAAGGAATGAGCATTTTAAACCAAGCCTAAAGTAACTCAAAAAGCATCTCAGATACAACACACAACATAGCCAAGCTTAAGGCGTGAGAGCGAAAACAGAACCACATCAGGTTCCACTGCCGCAGCCGAGAACAGGAACCTGAGAGGGTGCAGTTAAGGGAGATCTTAAATGAGCTTGAAAAGAGAACTTTGAGAGTTAATGTGTTTAAGGAACAAATAAAACAGTATTTTAAATTGTGTTAGTATCAATTGCAGGACAGGTATTTGTTCAATCTACAAGTAAGTAATTAACCCTAAAACTCAAGTGGCACAGATCAAAAGTGTGCCTATATGGTAGCTTTGCCAGTTTATGTTAATGAGCCTCAGACATTAAAGTTATCATTACTTTTATATATATTATTTTTTATATTCATTTTATATTACTTTTAGTTTTGTAAATGTTATCACGATCAAAATATGTGAATGTCACAAACTCTCTAAATAAGCATATTATTATTATTATTATTATTATTATTTATTTATTTATTTATTTATATTTTTATCATAGAAACAACCGAAAACCACAATAAAACATGTCATCATGTGTATCTGTACTATTTCTTTGCCTATGTGACCCATTTTTTAAAAAAATTCTAGTTGGTAAAAATGAAATAAATTTCAGTTCGTCATACTGCCTAAAAGAAGTAATGTCTAAAATGCTCTGAGCTGTAAAAGGGTAGTACATCAATCTATGAAAAAGTTTTCCAAATTTATTAAGTAATTTAAAAAAATAAAAATAAAAGAATAAAAGACACAGTAAAGGCATTTCTTTATAACTTTTATTAAAACAATGAGAAAGCTTTATTTATATCTTCTTTAATACCTAAACATGTGGCTTAAAGTGCTTTGCAGGAAAAGGGAACAAAAAAAAAGTAATAAAGATTCCAAAAATTAACTATTTTACATGATTTCTTTAAAAGAATAGTATAAATGATTAAATATCTTTGGCGGTGGTGGCTCAGTGTGTTAAGGCTCCGAGTTACTGATTAACTGTTTAGAAGGTTCGAGCCCCAGTTCCGCCAGGTTGCCACTGTTGGGCCCTTTAGCAAAGGCCCTTAACCTGAAGCAGGGATATGTGAAGGATAAAGATGCGAAGAATAAATAATTTCACTGTGCAGTAATGTATATGTGATGAATAAAGGCTGACCTAAAATTGATCATACTTTCTGTATCGAATATTACAGCTAAATAAGACCAGTCTTTTTTTATTTTTGCTAAAAAGCTATACATTAATTTAAATATTAAAATATTTTTTTTATAAAAAAAACTTTACTATGAAATTATTAATATGATTACTGATAATTGTTGCATTTTTTATTATAAAGAATTTTATATACTTAATTACAATTGTATCAAATGTATAGTATGTATTATTTGGTAAAAAGGAAAGCATGAGGCTTGTAGCTTAAGGATATAAAAAAGGAAAACGATTCAAATAAAACGTTTTTAAAAAGACAGTGTGCGTTTTGGCTTTAGCTGAGTTGTAGCGTTTCTGTTCTACCACTAGAGGGCACATGTGACCAGCAACAAGAGTCCAAAGTGGTGAGCAAAACTTGACAGCAAATCCCAAAAAGTTCCAAATACTGCAACCAACTTCTATAAAGTCGTAATTTTAACTCAGTATCTTATAATCGTTCCTGACTGGCTCTGAATTTATTTTCTTTACAGACAAAATTACCATATAAAATTTTTAAAAAAGTTAAAAAAGACATTTGTGTCATATTCTGGCATGTGCTAGTTTTTTTTTCCCTTTTTTTTTCCTTTTCCACACATTGGCAATCCCACAGGCCACAGGGTTCAGAAAATATCTGGGAATTTAATTACAATGAATAATATCGCCACATTTTATGTGGCCTGAAATAGAAATCATCTGCTTTTTTTATGCCAAACTTCCTTTACATTAGTAATGAATTAGGCTGCAGTTTGGGCCCGGCGCTCGTGCTGTCTCAACCTGCTCATAAATAGAGACAAATGATCTGAGGACGAATAATAATTCACTGAAATAAAACTCTGCTCGGATAATTTAGTGATGTTTTATTCCAAAGTATGAGTTATATAAATTCAAAAAAAAAAAAAAAAAAAACATATAAAACTAGAGTTAGAGAAGGTCTAGAGTTATAACGTGTGGTGTGGCCATTAATTTTGCTAATCAGCTCTCATCCAAGTGCAATGAGTTAAAGTGTTTCGTCAGTACATTATACATTGTACATGAGTCCTTGCACAATATTTAACATTATACAGAGCATATTATACAGTATAGAGCCATTGTATAGAGTTAGAATTGCCCTTAAAACTCTGAGCACTTTACACATTATTTGTTTTGCTGTTTTTTTTTTCTAAATAAACATATATATGGCTCAGGCTTGGGCAGTTTGTATCTTTTTTCTTTCTTTCAGCACAACCTAGGCAATAAGATATACTGAATTTTAGTTCATTTTAACCAACTATACAAACATGACTGAGCAAAAAAAATTTAAATGAGTCACATAGGCAAAGAAATAGTCCAGAAACACATAATCACATGTTTTTCTGGTTGTTTTCATTTTTTTATTACCAAAATAATAATAATAATAATAATAATAATATCATTTTGAGCGGTCTACATTTTTGCGACATCATTCCCCGTATTCCATTAGTGGTAAAATTTACACATTATAAAAGTAATGATGACTTTCATTCTACCTGACATATCTGAAAACCCAAATGCACAAGTTGATGTCTGAAGCCTCCTCGTTAACACACACCCTCTTTCATACAGTATAAGCACATATACTTTTTAAATCGTCATTGACCTGTGCTGTGTTGCAGCATCTTGGGTTTAAGGGTAAAGCTCATTTTCATCTTTTATAATAGTTTTATTACAGCTATGAACCCTTCAAAAAAAAAATTCATCTTTCTGGATTTTTCAACTTTTTAAAAAGTCTACAAATTACAATATATAATTAAACAGCTGACAAATATTTGATAAAAATCAGTCGAATAAAACCTACGCTACCAAAAGAGTACATTTTAAAGTTATTTTATGTAAGTTTTCATATGACTCACTTTCATATTATTAAATGTGTCATTGTAAAATCTCATCAATTTTAAACCCACGTCATCTAATCCTAGTGAACAGTCACAGTTATAAAGATCTCACGCTGTCACTTTGCAAATTGCAAACTCAGATTTCGCTCCGTTTTTTACTCCAGTGTGTGCAGTTTGTGTTGTTAGAGGAGTGAGAAGAGAGACCGTGTTCTGCGTTACACGCTGCGAGTCTGCTCCAGGGCTGGGTGGCAGGCTGCCTGCTCGGCGTGCCAGTGCAGCTCGGTGAAAGCTCTGCACAGCTCCAGCGAGCTCAAATTAGCACCAGGAGCAGCTAATAATCCTCAACTCCGTTCACACTCAGCTCTAATGTTCACACCGAGTGTGTGTGTGTGTGTGTGTGTCTGAGTCGGGTCATGCAACGGGGCACGTTGCATATCACCCCACATTTAGATTTGTCAGGGATGGGCTTGAGTTCAAGGCCTAGTATATATACAGCCTGGTATCTGCGTGTGTGTGTTTTTGGGGAATGACAACATGTTTTTATATCTTGGTCCCCACAATGACAGGAACAATTGAGAGGTTTTTTGACCAATATTGGGACATGCATAAGGAAATGTATCTAGAAAAGAGAAAAACAATAAAACATTCAGCCTTTATTTTAGTAAATAAAACATTCAAAAGTTTTATTGTATTTACTGATGTTAGGATTAGTGTTTGGTTTATTTGTAAGCAGATGATTTATTAACTGCAGGAATAAAGTTAAATAAAGTTTCTCACAAGGATTGGAGGAAAAACCTGTGCAGTGTGTGTGTGTGTGTGTGTGTGCGTGTTCTTGCTGACTAATACACGTCAATGTAATTCATTTTCATATTCATACGACACGTAAATCAGTGTGTGTGAGGATGCTGCTTAAATTTGGGATTTAAATATTTATGTGTCAATATTTATATTTTATTCACATACTTTACGTGGTTGTGTTTTTTTATGTAAAATGTTTATTTAGGCAAATACAACAACTTTAACATAGATTAGGAAAATACTCAAAATCTATCTACTAGAAATAAAAAATAATGTTTTAAACAATACAAATAATAACTTAATTATTTGTTTACTAATGTTGAGAGTTGTAATGTTTACAATATTATTTACCTTAAATTAGAAATAAAGTTGAGACCCTCATCAAAATGCCCCCTAAATCCTCAAATTAGCAGCTTAATGCCCAGCAATAAATAAATAAACCAACAAATAAACAAATAATTAAATAAACATTGACTCATCACTATTCACAAGGGTCCCTAATTCTGCACTTTACAGGTACGACATGCAAATACCCCCTTACATCACTGGGGGTTTGTAATGTGAGCTGCAACATGCCAGTGTCGAAAATAAACAGCGGGCAACGTCGGGGTAACGGCCAGTGTTCCTTTGACAAAAAAGCCCCCGGTTCAGTTGTATTTGCTGACACCATGTTTACTGCAGTGGTGTTATAAATGCGTTGTTATTCATTTCCTGGAAGAAAAAAGCAAAGAAGAGTGAAACTGCTTACTCAGACCTGGAGAAGTCGGAGAACTGAGAGACAGACAGATTTTAATGCTTTAAAAATCACATCCCTTTTTTTTCAAGCACAGTTTTACAGCTGAAGAAAATATCAGGTCGTTTTTTTTGTGTTAAAAATAATGTTCGCACATGAATAAAAATAAATAAATAAACAGGCATAAAGATACTGTAGAAAATGAAGGAATGTATTTAACAACATCTTTATTAAAAAAGGCATTAGTTTACTCCTGCAGCCTGACATTAATAGATCTGATTAAAACTTGCATAAAAACTCCGATCACTGAACTCATATCCAACAAACCTGTTTCACTTTTAAGCTATATGTATTTTCCTATTTATCTATTTTTTTTTTAAAGAACTTACTTATGCCCAAGAGGCAATGAGTAACAAAAATCGAGCAGCAAAGAGTTTCTTTAGAGCGTCTTCCTCTCCGTAGGTGTGCCAGGAGGATAAAATTGTAAAGCAGGCTAAAAATAAAGTTTAGGAAACATTAATATGTCTGCTCCAGACTCGGTCTGTTTTTCTATTTATATGTGACATAAGACCTGTTTATTGCTCTACAGTGTAATTAGAGGAAATATTACACAACTAACTAACTAACTAACTAACTAATTATCTACTGCAGTACAGATTTTAGAAACAAATCATGTTTAACTTAAAATATTATGAAAATATACGGCTATTTATTATATTATTGTTATAATACTTGTATAGGGTAAGGGTTAATATAATATAATATATAATATATGTAAAGAATATTAATGCCTACTCGCTCTCTAAGCAAAATAAAACATTTAAGGTGTTTTGAAGTCAAATTGTCTCTTTTAAACAGACAGAAAGAAATAATAATAATAATAATAATAATAATAATAATAATAAATTTGGGCACTAAAAGTTGCAGCTGTAAGAATGGCTGTGGAAATCCATTTTACTCTCTCTCTCTCTCTCTCTCTCTCACACACACACACACACACTAAGTACGTGGAAAGTCAGTGAAAGTTCCTGCTTTTGATTAAATTCCTTCATGTGGGATTAATTCATTAGCACTAATGATAGAGCCCACAGGGGTTGGAGGAGGTGGTGATGGTGGTGAATTTGGGGGGTCAGTTTGCGCCCATCAGGTTTAAATCAGCTGCTCATGTCACCTTTTTGGATTCATCTTCCCAATTAATGCTTATATAATATTCTCGAATAATAATAATAATAATAATATGCTTTTAACTGCGCCATAGCGCACACCCCAAGGGCCCCCTTGTGCACACACACACACACACGTATACTCACACACATACACTGCCACACAAACAACCACACACACACACACACACATACACACACGCCACCTCCGACGCGTTTCATCAATTCCTTCCCTCCGCGGTGTCGGTGCTGCTCGCGCTGGTGCGCCGCCGCATTTTTGCGCAACTAATAATAATAATAATAATAATAAAATAAAAGTCCAGATGAGAAGAGAAGAGAAGCAGACGTGATCATCCAAAAGCCATGAGACAGGAGCTCGGAGAGACTGTGTGTGTGTGTGTGTGTGTGTGAGTGAGTGAGTGTGTGTGTGTGTGAGAGAGAGAGAGAGAGTGTGAGTGAATAAGAGAGAGCTAGAGATCCGGCCCAGATGCAGCTGGAGCTCCGAGCGCGCTAAAATTTACATCTAAAGTAAAACCAAAAAAAAAAAAAACCAGAAACGACCGGAGAGGACTTTGCGTTTGGTCAGTGTCAGGGCGAAGACTGAGGATTTTGTACCCAATGGATTTGGAGGAATAATAAAAAAGCAAGCCATTTAAACCCCCCGCCCCGGACGACATGAGCGCGCAGTGACAGCGCTGCGTAAAAGCCTCCGAGAGAGAGACAACTTTCCCCGGTCCGGCTCTGGCACTCTCACTCCGAACATGGTACGTCAATGATCCAATCCCTTTCTCCATTTGCTTTTTTTTTTGTTTGTTTGTTTTTTTTGCACCCCTCCTGCAGATGATATCCCGAGTTGTCCTGAATACTTAGAATAACAAAGTCAAACCCGCTTCAAGAAGAACTACACGGAGGAGAGAAGCGGCGTGACGCGGCTCGGGTTTCTCTCTCTCTCTCTCTCTGTCTCTCTCTTTCATTCTCCGTATAAGAAAAAGCCGGTTTTTTTTAATGTCTTCTTACCCTGGTCTTGAGCCAAACCTTCAGCTTTGTGTGTGTGTGTGTGTGTGTGTGTTTTGTCTTCATCCTGCAGCCAAAGTTTTTACTTCTTTGCCAGATTGGGGGAAAAACATAACTGATCAGATGTATGTGTGTGTGTGTCATTCTGTCTATTAACGGAAACACACACACACACACACACACACACACACACACGCAAAAGGTTTGAAAAATTGCAAGTTCAAAGCCGATGTTTGGCTCAGCGGGGACGCGGCCGCGGCCGGAGCGCGGAGCTCACCGGGGTGAAGTTGAAGCCGCACGCCGGCGGAGGCGCTCCGTCTCTGGGAGGAATCTCAGCCCGAGCGCCGGAGCTCCGCGCGCCTCTGCGGCGCCTGTCAAGCCGCACTGCGCTGCCTTTTTTCTTCTCTTCTCTTCCTTTTCTCTTCCACGCCTGTTTTAGCTGGTCCGGGCTAATAAACAACAAAACCACCCCCCCCCTCTTCACACACACATACTGTGTGTCCATAAAACTGAAAGTGCTCCTAATAACAGTGTGTTTTAAGGGCTGCAGCGCGCGCGCACACGCACACACACACGGCCATGTCAGGGCCAGGCAGCACAGCGCCAAGAAGTCAATAAAACCTCTTTCACAGTCACAAACCGGGAAGCTTCAAGTGCAGTCTCTCTCTCTCTCTCTCTCTCTCACACACACACACACACACACACACACATAACATCGACACGCAATCCCACTCGTTTTAATTCGACTTCACTTTCACTTCAGTGCTGAAGGGTTTTACAACAGCACCATCATCATGCACAGGAACAATGCAGAACTTTCAAGTTCACACCAGATCATTTATTTTATTACTTCATGATCTTAGCCTGTGCAAGGACATTTTCGGTTTCAATCCAGGAAGTGTTCTTGTCTTCCTCTTCCCCTCTGCTTAGAATTTAATATGTTTTTTTATTATTATTATTATTATTATTATTATTATTATTCCTTAAACTATTCTTACTAATAGATTTTTTTTACTTTGTAGCTACAAACCTTTAAAATGTAGTTTGTTGTGAGTTATAATTTATAACATACAATTCTATTATAAATATTATATTATAATAAAAAAATGTTTTAAAATGATTAGGTGTTCAAGCTCTCTTTGAGGCTTAATGTTATGTATACAGTGTAAAGAAGTAGTTCTAAAGTATTTAAACATGCTTTGATTTCTTTTTGGAGGCTGTGGGGGAAAAGTTAAATCTTAACATGGACTCTGTTCACTTAAAAAAAAAAAAGAAAGAAAAAGTTAAAAAAAAATTCAAATTAAAATTCTTAACTTTTTTAGCTTTTTAGATTTTTTTCCCCCTAGGTATATTTACTACACTATTTATTACAATTATTGAGCTAAAACAAGATTTAAAAAAAAATATGATCGTTAGAGAAGCATTAAAATCTAATCCCTAAAACTTATTGACTGAATGAAATAACTGCACTGCTACTTTAGAGCAAGTTTCCCCCCTGTCTATAGTTGTAACAAATGTAGTCAGAATATAATATATTGTTTAAAATATCAAGCTTCAGTAAGCTTCAGTTGAACAACTAATTATCATCATTGGTGGAACCCAAACACTCTGTTTTACAGTAACCTTTAAGGGTTTCCCCAGGTGTAGGGTTCAACACCACCATCATCATCATCATCTTCATTCATATAGTCTTTTTCGAAAGTCAATCATCATTTGGATTTTTTTTTACCACTCTGTGGTAGAATTCTACAAAGAAAGGACTTTAAGAGTCCAACTACTGTAGGGTTCTACAAGGTTTCCTCTGACATCTGAATAATGACGAAGTGATGTGAATTTAAAATTTTTCCACAGTTAATCATCTTCAAAATATTGACCTTGTATCATCAGCACAGTCGTGTCCTATGTCTCATAAGCACAGGGCTGTACGTGGAACCTTTCAAAATTCCCCCTGTTCTTGGGTTGTATGTAGAATTCTATGAAGCCTTATACTTTCAGCATTTTTCCAGTGTTAATAATCATCATTCGGATGATCTCACCAGTGGACCCCAAACACTGCTGTAGCCCAGAAGCTTGTAGGGTTTTCCCAGGAGAAATAATCGATGCGATCTTATTTTTTAGAGTTTGCTGTTTAAGAAGAAATGCGGGCATTTAAGAAGAACCCGCTTTAGATGATCTCTAAAGAACCTAGCTGAAAATGCTATTGTAGATTTGTAGTGGTTACTGTGAATGTGCATCTGCATTCTCGGGGAAGCAGTGCATACTTGGCTGCTTTGCTCCGGGACCAAGGGGTCAGCCTGGGGACACGAGAATGGAGAGAGAGAAAGAGACAGACAGACAGAGTTAGACAGAAAGACAGAGAGATTAAAAGAAAAATACACACTTAAACCAACAGAGAAAAAGAGGGAGAAAGTGGACAGACAGGCAGAAAAGAGTGGAAAAGGAGGAAAATAAAGAGACTTATATACAAACCAACAGAGCGAGAGAGAGAGATGGACAGAATAAGAAAGAATTACACACACAAACACACAACAGAGAAAATTTATATATATATATATATATATATATATAGTTGATTTGGCAACATTTTTTGCAACATTTATAACATAAAGCCCATCTCAACTGGACTGAGAGAGGGACAGACAGAAAGAAAAGGAGAGTGGCAAAGATAGACAGGGAGACAGAGAGAGAGAGAGAGACAGACAAAGACAGACAGAGAGAGAGAGAGAGAGCGACAAACAGACAGACAGAGAAAGAGAGACAGACAAAGACAGACAGACAGAGAGAGAGAGAAAGACAGACAGACACAGAGAGAGAGAAAGACAGACAGACAGCGAGAGAAAGACAGACAGACAGACATAGAGAGAAAGACAGCGAGAGGGACAGACAGACACAGAGATAGAGAGAGGCAGACAGTGAAAGAGAGAGAGAGAGAGAGAGTTCCTGCTTCTTTAAGTTCTGCGCGTTTTTTAATGGGATGGGCCATTTTCATAACGTCATTTCATTCCTCCCTCCTTTTTTTCATTTCTTCTTCTTTGATTCTCTCTCTCTCTCTCTCTCTCTCTCCCTCCCTCGTTTCCTAAAGTGCACGAGCTCGCCCGAGCCTCCACGTTTTTCGGATCTTCTGTAGTCGGCGGTCAAATCTCTCCTCTTCTCCTCCTGCGCGCGCTGTCTCGCTCTCTCTCCCTCTCCCTCTCGCTCCCTCCCTCACTCTCTCTTTCTCTCCCTCCTGCGCGAGCTTTCCAAACTTGCGCTGCTGCTGCTGCACCGGGAGCGCGAGAGCAGCGCGGCGGCGATGGTGGACGCGCCGGTACCGCTACCGCTGCTGAAGAAGGAGAAGGAGAGGAAGAGGATGATGATGATGATGATGGTGTTTAACTGTGAAACCTTGCTCATCTGATCGCGCTTTTCTCACTCCGGATCGATTTCTCCGTTTTTTTTTTTACACCATGATGTATTCTCCTCTGTGTCTGACTCAGGTAATAATAATAATAATAATCATAATGTTTGTATGGAAGTTTAAAAAAGGGCGGGCATAAAAAAAAAAGTAAGAAAAAAGTTCTAACAAGGAATTATTCAGAATGCATCAAAATAATCAACTCAAAGTTACACTTTTGTCCCCCCTCCAAAAAAAGCATTATTTATTTATTTATTTATTTATGGTAATTTCTAATAATAACAATAATAAATATTCCTAGAGTTTTCCTGATGCCCCTCTTAAGTCTTAATTCTGCTCTAAGCTGGCATAGGTAGTCCTATCAGGATAAAAATAAAATGCAAAAGAAAAAAAAAAAGTTGTGACAAGTTGTCTTGGCAAACTTGACTCTTTGCCGCTCTTGGATTTTTTCCCCTTTTGCAGTATTACATTTTCACAAATATTAATGCGTTCATATTTCTGTTGATTTGCTTAACATTTGTATATTCCCCCTGTGAAATGTTCTTAAACTTGACAGTCAGGATAAACAAAAAATATAACCCTGTCCACAGCCTGCATAGTGTTTTTTTTTAACTCAGTGATTCATGTTTAATATGTGCATAAAAGTGTTACAATCATTGCATTCCCTCTTTCAGATCCTGACATTTGTCTTGTCTCTGTTAAATTATTAGTAAAAAAAAAAACAAAGTTAATTTTTTTTTTATTGCAATATATTACCATTTTGTTCTCTCGCTCTGTCTCTCAGGCCCTTTACGTGTTCACGTATCACCGATTTGTGCTGCTTATAATCTTGAATATTTTACCTTCTTGCACGAAAACCTGTTTTACGGATCTTTTTTGATGCTTTTGTGCAGCTGAAAAGCTGTTGCAGAGCCCCAGGCTGTTACTTCTGAGACAGTCAGAGGTTGTTTACTTTTACTATATTTTATTTTTTATTTTTTTTACTTTAAAACATAATTATGCATTTTAAAGGCACTGTATGGAGATGGTGTGTGTACTCCTATAACAGATTAGATCCACTGCACATTTTCGCTGTTGTGTCGTTTTTGTTTGTGAGCTACACAAGACCTCAAAGGAGCTGTTCTGTCTTTGTTGAAAGTTTGTTTCGATTTTATTGTCCAAAGTGCATGACTTGGACACAGAGAGTTTTGTAGATGGAAAGGAAATCCAAGTTTGCGTTTGGCCAGCTGGCCTGTATTTATTTTATTTTTTTTTCTGTCCTGAAACTAAGAAATGACTTAATACAGGAGACTTCACTCATTTCCAGGAAAGTCTATAACTCTGACGTCTCTCATGTTTGACTTGTGGTTGAGTTTAGTTTAGTTTTGTTGTTGTTGTTGTTGTTGTTGTTACTTTTTTCTTCTAATTCACATCTTTTTTTTTCTTTTAACAAAATGCTGACCTGGAATGTGCCAGATTCGGGTCTGATTGTGCAGACGGTAAATTTGAGACGTAATCGGATATTGAGAATAAACAGTGCTCCTTTCAGGTGTTTTTTTATTTTTTTAATTTTCAGGTCACTGCCAAGTGGATTTGCAGCCAAAAGTCCAAGGGAACTGTGCTGTATTAATGTAGAGTCAGGTTTGAAACGAGGCCTTAATTCACATCCGCTGCTCCACGTACGCGTTCCTGTTATATGTTTAAACTTGAAATTATGATTAAAATTACGTGACTCATGCCTTGGTAAACATTCGACCTTTGTACATTTTCTCACTTTGAAATGCGAAGCAGGACAGATTTCTGCTTCCTGTCCTATTGCTTATGTTAAAAAATAATAATAAAAAATCTCCTTCTTGATCGTAGCCGTATCTATCCATTAGATCAAGTTGTATAAACTGTACATTGCAGACATCAGTACTAAACAGCACATGTTCTTGTCCCTGATCTCGTACTGTGGACGGTGCAAAGGTTTCAGACTTTTGTTGTGCACATGTGCTGCTCAAAATCAAATCAACTATTTTTAAATTTAGGTTAAATTCAGGTAAAAGATACGTAATTAAAATACAGATAAGGTTCTCGTTGCGGTACCATCTCAACAAGAAAAAGTACCTTGTCGTACCTTTATTCCTGACAGCGTAACAGAACAACGAGGCAACTTTATAAACCAGTTGTTATGATAAGAGCTAAGAGTTGGATGATATTAATGTAGTTCAAGAAAAAAAAAACTGTGAGTTCCAGCACAGTAGACGTTATTTTCTTATCACAGTGGTTTGTGTGTGTGTGTGTGTGTCGCGTATTAGATGTGTGCTGTGTGAAGCTGGAAGCTGTCGCCTGGCTTCGTGTGTGTTTACTGTGTGTGAAGGAGAATCCTGACGTGACCCTGTTACAGAAGCTCAGCGGGTAGAGAGAGAGAGGGAGAGAGAGATTTAAGCACAGAGAGATAGAGAGAAGTGTGTGTGTGTGTGTTTGTGTGTGTGTAAGACTCAGCACAGTCCTGCTGCCAACCTGCAAGACAGCAGCCATGATCCTGAGCAGAGTTACACACACACACACACACACACACACACACACACACACACACACACACACAGTTTCTGAACTGTGTGCTGGGACAGAGCGATAAATCACATCAGATCTCACAAAAAAACAACAACTAGTTATTATATATATATATATATATATATATATATATATATATATATATAAAAAATAAATAAACATTTAGATGTGCTTTGAAGTACGTATGCTATATAAAGTAAATTTGGACTTCAAAAAAATTTGCTCGAATGTTTTTTGTAATTTATAAAAGTTTTACCAAAAAAAAAAAAATCAGCTAAAAACTAATCAAAATATTTAATACATTGTTACATAATAGTCACTTCAAAGAGGTAAAATAAAAAGATACATTTAAAGAGACAGCAGCACATTTTTCCGACCCCTCACTTGAGTTCAGTCCTAGACTCTAAAAACGCAAAAACTACTAAATTCACAGCAAAAATTATTTCAAGCTTCATTGTTAAAAATCATCGAGAGTCAGTTGAAGGATCGAAATCGCTTGCTTACTTTTATAATGTTATATAACACTTAATAACGTAGTTTAATTTTAGCTTTCTGAAAGCATGCTTCTAGCGCTCGGCTTTGGTTTCAGGTTCGTGTGCTCTTTCTGTTGTTGTTAGATGTACGGGACTGTTGTAGCGCTGACAAGGACTGAATTATCTGTAGCAAAATGTCTGAGCAGGTACTGTGATCGGAAGGTTCTTGAATTCGAAATATTATCAAATAATATCAAATAATAATAATGATACTTCATCTACTACGGTGACTACCACTAGTACTTCTATTAGGATTACTACTAACACTAACACTACCACTACTCCTACCACTACTCCTACTACTCCTACCCCCATTCGAGCATTTTAATCCGCCTGCTCTGGCAACACATTATCTCCTGCCTGCGTTTCTCATTGATTCATTTTGTTAATGCTGCAATTATTCCCTGCTCGAGAAGGGGAGAGAGGGAGAAGAGTGGAGGAGAGGAGCGAGCCAGTGGGCAGGGAGACGCCGCTCTGGCCGCCAAAAACCCAGGCCTGTTTTAGCGTCTGACAGATCTGACAGCGTGTCGATAACGCTCTGCTCTGGCTTGGACTTGTCATGCGGCTGGTTTTTAATGTTGCTTTTAAACATATTGCATCATTTTACATTTGAAATAGCGGTCGGCTCGGACGCAGCGCTTTGCTCCTGAGCGATGACCTATTTATCCGCCGTTATTGTGATTTATTAAAGCTTCGGTAAATACGACTCAATCCGGCGACAGATCTGTCATGTGAGCATGTTGTTCCATATTACAAAAATGGCCTGATGCTCCGATTGGTCGGAGGGTGGCCTAACGACTCTGTGTTTCAGACTTGTATTCATGCGACGTTTTAATACTGTACGTTATCGTTTCCGTAGTAACGACATACATTGGGGAAAAGGTGCATTCGTGATATGGTGATGTTCTCTGTAAGGAGATGTTTATACTGTATAGCATTTATGGAAGGAGTCTCCAGTGTCAAAGCGTGGTAAAGCGCACACTCACACTAATGGATTTCTGGATTTCTATAATATTATGTTTTATTATTATTATTTTTTTTACATCATTTAGAGTGTTAATGAATAACAAGCATTATGGGATGTCAGCGTTTAACAAATTCTAGCTCTCTAAATAAAGCAGAGAATACCCTGATAGTTTATGGCTTCATCTTAATCTTCGGTCTGAAATTGTCTTATGTCATTATTCGTGTCAGCTTCTCTGTTTTTAGAGTTCAGAAGTTTTATAGGCTCAGGTTGCTGTTTTGGACCTCACTGAAGTTCCAATGTGTGTGTGTGTGTGTGTGTGTGTGTGTAATGAGGCCTTGCTTTAATCAGTGTTGAAATGTCCCTCGATCATGCTCTTTGAAGTCTCCGTAGCGCGGCTCACACTCGCAGGCTACCGAACACACTGTATGGCCCACTTTTGCCCCTCAGCGGTGCAGTCATGGCAGCTCGAAAGCCCCGCTGCGCTCCCATCAACACGTTAATTAAGCTATTTTGAACGCTTTCCCCAACGAAGTGCTAACCCAACTGTCATTCCTGCAAACTTTTCTGGCAGATATTTATTTATGTGAGGAAATGTTTTTTTTTTTTTTCCTTTTTAGTCCTAACTAGAGCACAGAGTTTGATGTTAACCCCCTTGGCTGTGTGATAGACCCAGTTGGGAGAGAGACACGGGACACACCGGGGTACCACGAGTTATAAAAGCTCCGGCTGTTTGGCATGAGGCAAGGGCTCCATGTTTCCTGCGCCGCAGATGTCCGTGCTCGACGCTTGGCTTCATTTCATATCACACCCAGGTTCCTCGGCGGGGAGCATGGTGAGCGGCGCTAAGTATTTACTTTACAGAGGCAGCTTTGGATCCCACCTAAGCGAACGCAGCGTCCCGAGCCAACAGGTTTCCGAGCGAGGAGGGAAAGCGAGCGGAGTGTTTGTTGTTTTTTCTTTTCTTTTCTCCGTCTTGTTTAAAGCCAGGGTGTCGTGTAGTATCTGGGCGGAGAGATGGTTTGGGGATTTCGAGTAAGGTTGTGTGTAGTCGTGTAGTAATTTGCATGCGATGTCTTTATAAATCATGCAACAGGTGTGTTTTTACGATCGTGCTATAATTTCCATGCGTATTACAGATGCTTCGTTTTACCAGAACCAGCTTGATTATTAGCCGGTCACATAACCGTAAGATTAACATATTATAGTGTATCTACTGTATGCTTAAAAAAAATCAGTAGTTTAACTTAAATTTTACTTTCCATTGTCTAGATCTTCTTGTTCTGCTTCATATTTAAAATAGTCCTGATTAGGAGTCCATAAAAAGGAATTCTTGCTTTTTTTTTTTTTTATAACAAAAACATATTATAACATGAAATCTTTTTTCTACTGCTCAGGTTACGGATCGTATAAAACAGTGTAATTTTTCCATAACAAAAAAAACTGACAGTACAAATTTTGACATGAATAAATTCCTAGACGTAGGGCTGCACGATTTGATAAAAAATAATATTGCGATATTTAAACTTTGATATTTAATTATGAAATGCACCATTTTGTTTGCAAACGTATTTACCGAGCATACTGTAACAGCAAATAAATGGACAGATGATCTCGTTAGGAGAATGTTTGCCGAAATGTATTTATCACATCAAAAGCAAAAAACAAAAAAACAAAAAAACAAATACTTCAATTATAGAAAAACGTAAATTCCAGACTATGTGTATATTGCCTGTAATAATGTTGCAGTCTTTTACGAGTAAACAATTGCACAGGTCCGTATAACAATGTCGATTTTTATGGGATTAAATGCGCAGGACTATCACACGCCCCCTCCCACCCCATGTGTAAAACTTATCCTGTTCGAATAGGGCTATAGATATTTATTCCAGCCTCCAGGAGCAAACCTGATTCCACATGTTTAATCAACTGATCTTTAAACAGTTATTAGGCGCGGCTCTTATTTGGCTGGAATGGAAAGCCGGCAGCTGTGGAGCCATTTTGTTTTTCACGAAAAAAAAAAAAAATCTTTAACATGTTCTGAAAGATCTAATAAGAAAAATAACAATAATAACCAGATCATGTAGTCATAACTGACTGAACCTGTGAACTAGCATTTGGAAGCGTTCACATTGTCACTGGTGTTATTTACGATTTGTGTGAGGCTTGTGTTATGTGCGGGTCAGTTCGAGAAGAAAACTCAGCTCTTGGCAGCGGTGTTTTCGTGCTGGAAAGCCTCTCAGGCTGATTCTAATGTCGAACTGGAAGGCGATCAAGAGCAGCGCGGTGCTGGCGTGGCACGGCCCAGCATGCTGCTGATTTAAAAAAAGCTCCTCTCTCCTCTCCTGTGTGTCGAGCCAGCGCTGGACGCTCTCTCACTGTTTGCTTATTCCCATAGCAACTTGGCCCAGGTCTGCTGGATCGGCTCACGGTGGTGTGAGACGCTACGGAAACCTTTCCAAAATTTCGCAAAAAAATGTTTGCCGCCAGATGTTGCAAAAGGCTTCAGATTTGTAATCGCATCCTGACTCATTTTTATGTTTTTCCATTTTTCGGTCTCGGCCGTACAGCCGCTCGTTATGTTGCACGTCGGGTTCGCAACACCTCATTAGTATGTTTAATTTCCGATTTTGTAATAGATGTAAATGAGGAAGGTTTCTTGGCAGCCGGCTGCAGGAGTTGGACTGCACCCACTGGGAGGAATCCAGGGTGTTTCAGAAATAATGGTGCACTTTGCCCGGACAGTCAGCATTCAGCCGATTTGAACTGGGTGCAATCGTTCAGTGCGACTGTTATTGTCTGCTTTCAGTACCAAAATATAACACTGAACTGAATCCTTTTTTTTGGGTTGGCGGGGTACATTTATCTTTTGTACCTTTTCAAATGTATAGTTACCTGGAAATCTGGATGGGAATTTACTGTACCTAAAAAAAAACAGAAGAAAAGATTCAAACTTTGTAATTCTACCGTCATTGCCTTTTAGAGTAAATTCTGCACATTTCTGTGCCCAAAATACACTATTATGGTACTCTAAGGGTACTACCACGACGGCACAGTCTAGTACCCCGTTTTTCATGAGACTAGGGGCCTCCCCTAAAAAACCCCTGATCAACTGAATTTGTAGAAAAAAATTAACATATAATGATACTTGGGATGGGTATTATGACAAAAAAAAAAAAAAATCACTCACAGATGTGTCATCCTCTTTAGTTTAAAACAAAACAAAACAAAAAAATTAATAATGCATGTTTTAGGCTTTCTTTAGACTTGACAACTGTGATTCGAACTTTTGTCCCGTACAAACTTTTGCTTAGTAGAAATAATCTGACAAAAGAGATGAGTTTTATTAAGAAAGAGAAAACTGAAATTCTTTGGAATGAAAACTGTACAGTATTTTTAGTATACAGGTCCAGTTGGGTTAAAATGAATTACATTGTTGGGTTTATATGAATTATATTGACTCGACACCGGGGATTTTACTGTGAAGATAAACTGATAAGACGATGTGAAATTAACTGTGTTCATAACAGTATATTTATTTTACGGAGCACATGGTAATAATCATATTTTTTCGATTTCGACATTTACAGCATCCTGCTACGTTATTATTTCTATAGTAATGACTTATTCAGCAATCTGTTCAGTACTGTGCAAAAGTCTTGACCCCTTTAGATTTTACTTCCAATGAGCCAGACTGTCTTGTATTTTGCAGTTTGAGAGGAATCTTTTTTGTTTGGTAACCGCATAGTAACATATGAATCATTTAAACACAAAAAGCATCTAACTTAAGACATGAACCAGTGAGAAAGAGGTGCAGATGGTGACAGACGATCAGGCCGGTGATTAGTACACTGCTGATGCTGAATGCTGAGTGGTTGGAACAGACGAGAGGGGAAATGAGGTCGCTGCTGAGATTGTATCTTTAAGCACTTTAGGAAGCCTGTGACAGTCAAACATTTGTGCCATGCAGCCAGTAATATACTATATACTGTAGATTTATTGTTTGTGTGAAGAACTCTTTTTAATCGCGTATGAGATATTTTTAGTGCATTTGGAATTTTCTACTCACGAGTTTAGAAGCTGTTTACAAATATCGTAATCTCCTTTCCTGTTCTCTCCGACTAGTTCCCTAATACTGTAGAGCTGCACAAGGATGACTGAATTAGCCGTAACTCGAGGTTTGGTCTCTGCTAAGACTAAAGAACTGTAATTAAAGTATTGTTAAGCGACACCAAGAGCAAACATCTCCAGTAACGAAGTATTCCAGTGAATCACGGAAACTCCCGGCAACCACAGTATGACTGTAGATCGAAGGTACTTTCCTCGAACGGCAGTTAATGATCGCAATCATAATATACAGCTGGATGCAAAGGTTTACATCCTCGATTGGGGCAGGGTAAAAAAAAAAAAAAAAAAAAAGGTGCATCATGTTTTTTTTTTTGTTTTTTTTTACATTCAAATAAATAAAAATAAATGAAATATGCATGTGTTTGGTAATACATACATGAAGCAGAATTAACAACAAGACTATACATCTGAACAAGTCAGCATAGGAGATCTGACGTTTATATGATAAGAGGAATAATAACAAGCTGATAAATAGATATGAAAGACATTTGACTAGAAATACATCACTCTGGCTTTTCCTCCTTCGACTCAATCGGTCGACTGAGGTGTGTTCGAACCCAAACCTGCTTTTTTTTCCCCCCACACTAATAAACCAGAAAGCACACGATTTTCCATCCTGAAGACTTTCCTGCATCAAGAAAGTTCCAGTTGAAGCTTTACTCCTGGTAGCACGGACACTCCTGGTGGTAAATACCCGGAAACCTTTTTAGATAAGAGTTATTTTGAATATTCGTCACTCGAGTTCCTGTTTTAGTCGTCGCTCTGGGGATAATGACTTTTTAGAATCGGTGCATTAATACGGTAATACACCTGTGATTAGCTTTGGAGCTCCCCGAGCTGGAGTCATTGAAAAAAATCAACCACCTTCATGACCAATCCGAATTGTTGTTCTTTGGATGTTACTCTCATTTTTGTGAATAGCATTCTTATTCATTATAAGCACAGCGCTGCACCGTGACGAATGTGGAGTGTGGATCTGCAGAGTGCAGAGTGTAGTTAATTATCCGACTCTGCCTAAGCTCTCCTCCTCCTGTGCGTTTCTGTCTCTGTGTGTGTGTGTGTGTGTGTGTGTATCTGGGCTGCAGCTGGTCCAGGGTGTACTGTAATGGAGACTCTCCAATACTGCAAGATAAGCGACTGGCCTTTTTTTTTTCCATCGAAAGTTAAAGGTGAGCGCCGGAGGGAGCTGCAGCCGAGCCGCGAGCTTTCTGCTGCAGGGAAACTTCGAAAGTCTATAGTGGAATGCTGAGGTGCGGGGGGTGGGGGGGGGGGGGAGAATACATCATCCTCTACATACATTCGGCTGCTCTTGATAGATCTGAGTCGGGTCACTCGCTCTGCCTCGCTCAAATATATGTGCCAGCTTTAAATAGGCCTTGTGTGATGAACAGAAAAAAAAAACTATAACTACCATAAATAATTCTGAAAGTGATATCTCAGCAAAAAAATGCAAATATATGAAAGAATACAGAATATTAGAATATATCTAAAAAAAAAATATCATAGAACCATGGTTATATAGCGTAGAAGTATATTTATCTCTACTATGATGCTATAAAGTATGTATTTATATAAATACAATGATTTATCATTTAGCAGATGCTCTTATCCAGAGCGACTTACATTTTTATCTCATTATACATCTGAGCAGTTGAGGGTTAAGGACCGCTCAAGTGGCAACTTGGTGGTCGTGGGGTTTGAACCTGTGATCTTTCGGACTGTAGTCCAATGCCTCAACCACCGAGCTACCCCGGCCCCCAATATCATCAATTCATTAACTTGCTTATAAGAATTTAACTGTTTGTTTTGCATAATATTTCTCTCTAGCTCCACTTGCAGTTAGCGGACGTTTAATTTTTTTATCAGCCTCATTTTTGAATGTAGACAGAAAGACAAGGCCGGAATCTTTTTGTTGTGTTTAACCTTTTTTTGCTCTAATTTGACTTACTATACATAATGAATCATTGCTTAAAATGTAAATTGAAAAAAAAAAGGTGCGTGTACAACTATGATTTGAGAAATATATGCGAAATTTGCAGCCCCGACGTAAATAGAAGGTTATGGAAACTTGATTAGTCGTTTATTTAATAAATGAAAAGTGTCATTCTTGAATGAATGAATATATTGTTAATGTTAGTATATGAGGAATAAAGCTTATAAGTCTTCTAAGTAAATTCTCAACTATGTTTGATTTTATTTTTACTGGAATAGCGTGCCCTGAAAAATTTTTTATTCCTCACAACTTTATTACGTTATTTATTATGTATTTATGGGGAGATTCTAACAATATTATGCTAGATTAAACTTTATGCGCCATTAAGAAGACATTAGAGCACTAGAGTTGGTTGTGTGCAATCTATTGTACTGTACAGTATGCATTGTAAGGATTCTTTAACTTTTTTTTGGCCGCTGGACCTCTTTGGCACACTGCATTCTTTCTTTTCTAAGCGTTTGAGAGATTTAAAAAAGACACAGAAACAGAGTTCATGCTCTTAATGGCGTCCCGCTGGGGTTCATGTGCTATTGTTCATTGTTCTGTTGACGCGGAACTGAGTAATGGCCTCCGGCTATGTGTTTAATTTTGTTTCTCTGCTGCTTAAAATGGCACGAAACCTGTTGCATACCTGCACTCCTCGCCAACCTCGTGTGTTTATGTGCGATTAGAAGATGCCGGCTGTTTATGCGCAGCCTCAGGACGCGCACCTAAATGGGGCGTGTTATCAAACGTTCCCACTGCTTTTCATTTGATACCGGCCCTGCCATGTACTGTGTCTTACCTGGAAACGCGTGTAAACGTCTAAGGGCTTATCTAAATAAATCCATCGCACAAAAGGACACTAACAGAAATGGGCGGTGAACAAACACGAGTCCCGTACTTGGTTTTTTTACGAGCTTAGAGTGTGTCAACACCAGCGTGTGAGGAGCCGTTTGGAGACGCTCCCACATGGACGAGGTGGGCGGGCGGATGTGCAGAGGCTCGCCGACGGCAGCTGGTGGCGAAAAATCAGCCTGGTTGAGGTGTTGAGGCAAAGCCCACGTTTAGGGATAGCTGTCATCACCGTGCCTGCAGTGGGGCAGAGAGGAAGGTAGAGTTAAGGATTTAGATTCCTGCAGTGGCACAGGAAGGGCAGAGCCCTACAACAAACAACTCTGGACATTTTGAGTCCTGTTTAATCATTTAAATCGACTATTTGTGTTATAAAGAAATACTTTTTTGATCTGCTCACCTGCCTAGATCACTTAGACACCCTTTTGTCCTTATATCACCTGAGAGAGGTGCACTGGGGCAGGACTTACCCTGCCTTGTGCTCAGGGAAGGAGTATCAGACAGGACAATTCATATCCTTCGTAAGATCTCGCTTTGCAACAAATAATCAGAATTAAGTCAAACAAATTACTGTAATTGTCATGCTGTAGGGCAGACGGTTCCGACTTTTCAGCTCCTGTTTTTTGTGTGGCCTTTGAGATGAAGTTGGAAAGATTTTTTTTTTTTTTTTTGCTGGAAAACTGGCAACCCTGGTTAATTATATAAGCTTTTTAGGAGATAAAGCAGCTCAACAGGTAACACACACACTCTAGCGAGCACATGTTAATCTGAAACAACTCCAAATAAGCCGTACTGCTTTTTAGGGGCGGGCATCATCTATGGGGTATTATCACGATACCTCGGTGCCAATTCATTTTGGACTGCCATTTTTATTAGTTTCACGACTACATAAATATCCTGATTGTGTATTTTTTTTTAGCAAATAATAATGGAACAGGATGCCGTGCTCATTGGCCGTGTGTGAATAGTTTAGAGCGCTCCACCTCAAGGGTCATGATGGAACTGCAACATTTAGCCACCTTAAATGCAAACATATATAAATTAAACATTACGTTTAAAAAATAGTAATACATAGTACAAAATATGAAATGTATATGATAATTTTTATAAATATTATTTATAAATGACTTTATGAATAGAGCTATACATTTTGATATGACGGAAGATATTTTTCCCTCCTCTCTCTGTCCCTCTCTCTCTTTCTCTTTTTCTTTTCCTCAAGAGTGTGACCCACGCAGTGGCGCTGAGCCCAGACATGAGTTAAAATCCTTTCACATAAACGCGTCTCCAAAACAAAAAAAAAAATATTACAGTTGGATTGCTGGAGGATGTGCTGCTGTCTATCTGTTCTGTGATAAAGGGCAGGAGCTCTGGGATTTGACTTCTATGACATCACAGATATCCTGTTAGTTCACTTATACCACTTGGAAAACCACGCACAAGCAGCATAAGGGTAATGAGACGCATGCTTTCATGATAGTATCTCGTACAGTAGTTTTCCAAAATGTAATTATGCCATAAATAATTGAGTACTAAATCACAGCTACGTTAATTCCGTCGATCAGGTTTGCCTCTTGGAGCGACACGACTGACTGGAGATTTTAAAGCGGTATTGATAATACAAAAATCTGCAGTCACAATAAAAGCGAATAGCATTCAGACAGCTGTAACTTTTTTTCAAAGGACGCAGGTATTTAGTATTACATTTCTAGTTGAAGCCTCAAAGCATGATTGACGCAGCAAGTGAGATAAGGTGTTATAGCGGCAGAGAGCGAGTGATAGCAACCAAAGAAATAAAGGTAAACAAAATTCAGTGGAACCTTAGCATAAGAATTTAATCCTTTCCAGAGGCGAGTTAATTAGGCTGAATTTCGTATTGCAAAACGCTTTTTCCCATAGGAAATAATGTAAGTGCTCATAATCCGTTTCAGCCACCCAAAAATATTATAATATTATCGATTTTCAACATCATAATCATATTTTTGCATATGAAAAGTCAAAATATTTACAAAACACATGTAAATAAAGTCAAATATTAAACCTTACTTATCCTTAATTTATGATTCCTCTTGGCATGGGCTGCTTAAAAAAACGAAACTAAAAGTGGCTTCTTTTTTTTTGTTCATGCTACCATCCTGGGACCCATGGTGCTATTTCTTCACTAAATCTTGTACAAAATGAAGAAAAAAAAAAAAGAAGAAAAAAAAATATGTAAACTTGATTTGTTTGGGTTTCCACTGACACAAACAAGTTTTGAATGGCTCCTGGACATACGAATATATAAATTCTTTGTATACCGAAAATTCCTAAGGCAGGGCGTTTGTTTGCGTTTGAAGTACTACTGTATCCCCAAAATACCCAATCTACCCCGCACATTAGTGTAATTTTAACAACATCATGACATGGGCTAGAACCACGTCCTGATGTACATTAAGAACGGAGTGTGTTTCAATTTTTACACTTTCAGCAGAATTAAAAACAGGGCTTCTAGGTTGCTTTGAGTGTATAATAATCTGGGCCACTATTTAGGAATCATAACACGGAAAGTAGATCTTGTACTGTTGGTCTTCTTCTCATCCATCTGTTTTCTTCTTTTTCGAACCTAACTGTGTCTAATCCACACATCCGTTTCTGTTACGTCTTCAAACAAAGTCGGGAAAGCCTCAGGACAGGGCACAGTGTGCCTATTCATATTGGGTTTGGCTTCACGGCGAGGCTTTAAGTGCGGCCCGTTGTTTGCCTCGCTCCGTGTGTGTGGAGGTATGTCTTCCTTCCATCGCGCGAAAGACAAGCGCACATGTTGGCACAAATCAACAGACGTCAGCAGCTGAAAGGCATGGAGAGCATGCAGGGCAGGAGAGAGGGGTGTGTGTGTGTGTGTGAGAGAGAAAGAGAGAAAGCAAGAGCACATTACAGGCCCAGACAGAGATCTGTAAGAATTAGCGTCGTAGCTCAGCAGTGCAGCGTTGTAAATGGAAGAGGATGTCAGTGCTGAGTTGTGACCTTATCTGACTGCTGTGCTGTAGCTCAGCTAGCTCGGCTCTTCTCCTCATTTCTTTCCTCTTCTTTTCCTCTTTGTTTTCCCTCGTTGTCGCCTCTTAATTTAACCAATCTCTGATTTTCTTATTTAATTTCCCACCTGTGCTAACACAGCACAGCTTTTTAAACTTTATCCCTTGACTCAATTTATAAACGCTAAACTCTCTTTTCATGCTAACTCTAATGATTTGTTGCCACAGAATTAATCATGTTAAAACTTTTTTTTAATAAATAGATAAATAAATAAATAGAGAACTAGCATGATTAGCCATTCTGATAACTAGCATAACAAGTATTGCACAGAGAAATGTTTACTAGCTGTTTACTAGCTAACTGTGCTAGTGAGCTAGTGATTCAAATATCTTTTTCTCATTTTTTAAAAATAATAACTCACAAAATGAAATGCGGGTTGTGTATAAGGTGTTGCAAATATGAGCTAGTGTGCTAGCATGTCACTAGCCAGCTATAGCAAACATAGCTAATGATGGAAGAATGAAGATGTGTTTGCGACTGTTAATGATAATTTTTTGACATACATTTACACAGCGGTACCTCGCCATACGTATTTAATTTGTTCCGGAGGCGAGTTCTTAAGGCGAAATTTCGTATTGTGGAACGCATTTTCCCATAGGGTATAATGTAATTGCAGAGAATCCGTTCCGGTCACCCAAAGATATTACCAGTATTACCAATTTTTAACACTATAATTATATTTTTGGATATAAAAATCAAGTCAAGACAAGAAAATGAAGTAAAATATGAAATAAATAGATATTAAACCTCATTTAACCTTATGATTCCTCTTGGCACCGGCTGCTATAAAAACCAAACTAAAAGCGGGTGCTTTTTCTTTGCTAACATTCTTGAGACCCAGGGTGCTATGTCTCCAATAAATTTTGCACAGTGCAAGTGCAAACAAACCCACAAACAAATATGTAAACTGCCTTTGCTACACTTTCTACTAACGCAAACAAGTTTTGAACAGCTCGGTTCGTTCGCTTGTTTGCCGAAAATGTTTTCGTATGCCGAGCGAATTTCCTGCAAGATTTCGGTTCTTAAGGCAAAAATTTATGAGCCGGGGCGTTCTCATGCCAATGTGCCACTGTTTTTAAATTGTGACTCCGATTTTGAGACCCCACTAACTTTCATGAGACAAATGAGTCCTCTGGCTATTTCGCCTTTTCACTGATGCTAGTTTTGCTCTTAGCATGTTAGCATGATTAGCACCTCTAAGAGTGTAAGAGACATTCTTCTTCTTCTACAAAAAAAAAAAAAAAACTTAAGCTTTTTCAGAACTTTAGATGTGGCATCCATTAGAATTTTATCCTCATGGGGTGGGTTTGGAAAGATAAATTCCCAGATTTTATACTTATCCTGGAAGCATATATGCTTTTGCTTTTGAGATTAGTGGCATTAATGTGCGCCAGTGGAAGAATGTTCATCAATTGGAAGCGGCTGTGCCTGTCACAGGAAGAAAATCCGCAAGTAAAGCGGCGTAGGGGGGAAAAAAGCCGATAGTCTTTGAGGAGGCGGTGGAAAGGAAAGTCAAAAGAGGACACAGAAAAAGCCCCGGGCTAACAGAGGCCATTTGAATCAAAGTAAATAGGATTGTTGCCTGTTTTGATCAGACCAATCTGCTGTGAAGCGGTTTGCCAGCTCTCAGCGAGCGCCCACCTACGCCAGGTCTGAGAGGGGCACACTTACAAATGCATGCCACTGCAAACGACTCGAAGAGGGGTTCTCTCTCTCTCTCTCTCTCTCTCTCTCTCTCTCTCTCTCGCTTTACAGGGAGAGGAAGACGAGAGACTAAAGCAGCTTTGTTGCCAAGCTCTTAGCGGATGCCTTGTTGTGGCAGAGCACGGATTATGAAGATTAGCGCGCTAGCACGTTGTGTAATTGCCCGTAGCTGAAGAAAGATGAGAGATATGTCAGGTTTTCGTCTTTTGAAAATGATTTGTGAGCTCCTGAATGCCGAGTTTGTCCAAGTGTTTACCCTTTCATCAGAAGTTGACAAGTTCAAATCCCACTGTTAGCACAGCTGTTTGCGGCCAGGCAGAGTCCTAGAGAGCATAATTGGCTTCGCCGGCTGGGTGGGAAGGATGGCATTCCTCTTTTCTTTAGCGGGAAACGCCGCACACTGTAGGATTGATCCCAGGAATCGTTCGAGGCTTAGATTTGTCAGTTTACAGCATAATGCGTAGTCTCTCTGGAGCCCTGTAGAATAGTTACAGCATAAATGATACAAGATAACACAGACTTTTTTATTATACAGAAATATTCGGTATGTACTGTATGCATGCAGGTGCAAACATGCAGAATTTGTAAAGAGTTTACACTCCTCTCAGGTTAAATAATATTAACCAGATCACAGCTGTTCAGCAAGATGCAAGTTAGGTTGATTTTTTTGTTTAATTATTTTATTCTCGTGTTTTTTATCATTGTAACCTGCTTACAACAAGGTACTGACTTTGACCTCCTAAAGGGCCCTGCTAGTTTTCTTTTATGTACTTAAGTGGGACAAACGGGAGTCACCATGTCCCAAAATTCAGTTCTGATCTTTAAATAATTAAACGGCTCTGTATCCTCCTCCTCTTCAACTGATCAATTATTCATCTCGTTTGAAATAGATTTAACTTGATTTGGTCTCTTCTGATCTGTGTCTATCGGCTTAGAGAGAGAGAGAGAGAGAGAGAGAGAGAGAGAGGGAGAGAAGCAGACCTAGTTTATTCTCCAGAGTTACAGCTGTGCTGCCTGTGGATCTGGAGCTCGAGCCGAATCCACTTACAGGCCTTGTGTAATTAAGTAAAAATGAAGATGGAGTCAGAGGTGAAGCTTGTCTTCCTCAAGTACCCAACGGCCCACCCGGGTTTGACCCCATGCACACACACACACACACATACACTCAGGCCTCAGGCCCCACAGACTGTACATAAACTGCTCTGAGCCCAACAATTTACACCCCATTTAATTACTGCTGCTCGCTGGGAGTTAGTCCGATCACCTGCTTTGTGTTACGAGGAATTTCTCATGGGCAAAGAGTGAAACCATACCGCTCGGTCGTGTTTCGCGTTACGAGTCAACCAGGGCAGAAACCGAGAAGTCCTTCTCCGCCGATGTTGGCTGAGTGGGGAAAAAAGTCTAGAACTTTAAAAGAATTTGCCAAACTGATTTTCATGGCGAGACGACATCCTGTAAAACCCTGGCTTTAGGGTTAGCTGGGTTTAAATTGGACAAGACATTAATGAAAATATAAGGGATGTATGTATGATAACAAAAAAATAAGAATATATAAAATACCACAAATCAATTAAATACATAAGAATCAATTCTAAGTATTATAAAATGTAGTATGTGTATATTTTATGATATATTTTTTGTTCTATAAATGTTATGTTTTATATATAAACCATATTATAATATTTGGTTATAACATTTTTATAATTAATAAAGTATATAAAACTAATACATTATAAAAAAATTTTTAAATCATCAATAAAGTATCCTTTTTGTAAATAAAAATATTTTAAATAAAATACTACTAAAATATAAATAATTTTTTTATTAAAAATGCAAGGTCTTCTATCAATACTTTTAATATAAATTAGTTTAATTACATTAATTACATGCATTTAATTAAATATACAATTTATTTATGGGTTGGATGATTTTTAATTTCTAGATTTGTTTAGTTTTTTTTTTTTTATCCAGCACGACTATATGTTTTATATATTGTACCTTTTTCTGCGTAATTTATATCAGAGACTAAACGTTGGCTTTTTTGTCATTTAAAAAGTCAGTGTCAACACCCGACTATATTGTATATTTATTATCACAGTGTCTTTAAGATCACTTCTTTCTCCTTCCTTTTGTTTAAAGATGCAGTTTATCTTCATCGGGGATCTATTTCAGAGTCTCTCGTTTGCTCGTTACCTCGTCAGGGTTTAAATAGCTGCTAAGAAGGTGCGATGGGACACACTTGGCTTGAAAGCGTTCATTATTGATGTGGCTGTGAGCGCCGCTGGATTACCTTCTTTCTCACCCTGTTGTTTGGCACTTAACGCTTGGCCACAGACACAGCACCTCAGGCTGATTTTCTAGTTCGCATTTATGCGCTGAGTCTTTTTACGCCTGACTTTGTTGGCAAGGAAGACAAAGAGCGCAGTGTGTGCAGCCCGATTTTAAAAGCACTTAAAGCTCTATCTAGCGTTTGAATTTCTGTTAGCGGTTTTAATCAGGAGTTGGTGCAATTTACAGCTGGGTCGTGTGATCCTATGTTGACAGAACAGTTAAATAATAATAGGTCTGACAGCTTGTGCTGATTGTGCGCATTAAAATCTATACAGTCTTTTAAAGGCCTACTCTAATGCTTTTGAGGGGAACATCTGGTGTAATGCACATCACAGATGCATAGACGAGAAAATCTGTTAGGGGCGTTCGTGTCAAACCAGGACTTTTGATTGGGCAGAATAACAGAACACACTTCTGAGAGTAAAAAACGCCCTTTATTTCTCTATATAATCCCCTGATACACTAATGCACATATCCCAGTATTTCACAAGTGCTCGGTACTCCTTAGTCATGATCAGACTGCCCACTTCACTTATGCAACCCTGGCCCCCAAGGAACTCCTTTAATGGCCCAAATATGTGAAAAAGGTTTGGAGTGAGGTCCGGACTGTACGAGGATGTGGCAATAACTCTCAGCCGAGTTCCTGTAATGTCCAGGTGGTGTTGGGAAATGATTACGTGCAGACAGATGCGTGTCTTCTGAAGGCTCGTTTGGGCTGATATAGGAACGCTGTCACAAAAGTATATACTGTTTTGAATACTGTATTACTGTAGTACACTTTTACAGTATTGCTGAAACTGCAGTTGGCATGCTATCCCGATTGTGCGTGCATTACAGATGTTCTGGATAAATCAGCTTAAAAGCCTAATTTTATAACCAAACAGCTTATAGTGAAAAAAACATCAAGGTTTATGTCTTTTAATTTAAAAGGTCTTTACTTTGCTTTTCTGCTGTGCTAAACAAAGAGGGAAATCCCATCAGGCTGTGAATATTCTTTGGGGCAGTTAGACCGGGAAAGATTAAAGTGGGATATCATTGCCTGCAAGTTTCCTGTCCCAGTATCTAAGCTTTAACAATCTGCACTTTGGTGAAACCGTCTAATCCTTCGTGGAAAAGCTCTGATAATCAGACGCAGCAGGGATTATTTAGTATTTGGACGTGGCATAATATCTGGCCGCGGATGAATACAGAGAATGGGAATTTCTGTTTTTCTGGTATTGCTGGGTTAATAATCGAACTACTGCCCATACATACTGTAGTGACCATTTACCCCCTTACCTCTGTCCTTCAGGAGAGTGGTGCTCATGTGGGTGGTGACACGATACTGTGTGTGTGTGTGTGTGCTGTGATACACAGCATTGTGCTTGTTCCAATATGAATAAACAACTTATTGGCTAATTGCCTAGTATATAGTACTGTATTGTAAACTATAAAGTATTACATTACATCATTTCATCATTGATTATTTTTTGTATAACAGAGCATCCTGTCATGCTTTACTTCTAACTCAGAACACGTTGACGTATTAATATGCAGCTGTATTCATCCACAATATTGCTCTTTGCTGGAGGTTGCAATTGAAGCTGTAAATCCTGCGACTCTGAATAAGCAGTGTAGGACTGGGTGCAGGGCTGACTGCAGTGTGAACCGTAAGCCTGAGCGTAGTAGCTGTAGTGTTGGGCTTTAAGTGCATGCTGTTCTTACTAAAGAGTGTACACATGCATGACCTAAAAGTCAAAAGGTCATGAGCTTGGTGACCTGGGCATCATGACCATATGGAGCTTGACCCAGAGGAGTATATGTGAGAGAGCGGGACATTCAGATTAAACTATGAGTGACCAGGTGATCCTCTCTAATCCTCCGTAATGGGTCCGTTTTTCCCCCAGCATGCTACAGTCGAGCTGGTGCTTTGCATTTCCTAAAGCTTTCTGGTTAAATGGCTAAAGGCACTCAGATTGTACCTCACACGCCCAGGCACATGATTAATGATGTACGCTGCTCACCTGTCAGCCATCATGCCTCGCCTACATGGACTCTCAGGCCACGTTCCGATTGGCTAGTAGTTTCCCGTAGACAGGCCAGCGTAAGGAACGAGTGATCGCTGATTCATCATTTTGTCAAAAGTGGACAAGCAAAATAACCCATCAGTTCTTATACCTCACTGGAGCGCAAAAATAAAAAAATAAATAAATAAATAAACTGTAGAGTCGCATGGCATTCATTTCCTGCACCATTCATTTTTATCAGTAATTATAATACATCGTGAGTAATCTCCATCTATATGTAATCAATGATTGATTATGATCACATAGGCTGTTAATCTGCGTATATTTATCTCTCTAGGAATGACTTTTAATCACATTCATTCGCATGTTGTACACTTACTGTAAATACTGTACATGTACATTTTGTAATATATCGCAGTTTTGCTCCAATATACCGTGTACGGATAATCAGCAGCAGCATCAGGTATCCGTGGTGCTCTGGTTACCAGGGTAACGCCCGCGGAAGTGATCTCTGCATCGGAGACGTTGCAGGTTGGAGGTTCCAGATTAAGGAATTTTGTCTTTCGCTAAATATCCTGATTCGATATGAAACTTTTTTTTTTTTTTTTTTCAGATTTTTTTGCAATTCTAATCAAACTTGTTGGTGAATAATTCACTCCTGTCACACGGGATGCTGTACTGCCGGCCAGTATATGAATCGTTTAGAGTGCACCACCTGCAGGATTATGCATTTATACTTACGCTTTTTAGCAGACAACATCTGCGGGTTAAGGGTCTTGATTAAGGGCCCAACAATGGCAGCTTGGTGTTGCTAGGAATTGAACTTGGGACCTTCCAAAGTGTAGTCCAACACCTTCACCACTGAAATACCCCTGCCCCTATTATAAAGGAACTGCAACAATTTATTACGTTAAATGCACACATACAGTACAGTATATATAGTAAAGTAAAAATTTATATTAAAAATAGATTTTGGAGTCAATACATGAACTGCCAGATAAAAAAATCGCGATACGTCATCGAATGTTTGCTACTGATACTGAAAACGTACTCTTTTTGTTTTTTCTTTGTATAAATAGTGAGCGTTCATGCATTAAAACTACGAGTCACATTTTTTATAAAATCATCTAACGTTAAATTAAGTAAATAAGCAACGTAGCTACATCAGTTAGCTTGAATCGAGTAGGGTTGTGGTTGTTTTCTTAGCTTTTCTATACTGTACAATGTTGGACTTTTGTCACTGACTAACAGATCTTTAAGAACATCACACTGTATAAAAGCTCTTATTTCCCCTCAGTGTCGTCTATATTATTTTCTGCTTGTTTTTTCTCGTTAAAGATGTTTTATCAGGCTGCTTGTATGGTATGAAACTCTGAAGTTTACAGAGCACGTTTTTTCTTGCTTCTCACCGTTTCCCGCATTAACTATGAAATACATCCAGATGGCTGTTATTCTGCGTTGTACACTAGACTTATATTACATCGCGGCTCCCGGTTTTGGAACATTGCATTCGGAAACGACTAAATGAGTACGGTATGCGGCTGATACCCGATACCCCTGTCGAAATCGAAGTATCTTGAGTGATGCTGATTACCGTGATTACCGTGCTGATTACCATGGCCCTGACTGTTCCTAAGTATCGCCTAGCCGTTTTCGCTCTTGTTGGGTTTAAGGGAAAGGTCCACTCCAAACCTGTTCTGTATTAATCATTATGATTCATTTGTGATCTTTAACAGGGGTGAGTTAGGTTTTTACGTTGGAACATCTTTCATGTAAACGTTAGCCTGTGTTTAATTACCTGCTTTACCCACAATGCAGTGCAGCTGCATGCTGATAGTGATAGTGCATTGTGCCTTATCTTTAAATGAAGAGAGAGATGCAGCATCCGACATCGACTCTATCACATTCATCATTTCGTAAATCGCTAACTAGCGAGAAGCAAGTCGTGTAGCTGCGTTGCATTTTGCGACTTTGAGTCCAAAGTTGCTGTAAAAGTAAGAAAATGCACTAGCAGTAAAGAATGTCCCTTTACGATGCTGCGCATCTGCTACATCTGCTAACTTCTCCCAGGAATAAGGAAAATACACCACTACGGGTAACAAATTATCCCCAGAATCTCTAACATCTTCGCATGACAGAAATTTAAATATAAACATCTGATGTGCTTCAAGCAGGAGTCTGTCTTTAATAAAGCAAGAAAACCTGTATAATTTATCGCTTTATTTTCTTTCCGTCTTTTAGTACAACTTCAGCCGAATAACTCTGCAGAGACGCCGAATATCAGCTTAGTTTCAGAGAAAGCACCGGGCTGTGAGTAGACTCAGACGCTCATGTCACAGGGGGCGTTAAAACCAAGCGCAGCGCATTAGAAAGCCGTAACCCGACACTGTGTAAGACTCCAGCGGAATATAGAAAGGCATGCGGAGCTCAGGTTCACTGGGAGTGGTATTGATTGGACACAGAGCCTCTGTGTGCACGTCTGAGGCCGCGCAGGAACACTCGGCGCACTGCGACTGTAAGAGAGCCACGGCATTGTTCGAGGATACGGCCGTAACCCTGCTGTTCTGTGATCCGTTCCCACACCGGGACTCGCCTGGAGCACTAGTGTGTGTGTGTGTGTGTGTGTGTGTGTGTGCAGGGTGAACAGGTTCAGGTGACACTGTACAGTGTGTCTTTAAGTTGGTGCAAAACATCCTGCTTTTTCTCCCAGAGCTGAAAACAACACGTCACCAGATATCATTAAAGCACATTGAACAGGATGTATTAGCCGAACGCTGACGTTGTGCGTCCTGGTACTTTGCTCAAAGGGTTGCGAACACCTATGTTTGTTTATTTATTACTATTATTGTTATTATTATTATTAAAAAATCTGCAAAATATCTTTAACAGAAATTTGAAGTACTTTTAAGTTTTTGCAAAAAACCAACAACCCAGTAATGAACTCGTAGCCGCGAAGCTTAGCCTTATTTTTATTTTTTTGTATTAACTCAAATTTTTTCATTTCTATTTATTTGATGTCTGATTCCTAAGACTAAATCCAGTTTTACTGTAGCTACAATGATTTATTTTGTTAATCAAGCTTGACATTTGTTTTTAGCCTTTTGCAGCTTGTAGAAATTGAGTCGCGTACAAGAACTTCTTTTCCACCCAGTGAACAATCTAACCACTGTTTCTTTGTAAAACTTTATTTAAGGTTTAAGGTTAAATTTGGAGCGTCCTTGTCTAAGCGCTGGAGTTCCCACGTTACGCGTTCCCACCAGACGTCTCAGGATTGACCCTGAGCCACTCCGGGAGACAAAGACAACCCGCGTGGGGCGCTAATTGTTCTCTGCATGAAGTGGGAATTCATTATGCTGATCCTTCCTTGTTTCTAATCTTCAGTAAACAAACACTCTTTTTCAACGGCTTTATTTCATATGCTAATGGCTAATGCGACAGGTGCATTCAGCTGGCATGGGAACCTAGCCCTCATGGCGGCTTGTCATAATTAGAGCTGGCCGTCGTCTGACAGCTCTTCATTATTTACTTAGACGTTGATGAAGAATGATTCCCAGTCTCCGTCTTCGGTGCTAGCGTAGCCTCGGGCAACTTGTTGTCTATTTCAGAGATTATAAACGACGTAGCAATTACATAACAATTATGAAGATGAATTATGGTGAATTTGCGAATGTGGACAGCTATAAGGAACAGAATCCTTCATGGCCAATTAGCAGGTTCATTTTTTTTGTTAGATTTATTCTCCAGCCACAATTTAGCTAGCTAAAAGGCAACGGAAACGTATGCCAACTAGTTAAGCCTTGTGTAAAACTGCATGGGCATCACTTTGAGATTTTGTGCTACGACTTAATTCAGTAAAACTCCCATAATCATTTGTAACAGTGAGGAAAAAATAAATGTTCAGACACTTTTATTCAATATACCCTGAGTGAATACGTCCATTCCATACTTCCAAAGGGGGGGGGGCGTTCAAGTCAAACTGGGACTTTTGATATTGCAGAATAACAGAACACAATTCCGAGAGTAAAATCTCCCTTTATTTCTCCATATAATCCCCTCGGAGGATGTGGCAATGACAGCCAAGTTCCTGTAATGTGCAAGTGGTGTTGGTGAATGATTGTGTATACAGTTCCCACAGACGGATGCATCTCTTCCTCAATCATACGTTTCACTTGCTCATCATTCACAGGAACGACTGCAGCAGTTGGTTGCAAAATTATTAACAGAAAAGACACAGTGCTCCTTAATTAAGTATACAAGTTAATAGATAAGCTATGGGGAAATATTATGCAAAACAAACCTCATCATTTAAAAAAAATGGTTAATATTAATTTTATGTGCAATTAATCAATGATAATTAATTATTAACGTTCCCACCATAAACGATGATTGGTTTAAAGGTTAAAATTTAAATGAATCCACAACACTTGGTTGCAAATATAATGTCAGCAGTTATAGCTTTTAAATACTCTACTCTACTCTATTGTAATACTGATAAGAATTATTTTGCTATAATTATCTTATTCAATATTGCATATTAATATCAAAGACATAGAATTATAATAGAACAAACGTGGAATTATGGAGTCAACAAAAATGTGTTAAATAACCTTGAATATGTTTTATATTTTCAATTCGTCACCCTTTGCTTTGATGACATTGTTGGAAAGCAAATGAAGGTCCCACTAAGTGCAAACCCGATGGGACGGCATGCTGCTGCAAAATGCTGCGGTAGACATGTTGGTTAAGTGTGTCCTCAATTTTGACTGAGTCACCAACGGTGCCACCAGCAAAGCACTCCCACACCATCTCCATGCTCCATGCACCCTGCTCACCCTTTCTACATCTTAAGACACGTTGGTTAGAATAAAAAATCTCTAATTTGCACTCACACCCAAAAGACATTTTATACTGATTTAATGTCTATTCCTTGTGTTTTTTGGCTCAGGCAAGGCTCTTCTGCTTGTCGTTTCTCCGAACGGATGTTTTTTTGGCCGCAATTTGACTGTGAAGGCCTGACTCACGCAGTCTCCTCTGAACAGTAATTGTTGAACTGAACTGCTGCTACTTGAACTTCGAGAAGCATTTATGTGGGCTGTAATCTGAAGTGCAGCAGATTTTAATCAGCAGTTTCTGAGGCTGGTCATTTTAATAAACTTATCCTCTGCAGCAGAGGTAGCTCTTGGTCGTTCTGTCCTGGGACAGTCCAGTTTCATTATAGCGTTTGATGGCTACAAATTTTTTATCTACAACATAAAACATTCTTTGTTATTTAACACTTTTGTAACTACATAATTCCATACATAATGTTCCGTCATAGTTTTGACATCATCAGTATTAATGTGTGATGTTGCAGATAATAAAAATAAAGAAAAATCATTGAAGGGGAAGGTGTGTCCAAACTTTTGACCGGTAGTGTATATTACACTTGAGTTCTCGACTCTGATTGGTCAGATGGTGTTGATTAATTTACCTTTAAAGAGATGTTTAGTTTGCATGTACAGTGTTCAGGACAACGGTGTGTGTGCTTTGCATTTTCTCAGCCTCTTGACAAAAGTGCATTTCATTAACTTAAAGAGTAGGAACAGGAAAGGCTGTTTAAAGCTGCCGTAATGTACTTGATAGGAACAACAACAATGTTTTTGATCCTTCCGTTCTTGATTTTCCTTCAAGTGTGTCCAAGAAACTTTATTCCTGCGCATCGGTGTGTGAGTCGCAACATTCGCCGCAAAGCTCAACCCGCGTCCGTTAAGTTGCAGGTACGGAAGTGAGGAAGCGAGTGCCGTGCCAAAGATCTTAAGCCCTGATACCCAGGAATTCAGATCCTGCGATTTCTTTACAGACGGGTGGGGGGGGGTTTAGGCAGGAAATGGGGGAGAAAGAGCAGGGCCACGAGCAAACACTTACACCGCAGTTGATACCTCCCCCCTTCTCTTTATTTCGCGCTCTCTTTTGCTATTGTAGAGGCGATGGCTGACTCAGCTTCTGCAGAAGTGAGAAATAGAGAGAATTCGGTGACTCACTGTTGGAAGAGAACATAACCTTTGACACAGTCAATAAGACAGACTTGTTAATTTTGTGAAAATATGTCACACACGTAAACACAAAAGCACAAATGTCATGTTTCTGGTGCAGAAGTCCTCCGTCTATGCAGACACCGTATTTCACACACTGGAGCCAAGTTCAACTTTTTGTTTTATTTTTCCTTTTTTTTTTTTTTTTTTTACAGTTACCACAAAGTCCATGTCTTGTCTCATTCGCTCTCGTCTCAAGACTTTATGGAAATCTCTGCCGATCTGTTTTTTTCCGGGATGTAATCCATGATTAAGTTCTACCCCAAATCCGGTTTTAGTTTGAGGCCGGAGTGTTGAGACAGTGAGAGTAACGCTGCGCTTCCTCGTCATCCTTTTCATCACTCATGATCTAGGCTAAAGAAATAATTGCTGTAAGGATATAGATATGTGTCACAATTCTTTTTTAAATTAAGGTTTTATTTGAAACAATTTTGTAGATGAATTACATCAAACTCAATCTGAAATCATTTGTAAATCATTGGCACGTGGCTAAAACGATGACGATCAAATCCATGCTCTGTACTGTATATGTGAGTCCACACATGTACTGTAGAGTTTAAAATTTTTTTGAATCTGTAAGCCTTGGGGGAAATATTCTGTAAAACAAACCTTATCAGTTAAAACCTGACATTTAATTATTAACATCCCTACTATAAACCATTGGCTTAAAGTTTAAAATTGAATTCATAATAAGTAAAATTATTCATAAATTAACAACACTATGTCAGCAGTTACAGTTATTTGAATAAGAATAATTTTTAACTTTGCATCATTGTGCATTACTAGGGTGGCACGGTGGTGTAGTGGTTAGCACTGTTGCCTTGCACCTCCAGGGTCCGGGTTCGATTCCCAGCCAGGCTCGATTCCTGTCTCTGTGTGCATGGAGTTTGCATGTTCTCCCTGTGCTTGGTGGGTTTCCTCCGGGTACTCCGGTTTCCACCCACAGTCCAAAGACATGTAGGTAAGGTTAATCGACGTTCCCAAATCGCCCGTAGTGTGTGAGTGTGTGTGTGTGCCCTGCGATAGATTGGCACCCTGTTCAGGGTGTACCCTGCCTCGTGCCCTAAGCCTCCTGGGATAGGCTCCAGGTCCCAGCGACCCTGAATACAGGATAAAGCGGTATAGACAATGAGTGAGTGTGCATCAATATTTCAAATATTTTTATTTTTTTGAAGATTTCCATGATTTGCTGAAATGACGACGATCAAATCCATGCATCATTTTCCCAGAGTCCAGGTAAAACCAATTCAACTGAATTTAATTATAAAGAATTTATAACACACAGTTGTTACAAAATTATATTTGAAACCTGATGCACACATTTGATCCATAAAGTGCAATTTGAAGATTATGTAATTAAACTACAAAATTTAACATCATTCATATAAAGGCATACTGTAAGAATCCAGGCATTTTTAGTTTGTCAGATTCTAGTGGCATGTTTTATTTGCGCCTCCCAAATTTAATATGCAACTGAACTCAAAACAGTGCCTTCTTCAGGACGTTTGTCAGACTTCAGTAAGGTGCGTCATGCTAGAAGTCATGGGTGACTGAATGAACTGTAGTCATCACTCAGAAAAAAAAAATAGCAGGTCTTATGTTATACGAATGTTTGTGGATGGTTTGTAGACCTTTTAGTTGGTTTGTGCCGCTTTAAAATATGTCAAATTCCTTGTTTAGTGTTGATCTGGACAGCTTTGAGCCGTCACTACTGAAGTGTACATATCCTAGGCAATCTCATCCTGTGCGTTAAACTACTACTAACTAAGTCCTGTATGTTCTAATAGATAGTAAATCCACGGCCAAATCTCATCCTGTGTACTGAACTACTAAACAGTACACTCTTATAGATAATAACAGTGGTGGTTATTACGGAAGTGCACACCGGGTTTACAGCTTCTGTAGTCATCAGTATACAAAACACCGGCATCCAGGTGGCTGTTAACAGGCAGAACATCACAGCAGGTCTTAACAGGTTTGGACAATGCAGGTGTAGTTTGTACTTTGTAACAGTTGGTATGTACGTTGTGACAGTTCTTGGACAGTTTGGTTCAGTTCATAGTGGAATCGTAAGTACATCTTAACATTACGTAGGTAATGCCTAGGCAATTCACATGTGATGTCACGGTGTAGCAACCAAGAACTGTAAGGAATTTCAATTCGGTGGATGAGCACACTCTGGCAAACATTTCAGGAATGTGGGAAACCCCAAAATATAAAGATCAGGCAATAAAACTTTCAAATTTAAATATTTTTCCTTTGATAATTATCATTATACAGTATGTGTAGTTAGCTTCTTTGAAGCTTTATGGCTGAGATTATCCATAAGTACAGTAAAAGAAGTTTAAGGCTAACAGTGAAGCTGAATATCCAAAATGATGTAGGTGAAGTGTACAAATATGAATCAGTATTAATGTTCACCCAAATCGTTTGACTTTAGGCGCACCTCCCCTACTTGCTGCATGTGGTCAGGGAGAAGGTGAGTCAGCTCCACGATGGAGAAGTGTTCGGCTCTATGAGGTCATTTTGTCTATTTTTATGGATAACAATGTGTCATAGATGCTTGAATAAAAGGCTGCCATTATTTGTCGCTCAGGCAGTGCCCAGGTCAATGCTAACACTTCTGTTGTTTACCTAGAAAAGCACTTCTTTACATACAGTGCATTGCAAAAATATTCATACACCTTCACATTTTGTCAGATTACGACCACAAACGTGAATATATTTTGGGATTTTATGGGATAGACCAACACAAAGTGGCACATAATTGTGAAATGGAAGAAAAATTATAAAAAGTAAAAAAAAAAATCTGAAAAGGGTGGCATGCATTTGTATTCACCCCCTTTACTCTGACACCCCTAACTAAAATCCAGTGCAACCAATTGCCTTCAGAAGTCTCCTAATTATTAAATAGAGTCCACCTGTGTGTAATTTAATCTCAGTATGAATACAGCTGTTCTGTGAAGCCCTCAGAGGTTTGTTAGAGAACATTATTGAACAAACAGCATCATGAAGCCCAAGGAACACACCAGACGGTCAGGGATAAAGTTATGGAGAAGTTTAAAGCAGGGTTAGGTTTTTCAAAATTATCCCTTATTATAAGTTTTGAACATCTAACAGAGCGCTGTTCAATCCATCATCTGAAAATGGAAAAAATGGCACAACTGCAAACCCACCAAGACATGGCCGTCCACCTACTGTAAACTGACTTGGCCGGCCAAGGAGCGTGTTAATCAGAGAAAGAGCTAAGAGGCCCAGGGTAACTCTGGAGGAGCTGCTGAGATCCACAGCTCAGGTGGGAGAATCTGTCTACATGTGGAAGACTCCACAAATCTGGTCTTGAAAAAGTGGCTCGAAGAAAGCCATTGTTGAAAGAAAGCCTTTGAGAAGTAGTGTTTGCGGTTCCACATGGCTTGTTGCAAACTGCTAACGGGTTTTCTTATGGCTTTCTTTTTAGTATCTTAAATCAGGAGTATCTCCTTCCTGAGAGCGTGATATGTCAGGAACTACATCAGCAAGACTCAACATGGTCCGAGGTGAACGTGTGAGGATTCGAGTGTATGGTTTACATAACTGGTACAGTATGTGTTAGCTTTCCTTAGCAACACTAGCCACGTAGAGCCAGTGAAATCACAGAGGCTGGTCCAGTCAAGTACGCTTTTGATAAGGGGAAAATTGTGTACATTTCCGTTTTGTGTGATTAGATGTTAGATAAGGAATATGGAAAGAAGGGCAAGCGGGACTTGGAGAAAGTGAGTGTTAGATAAAGGAGAAACTCAGTCCCCACCCAGAGTGGGAGGATTTTAGGCACTAATGCTTTCAGAGATCTTTAGGATGAAGAACACACGGCACAGGTATTCCTCGCTTGTGTTGCTCCAGAACGTTGAGTTCTGAGCCAGCTTACGCGTGCAATAATACCAACTTCATAAAAGCGGGAAAAGAGAAAAGACAGCGCTTCTCTTTTGTGGTTCTTTAATGGAACGGTTAACGTGGCTCCGCTACAAATTGTAGTTTTGAAATGTCTGCGAAGCTATTTTGATTGGTAATGATGTGGCTTGAGGGGGAAAAAAAGGAAGAAGAAGAAGAAAGAAAAAAAATCGGCTGCATTTTTCAGAGCTGAAGTAAGTCTTTCCTGACTTGAGTTTCTGCAGGGAAAGTTTTTTCGGGAAGACCGCCGGGGAAAAGCTCCGGCTGCGACACGTGCTGGCCACCAACTGGTTGCTGTGGCAACGCTCTGTGTGTGTGTGTGTGTGTGTGTGTGTGTGTGTGTGTGTGTGTGTGTGTGACCACAGCCTTCAGTTACCCTACCAACCCTTTAGGTAACCCCCAAGACATTCTCTCACACACACACACACACACACACACACCGCATGAGTGTTTATGTTCAGAAAGAGATCCACATGAACGAAAAAGAAATCACAATTCTCTGTGTTAGCCATAATAAAAATGGTATCCTGGCAACAGGCCTGAATAAAAACACATTTCCATCTCTGCAATAACAAACTGATTCGATTACTGCGCCACTATGGCTGGGACGGTCCACCACTCTGCTCTGGTGCATGTGTTGTGTATGTGTGTGTGTACATCTGTAATGAGTGTGTGAGTGGGTATGCGTGTATGCACTAACAAGCTACAGTACCATGTCCAGGCTTTGCTTCGGTGTGTAAATGCATGAATGTGTCTTACTGTCTATGACTTATTAAAAGTGCGTGTATTCCCTAACAAGATCACACAACCAGACTTTCTTTGTGTGCTATGCGTGTGTCGGGGCTTTTTAAGGGCACTCGGTAGGAAACCAGCAGTAAACCAAAACAGCTTCATCACTACCTCTGTTATTTTCCTCTCCCTCTTCCAGCCCATGGTTTATTCATAAGGTCCAAACAAAAATTGTCTAAATTTCACTTCTTATGTTTGGAAGGAGTCTCCAGTGTCAGTGCTTTGTAAATATGTTTGTGCTAAAGTTTTTAAGGTATTGTGCATAAAATATAATAGAATAGTATTGGCAAATTGCCCTGCAACTTTGGGATGCGCATTTACAGTTGAATAAAAACATTTCCATTGTGGGAACAGTAACTGGGCTTCAGCACACCATTTATTTATTCATTCATTCATTTATATTTATCTCCTATATCACTTATCCCATGCAGGGGCCTGGAGCCTATCCCAGGAGACTTTGGGAACAAGGCGAGGTACATCCTGGAAAGGGTGGCAGTTCATCGCATGGCGCACACACACACACACATACACACTTCAGGCGAACTGGGAACGCCAACTGTGGGAGAAAACCTGCATACCCAAAGAAAACCTACCAAGTAGGGACAGAGCATGCAAACTGACTCGAGGCGGAAATCAAACTCTCGATCCTTGAGGTGCGAGGCCAGAGTGCTACCCGCTACGCCACCGTGCCACCGGACACCATCCAATCATTTATTTTATCTGTAACAGCACACTTTGCACACCTTCCATGTTTTATTTCTTAATTGACCCATGAGTTTAAGAAGCAACCATCAATGAGCAGAACAGGCCTCTTACTTAAACTGTTATGTAGCTTTGATGAATCCCAGATATCTTCAGATTGATAGAGAAGAACATGAGCAGATGTTATGGAGTTTAGCAAGGCAATGTTTTATACTAGCAAAAGTACTAAATGTTGACCCCAATTAATAGTTTGTCCATCCATCCAGTAAGGTCATGGAGTCTGTCCCGGAACTTAGGGCACAAAATGGGGTGCCATCCCATTGCAGGGTACAAGCACACATACACACCCAGTCATACGGTATGGGTAGTTATGAAATGCCAGTCATTCTAGACCACATGTCTTTGGCCTGTGGGAGGAAACCAGAGTAACTGGAGGGAAAGCACCAAGCTAACCACTTTAGCCATCAGGCTGTCCAACCAATATAAATACCTCATTTAATGGAGTGTAACTGATTATTGATCTTCATCTATAGCTTACATTAAAGGCTATGGCATATAAAAGTATTGCAAATTAGTTGCTTATGCGGTGATATGCCTTTGATATTCCTTGGTAATTATATTCTTTAGAATTGCCAAATTATGTTTAATTTTTAATTTATATTTAATGTCTAAAATGTCTGAATATCGGCACTTGTGGCTCAGGTGGTCCAACCCAGGACAATTCACTTTCCTTTAGAGTGATGTTATGTAAGTTCTCCTTTGGTGACGGGAGTGGGGGAACTTCATAAAAAAATTTTTTAGAAAAGAAAAATTTCACTAATTACGCCACAAGCACTTGATTGAGTAACGTCACGTCACATTTTTGGTGATGCCATACCCTAAACCCTTTGTTTCTCAATGCATTTTGCGTGGAGAATTCTAGAACTCTTGAGCTTGATGCCTGTAGTCTCAAAAATAGGACCGCAAGGAACCAGTTGAAATCTTTTATAGCCCCTTTTAGGCCTATCCATCTCCTCTGTGCATCTTCAACACACATCAGTGTTCCTGCCTGACCTCAGAAGGGCCATAGGGGAAGCAAAGTGTTGCATTGGAGCATGGCCAGGTCTAATATGGAGGGAAAGGGAGAGAGAAATAAAGAAAGCGAGAGACCGGTGAGAAAGAGAAGGCTTCCTTTGGAAGGGATTTGCGCCTTCGTGTTGCTCCAGCAGCACATTCTCAGCTGGTTTACCTCAAGGAAAATGATCACCATCGAAACCTGATCCTCCTGAATCATGAAAAGCCCTAATAAGGGACAGAGCTGGTTTAGACAGTTGGGAAATGTACGGGTGGTGGTAAGGTTGATCGAGGGAGAGAAAAAGGGAGAGTGAGAAAACGAGAATGAGGTTTGTGTGGTTGTCCTCAGATGCTTGTAAAATTTGGGTTTGCACAGATGGAAGTTGTACAGAAGCAAGAGTGTAGAGGTGACTGTAGGCTGGGGAGGGTGGGGGTTGACGAGGAGGGTGTTAGGAAAACAACGAAGAATAATGGAACCAGACAGAGTATTACGAGGAAGGGAGGGGACCTGCAATTTTAAAAAAAATTACCTCTCTAACTTCAACACTTAGAGAAATCTACTGCCTCTAGAACTCTGCTTACATTTCAACATGGCTGTAAATCACTTGAGTAGGACCTTCTAAAAATCCAGCACTCTGCCAACTCCAGTGTGATAAATTTAAAGCCTTCTAAATTCTGTACCTTGCCAACTCCAATGTAACACTAATTCAGGACCTTCTAAATCCAGGACCTAGTGTGGTAATGAATTCTGGATCTCCTAAACCTCTAACTGCAATGTGATAAATTCAGTGCCTTTTAAAATCAATGCCCTGCCAGCTCTAACATGGTAGTGAGTTCAGGACCTTTTAAAGTTAGCACCCCATCAACTCCAGAGTGGCAATTATTCCTGTAGCATCCTGGATTCTTTAAACTGTCCAATGGTAGTGCAACAGTTAATGTGCAATTGTTCCAATGTGGTAGTGAATCAATGCTCCTCTAAATGCAGTACCTTGAAAACTCCTGTGTGGTAAACCTTATAAATACACTGCAGAACCAATCCATTGTCATCCTAAACTTAGTGCCCAACCACTCACGGTCTTTGGAGTGTCTAGAGCCCTTTTTACTCAAGTATCTTGCCAACACCAGATTTTGGTACATCCAGTTCCCACCTAATTCAAGTCAATTATAAAAGTGTTTGGTAAATCTAGTACTATTCTTACTCGAGTACCTTGCCAACCTCAGGTATGGTAAATCCACTTCCCTCCCAATTCTAATTCCCTTTTGAAGCCAGGGTTTGGTTTGGATCCCTTCATATTCTAGTACTCTATAAAGTCCAGCGTTTTATATATCAGGTCTCCTAATTCTAATACCCTATAAAATCCAGTGTTTGATAAAGCCAGTACCCTCCTCACTTGAGTTTCTCACCAATATCAAGTTTTGGCGAATCCAGTCCCCTCCCAATTGTAGTACTTTATAATATCCAGGATTTGGAAAAATCCAGTACCCTCTTTATCCCACTGTCTTGCCTTCTCCACTTTAAGCACTGCAACTTGAGAGCCAAACTAATCAACTTTCCATATACTTTAATTTTTGGTTCGTTTTCTTGCTGGGCTCATCCTGTATCAAGGTCTGTCTCGTGACTTGGCTAAGCTCGAAGTGGTCCCAGCTGTAACATTTGAGGCTGCTAGGTGGAGGAAACCCTAATGAATGTTTATTTTCATGAGAGGAGTGCTCAGTGGGCTTGCCTGTGCTGGAGTTGGTGTAATGAGAGCAGCTCTATCCGGACACGGAGAACGTACACACATGGCCATCTGTTGGGACTCGGGCCTGTCTGTAAACTCACGCTCCATTTTAGGAGCTTTGATTTCCCTGTGGCCCTGCAGCGAAATTAAGCACTTAGAGAGTGTAACTCGTCTTCGTGCTTCTCTGAGCGTGCTCGACTCCGATGCTTGAGATTGGTGACATCCAATCTCAGGTGTGTTTGGCCTTATGAACCTCTGGTTCGGGGTTGTTTTGCGGTAAGAAACAAAAAAGACTCGGTTAGGTTAATCTTATCCATTCACATTTTTGCCTATTGTCTCTGCACTCCAGACCGGATCCCTGGTTTCCATCAGTCTCTTTTGCAGCCACCCTCCTTATCTCTTTCTCTCTCTCTCTCTCTCTCTCTTGCTTTTTCCAGATCTTTTTCAGTCAAGCCTTGGAAAGTTTATATAGTAATTGTAGCACTCTTGCATGGTTTTCCAGGCCGGGATCCTGGACAGTGCTGTGATTAGTCCTGGACAGGGCCTCTTAAACAATCCAATTACCCATGCGCTGATTGCTTTGAACTTGGACTATGTGGGAAAGAGTCCAAATATAACTTGACATAAAAGCACATCATATTTTAAACTTGCTCTCTTATGGCCCTGTGAGAAACTGCCAGGTTACATTAATTGTTTGTGAATAAATTGCTTGCTTGAATAAATCTAGATGGTTTCCTGTTTTGAATATAAGACGGTGACGTAATGTCGAGTATGCAGCAGGTGCTATTTATATTTCAAGTTCCTAGTTTATGAAGTAAGTACAATTATTGATTATGTGGTCAGGAAGGAGGTCCTTAGAATACTTGCTGTTGACTAATGTAAATACAGCATGCCAATCATTTGGGCAAATCTTCTTGGTGATTTGGAAAGAACCACTATGAGATCAGCGTCTCAATGATACAACGTTCAGACTCTTTGCTTTGCAGGCAAACTATTAGAGACTGTCTCTCATTTTTTTTTCCACGTACATATTATGTTAATCATCTCTCATTCATCAATGTCAGTTTTTAAACACCGCACTGCTGTTGGTTGAAGATTTCCACTTGATGGACCGATTCGCAACCCAGCTCTGACATTAATGTGTTTAAAACCCCAGGAACGTTACCGCATCTGAAAAACTCAAGACTAGAGCAACGCACCACTAGACCATTAATGTGGGCACCACCCAAATCATATCTGACCAGCAGTCATCCTTTCCTCTAATGTGTGGTGTTGAGCCACTGCTTTCAAAGTGAAGTTCAGGAACTCACAGATGTCCATTGTGTTTATCCAGGGGATTCCTGACCCTCTTCCTTTTTTTCCAACATCATGTGACCGTAATGATGACAGAGTGTTCCTTGGAAAGAGATTTTACTCTGGAAGATGTCCCTGGCAGAAGTTCACAAAGCATGTGTGTGTATATAGAGAGTGAGATCGAAGTGAAACAGGTTTCTCTCATAACAGCTTTAAATGCTTTTGTCTTTATGGCCAGACGTCAGCACACACACATATTCCTCCGTAATGACGTCAGAGAGGTTCATGAGGTGAATGTCAGCTCTTTTGATTTCGTACATGGATCTGCCTTGTGTTGGGGGGCTCGGTGGTGTGTCGCATTGCAGCTGGAACAGTTTCGATCATGTTATTTGTTAAGCGTATTGGGTTCCTTCGCTCTGTACCTTCTGAGACGTGTTTGGTTGTGAGCTGGTTCCTTTACACACACGGAGGAGTTACGAGAGGGTCCTTTGGGTGACGTTGTGCTGTTGTGTAGTGTAGTGTTGTAGTGTGCGGTGCTGTGTGTTGTGTTTACAGGAGATAAAGTGTTGTGGAGCTTTAGAAGTTTGTTGGTTCTTATGTGAAGAGATGAGATTGCAGGAGACATCTGTCTGTCTCTCTTGCTGTTCTCTCTATCAGTATCCCTTTCTTATAGACTCTTTCTTTCTCTCTCCTTGATTGTATTTGTTTCTTTCCTTCCTATTATCATTCCTTATTCTTTCCGTATCTTTCTTGCTTTTCTTCTGACGGACTATACAGTATATCTCTTTTTTTTCCACCAGTGCTCTTTCTCGTTCTCTCCTGAACATTATCGCTCTCTCTCTCTCTCTCTCTCTCTCTCTCTCTCTCTCTCTCTTTAGGATTGACTAGGTCTCTGTTTTTTTTAATATAATTCTTTCTCCCTGAGACTTATTATCAGTCTTCCTCCCTTTGTCTCTCTGTTATCATTTTTTTCCTACTCCCCTGTTTTTCTGTCTTTCACACAATCTCTTGGTCACTTGTCTTTTCCTTGCACTGGTCTCTCTCTTTTACTTTCTCTCACTTCTGTCTCTCTGTCTCTCACTTCTGCCTCTGACTTTTTCTCTTTTTATCAGTCTTTTCTCTTATCTCTATTTCGGTTTTCATCTCTTTTCTGTCTGTCTGTCTGTCTGTCTGTCTCTATCTCTCTTTTTGACTGTCTGTTTTCTGTTTTTTTAGCTCTTGGTCTGATTTTCCTGTATTTCTCCCTTTTTATTCTCCATCGTTCTCTCTCTAAATCTCACTCCCTGTCTCTCTTGCACTTTGTATCTCTCGCTTTTTCTCAATGAATCTTTCTCTTTGGCTGTGTCTGTCTGCCCTCTTCATTCTTTATCTTTGTCTTTTTTTCTTCTTCCGCTCACTGTTTAATTCACTTTGTCCCTTAATCTCTTGACCTTTTTGTTTGTCTGTTTTTTGCTTTCTCTGTTTCTCTCAGTCATCCTTCTCTCTCTCTCTCTCTCTCTCTCTCTCTCTCTCTCTCTCTCATGTCTGTACTGGTTTTATGATGCTGGCATCGTCAGCAGGCAGCGCTTGAAATCATGACTATGACTTGGAACGTGCTGACACTAGATTTTTATTCATTATTACTTTAGGAAAGCTACTTGAGCGTTTTTAATGTTGAGAATTAAGAATTGTCTGCAGTGTCTACAAATCTTTGTAGATTTCCATTAAAATAAACAGTTTTTGGTCGTTGTGGGGACGTTAATTTGGCAACATTATGGATGTTGGGACAATGTTGGTAGGAGGCTGTTTTCTTTTTTTTCTTCTCTTTTATAAAACGTTATAACAACGTTGATTACATGACGACGGGATAACGTTAATCGAATGACCCCTGACGCAATGTTGCAAAAATGTGACCTGTGTTGGATTGCCATCCTGTTCAGGGTGTACCTCGTCTCGTGCCTCAAGTCTCCTGGGATAGGCTCCAGACCCCCCCCGCAACCCTGAATACAGAATAAATCAGCATAGACGATGAGTGAGTGAGTAATTTAGAAACGACAATTTTTTTCCAGAATATCCATCACTTTAGGGATAACGCAAAGGTTGTTTGTCTTGTACTCTTCTCCTCTGTGTGCTTATTTCCCCTGCTGCATCAAAGAGCATAGGTACGCCAGTGTATTCATGTACATAACTATATTACTAATTTGAAACATCAGTCCCTGGACAGTCGGGGATTGAGGAGGGGCAGCAATTGGATTTGGTTCTGGTGGAATATGACATCAGGTCTGTGTTTCTCTTCTGTTTTTGACCCTGTTATCCAGAGATCAGGAACACCTCCACACCCACACACTCATGAGTTATCAAATTAGCCAACCGTGTGGCTGCAGCACAGTACAGAAAGTCATGCAGGAACAGGTCATGAGCTCCAGGTAATCTTCATATCGGACATCAGAATGGGGACTCTGGAAGTTTACACTTTTTCCTGGCATGGTTGTTGGTTCCAAATGGGCTGGGTTGAGTATTGGAGAAACTGCTGAAACAGTGAGAGAGCAGCAGTTCTGTGGGTGTAAAAGCATTGTTCTTGAGAGAGGTCAGAGGAAAATGGCCGGATTGGTCCGATTACAGATATAATAAGTTATATAATCACTCTTTATCTCTGTTAAACCAAAAGCACCACCACTTCAGATTCCGATTCTGTCCAGCAAGAGCACGGATCTGACGCTACCATGCTGTCAGATCACTCAGGGGGATTAGAAAGCAAACCTTTTTCTATGGGTGAGTGTCTGGGCCCCTGATCGCTGCTGTAGCCTCGGGGTATGGCACATGCACCTCAGGGTTTGCTGTGTTATGCATTATGCTATGCTTTTCTTCTCCCCCTGGGTGTAAACTTGAGTGTTTACTTGAGTCATTGTCAGTTTCATGAGGCCAGTTTGTTGATCCTCTTTTCCAGTCTTTTCCGTTAGTTGGACTATCAAAGCTAATTCATTTCATTTGTTCATTTTTCTTTATTTAATATTAATCCACTACTTTATTTTTCTGGCAATGATGATGACGTTTTTTTTGTTTCTCCCTTTCGATGATATCTTGAATAATCGAATAATAGTTTCCCATGACTTATCATGACCTCGCTTTAAACTTAACGCAGCCGTTCTACAGATTACTGTTATGTGGAATTTTTTTTAGAGAGCATCGCTCTCGTTATGACTGCACAAACACAGTTTCAGATGCATGTGCTGCTTGTTTTGCTAAACAGATCTACATGCATGTTCAGTCAGCGCTTTTTCCAATTTTTTTTTTTTTTTTTTTTAATGGCACACCACCGTGCTGGCATTTAGCGATGCAACTGCACGGAGACTGGAAGCGATTAGCAATGCCGAACGTAATGCTGCCGCTCTAAACAGAGGAGGAACTGCGGTCTGTGAGCAGCCTGGGAGACGCACACATGTGTATTGTTGTCGAAACTCACCACTAAGAAGGAAAATAGTCAACAAAAGCTAATTGGATAAATGAGGACTGGCTGTGGTTATGCTGTGACAATGAACTGCTGCGGGCTGTGATGTTTTTCGCTGAAAATCCCGCTTACGCAGAAGAAGCGGCCTGTGCCAGGACTTGGCGGAAAATGAACAACAGCGAAATATTTCAGGAAATAGCGAAACCGAAATTGGCGGTAGATAATAAGCCTGTGCTGATATCATCTTACGATTTATGGCTCTATAATTATCATGATTTACAATACTTTTTGTGCTAATGCGTTTCTTAAAATATTTTACCGTCCTCATATATCGAAGGTTCTCCAAGTTGAGTATTTCTGGCTTTATTGAAATGATCTGGGTGGCACGGCGGCGTAGCAGTGTCCCCCGGACCTCCAAGGTCGAATACCCTGTATGCGTGGAGTTTACAGTACATGTTCTCCCCAGGACAGGAGCAGGAGGAGGCAATTTAAAGTTATATATAATCATATCATTTCCAAGACTCATTCAGAAATAAATTTAAATTACTATAATTCTGTACAGTAAATCACTGTTTTAATATTTCTGGCCCTGAAACAGGCTCCGCCCCCAGATCAAGGGCAACTTCTGACCTATGCCTTTTTATCCCCCCAAAAATAAGAAACTTATTTGTTAACTTAGACTCACTAAGCGCTCTATCCTGGTCAGGATTGTTGGATCCGAGGTCTATCCCAGGAAACTCTTGATGAGTCGGGAATGCGATTATGATGGGACAGCGGCTTGTTTCAATTTCTCACTATCGCTTATCTGGTACAGGGTTACGGAATGCCATGGAATCCCCTATCCTAGGGGACTCAGGGCATGAGGTGGGGTACAACCTGGACGGGGAGCCAATTCATCACAGGCCACACACACCCACACACACACACCAGTTAACCTAATCTGCATGTCTTTGGACTGTGGGAGGAAACCAAAGTACCAGGAGAAAATCCACCAAGCACAGGGAGAACATGCAAACTTGACCCTGGAGGTCCGGGGCACTGCTACGCCGCCGTGCCACCCAGATCATTTCAATAAAGCAATAAATTACATACTGCCTCTTTAAATTTACATGTACACTGAGTAAAGATGTTCACTTAAGTGTCAAGTGATTGATTTATATCCTGAAATTTACGCAAAATAAATAGAATCCCCTTCTGTTTGCGACCTTAACTCAATTTCTGTCTTCTTCTTCCCTTCAGGATGAGTTCCATCCGTTCATCGAGGCCCTGCTGCCGCATGTCCGCGCCTTCGCCTACACTTGGTTCAACCTTCAGGCGCGTAAACGCAAGTACTTCAAAAAGCATGAGAAGCGCATGACCAAAGACGAGGAGCGTGCCGTCAAGGACGAGCTGCTAGGCGAGAAGCCTGAGGTCAAGCAGAAGTGGGCGTCGCGCCTGCTCGCCAAGCTGCGCAAGGACATCCGGCCTGAGTGCCGCGAGGACTTCGTGCTATCCATAACAGGCAAGAAAGCGCCATGCTGCGTGCTCTCTAATCCCGACCAGAAGGGCAAGATGAGAAGGATCGACTGCCTGAGACAGGCTGACAAGGTGTGGAGACTCGACTTGGTCATGGTGATCCTGTTCAAAGGGATTCCTCTGGAAAGCACGGACGGGGAGCGCCTGGTGAAGGGGACGCAGTGCTCCAACCACGTCCTGTGTGTCCAGCCGCACCATATCAGCGTCTCCGTCAAGGAGCTGGATCTCTACCTGGCCTACTTCGTGCAGGAGAGAGGTGAGTCAGCACGAACGTCAAAGCTAGCAGTCGTCTTTCGACTTAAGGATGGAAAGAGATTCTAGGAAACCGACCTCACCTCCTTGTGTGTACACACTTTAACAAGATTTGTTGCTAATGTGTAAAGCTCACACGTCCCCCGTATTGCTGCTAGGAGACAGACTTGCGTCTTTGACGCTTCGGTGTAAATCATAGACGATGCCCTTCTGAGAAAAAAGAAAAAGAAAAGCCCCGTCTGAGTCATCTCTGCCCTTGCACAGGACATGGTGAGAGAGGAGACAGAGCAAGGGAAGTTAAGCAGCACCCCTAAACCACACCTAAGTAATACAGAAAGGCCGATATTCAGGTTTAACATTAAAAACAGAGGATTTCAGGTAGGCAGGGATCAGGCAGAGCCGAGGCTGTAAATCATATCCAACGAGGGCCGCTCACCCCGACAGGCTGGGGAGAGGTGCTAAAATTTACAGCGCGGTATAAACCGGTGTCGGCTAGCAGGGCTGGGAGTGAGCTAATGAACAGAATCTGTACTCAGATCACACACACACACACACACACACATAAACATCTCCCAACCTGGATCACGTGTTAAAAGACTTTAGTGTTAAACGTATCTTTTTACCAGAATTAATTAGAGTCAATTAATTTAATCTAGACAAATGTTACTAAAATTGCAAGGGAAAAAATATTGTTGTGTTGTATCGGCTGATCATTTTGCTAGTTTTTAAGAATTTGTTATGAAAGAAGAAAAAATGTTTTAGTATTTTAGTAACAGTTGACTTAATAATCTTAATAATCTTACATCTGGTTTGAGAAATTATAGATTCGGTCTGGCTAGATTAAAGAATATTTGACTTACTAAGAGGTCATTTTTTGTAGTGTATTATTATTATTATTATTATTATTATTAAGGCGGTACAGTGGTGGAGAGGTTATCACTATCGCCTTGCACCTCCAGGGTCTGGGTTCGATTCCCATGTCTGTGTGCGTGAAGTTTTCATGATCTTCCCATGCTTGGTTGGTTTTCTTCCGGTACTCCAGTTTGTGGAATATAATCTTTAATTTCAAACACCTCTAGGGTCAAGGGTTCGATTCCCGCCTCGGTTCTGTGTGCGTGGAGTTTGCATGCTCTCCCTGTACTTGGTGGGATTTTCCTTTGTTTTTTCATTTTAAAAATGATTTTTGTATTTCCTTTTACTTTTTGTGTGTGTGACGTGATATACAGTAAGTGTAACAGAACAGTATGCCGTCATCTATTTAGAGTTTTTTTTTGTTTAGACGGCGCTTACTGTACATGTTTTGACACAGACGTGTAGTCATGTAGCACAAAATGGTGTAATGAGACTTTCTTTTCTTTTACTCGTTTACTTTTTAGCTCTGGCTAATCCTCAGGTCTGACTGGCTGTTAATTACCGTCTCTAAAACACCTTCGTTCAAATATGGTATCGTGTGTGTGTGTGTGTGGTTAAATGCTGTCATACATTAATTCGAGATAGTTTGGCTCATTTGCATATCTAATGCAGGTCTGATATTACAAGGAACAAGTGTTGCGTCGTGCAGCCGCAGTTTGCATGCCTGAGTGCAGCAGTAGCAAGAGTGGTCTGCGTTTCAGAATGATGGTTTGTGTGCGAGTGTGTGAGAGAGTAGCAGCGGCAGGAGTGACTCACTATGTGGTGAGCACAAGTGTTTGTTGAAATCCCCCCACTGATAAATTGCCGTCTTCGTCTCCGAACTTGTTTTTGTTTCTTTTCCTACTCTCTGCCAGCTCTAGCGAACCTCCCTCCACTATGCCAGGATATCCGACGTAACAGAACGCGCCGCGGACTCCCGATGCGAGTGTGTGTGAAAGAGAGAGAAAAAGAACACATAAGTCAAACGTTTTGTAAGTCGCTCTGGATAAGAGCGTCTGCCAAATGCCTAAATGTAAATGTAAACGTGACACAAAGGGCCGAATCAGTGGACTACACACACACACACACAGCTTCGTGAAGCGTCAATATTTGGTTGGTCGCAGGTTCATGACCGGACAACCAGCTGGGAGAATGTCTGCGGAGGAGAAAGAGGGAGGGGGGAGAGGGGGAAAAAAGTCTACCTCCCTCCATCTTTATTTCTGTGCCTCCCTCGCGACCTTCAGCTGCACTTGTCTGGGTCAGAGCGGGCGGCCCGAGAGTCACCTGACCCGCCAAATAGCCTACAAAGCCTTGGCTGTAAAATCAAAGATAAGGAGCTTTCCACTCAGAGAGAGAGAGAGAGAGAGAGAGAGAGCAAGCATTCGGGACTCAGTCTTAAAGCTGCAGTGCCTCTTTTACTTCCGTGCACAGCTTGTTGTTCTCCATTCCGATTGGTCAGGATTTTTCTTAAAAAACGATGCACCGGCTCATTCGCATGGTATTATAATAACAGAGGAATGTTCGGCCTAAACGCTTACAATAACCCGATTAAAATAATGCTTTTTTTGCATTTATGTTGATGCTTGTGGAATGAGTCTCCAGTTCCGGTGTAGAAAGTTTCCCGTCTTGTGTAACGTGATAAACGTAACAAGGTGTCGTGAGAGCCTGATGCATAGACGGTGCATGATATTCCGTGTAAAACCTGTATGAGCGGTTAAAACGTACACCCGAGCCGCATAAAACACAGCAGGACACACTGTTCTGGGAAAACAATCAGCCTCAGGTGAGAACAGGAAGCGCGACTGTAATAATCCTCCATTCTTTGTCTATAACAGCGTAAACTTAAGTGTCTCATTCCTCACTGAACACACTGTGGGACTGAGCACGATAGAGACATTTGTATTTTTTTTTTACCTCTCTTTCTCTGTATGTTTCTCTCTTCCTCTTGCTGTCTTTCTATCGCTCTTTTTGTGTCTCTATTTATATCTGCATCTGTATTGTTCTGTCTCTCTCTTTCTGTGTTGTGGTTCTGACGTGCACTCTATCTCTCTCTCTCTCTCTCCTTCTCTCTCTTTATGTTTTATCTCTTTATCTACCTCCCTCTCTGTATTTCTATTTGACCTCTCCTTCTCTCCTTCTTACTGTCTTCCTCTCATTTTCAGTCTCCCTCTCTCCTTCTCTCTATTACTGTCTTCTTATATCATTTTCCATCCCCTCCTCTCTCTCTCTCTTTCGCTCTCTCTCTCTCTCCTTCTCTCAATCGCTCATTCTGTCTCTCTCTTACCCTCTCACTCGCTCCTTCTCTCTTGGTGTCTTTCAATCTCTCTTTTTCCGCATTGTGGTTTAGTCCTGTATTCCCTCTCTCGTTTTTTTCTCTCACCTTCACTCTTGTATCAGTATGCATCTGTGTGTGAGTGTGTGTGTGTGTGTGTGTGTGTGTGTGTGTGTGTTGTGGTTCAGTCCTGTGTTGTGTCTCTCTGTTTTTTGGTATGTTTGCTAATGAAGCGTTAACCGCGCTGCTCTCCCTTTCACCCTGACTCAACATGGACCGTTACCTCCTAAACACACACCACACACACACACACAGAGTGGGAGAGGCCTCCAGAGTGTCTCATTTCTTCCAAAAAAGTGCCACATCAATCACACAAACACAATGATGATCTGTACGTCACGGTGCAGCGTGTCGTGTGTTTGCTTTCTTTTGTTTGGTTTAGTTTTCTTAAAGGATTAAATTGATGATTATATTCTGGTCATGTGATCTGGATCACTTTCCATTCTCTCTCTCTCTCTCTCTTTTTCTCTCTCTTTCTCTCTCGCTCTCTCTCCTGCTAATTTCTCAATCACGGGAATAAATCTGGCATGAAGTTATGTCAAAACAAATGGCATGGTGGTTTGACTAAAGAGCGACACCAGGCTGGAGGGATAGACTGCCTGCACTCGTCCTGCGGGATTCGTCCTTCCTCTCACTTCCTTCCTTCTCCTGTCTCCCCTTCTCTCTTTCTACGATGTGCAGCGAGGGACAAAAAAAAAAAAAAAAAAACCCACATGCACACATATCTCTCTGGTCACTTCACATACGCCGTTAGTCAGTAGAGCAGGGCGTTCCTACACACACACACACACACACAGTAAACACAGCGAGGCAGGAATGTGCTCCAGTGCTCCAGCAGCGGAAATTTGGGAGGGGTGGGAGGACGAGGGTCAGCTCAGGTCAAGTTCAGACACTCGTCTGTCTCCAGTAGGGGGAGGTGTTCCACAGGCACTTCTCTTAAAGGCACAGTGTCCTAATTTTACCCATATTTTTGCACATATTTTAAACACACACACACACACACACACACACAAATTAAATATACAGAAAAATTGGTCCATAACACCTTTCTGTTTGCAAAAAGTCTAAATATTTCCCCCAAAAAACACAGTTAGAATTAGAGTTAGAAATGCTAGCAGAGAGTTAAAAATGCTAACTTGTGGTACCAATAAAGCTGACTTACTGTATATAAATAAATAACTTATAAAATATTAGTCCCTGGAGAACATTTACCTCCTAAGGCCTGACAAATAATAGTAAAAACACAACAATAAAACCATGCTAGCTGTTTTTGCTAGGTTTGTTTTTGTTAGCTAGCACATTCAAACTTAAAGGTAGTTAGCCTAAAACTCAGTTTTTAATTCTCCTAGGTTGTGTGCTAACATTGACTTAACATTCAGAACTAAAGTTAGCTTACAAAATGTTTTAAATAAAATTTTAATAATTTTTTTTTTGCAAGTGAACACAGAAAGACAGAGTTAAGAGAGTTACATAAGCTAGCTAGTTGTAAACATTAGCATTATTAGCAAAAGTCTCAATATTATATTGTGAAATGACATTACATACGATTTGTAATGTGAAACAATCGGCTAATTAGCATAGCTAATGAGCAAACTATTGAAAATTTCAGAATTACACTATACTTAAATATAACATATATAAAACTAGCCGAGGTACCTGTTGTTGACGAGGAGGTCAGACCTATAAATAAAGCAGAACTGCCCAACTTATTAATACAAAAAAATCTAATATTGAAAGTCGTACTCCTTTTGTTGTCAGCCAGATACACTTCCTATTCAGTAATCGGAGAGTGAATAACAGATGACAAATCAAAAAAGTACCGAAAAATGGATAAAGATGAAGTTTTGTCTTAGAACGACTCCAGCGTGTTAAAATTCACTTATACCACTTCAGCGCTGGTATTTCAGCGGTAAGAATATGAACTAATCCAAGTAAAAATATTAAATTTATCTTATTTTAAGTCAGATTACTTAATCCACTTTATAACGGCTCATAACTTCCCTTCTGCTCAACATTTGTGGCTTAATTTATGGTCCAATTTAAAAGTTTTATTAAATTTTGCGTGATGCTGTGACAAAATCTGGCTGGACAGACATAAAAGGCAGACAGACAGACAGACAGAATGGGTTCTGGTCCTCCAATATATAAAATGTAAAGATATTATCGATAGAGTGAGTTCCGATCAATGTGCAGATAAACAGCTTTTACTTATTTAGCTGTTGAAGGAATTATTTATAAAACACATTAGCATTTCTTATGATTGTCTATAACAGTCCTTTAAACAATTGTTTATTATGTGAGGTTAGAAATATTTTAACCATTCTTCCCTACGTATATTTAATATCTTGCTAGGTTTGAATATTTCTATCCTAATATAGTGAACAATGTCACTGTTATAGCCAGAGTGAATTTATGGTCATATGTAAATCTTTTATGGATTTTATAAATACTGTATTTATTAAAACATTTTAAATACGTTATATTTTAGATTACTGTAAACCTGGCCTTTGCTTATTACACAGTAATATCATCTCATAATATATTCATATTCATAATATAAAAAAATCATTATATTTAGATGTTTAGATTAAGATATCAGGTTTTTGCACAAAACTATATCTATCTACTGTACAGCTAGAGTCAGCTCACCAGATGAATTGATGTTTGCTAAGAAACTACATGTTACAGTAAGATACAGACATAAGCATAATTAGATGTTCTGCACAGAATGACATACACTCACTCACTCACTCACTCACTCATTTCTATACCGCTTTAATCTGTATTCAGGGTCGCGGGGACCTGGAGCCTATCCCAGGAGGCTTAGGGCACGAGGCAGGGTGCACCCGGAAAGGGTGCCAATCCATCGCAGGGCACACACACATACACACACCCATTCACACACCCATTCACACACTAAAGGCAATTTGGGAACATCAGAATAACATAGAGTAACATTAAAATTTTTCAAGAAATTGGCACGACTCAGGAGAGAACATTTGTGCATGTCTATGAAAGGGGTACTTACTTGGGTGAGATGCTTTAAATGATGAACGTACATGTATATGAGTATGACTGCCTACGTAATATGCAAATTTGTGCTTTTGCCCACTTTCACATGTTTATTATCTCTTTCTGTCATCTCTCTTTCTCACTCCTTTTCTTACTTTTTGTTTTTCTTTCGGTTCAATTCAAATCAAATCGAGAAAGCTTTATTGGTATGAATGTACCAGAAACAATATCGTGGTAGCGTTTCGCAGCATGAGGTGACCTCTCCCTGACCTGGCTGTCGCTGTCTCAGTCTTTCTTTCTCTATCTCAGTTTCCTTCTGTCTCTCTCTTTCATTCACTCTCCCTCTATCGCTTCTTATTGCTTCTCATTGAAACAACTCTGATATGGAGCTCGCGTCTCGTAGCCTGTCTGCCTTAGGAGAGATCTATAGAGCCGCAGCGTTCCCGCCCACATGCCGTGTCTGTCCACGTTCAATAACTTAATGGGTCTGGGATTCCTGTCCCGGCTCTGGCGCCTCCTCTCGCGTCTCGGTCCCTACGGTTCAGGGCAGTGAGCAATGTCAAAGCCGGACACGTAAAGATAACATGAATGGAAAGAAAAACACGCAGTGGAGTTTTGGAAATGTCTAAAGCATGCTCGTCTGTCTGCATGCCTTTAGGAATAAACATATTGTTATCAGCAGGTCATAAGTTCGACCGCTGCTAAGCCAGACGGCAGCGCGATAACTTTTAAATAAGGAATAAAACACGCTGGGATGTGCAGTTAAAGGAAAACAATTCTTGATGTACAACATTGTATCAAGAAAATCTCTTGTTCTTTAATAAGTACGTCCAGCTGTATTTTATAATTTTCCTATTACTGTGAGAGCCAATGTGTTTTTTCATTATACATAGTCAAAACAGAATAGCTTGTGTTTTTGTACAATATTTTATGAAAAAGTGAAACGCTAGTGGGTGGTAGTGCTGTAATTTCTGTCATCACATTTCATTTGATAATATTTCATTACATTTTGTTATGTTATCTAAGTAGCATTGCTAACTTTTAAAGTATTTTTTTACGCAGTCTTTTTGTTTTCTTTTATAATGGCCTTTACAGCTGCGTTTGATATCTGTTGTAATTAATATGTAAGTAAATCTTAAGACAAAACACTTGAATATCAACAAAAAATAGTACGTACCATTTTATTAAACTTAATTAAGGTATGGTTCGTTTTCATATTAATATTTAATTATATGATGCTATGTTTTATGTTATTCTGTTATATTTTATTTAATATTGTTATTAATGTTATTAGTTTTAAGATATATTTTTTTATGTAGGTTTATTGTTATGCGTTGTTGTGTTTGTTATGTTTTATTTTAGATTAAGCTATTTTATGCTATTTTAGGTAATTGTATTTTTTTTCTGTGTTTTGGTATGTATGGCTATATTATATTATCTTGTGTTTTATTTTAAATGATAAGTCTGCGCTATGCTATAGCAGTTAGAACTGAGGCCTCACACCTCCAGGATCAATGGTTCGAGTCCCGCCTCAGGTCTGTGTGTATGTTCTCCCCTTGGTGGGTTTCCTCCTACAGTCTAAAGACATGCAGATGAGGCCAATTGTCATTCGCCCCATAGTCAGTGAGTGAGTGTGTGCATGTGTGATTGTGCTCTGCACTGGATCGGCACCCATCCCCCGTCCACTGTGTACCCCACCTTGTGCCTGGAGTCCACTGGGCTACGCTCCAGGCTTCCCCTGACCCTGTACAGGATAATTGGTACAGAGAATGAGAGAGACTCACAGGTTATGTTACTTTATTTTCTGATATACAGTACTGCGCCAAGTCTTGAGCCCTCTCATTTCGTCATATTAAATTAAATTCAATTAAATTGCATGATGTAGATTAAACTTAAGTAATGGGAATAGTGTTTTAATGCAACAAGCTGTAAAGTGCCTAAAGACACAATTTATAAATTGGTTGTTTATGTAACAGCCTCAGCAGCGACCTCATTTCCTCTCTCGTCTGTTCCAACCACTCAGCATTCAGCATCAGCAGTTTATTAATCACCGTCCTGATCATCTGTCATCATCTGCACCTGTTTCTCACTGGTTCATGTCTTAAGTTAAATGCTCAGGTACGGCGGCTGGACTGAAAAAGTGAGACAAAAACTTTGAGAAGTAAAGAAAGGAGCATTAACAATGCAAGAAAGTCTGGAGCTTTGTAAGGAAATGAGGGGGCCAAGACTTTTGCACAGTATTGTATGTTAGGTTATGTTGTGTTATGTTTAATGGTTGGCTGTTTTATGGTGTGTAGTTTTCTGTTATGTTATATTAAGGTTATAGTAATTTATGTTTTACGGTATAGTGAGTTATTTATGTCATGTCTTATGGTTATGGTTATTTTATATTACATTTAGTTTTGAGTGTAGTTAGGATATTTAATATTTTATGTTATGTTATATTGGGTTATGTAAGGTTATATTTTGTGTTTTATGTCAGGTTTTGGTATTTAATGTTTTATGTTAGGTTGGGTAAGGTTATTTTATGTGTTAGGGAAGGTTGAATAAAGTTATGCAATATTTAATGTTATGTTAAATTAGGTTAGGTTATGTTATTTCATGAACAATATATAATAAATAAAAAATTATTTTATATGATCATATGTTTTATATAGATAGATAGATAGATAGATAGATAGATAGATAGATAGATAAAGCACTTGATTACACTTGATCTCAAAGGGAAAATTATTATAATATTATTATTTTATTATTAATACAGTATTACAACAGCTAGTTCACGAATTGTACAAAACAAAACATCAATAATCCAGATGTGCAAAAATATTACAGGGCTAAGGGAGGATTTAAAATCATTACGTAAAGATGATAAAGAGACCATTTACAGAACGTTAACATATGATACGCTGTACATTAGTGCAATCAGGTGAGTAATAGTTGTACATGCTGTACGGTGCGCTTATAAGGTAAACGTTAGTTAACAAATAATCCACAGATTCTGTGTACACAATGATCAGATGTACAGATGGATATTTTTAATAACTGTACATTAAGGCACATCAGTGAGAAAATGATACTTATCAAAGTCGATGAAAGTATATGATCATATACATGAAGTGTAGACGTTTGATTATTCTGAAGAAACTGTACGGTAAGGTGCATCATAGGATATTAACAGGTTTATCAGTCCGGCTAAACAGAGGAACGCACCTGACCATATGTACAGTGTCTATATTATATAAGGCTACATGGTACGTTGTATTATGTTCTGCTTTATGTTATCTTGTATATTAAGTGATTAGCTTATATGATGTTGCTAAACACACTGTTCTGTACGGAAAACCCTGCAGCTCATTTTCCTGCTGAAGCTTTGTAAAAGCCAGTTGTTGCATGTACGAGAACACCCTGAAAAAAAATGCCTGTGTGTCCTAACGTCACCCTGTGCCCTGCCTCGGGCTGATAAGAAGACACGAAACCTCACTGATTACGCTGCAGCTGAGTGCGATAAGCTCAGTGGCATTACTGCACTTCAGGGCAACGAGTCCACACAGAGATCAACTCCGATATTAAATTATTGATGTGGCGTCAGTTTAAAATCAATCACGTCGTTCCTTATTGGGATTTTAAGAATCGTCCGTGTCCCACTGTATTTGGTGTGTGGGTGTGTGTGTGTGTGTGTGTGTTTGTGTTTGACTTGACAAGAGACCGTAAAAGTCGATGCATTAGTGCGAACACTCCGCTGTGTCCTAGAGCGGGCTGTAAAAAGCCATGAACGCCGTTCCATTACTTACGCTCATCCTGAGCTGCGTCTTGACTGCTGCTTCTTTGTAAACTGCCTCTCTCTCTTAGAGCTGTTAGAAGGAATTGTATTGCAATTTCCATCATATTCACAGGCCACAAGTTACTGTTTAAAAACTCATAATCTGTTTTTAGTCTCCTGATTCAGACTGATACAAAGCTCTAATACTGGAGACTCCTTCCTAACATGTGGCACAAAAGTCTGCTGTCATACTTGCAGCAAATCTTGGGTTGTTAATCATTTGTGTGTGTGTGTGTGTGTGTGTGTGTGTGAGAGAGAGAGACTGAAAGTTTGAGAGAGAGAGTTCCTAGGTCACGAAAGAAATATTCTCACATCTGTCGTAGTGTAGATAGACATATCCACCTCATCATAATGGTGCTTTGTGTGTGTGTGTGTGTGCGATCTGATCTTCAATGCCTTAGAAGTGGAACAGCTGCAGGCCACTGTTGAAAGCATGCTAGCTAAGCATAAAAGTTTTTTTATTATTATAATTATTATTATTGCTAAACCACAATTAGACAGTAATTCGCTTTATCGTCTTGCAATTGATTAGCATGATCTGCGGTATTAATTAGCCGCTAATTAAAGTTAAACCTCAGACCAGAATCCCTTATTTTTTTCCCCCTTAGCAGTCCTGATTTAAAGATTTATCTTCTTAGCTGTCGGACTCTTACGATTAACTCTGCGTTACTATAACGAGTGATGTGATGATCAATCAGGCTAATCTGGTAGCCATGAGCTACGTCAGCCACATGGCTCCAGCAACACGCAAAGAGCTGCTCGGAGGTTCGGCTTCACGCCGGATACACGCGCACAGCGGTAAATGGAGCGACAAACCGAGGGCCGCAAAAAAGTCCAGGTGCGATTTATACAAGCGGCAGGTTTATAAACCCAAGTAAACGAGGAACCGCTGCTGTGTTGGGAAGGCAGAGGTCGTCCGGCGTGTGCAAGCGGTGCGATTTGCAACCTGATCGAATGAATTCAATTCAGATTCGAAACAAAAACAGGGGCCGTTCAAGTCAAACCGGGACTTATGTGGAAGTATGTGGAAATGGCTTGGATGTGGAAGCTCCTGCGATTGTCCTGTACTGTGTAAGTGTTGTTGGTGACTGATTGCGTGTACAGTTCCCACAGACAGATGCGTCTCTTGAGCAAGTTATCCGTCAAATTCCAAGGAGCAGGAGATCCATTAACTTAATGTTCCCGGGAAAGACTGCGATCATCATTCTCAGAAGTATGACCATCTTATCAGGAGTCTTCTGTAACTGTCGATGGCTTTTCCGCCTTCATTTACTATAAATGTCATCACAAGTCCGGGTTTGACTCGAACGACTCTCGCACTCTTGTTTGTTTATCCTTAATATCTCCCTGGTTAGTTTAAGTTTTTTTTTTATACTTTGAGAATAAAATTTCAACTAGAATTGTTTCAAAGTATAAACTGCATGAACCGGATTAAAAAACAATCACTAGTTAAGATCGAGAGTGATGTAGCTGAGGTTGAGGAACTGTCAGTGAGATATACATAAGATAAGATGCATAAGAAATAAACGGATTGTAAATGAGATAGCAGTCATGCGTCTATTAAAGACGTCTATTAAAAAGCAACACGAACCAAAATCCCCTCGACATTTGTGTTTCTTTGACGGTGTGTAAAGACACTTTTTTTTTTCACCACAAATGGGAAATTAAATTGGTATCGGTTTCCTTCTTGACTCAACCCGATGCCTGAAATGACGACAACGGAAGGCTCGTCCTCAAACAGGAAGTGTCACTCTTTCTCTTTCCTTTAAGCCTTGACCTGGCAGCGTGATCAACCCCCGGCCATGTGCAACAACCGAAACTCTTCTTCCACGCGGCATGAACCTTTAGAAATGCTTGTTTTTACTGTTCTTTGACGCAAACACCTGCAGTTGGGAAATGGCGGGTTTCTTTCTGACTTTACCGTCTTTTTATGTGGCCTGTTACTGCGAAAAATACAACTCACACGTCTTCAACTTTTCCCACTTTGACCCGCGTTGGTAATCCGTCGATGAGTCAGGCGGCTTTGACGTCCTCTCCGCTGGATGCGCGTCGTCTCTCTGACCCGAATCACTCTGAAAAGTCTTCTCGGATCCACTCGTTTCTGAGCTGCCTGGCAGAAAATGAAATGCCACGTCAGCAGAACATTATTACGATGTCTGGCTTTAATATGCTGATTTGGCTTGGCTTCTTTATATCTGCTGTTTGCATGTAATGCAGCACTTCATTTCTGAGTAACTGAGAAATGCTTCATACTGTACGTTAGTAGGCTGTACAGGAATAAAAAAAAAATGCTTTACTGCGACTTTTCTAAAAAAAAAACGCAGCTCTGCACAAAGCACAACCTGAATACGGGACGCGGCCTCGGGTTTCCTTATTTCCTTGTTTCATTCAAAACGGTACTTTTTTTCAAATTGGAACCAACACAAGTGCAGCAGTTCTTATACACTAAGAAAATACAAAAAATTTGAAATAACTTTTGAATAGATATGACATGGGGTGAGAACCAATATCTGTATTTTAGGCAAAAAACCCAAACTCGCCAGATCCCAATTCAATCGAGCAGCCCTGGGATGCACCGGACAAACAAGTCCGATCTGTGGAGACCCAAAGGATCTGCAGCCGACGGCCTGGTGCCAGACGCCATGGTATATTTAAATATACATTTTATTTCTTATTGTCTGTTTTTCTTTACTTTTACTTTGATCTAATTTCTCAACATCTGTAAGTCTCTCTGTCTCTCGTCCTATTGTTGTATACGTTCCTATGACATCATGCTTAAAGTGTTTGAATCCTTATTCAAATTTTTTTAAAAACATCGTCTATTATTGTCCTCGCCATACTTCTTATCCTTCCTCTCTCACTTCCTGTGACCGCACACATGAACTCATGGACAGAACGGTTGCTTCTTCTTCTTCTTCTTCTTCTTCTGTGGTTGCTGTGTTCTCAGCAGCGTTCACAGGTTTGTTGTTTGTCCGACCTCTGTCTGATCAAAGACTGCACTGTTGCTGAATCACACCTCACCCACAGCCTTAAGATGCGTAAACATGATGGCCCACGCAGATGTGGTCTTCTTCATCCTCCTCTCTTTTATCGTCACCATCGGCGCTTCTGATCACGGCGCGAACGCTCGCACCGCCGCGCTCTTCCAGTCAGTTAGCTTTCTCTGGTGATGAATCAGTTTGTAGCGTCAGCATGACTGAGCCGCGCTGCACAGGAATTTTTTCTTGGTATTCATTTTTTTTCCATCACTGGTAGTTACAGCGAGCTGTCAGTCTGCTGCGTGCACTCATTATTAAACACTTTTCTTATTGCTCTCGGTGCACTGACTCAGCATTGAAGCTCACTTGGATGTACGCATGCGTCTGCAATCGGCTATACCATGCGCATAATTATCACAGGCACTTAAACATAGTGTTACTACCCTAGCTCCGACCCCACCTGTGTTTTTTTTTTATTTTTTTTTTTATTAAAGCTTAGGATTTAATAGCAAAGTGGTTGATAAAAAAAAACAAAACCCTGCTGCCAATTAATTGGCCGAGGCTTTATTTTGGTTATTGGCACACAAGGTGACACTGATACTGTGGCTCAGTTACACAGGTGTTTAAGGTCCAATATGAGAGACAGGTCTACATTTGAATGACCATGGAATGGAAGTAAGAGGTGTGAGTTCGGGATTAATGTGATCGCCTTCCACCTATGCGGATTTGAGCTAGCTAGGCATCTACTCATGATGAGAGATACACACGGTGTATATCTCATAAATATTAACTGTATAGTTAAATATTTACGGTGGATTAGTGGTTAGCAGTGTTTCCTCGCACCTCCAGGGTCCGGGTTCGATTCCCGCTTCTGGTCTTTGTTAACGGAGTTTGGTGGGTTTCCTCCGGGTGCCCTGCGATGGATTGGAACCCCATCCAGAGTGTACCCCGCCTCCTGCCCTAAGTCTCCTGGGATAGGCTCCAGGACCACCGTGATCCCGTACACAGGATAAAGTGGTATTGACGATGAGTATAGACGGTATAGACAAAAAAAAAAAAACATCAGTTTGGGAACTCGGATGGTTTCTGCAACTACCTACAGTTGTGGCCTAAAGTATTAAGACAAAAGTGAGATTCAGTGATTTAAGATTATTATAAGAAAATTATCTGTCACATGGATCTTATCACAGTGAAATGAAAATAGAAAGCCGGGGTCAGAGCGCAGGGTCAGTCACCCCTGGAGGAGGTACTGTAGGGTTCAGGGTCTTGCTTAAGTGGCAGCTTGGTGGTGCTGGGGCTTAAACCACCGACCTTCTGATCATGAACTCAGCGCCACGTCACTTAAAGAAAATAAGAATTATTTGTTATTTAATGCAATAAAATTGCTTTACAACAAGCATTATTCAGTATAAAGTCCTTTATTCTTTAAAACCTGCTGGAGACAAAAAAGACATCTTACGTACTCCGGTCTCGCCCGCTCTATCCATGCCTGCTTGATCGCTTCCTGAAGATGATGTGCAGAAATAAATCAGTCACGGAAGTTAACAATTCTCATGAACTTTAGTGCTTTTTGCCAAGAGGTGGACACCTGGCTTTAGATGGTAAAAGTCCATTAACTAAACCAGCTGATTGTAATTCGCTAATAGACTCGAAGTAATTAGTGCCATCATCTGTTTTGTGCACACACATGGCATATGTTTTCTTTATACTTTTGGCCACCACTGTATCTATTCGAATACAGCGTAACTAAAGGCACAGAAGGCATGGCCTGTGAGCAACGAATGAGGTGCGGCCTCGCTGCACATCAGTTCCAGTCAAGGTCGTGGTTTTTACGCTAAATCGGCGTTGCAGGTGGAAAAAACGAGTCTGCACGGACCGTTTAAAAAAAAAAAAAAAACATACCAAAGATCGTGTTTTTAATGGAAACGGAAACAAACAAAAAAAAAACCAGAATTAAATTCAATCAATTTCTGCGAATGTAGGCTAGGGCAAGCAAAGTGCAGACAGAGTACGCATGATGCACAGGAGCATTTTTTTATGATGTATTGTAAAAACTGGAAGATGGATGAGAAATGCGTACACGTGCACCGCGGCGAACTTTTTCCATTGCAAAGACAAGCCACAAGAAGTTTTTTTTAAGATGCTGAAAATTATTTCTTACACCTGGCAACCCGGATCACACTGCAGAAGCACAGCACGGAGTCCTGTAGCCTAAAATCAAATGTTATCGTTCCGTTTGGTCGACGTGGATGCCATGAGCAACAGATCATATTGCAGCGTTAGTAAGATCCTTTACTCTTACTGTAACAGAAATTCTACATGCCTTATTATATGCATATGACCGAGAGTGAGACTTGTATGTTCTTTTTAATCCACATGCCATGTGTTTAAAGAAAATAATGACTTTAGTATTCCTCAAAAAGCCAGGAGCTGATCCAGCTTGGCATTGAGGCATGGCATAGAATCTGAGAAACGTGCGCAGAATATTTTGCTTCATTTTATTTTTTTGGAAAGAGAATTTAAGGCCCCAGAGCCGATTTTGTTTTAGCAATTAGCCTCATCCCGAAGGTTACAGTTAGGTGGCCTTTTCTTGATGTTTCTCTGCGTCTTTGATTTATTTGTTGCGAACAGATTTGTGATCCGCCATTATTCATGTAGGAGCCGATTCTAATCTCCAGTGGTCGGGCCGCTCGAGTTACGTGGATTTATATCGGCCTGAAAAAACATGCTGACTGAGAGTTTGAAGAAGTCCAAATGCCTCTTGAATAAATTTAAGAAACTCTGCGGAGGCTTGCGCGTTCCTGCATCGGTTTAATACCTTCATTTTCGCACACAGAATCAGCATTTTAATATTATTATACGCAATATCACACATAGGGTCACGTCATCACCGGGTTGACAAGGATAACTCATAGGTCAGACTTACTACTTTCTGGATGAAACCTTTTTTTCCTCAGTAAGTTGGTACTCTGGATAATTTAGTCTCATCTCCACTGTCCTCCCATATATATATATTCTTCATACCGTTGCTAAATCATCAACCCTAGCTTATTTTCAGCATTAAAGGTTCTCGGTTGCCTAGCAACCGCTTCATCGTTCTAATGTCAGAGCATGAATTTTTATTTGACGAGCTCAGCCTGAATTCTGTAAGCAAGTTAGTTTACTTACATTATAACAGGCTTCAAAAGAGGACGGGTGTTCGAGTCAAACCGGGACTTGTACAGAATGACGGAGCACAGTTATGAGATTAAAACTCGCTTTATTTTCTCCTGTGTGATCTCCTGCTACACTAATGCACTTCTCCCAGCGTTTCAAACGTGCTTGGATACCATCAAGGTAGAAAGTTTTTGCAGTATTGCTTGCTTCACGTCTGAAACACTGGCCCCCCAGGAACTCCCTAAATGGCCCAAAAATGTAGAAAAGGGCTTGGAGCGGGATCAGGACTGTACAGGACTGTTTCATGTTCAGACTGGAAACATCAGAAAATTAACAAAAGCGTAATCAGACCTGATATAGAAATATCCTAATTAAAATAATAAGCTATGTACTCTTTGTTAAGCGCCGCATTAGCGATCTCTTACGTACTTAAATGACCCGTTCCACATCCTTCCTTGGCTCAGTATAAGAATGATTGACGGCTCTCCTCCTCTGCTCGCCTCCAATTCAGTTCTGTTGGCTGGATCTAACCCTGAGTCAGAGCGCTGCCACCCTGGCAACACCAGACTCGGGTTCAGGCTCGGGTTCAGGCAGCGGGCACGTCTGCTTGGGGAGAAAAAAAAAAGAAAAAAAAAGTGGCTTGAAAGGCTTTGATCCCATTTTCATTGCCCTCTGTACTGTTTGTGATTCTTTCCTCTGTTAACTTCCATCCTTATGTGTGTTTTTCACGCATGCCAAACCCGCTCTCAGCATCCTGTCTGCTCGGGTCGCTACAGAAAAAAAAAAAAGAAAAGGTTTTTTCTTCTTTTTTTTTTCAGGGCTCCGTCTTTACTTTCTTCTTCTGCTCTCTCTTTCTCTCCGAGTCTGCAGGAGAGACTGCGGTCTAACTGAAGTACAAATTCGGTGTTGTTTTATTCATTTTTTCCCCCCTCGCTATTTTTTTCTCGTCCCGGCTTATTTTTCATTGCTACCAGGCGATACGTTGTCAATATTGATTTTAAACTAGGCAAGAAAAACATGGAGTTCGAGTCAAACATAACAATGCCGGTAAAACGTAGAAAAATATTCTCATGGTCTTGGATGAAAATCCGCTGGTTGTGCCATCACTTGCGTGTGTGTGTGTGTGTGTGGGTGCAGCATGTGTGTATATGTGTGCCTGTACATATTTCCATATTTGCGTTGCAACGCCTCATTGAAATCCATTTCTTCGCTGAATATCGAATCGTTGATTGCATGTGGCGAGGAAAACATGGTGCGATGGTCGGACGTGACCTAAAAAAGGAAAGCTGCTCGGATGAGCAGGATGGCCGTTCACGCTAACAGAGCATGAAGTTGGCGCAGGGTGCTAATGAAGGGACTGGAATGTGATGGAGGAACGATTGGCATCAAACCAGCTGCCTTCCGGTCAAACAAACTGGCGAAGGGAGACCGGGCATGATCACTGCAGCTCCGCCTCCCACCTGTCACTCATTTATCACTCGTACCGTAGCTGGCGAGGAGTCTGTTCATTCATTTCTCCTTCATCAGAGCTTGAGAAACACTAACGATCAGGGTTGCCAGATTGGAGGGACTGTTTTCACCCTAAGCAGGGTATAAAATCCATCCAGGTTCTATATATATACCACTATACAGTATAGAACACAGGGGATACACATATTATTGTTACAGAAAAAATGCAATCTAAACTGCTAGAAGCTCAATCTGGCAACGCTGCTAACAATCTGAAGAGTCATGGGGGGGCAAGTAGGGGCATGTAGGGGCGCTGGCTCGTTACTAAAGCGTTTGGCTGCTCCCTGCCTTCTGTGTGTCCTCTTATACTCATGGATCGGTACATTTGTTGTGATTTGAAATCATTTTCAATGTATGAAAGTATAAAGTTCAGGTCGGAATGAATGACTTTTACCCCAGGGGAGATGTGGTAGTTGAATGATTCCTGGAGTCATTTTTCGCAGACTGCACCTACAAAGCATGTACAATACCGTGGGTGGAATGGAATGGAATGTATATTTTACGTTGTTGGCGGTTAAAGAGTTTGTAGAAATAGTTAAAAGGTTAAAGCTAAAAATATTCTGATTAACTTTAATGTAATCAGTGATATTATTATTATTTCAGCTTGAAGCCCACGTACATGTCTGTCTGTCTTTCTGTACGGCAGAACTCCCTGTCTAACTTATTAATACAAAGAATTAACTTTTTTTTTTTAATTGAGTATATTACACCTTTGTTACACAAAGTTGTACTTCTTTCATCGCCAGCCAAATACTATACACTCCCCGTTTCGGTAATCGGAGAGTGAATCACAGATGAGAAATGGAAAAAGTTTTAGGTTTACTTATGCTCACTATATATATTTTTTTGTTTCAGCCATGGAAATATGAACCAATCCTAGTTGAAATTATTCAGTTTAGCGGTTTTCATTAATATCTATTGGTATCTATTGTTTGTTTATATTGAGCAAGTAGATTATTAAATCCGGGACATAACTGCTCATAACATCAACATTGTGATTTAACTTATGGTGAAGGTTAAACCTTAGGCAGAGATCTAAATACTGCAAAAGTTTCATTAAATTCTGTCCAACTGTCGATTTAAGACGCGCCCACAGTTTCACGCATTAAAAACTTATGGTTTATAATCTGCAAGAAAACTGCTCATAGCTTACCTTCTACCCTAAATTTTGATTTCATTTATGGTGCAGGTTTAACTTCAGGCTAATACCTGTAGACTGGCAAAGTTTCATTAAAATCTGTCCAGCCAGTTTTGCGTGATGCTGTGACTAAATCTGACTGGACAGACATACAGACATACAGAGAGACCGACAGACTGGTTTCGGGTCCTCCAGTGTATGAAACGTAATGATCTCATTGAAAGAGCAAGTTTTGAAAGACCAATGTACAGACAAAGCATTTCTTTTATTTAAGTAGATTAGTTAACCAGTAAAAAAAACACAACAAAATAACTCCTGATCTGTTGGTTATCCTGCTAGAAAGGGGGTTTAGCATTGTCTTTGTTTTTCCTCCCTCGGGATAAATAGACTCCAGAAAGCTCCTCGCTAACATCTTCCACTGAAACCAAAAGGATTTGCGACCCAGCAATCCTCAGACACATCTTGCGTGACACGAGGTTAATGCTTCTTAGCATGGTAGAAATTAAGCTAATGGTCAGTGCTAGCTGCAATTCCAGGCTAATTGTAGCCATACTGAGACCTTTTCATAGAAGTTTACCAACGCAGCTGACGCAAATGTTTAATCTCATCTCCACGCTCATTTTACCGTCATGTCATCTGAATAAAAGACTTTTATTGGCAAAGTCATTAGCCACACTTGTTTGCTAGCTCATTCAGCAAACATATGGCATTTCTTAGTTGCCTAGCAACCCTTTACTTACAAAATAATTACAGTGAACAAACATTACAACATGACTAAACAAAACATTACAAAAGTTTTCATCGTCTGTATTGGGGTGGGGAAAGAAATGTCACAAGTCATTAGAAGATATTTATATGACAGTAAGAAAGGTTGTGAGTTTGTTGGCTGCTCCCGTCGAGGGGTCGCCACAGCCGAACAACAACTTGGCACAGGTTTTTACACCAGATGCCACTTGCTGATGCAATCCTCCCGTTTTTATCCCAGCTTGGGATCGGCACTGCATCTGGGGGGGTGGGGTTTGACATCAGGTGGGAATCGAGCCCAGGCCTTCTGAATGGCAGGCGAGAAACCTATCACTGAGCCACCAACGCGCCACATTGAGAAAAGTTTACATTTATATATTTTTAAACTTTATGTTGGAGACACACCTTTGTATTTTCTGATATTCGTAAATAAATCTATGAATCTTAAAGTTTTGGCACATCGATCATAAATGACTTTTTACGCCAAATTCACTTTTTGATCATCACTTTTGTATGTGTGTGTGTGTGTGTGTGTGTGTGTGTCAGATAAAATAGGAAAAAAACAAAAAGCATCCGCTCCCATTCCACCCCCTCTTTATCCATTCTCATTTTCGGGAAATGTGCTTAAACACACCGTTCAAATTTTCTGCCTGGTATGACATCATAGCCTTCATAGGGAAAAAAAGAGGAAGGATACAAATTTTTATTATTATAGTCACAAATCAGCTTTACAGGATCCAAAAAATGATGGAAGTAAGTTCACAAAATGTAAAAAAAAAAAAAAAAAAAGTAGGCATAAATTATAATTATCAGCTTGCCTTTGATGAGTGAGCCAAGGAAAACCTCCCTGAGATGACATTAGGAAGAAACCTGGAGAGGAACCAGACACAACAGGGATCCCGTTCCCGTTTGGGTGCCGTGAGTCTGAACGTTCGGTATAATCGAAAAGGATGTTTAAGTTAATATGAAGCCCACTTTCGTTGTTGTCCTCCTGTGCTGCAGTTTTTCAGGGTGGTCCCATGTTTGCATTATAACACATACAATAAAACACCGTGTTTGGAAAAGGAGTGAAACATAAGGAAAGTGGTGCTTCTGCTGTAATATAAAAAGGCACATTTTGGAGATGTTTACGGCTTATGTTAAATTGTTATAATAAAGAGGATTTAAGTGTTCAGTGACTTTCATAAGTTTTCATCCCCTCTGAGATTATATGTCATGAAAATGGCACGTAATTTATTCATATCTTCAATACGCAATATTATAGATGATGTATTGTTTTACAACCAAATAACTCTTTTTTAAGTTCGATAGCTATTTAAGACGCAGTTTGCTTCGGTACGTCCTCTAATAATCATAATAACAACAACAACAAAAAAACTGTTCTTCCAGGGGCAGAAGTATTTATACCAGTATCACATGATCCTTCAATTGCACACAGGTCGATTCCATTCGATTACTTATATCACTTCAGGTTAAGGACTAAATTAGGCTGAGCATATGTACTTATGCGATGCTTCAATATTATGCACTATTTGTCTGAATATCCACAACTTAGATTTATTACATTTACAGGTTATAACATTACAAAATGTAATAAAGGCTCATTCCTACGTTTACCCTGAGGGTGTGCAGACTTTTGCACTCAGCTGTAATTCTTTTGTACGGGCCTCTCGCCAGATTTTTACTTCCCTCCCTCTGTTCTCACTCGCCCTCCCGCGCGCCTCTCTCAGCCCAGCGCCAGCTGCTTATTGGTCACATGGATCTGTGCCAGGGCTAGCAGCTGGCACCACGAGTGGCACTGAGACAATGACGCCGCTGGCTCTGATGGCATGCCTGGCACGCTGCCCGTCCGTCCCATCGCAGGGGGGGGGAGGAACGGCACCAAAAGAGGAGATAAAGAGAGGAGGAGACCCAGCCGGTGCATTCTTCTTTTCATCCCATTCACAGAACAGAATAAAAAGAGTGAAAGAACAGGCTATTATACAGTTATTTAGGTTTACTCATCTCTCTTTCCCTTCCTTTTCCTCCTCTTCTCATCACTCTGACCCGCTCCTAATTAGCAGAGCCCTAATTGAGGGCTCACAGCTACAGCTGCTAAGAGAAAGAAAGAGAATTTCAGAGAATAATTACAGCCCGGTCGCTTTTTAGCGAACCTCATGCTTCATCCTTTCAGAAGCCAAGCACTTTTTTTTTTTTTTTGTCATCTTTAATCACGATTATGTTTATTGCCGGGGGGAGAGGCTCTGCACGGCAGCCGTGAATGGATGCGTTGTTTTCCCGAGCCGATAATGCGACTGCGAACCCAGGCGACTGCAAATTACTGCGACGAGAGCCGTGAGAGACAGAGCTGAAAGTTTGCGAACAGACCGCAGGTGTCCCCTATGAGATCCGCTGGCATGTTAATTGCAGTAAAACATAACACCGCACCGTAAATCTCAGACACAAATTGAACTTTGGAGCGGAAAGTGTGCGTTTAAGTGCTGAAAGGGGGCATTTAAGGGCGATCCGGGAGATTCGCCTGAATTAATGCCACCTCGGCAAGATATTAACCGCAGGGAAAAAAATGTGGAAGTGAAAACCAAGTGAGAGAGAGAGAGAAATAAAATATGATTTGAGTCACAAAACAGGCTCTGAGGATGATAATGAGGGAGCCCATTCATGCAGGAACTGATAGAATGTGTATATTTTGTCACGTAGCTGTTAAAGAAGGAAAGAAAAACACACTCTGGGCAATCCGGTAACGCTAATTAGCGTTTGGACTGTGGGAGGAAACCAACCAAACACGTGGCGAAAACACAAACTCCGCGCACACCGACCCGAGGCGGGGATCGAAACCTCGACCCCGGAGGTGCGAGGTCACAGTGCTAACCACTAAAATTACAAAAACATTGTGCTGACGTAAAAAAAAGTCACTGAATTTTTTTCAGTTTAATTAAATCATTTAATACTTTAACACAACTCAAAGACGCACACTGTGTATGTTTCATAAAATTGTATATTTCAACAGTTTCACGGCAAAATGAGATATCTCCATTTCTTTTTTCAAAAGATGCAAGATGTTTTACAGGCATTTAGAAAATATTTATCCATTGTTTCTTTAAATCACAAGGGTTTTAAAAAGCACAAATGGCTAAATTATTGTTTTCGTTTTATCAAGGTGAATTTGGGACGATTTTGCAAAACGCTATATCTCCATTTCCTACACTTTTGCCCTGCAGTTGTTATTGTGGCCATGTAAACATGCAATTTAGGGTCAATAACAGTGTTGGTTAAGATTTAATTACAAAATATACCTGACTCATGCATTCTTTGTGTTTTTAAAAATAATGTTGAGTTTTAATTTTACCAAGCCGTGTAATTAAAAAGGTTTTGTGTACAACCACAACTCGACACTTTGGTTTTTGACGACAGCGTCTTATTATACTACAGGAGTGCATTGTCCAATCAGTCCTCAACCAACCACATACAGTGTTGTCTGTGGTCCCATAATAGCGTTGAGGCATCCTGATTGAAGAACTGGACGTAGCAGACGTACAGTAGTGTCTCATGTCACATTATAAAGTGCTGACACTGGAGACTCCTTCCGTAAATGTTAAATAAACTGTGCCCGTTAGACAAACCTCCAACATACTGTATGTTGTTATAAAGTTGTATTCTTAGATTAACTTGCTGTAAATGAGCTCTATCTTTGCTGGAGACTTATAGTAAAGAACAACATGAATTGTATAGCATTAATATAACACTGTGAGGGGCAGCTGTGGATGGTGTCACGTTTGCTGGTACAGAGGATGAATGAACTCTTTCTGATCGGTCAGCATTGAGAACGAAACGGTGCTGTGGTGTCAGACGCAGTAGCACTTATGCTATTGTGTCATAATACAATGTGTCATAAGTTGTGACCGATGTATGATGTGTGTGTGTGTGTGTGTGTGTCTGTGTGTATCTGTGTAGTTTGTGTTTGTGCCAGAGCTGTAAGTGAACATTTAAAAGCAATTTGGAGCTCACCACCAACTACGGGACGGACAGAGAGAGAGAGAGAGAGAATATAAAAGTGTATAGAGAGTGGGTAGTGTGAGGGCGTGGGTAGTTTGGAGCGTGTGTAGTTTGGGGTGTGTGTAGTGTGGGTAGTATGGGGTGTGAGTAGTTTGGAGGGTGGGTAATGTGGGGTTGGGTAGTTTGGGGGGTGGGTAGTGTGGGGTGTGGGTAGTTTGGGGTGTGTGTAGTGTGGGGTGTGGGTAGTGTGGGGGTGGGTAGTTTATGGGTGGGTAGTTTATGGGTGGGTAGTGTGGGGGTAGGTAGTTTATGGTGTAAGTAGTGTAGGGTGTGGGTAGTATGGGGTGTAAGTAGTATGGGGTGTGGGTAGTATGGGGTGTGGGTAGTTTCTGGTGTAAGTAGTGTAGGGGGTGGGTAGTATGGGTGTGGGTAGTATGGAGTGTGGGTAGTATGGGGTGGGTAGTATGGGGTGGGTAGTGTGGGGTGTGGGTAGTATGTGGTGTGAGTAGTATGGGGTGGGTAGTGTGGTGTGGGTAGTATGGGGTGGGTAGTGTGGGGTGTGGGTAGTATGGGGTGTGGGTAGTATGTGGTGTGGGTAGTTTGGGGAAGCCATTAGGATCAAAGCGGGTAAATATGTATTTTAAAAAAATAGTAACGCATTAAAATTTCTAAATTAATCACATGGGTTAACGCGTTAATATTTCCAGCCCTAATTATGAGATAATTGAACTGATTTCTAGACATTTTTACTAATAATCGTGTTAATTTTAAGCCCTTGTTTCTAGAAAGTAGCCCAATTATTTGTTTTTAATTATTTTAACACAATTATCTATTAAATTATTTGATAAAAAAGAATTGCGAGACATGGCTTCAGCCGCACGTGTCCCTGTACAGTACAGCGTCTCATGGGAGAGACAGGATAATTAAGATCTGGTTTTATAAAGTAAGATCAGATCAAAGCACGTCACATGTTTAACTTTTCTGTTGCGACTTAGTGGCATATATTTAAAATAAATAAATAAATTTAACTTGTTTTTTGTTAGAAAGAGTTATATAATATAAAGTGTAGATATTTGAGATTGTGCATGATGTGCAGTAAAATACATTTTGGCAGAAAAGACAAATTTTCATTTGAAACCCGATTCCTTTAATTGTAGCAGGGCTACAGTTACCATCAAAGTATAAGTGCGTGATGATGGAAAGAAAACATGCTATTCTTTTATATTGAGCCAAAACAGGGTAGTGAAGTTCACACATTTATCCAAGCCCACAGACTCATCCATGTTTTCGACTTTCCCTCGCTCCTTTGCTGTAACCCAGAGGAAAATACGGCTCCGCGGCTCCGTCCCAGACTCCCACCCGACCCCGCTGAAAAATACCGAATATTTGAGCAATGTGTCGATTTGGCAGGGCACACCGATGGGTGGGTGGCTGAGTTTTAGGATTAGACAGTGAGCGAAACTGCTGGCACCAGCTGTGTGACGGGTTCGAGTTACACAGCTGCGACCTGGTGTGACCCCTCCGCCCTCGTCAGCTCCCCAGAAACCCATTCTCGAGATTTCTGATCTGAGAGGGGGAAAAAAAACAGCGTCTCGAAAGACAGACCCCGCTTTATGCTTGCTCTGGGAACGGAGAGACACTTGCAGCCATTTTTTTTTTTGTCCATTTAGAATCACAAAGACTGCGGGTGAAGCCGTAGAGACATTAAAAAAAGGGAAAGCGGATGATCCAGCCCTTCGGGGCGTAACGGCGGGGTTTGGAGTTCAGATCAGCGATGCGTTCATTGGACAGCACGCGCTCTGGATTCGTTCGAAACACCCAGGTGTGATGATTGTTAACTCTCCGTGTTGGGTTTGCATAAACACCGTTCGAGACAGTGATAGATTGGCGTGTGTCTCCTAAATGCTCCAAGATTTTCTGTAAAGCTTTGCGAGTGGGATTAGCAGATAGTGGGGGGTTTTTTCTCGCTAAAATCACCCTGGCTGGAGTTTTTGCTTCCTTTTCTCTTCATCGCTGTATCTTTGACCTGCTACATCTATCAGACATTTTAGCTGAAAAGTACTGGTTCCTTTTTCTTATTCAAAAATTTGGAGAATATTTCCACCTACACAGCCGGAGCAACTCGAGATCAGTTTCTAAATCCTGTCGTGTGCTTTTTAACCCCGTATGATTGGCCGAGCTTTGGGTTCACAAACATGTGTCTCAGACATAAAGCCTCTAACAAAACAACCGGTCATAGTGTTTATCCTTGTTTTTACAATTTCCTACTATTTGAGAATAATATTTTTGTATAAATCTAAAGACTAACACTAATGAAATTCTGCTGCGACCAAGACTAACCGCCTAATGGTTCCATAAGTCTCATCTCAGGTTAATATTTCGGCGTTTCACATGCTCTGCCTGTATAGGCTTCGTCCAGGCTTTCCAGTTTTCTCCCAGTCCTTCACCTTCATAATTAAGGTGCATTTAAAATTGACTCTTAATAATGCGTTTAAAGAAGTGTCCATCGACAAGCATCCCACCATGGGCACCTCGCAATAAAGATTTCCATGAAATTTCCTTAATGATAGGGATGTTAACGATTAATTGATTCATTGGTGATAAAATTTTAACTGATTTAAGGTTTAGCAACCATTCATGTAAAATGGTTTTGCGTAATATTTCTCCGTAGCTCATGTATTTATTAACTTCTGTACACCTCACCCATTTCAGGTGATTCAGTACAAGATGTTTTGGAACAAGCGGCAGTATTAAAATAAAGGTCTATTTATTTATTTTAATTCTGTTTGTTTAAGCTTCAGCGATTTGTCTCACATGACTAATTTGTTGTGCCGTTAGATCTGTTTAAATAAAAAGAAACCATAAACGTTTGACTAGTTTATATGAAATTTAATTGTTTGATGTGCGCTGCAGTGCGCGGGACGGATTGATGTTATTTGTTTTGTTGTTTATGACCGCGCAGCGCGAGACCGTCGGTACAAACTGCTGTGCACCAGGTGTGTCGTTCCCTCATAAACAACTCAACTGTAGCTACAGTGTGTGTGTGTGTGTGAGTGTGTGTGTTGACAATTCCGACAGTGTCAATGATGCATTCCTTGGCACCTGCATTTAGCTTTGGCTTATTATTCAACCTAAAGCAACTTCTTCTTTATTTCAGCTGGGGTTTAAAATTTTTTTTTTTTTTTAAGTATTTTGCAAAATAATGCACAATTTCTATGGATACAAGTTTATACATCAATAAAAACCCAGACTCAGAATAAAGTCAGAGAAAGTGTAACACACTTATCACAACAACAAAAGACAAAATTATTTCAGTCGTGAGTCACTTTGAGACTCGGACTGAAAGTTCTTGAGCTAGTTGAGTTATTAATTCGTTTGGAGACTCGAACTTAAGCAATCATTTGAGCTGGAACTTTTTGAGTAATTCGAGTTTTCTATTGTTTCCACAGTTGAAATTGAGCAGAAAAGTTGAAGACATTCCGAGTTATTTATACAAAGTTTTTTCAATTTGAGACTATGAAATTGAGCACTATTTTGAGCCAGAGATTTCTAAGCTTTTAACATTATTGCTGTTGAGTTGAATTGAATGGAAAATAGCAACAGCCCAAAAATCACATCCAGTCCAACTAGCATTCACAGCTCTACTGTTTAAGTCGAGGATTTTTAAGCTATTTGAGTTTTCATTTGTTGCGAGACGCATTATTTTGAGTTACACGTGTTTTTATTCGCTCTGCGACTCGGGCTTCAGCCTTACTCATGCTGACGTCCTGGAGATATTTGAGTTTTTTTTGTTTTTTGTTTTTATTAAAAAAAAATTATAATTTTATTTGAATAAACAAAAACGTTAATTTTAAAATGTTTTGTCTGCACACTGAATTTCAAATTGTCTTTCTATTGCTATGAATTTAGTAGTTTGTAAATTTCATTATTATAAATTCGAATGCTTTTGTTGTTAAAATCTACAATTTTTTTATTTTTAATTCAATACAGAATTTACATATTTAGAAAATATTATAGGCCTGTGTGTGTGTACAGTATATATGTGTGTGTGTATGTATATGCATACAGTACACACAGTATATATATATATAGTATAATATATAATATATATATGTGTGTGTGTGTGTGTGTGTGTGTGTGTGTGTGAGGCTTCTCAGGCAGGTGAAGTAAATCGCCCCAGACGCTGCTCCGAGGCAGAGAGATTGGGTTTCTTGGCTGCCTCTGTCTGTCTGCCTGTCTAATATCGATCAGGGTTTTCCGGGTTATTAATAGCGCTTTGCGGGCCGAAGCGCTCTGCAGGATCGGCTCCACCGAGACGCCTCATGACTCACGGCGAGGACACACACGGCACCACCAACGGAAAATTTCCACTCACCCCTTCCAGGGCTTGCTTCGCTTAAAAAAAAGAAAAGAAAAAAAAAAAATATATATATATATAACAAGTAAACCAGTGCGAAGGTCATGACGGCTTGTACTGTTTGCTTTGCACAATGCGGGCATCCTAATGCTTGGGTTAATAGTAAATTGCGCTGTGTCATGTGACCTAAGTGCACTTTGCTAGCCACGTACTAAGGGCACGTCTAGAAAATGATCTCCAATGCTCTGTGTTTATGTTCCCTGCGCTCATGTTAAGGAAAAAAAAAAAAAATCTGGCAGCAAAATCGCAGCTCTGTTTAATGCTGAATTTTTCATCAGTTGTGGTGTTCCCTTGGAACAAAGTCAGGAAACTGCCATCGAACGTTAATGTGACTGGAGGGAGTTTAAGGGGGAAAAAAATGACTGCGAGGGAAAGAGCGAATGAGTGAAGGGAAGCAGATATTGCTCTTTCATAACGAGCCGTCCAGATGGCTTGAGGTTAATCTTAATGTTTGCCACATTGCTGCATTGTAGTGGAGAGTGTATCATAAAAGTGAAGCGAGGGATTGAAGTGGAGTCAATAAGCAAGTGATCGAGGGAGGGAGCAGGAAAACAGAGAGAGAGAGAGAGAGAGTATCATAGAGCAGATTTGGAAATGGTGTAGGGTGGGGAGGTAGTAAAGTTGAGGGCATTTAAGGACAAGAGTACAACGTCATGCTCATGATTGCTCTGCTTACTCAACACCCCTGTCTCTCTCTCTCCCTCTCGTTCTCTCTCTCGTGCAGCGACCTGAATTGTGAAATCGAACATCGATCAAAAATTATCCGTGAAACAGTTTAAAACCATCCTTTAGTACATTTTCAAATCCAAATTCTCTGACTGCAAATCAAACCAGATCCACACACACACACACACACACACACACGCTGGTGTAATCATGTGTCGCGTGTGATTGGCTCTGAAAGGTTATGATGCAATAATGTGCTCCTGTTACATATTGTGCACACCAGGCGTCTGGATCGTTCTGCCCTTGTTCCACGGTTCACAGCATGACCTTTTGCAGCATTTGGCACGACTGTACCTTGAGGCTTGAGGTGATAATAATACTGCTACCGCGGGTCTTTGATCTATAATAGACCTCATTTTGCTGAGGCCAGGACATGTTTTGAAATGGTTGTGGCTACAGAAGTGCAATCATATATATATATATATATCTATATCTATATCTATCTATATATATATATATCAATCTATATATATATATATAGTATGTATATATAACCTACTCTATGCAGCCACTATGGAGAGACTTTTTAAATGCATGTTTTATGTACATATGATATTCAGTACAACAGCATGACCTGGAAATTAATATCGCTTTTATACAACAGTTTCACAAACATCATTTATTAAATTAAAATTAAAATTTTATTTGTCACATACACAGTCATATACAGTACAATATGCAGTGAAATGCTTACACGACCGCCAGTGACCTTAAAAAATGAAAGCTTATACCCAAGAAATAAATATGAAATACGAAAGAAAATGAATTTAACCAGTAAAATCTACTGTACAAATACGGGCATAATAAAAATATTACAATATAGAAATAAAAAAAGTTAAAAAAAAATTTTAAAAATGTGAAAGTGACTATGGGTGTGCAAAATGTGCATTAAAAAAATGCATAAAAAGTAAGGCACGAAAGTACCTTTAAACTCTTACCGGTACTATGTAACCAAAAGGTACGGAGAATAACCCATGAGACAGTCCTGAAAAATGTACGAGATTTACATTCAAATTTTCCACTTATTTCGCTTTAGAATATCAGCTACCGTAACGTCCATGTTCTGAGGTTGAATCCCAAATAAGTGTTTAATGGAAAGGTAGTGCGCTATGCTATGTAGTGTCCTCGATCAGGAGGTAGAGAGGGATTCTGGATTAAGCCTTGTGTTAGAAGCGAGTTAGCTCTGTAGTGAGTGTTAGACAATTCAGAAGGGTTTCAGACCGACTTAGAAGCGATTATTAAGAAGTGTTGTTTTGGATGACATAATATTATCAGATGTATTTTCTTGCTGAAAGTTTAGAATTTTTGGCAGATATATATATATACAGTATATATAATACAAAGCTGGAGACTCCTTACATTAACATCCCCATATCAATAAATAAATTAGTTTTTGTCATACAGTAACCTGTTTTAGCTGTTACTATGGGGACAAAGGAGGTAAGACATTTGCATGAGTAACTGCGTTCCTAGAAACCTGTGATTTGCCTGGCAGAGCATTTATCATCACCTTCTGTGCAACCGGAATGAAGAATAAAAAAAAATCTATTTCCTCCCGAGTCCCCTAGTGTAGCCTGAGTGACATCATAGAAGGCAGTTAATTCTGCTAAATCAGATGGCTTCCCCTAAATCAGATAGCAAGCGAGGCAGCAACGTCACACCGGTGTAATCAGGGTGAGCGCAGACTCCGGGAGCACTGTCCTGTTTGCCCTGATAATCACCGCGCCCTCGTCCTGCACATCACGACACATACGCCCCAACACACACACCCCTAAAAAATAAAAAAGGCAAAAAAAAAAAACCCCAGAAAGAAGGCGAGCGAGCGCAGGCAGAGTGTTGTGGGTGGAGGAGTCGAGAGTTAACTGTCAGCTTGGAGAGACACGACCCTCTCTCTCTCTCTCTCTCTGAAGACGACGGCTTCATTAAAATTCTGTGGTTTTCTGCAGAAACCGCTGAGAAGCCTTCGAGTTGAGCTCCTGCCAGAACCCCGGAGCTACATGTTGCAGAAATGTGATAAACATTTTAAAGTAGATGTTGTTTTTAAACCTTATTGAAGTGGATGTTTTGTGGGCCTGAGAGTTTCAATTTCCCCAGGGCTTTGAGTTCGCCTCTCAGCTCTAGACCAAGGAAGTCTACAGTGTGTGTGTGTGTGTGTGTGTGTGAGAAAGTACCACGTAACACCATTTTGCTTTTTTTAGCCCTCTACCTCAGTCTATCATATTGGGTCAGATATATTTTTTGTTTAGTTTTCGATTATGTTCTATTTTAACTTTTTCTGTTTTTAATTTCACCCACTGCCATGTAAATTCAAGTGCTGTCGATGATATCCTCATTCTTCTCAACCTCCATTCCTCATTTTATTAAAAAACCAATGAGAAGATGAAATGGGTCCAAAGATGCGGCTGGAAGATGAGGCGGACCGGGCGATCGAATAATCAGCATCATAAACGCAGACAGACGAAAAAAAACCAAACTATAATCGTAAAAAAAAAAAACAGAAAAAAAACAAAACAGCGAAATCCAGTACCAGCTCAGAGGTTTAAGACTTTTTCATAAAATCGAATCAGGGTGTGTAAGAATAAACCGATCAACCGATGATATACAGTACACCAATGATGGGACGGGTGGAGGAGACCGGGCCGAATGGACGATGTGCTCACTGGGCTGAGACGAGGAATCTGTGACATCGTGGTTATAAATCTCGCTCCGCAGACGCTACTGAGACCCAAAATAAACCCTGGGAACTAAAGGCGTAGTAGTGGAGAACGTCAGATTAGTGCTTGATGCCATGACCTTATTTGCTTTTATGTCATTGTATATACAAGGGACGTTCTAGGGATGTCAAAGCGCGACTGAAAACTGTTCTGAGAGTTAAATACTCACTTTATTTCTTTTTTTTTCTTTGTATGATTAGACCACCTGCTTCGCGTCTGCAACGCTGTTCTTCCAGGAACTCCTTTAATGACCCAGACGTGGAAATGGTTTGGGCTGATCTCAGGACCGTACTATGCTTGAAGTCTTTTGTTAATGTCTTCATTCATCGGAAATTGCACCACAAGTCCCGGATTGACTTGAACACCCTGCTTATATGTGTTTATTGTCAGTAAACAACTTCTACAGTAAGAAACAAGGACACGACAACAATGAGAAGATTATTTATACTAATGAGAGGTTCGATTAGATGTTGCTGGGTTTTTTTTCCGGATTTCATTTGTTTGGATGGCGTAGTCATGACGACAAGCACACCCCCTTGTACTACACAAAGCAGACAAACGTGAACTGATGATATGAAGTACAGACAATGACTTAGTGTGAAGTTTCCTGAAATAAAGCCCTACAAATGTGCGCACGCTGCTCAAACGGATTCGCTTTCCTGCTGATACCGAGCCGAGCCAGGTTTCTGCCCCAGCCTGGGACGTCCACATGGGATCGCTCGTCGCTTATAAGGAATAAGCAGTTGTTATTTATATTCAATTAGCGAATCAGTGCTTTCGAAATGTTTTCCTTCAAAAACGCCTTTGTGACGAATCACCGAAACGGGATCAAACAGTCGCCGGCTCTGAATCCGGGTCAGATATGGAGACATTTGGGATTCATTTTCTGTCTCTGAACATTTTTGTCCATGAGACACACACGGCTTGTGGTTTCACATCCAGAAGGAGAAAGAACATACCACAGGGCACAGAGTGATGGGAGAGAGACATGAAATAAAACAGTGTCATTTTTCAATTTGAGTAGAATTTAACTGTATATATATAAAAAAAAAAAACCACAAAACTCGTCTCCATCAGTGTGTGTGTGTGGAGTTTGCATGTTCTCTGTGCGGCTTGCCGGGTTTCCTCCGGGTGCTCCAGTCGCTCCTGTTTCCAGGCCTCCTGTGAGCCCACACACGAACCAATACTCGTATAACATCAGATGATCTGAGAGTCTAGCTTAAAAAAAAAAGGCTTTTTAAAAAAAAAAAAAAATCTAAATTTTAAAATCAAACAAATAAAGTTGAGGTTGCGTGGGTACTTTTAACTCACTTTATTTGCATCACATTATTTAAACCATGACAGCCTCCAGGATCATCTAAATATATATATTTTTTTTTTAAAGTTAGGCACAAACTCGTATCAGTTTCCTCATAAGGCTTTTATTCTGTGATTGCGACGAGTGCCAGCGGTTTACTAAACGTTGCTGCTGGAAAGTTCCACGCTCCAGAGTGAGCAGTGTGCCAGAACCTCCTACATCGCCCCCTGATGGCCACACCGGTCAGGACAGGATTAAATAAAAAAGGAGACGTAGAAGTAAATATCTTTGCTGTTGTTGTGTGGATCGTGATTTAATCATTACAAATCAGACCACAGAGGAATGTCCTCGGATTGTGTATACATCATTTTTTATTATTTACATCATTGTAGCATTTAGATCAGTGTTTAGTGTGTGGGTGTAACGGAGCAGACTGGACTCGGATCGGATGAACATGTGGAAGAGAAGGGATGGTGGGAGAGAGTCCGTCTGTGAAGTGGAAGTGTTTTTGCCAGAATGGGAGTTTGTGGGCAGCGGAGGACTGTGTGAGACCGACTCCTGGCCTTGGAACTTTCTCCAAAGCAAACAGACTCCCGGCGGCCACCCATGCAGCCCGGAAATATTCATCACAGACACGCACAAGCCGCACACACACACACACACAGACACACACAGACACACATATACTGCAGGCTTGTAGACCAAGAGGCCTCCGCAGGGTCACATGAACCTCACAGTCGTCTGGCGTCCAGCAGTAAGCTTCGCTTTTTGGGTTCTGATGATCCAGGGAGTGTGTGTGTGTGTGCGTGTGTTTGTGTGTGCGCGTTCCTGAATAACAAAAAAATTAAAAAACAAAAATAAAAACCTTCCAAAGAAGTCGTGAGGAACCTTGTTTCTGATGATGTTGTCACATTGTCAGAAGTGAAAGGTGAAGGTTCAAGGACCACGAAAGGTCTCCTGGTTTGCGATTCAGGCCGACTTGGTTCGCACGCGGAACCCTAGAAACTCTACGTTCTGCAAAGGTTGCACTTCAAAGACGTGGGGCTATAAGGGGGAACAGTTTAAATCTAGAACCTTTCTTGTTTGTGTCTTTAGTCAGAACCCTAAAGGTTTCTGTGCAGAACTTTACGACAGCTGGTTTTACTTTTTCGAAAAGCTCCGAGTAGAATTCCTTTAGGACGCTGCGAGCGTTATCCGTTCGGAGAACCCTGTACAGACTGGAGTACCGATTATTTAGTTCATCCAGGATAACTAGACTCTTAGGAATAACAGTGTCGCTCTGTGCATGTTTAGTAAAGCCCTGATTCGCCGCATAGACATCAATGCAGAGTGAAATTCTTGTCTTCGGATACCTTGGCTGAGGTCAGCGCACAGAATCAGATGGACACATGGACACGGCAGTCCTGGAGCAGACGGGGTTAGAAACCCGGTTTAAAGGGCGGCTTGGTGGAGAGTGAAGGAATCCTTACAGGTTCCATTCAGAACCCAGTTCTTCCAGGAGCGGGAACCGTCCTATAAAGAACACTTGATTAACCGTGCTTTTATATCTCTACTATTAAAGGTGATGAAATTAAACGTAGAACCGTACCAAGGTGTCATTTGTGTGTGTGTGTGTGATTTAATTAAAAAAAAAGTCCCTCAACAGAGTCTAAGGAGAACCCTATGTTGGATGTAGGTTGTAGTATAGAACCTTTAAAGAACCAGTGAATTTATAAGGAACTTATGTCCTATGTTACCAATTGTTATTATTATTATTATTATTATTATTATTACACATACCCAGGATAATAACACTGTTAGGAAAACCTGTTGTTGAAGGTTCTGTGCCAGATTCTGGAAACGCTTTGAGAAAAGTAACTACCCGAAGATCTCTCGAGGATCCACTTCCTCTAAGAGAATGAGGTGTAAAGTAAATTAATCGTTAATTAAATAATAGGTCGATCATCGTTCAAGACGTATCATCTAAGCAAGTCTCTCCAATTTTGTTGAGATTCATCTGGATGAACGTTTATCAGGACAAACCTGTGGGGAAAGTTGCCGAGTTGGCAGCGCGGGCGGCGCAGAGGCCGGGGTAGGAGGGGGTTATTTGGGGTCGGACTGAGCGGTGCAGCTTGCTTTGGCGATTAACGGCGCTACGGGACGCGGTGTGCAGCGTGTACTGCTCGTAAATGTTTATAGGGCGACGCATGTGTACCGGTGTGTATGATCTACGTGTGCGTAATCGCTCAGCGCCATGATTCATCCCGGCGGAATTGCCGCGTCTTCCCCTGCACGGGTCCGCGCAAATGACATGTTGAGCTCAAATTGCAGGGAAAGAGCTTTATAGCGCGTCCAAAGGCTACGCCGGGCTGCTCGGCCCCTTTTTTCATATAAATATATGTTTTAATATCCCTATGAAATGCGTCCAGGAATAACTTGAAACGAGCGCTGCGTTTCGCATCTGGTTTTTATCCTGTGGCTTGTGGAAAAAGCAGGAGAAACAGAAAGGGGGTGGCGGCGGTGGTGGAAGAGGGGAGATCAGGGCTCTCGCAGTGGGAACGGGACACGGTTATGGGTGCGAGGAGCTGGAAAGAGGAAAGAGGCAGAACTGAACTGAAACTTTGGCACTTTATTTGTCCTTATCTACTTATGCAGTAGAATTGCTGAATTGCTCCAGGGTCCTGGTGCGAACTTGGTATCTTCTTCACATCATCATCCTCGTCCTCCTCATCATCACCTAGTACTTGGGAAGGAAAATTGTCATTTACACATATCCCAGTAAACCATTTGAGCCACCACAATTATTATTATCATCACTATTATTAATATTATTATCACCCTGCTGTCCCTGAACACAACGCTGCGTTTCCGTTTGCCGCGAGTTCTCTATACAAAGACGTCATCATCATCCGTCTCTCTTACGCATCTTCAGAGTGTTTATGCGCACTCCGTATCTAGAGTGCGATATGTCACTTTCGTCCTCTTTACGTCTCGTGGTCTGGCGTGTGTCTTACATCAGTGTGAGGCGGCTTGTTTGACAGATGTGACCCAACGCCGGAGGACTGGTCTGTTCATGTTTCATTTTCCTTTTTCTCTTCCTGTATTTCCTGTCGTTGAGTCGGGTCTCCTCTCTCTGCGCTGTCACCTTCAGTAGTCTGAAAGGGAAGGGTTACCGCCGTCTACTGGGCATCACAGACTGCTGTTGCGACATGTGGTCCAATGGTATAAGCATGGTCTGATATACATTGATAACAAAGCTGGATTTGAACCTGGTTCCTTTTTACTTTTATCAAACGAATAACATTTTAATATTACTATTAGAAAATATAAAAAATGAAGGAGAAAAATATTACCCGGCCTCATGGGTGGTTGAGTCGAATATAACATAAAATCTCCTAATAAAAATTGTAATAAAATCTTAATTTGTAATAAAGTTCTGTTATTTTTCAGGGGAGAAAAATCATGCAGTACAACATGTACAGTAGTTTACACCAGATGTAGCATCGTAAAATGTATTCTTAAGTGGGTGCATAAACTTGTGACTCTCACTAGCAGCTGGTGTGTTCAGGGTCGTTGTGTTTCATTCATGTGCCCTGAAGCAAACAACTTAAACGTCAACCGTTTTTAAATCTGACATGCTTGCTAACAGGCTTATCGTTGTCATGCTAGCTAGAAAACATAAAGCACAATTTTCAACGCTCTCCAAATCAGTAAAATTTCTCATTTGCGTTCAAACCTTTGTTAAATCAGGTTACATCTGAACCCGCTCGCCCCTATTAGTTGTTCTTCTGCATCTTTGTAGCTGTAAATATTAATCAATAAGAAAAATCTTAATTGTAAATCTGATCTTACCCTAGTGGTCGACCACACGCCATGACCTTGTGTTAGCACGTATCTTTCTTAGCATCAGGATGTACATTATGAAAAGAAAATCGCTCACATATAGTAGCAATATGGTGACTTTTTTTTCTATCCTTGATTAGAAATATGATTCCTGATTCCTAGCGATTCTGCAAAAATACATTGATACGTACGAATTTAATTCGTACCGGAGGCGAGTTCTTAAGGTTCTTAAAGAAATGTCGTATTGCAAAACGCGTTTTTCCATAGGAAATAATGTAAATGTAGATAATCTGTTCCAGCCACCCAAAGATATTACCAATATTACCAATTTCCAACACTACAATCATTTTTTTTTGTATAGGAAAACAATCAAAACATTTAGAAAATACATGTAAATTAATTAAATATGAAATAAATAGACAATAAATCTCTCTTAACATCAATTAATTATTCCTTTCGGCACCGTCTCTTTTAAAAAACCAAACTAAAGGCGGCTCCCTTTTCTTCTTGCTACCATCCTTGCTAACATATTTGGGATCCATGGTGCTGTGTCTTCACTAAATCTTGCACAAAATGCACAAAAGAAACTAAAAACATGTAAACTCCCTTTTCTTGGGTTTCCACTGACGCAAACAAGTTTTGCAACTTGTTTAACTCTTGCAAAATTGAACTCCTTAAGATGAAAAAAATTGTGAGATGTTCATACGCCAGGGTAGCACTATATTATTTTTAAAAAGTAGCGTTGAACATTATGGTTATTTAATAGCAAAAGGATTACATCATGCCTACTGGAGATGTTATTGATTACTGGCTTTAATAATTTAAGTGATTTAAAATGTATTGACTGATGATAAGGTTTGTTTTGTATGCGGTAGTAACCACGACAATCCAGCTTGAGATAAGATTCCTATCCTTCCTAGCTAGGATGAACTTATTTAAAGACTCTGGTCTGTGCGATTTCTTCCTTTGGAACTGGGATTGAGTCGACCTGCTTACGATCCGCTTCCCTTCCACCATCTTAATCATTACAGCAGGCTCCGTCGCCGTAGCTGCCGTATCTGACTAGCGATTTGTAAGCATGTCACGTGCACAGCCTTCTTAGGTGGGGCAGGGCTGTCACAGACAGGTCTGAGTGTCTGTGTGTGTGTGTGTGTGAGAGAAAGAGAGAGTAAGATAAATACTCTGTGTGCAATTAAATAAGGTTTAACTCATTTTAAATAACAATAGAAAAGGACTGTGTGGAGGTCAGTGTTAATACTATCATGTCGCTAGGTGTGTGTGTTTAAATAAAACTTAAACTGAGAGGGAAATTGTGTGTCCGGTTATCATTATTTATTATTGATTAATTGATTAATGATTCCTAACATGTTTGACTACGGATTATGAAAAAACGTGCAACCCTTAGTACAATCCCGGTAGATTAAACTATCATAATTTACACCTGAAATAAAAACTCACTTGCCTTTTTTTCTGTAATTGTTAGCTGGGTTTAAAAAAAAAGAAAAAAGAAAAAGCTACTACGTGGTTCAAGAGTGCGATGAGTTGCACCAAAATAAAAAAAGGTGTAAAGCGGAAAAACCACAAAAAATAAAATCAAGAAATAAAATAAAAGTTTGCATCTTTTTATTTTACTTTTTTTACTTTTATTTCTTTTCAGTATTTTTTTGTTTGTTTGTTAACATCAAATAAAAAAAATATTCTTTGCTGCATGTCCAACACTTTGTTCTGGTCCAATAAACTCCATATTTTTCTTTTTCGGTTTATTTGTGTGTTTTCTTTTCTTTTCTTTTCCCGTCTTCATATACAGTAGGACACCAGTTTGGCAGGGCGAAAAAAAAAAAAAAAAAAAACACCGAAGACCGCATTGTGGAGCTCTGCGGCATCTCCCTCTCGCTTTCTCCTAAGCTCAGCAACTTTTGAAAGCAGAAAGCTCTCTCTCTCTCTCTCTCTCTCTCGCAGTATCTTTGTGCAAACACAGGACTCCTTCGGGCCAGAGCCCTGCTGTTGCTTCTCAGTTTCTCTCTCTTCTCTCTCCTCGGCTCGATGATGTCTTGATTTTTTCTCTTTCAAGCAGGCAGAAGGCCCGCAGCCGTGCCGCGGAGTGGCGGTTGTTTACACACTCGTCTGCTTTGAAAGAGAAAGTGCTCCGAGCTCACTTTTAACCTCGTTCCCCGTGACTGATAGTGTTTGCACTAAATTTAACAGCGCGCTGATGGTCATTAGATACGACGATTGGCCATTAAAGCGTTCCTACTGCTCTCGGATCAGCCACGGCCTGCAGGCTCGGGCGCTCCTTCACCCGGCTTAATGCACCGAGACGCCTCTCTCTCTCTCTCCGTCTCGCTCTCTCTCTCTCTCTCTCTCGCTCTCTGTCTCTTTATTTCTGTTTTCCCTTTCGTCTTCCATTCATTGTCTTTCTCTCTTTCTCATCCTCTCCTTCTCTTTCCTCCTCTCGTTCTGGGGTGGATCGATAACTCCTAGCGCAGACGGCGTTCCCCTCGGGGACGCAGAAACCAGGAGGAGTGAAAGAGAGAGGAGAAAAGAGGGAGAGAGAGAGGGAGATTAAACACAACTTCGAAACTAAAAGTGGTGGAAACAAAATGTTGCTCTTTGAGTTTTTTTTTTTTTTTTTACTTTTAGGAAGAAAGATTTAACTATAGATGAGAGATTGATTAGAAGTCCTGAACGGAGCGCAGAAAAGAAAAAAGAGAAAGATTCTGCTGAATATACAGTCATGTTAAACCCGAGTCAGTCAGCAGAAAAAGATAAAGTTTAAAGATTAAGACAAATTATCTCACTGCGCCGTCGGATTCTGTAATCTGATTGGACGGAAGGTGTTGATTAATTTCCTGGAACAGCAGCTCTGACAGGAGCGCAGTAACAAATTACGGGATTGCGTATGAATGTTTGATCGTTTCTTTAGTAACCGCGTGTACATGGGGACTCGTACAGCGGATGCTCCATACTCTACAATCCAAGATTAAGTATAAATATAACTTTTTAAACGTTTTTAACCGCATCACACATTTTTTCAAAAATCCATGGAAAAGTCGCCCTTATAATGGGGGAAGTACTGTGGCAGAGTTGTATTCCACAGATACGGTAAAAATACGAGACTAACAACTTGTAAATTAAACACTGATGTCAAAAGAGAGGAAAAGAAAGTGAGAGTGCCAGAGGAAAATTTCTTTGTGCGTCGTTGTGTGTTCTTTATATACTAGGTATGTTCAAGTCAAACTGGGACTTTGATCACGCAGAATGACAAAACACAGTTCTGAGAATAAAAACTCCCTTTATTTCTCCATATTATCTTCCTGCTACAATAATGCACTTATCCCAGTGTTTCAGTGTTGTCATTGGAAACCATCAAGTTAGAACGCTTTTTCAGTGAATTGAAGCCATGACCTGACTGCCTGTCTGATTCATGTATGAAACGCCGGCCTCCCAGGAACTCCTTTAACAGCCCAAGCATGTGGAAATGGCTTGGATGAGGTCAGGATTGTACGGATGATGTGCCAATAACTCCCAGCCGAGTACCTGTGATGTGCAGGTCGTGCACGTGATCGACTGCAGTGAGCTCCGATCCACCTCGGCCGGGATAGTTATTCACGGACGTACCGCCTTCTTTAAAGCATCTGCAAACCTTCATACTGTATGTTTTACTGCGGCTAAGAGTCTCATCACCGTACTGTGCTTCGTGGCTTCTGCAAATGTTAATCGCTTTCATGTCTTCATTCCTCGGAACTTTCATCGCAGGTCCCAGTTTGACTTGAACAGCCCTTGTACTGTAGTTTGTGAAGGAATAATTCTGATTATTATTATTACATGTCCATAATGTTTCTATGAATTTTGAGGATTTGATTGATTTTTAACTAAAGAGATAACATTAAAACATACAATATGCTATTAAATTCAGTAAAGCTAAGCTTGTCCATGCTCTGAGGCTTCTTGTCTATCATATGAGTCATATCCATAACTCTGGACCCGCCCTCCTTTATCAACAATGGGCACGGTGAGAAATTTGCTAAAAGCACCGGTTCATGATTTTACTCAGGTCACGTGACAGTAGCAGTCATTCTTCTAGTCTCGACATGTGTCCCAACTGCTAAAAAAAGCTCTTGCTAGAAGAATATCCTTCATCAAGACAACTGAAAAAACGGCGCGGTTTGGGACACTTCCGTTCTTTGTCCGTTCTTTTCCTGAACCGCTAGGAGGCGTTTGAGACACGGTTTGGTGTCTTCACGTGTTTCTGTTTAGCACGATTCCTATTTAACGTTTGCTTGTACACTACCAACCTGGAGTTGATCCACAACCCTGAGTGAGGTGAGATCTGGACGATGATGCATGTTGATTTTTTATTTCGGGTGCATTGTAAATAGCTAGCTATCATCCTGTCTTATTTTATCAGGTTAACTTCAGATATATAGATTAGCTGTTTAACATTTGAGGTAGGAAGGAAATGAAAAATGTATATTATAGGGACGGGAATTACAGTATCAGGCGATACGATATTATCACAATACCTAGGAGTCGGTGTTAATTAAATTGCGATTCTGTAAGTATCATGATTTTATAAACGTATTCACTCATCTTCTATACCGGTTTATCCTGTCTTCAGGGTCGCGGGGGGCCTGGAGCCTATCCCAGGACGCTTAAAGCATGAGGTGGGGGTACATCCTCGACGGAGTGCCAATCCCACGCAGGGCTCACACACACACATTCACACACTACAGGCAATTTGGGAACGCTAATTAGCCTAATCTGCGTGTCTTTGGACTGTGGGAGGAAACTGGAATACCTGGAGAAAACACACCAAGTGCAGGGAGACCACATCTCTAGTCTATTATACAAATATATTAATATTTGAAGAAGCGTCTGACCAATGGACAATAGACCCTAGAACTAAAAAAGCTACAATCAATGACCATCATTCATTCATTCTTTAGTAAACGCTGAACACCCCGTGTTCCTAAGCATTCGCTGGGCGTGCTGCAGGACTGCATGAGAAGCCGAATCCGATGAGGATCGCACCGCGCTCCCGCAGGACATCTCTAAAGCCAGGCTTTGAGTAACACCTCCATTGAGGAGGAACACACACCTCATCATTCATAACAGTGAGGAGCGCAGTGCTGTCTCTGATGCCGTTGGCTCTTAATCACGTTTGGATCGAACGCTCAGGTTTATGTCTGGGACTGAACTGGGGGAAGGTCACAGTGAAACCAAATACAAGCAGCCATGAGGACTGGCTAGTCAGACATGCGTGTGGGGAAGGGGGCATGTTTTTGCAGCATGTCTTTAAGGATTTGATCTTGTACAGTAAGCCCGCATTCATGTTCGAGGATTGGAGGATATGAACATGCGGATGACCAATCACGGGAGTTAGATCACATGTCCGGCGTACGTTGTGTCATATGTGTGCAGCGTGCATCTTCTGCAAGCGCAGTACGAACCCAGCACAGCGGCTTAGAGGTTAGCACTGTCGCCTTGCACCTCCTGGGTATGAGTTCGATTCCCGCCTTGGGGTCCAGGTGAATGCAGTTTGTATGTTCTCCCCATGTTTGGTGGGTTTCCTCTGAGTACTCCGGTTTCCTCAGTCGTAAGACATGGAGATTAGGCTAACTGGCGTTCCCAAACGGCCTGGAGTGTGTGAATGTTGACTGGAGATCCAACCACGGTTGGACCCTCCACGGTCCCTAGTTGGACGACAGCGTTTTCCAGATTGGTGGATGGATGGATGGATGTCCTAAGGCACCACCATAAGTCTGACACGTTTGGAGGCACGTGCGCTAAACCCGTTGCTGTAATCTTCCACTTGTTAGCAACTTCAGTGCACAAAACGTATATTTAAAAAAGCAGGAAAAGTTATTTCAGGCTTTAACTTTAACAGTCTGAACTCACTGACATAATTTTTCTGATTTTATCCTGATCCCACTTTAAATTTCTTCCCTTGACCAGATCCCATTTCAGCTTCCTTTTTTTTTTCCACCTCTCTCCCTGCCTTGTATCCTCTTACATTATATCTCGTATACATCTGATCTGGATCTGGTTGTGAGTTATATAGTGACAGTCATCGTGTTGTGAGTATCCTGCCAATTTTTAAGCTTAAGCGTAGCCCTAGCATGACATTTTACAGATACAGAAACAGATTAATGTCATGAAGTAGCCTTGGATCAGAAAGAGAAAGAAAGAGAGAGAGAGAGAGAGAGAGAGCGGGATGCGGTCATGTGGACTTGTGTTTTAGCGATCACGTCGCACGGCCTCAAAAGAGGTCTGTATGAAATTCCATTCGCGTAGCGTAGACGGAGTTATTAATCGGTTCAGCGTTGCGCTGACGCCGGCTTCAGCGCCCCCTGCTGGACGGATCCGGGGGCCTCTGAGAGTCAGGAGCGTAAGAGACGCGTTGGAAACGGACCCGAATGACGTCTTCTCGTGAGACGTGCGATGGCGGTCGTCATGGCCGTACGGCGGAATCGTAGCTGACTCGTTGTCTTCGTGCCAAGGCGTGTTTCATGTCAGGCTCACCACAGAAATAAACACAAATGACACATGTTGTACTGGCGCCAGTTTAACTCATGGTTCTTATTATGTGCTTTATGCGTTTGTGAGCGGCATTGTGATGATTTACTGCTTTTTTTTCGGCCCTTTAGTAAAAGACAGAGAAAGAGAGAAAACTCTTTTTCTATGTCTCTCAACCTGTCCTGTTTATGTAATCTCTCCGCGATTTGTTGTTTAGCTGTTACTCGTTTCTAAAGCTGAGCTAAGCTCAAGGAATGTCTTTCTTATTAGGTCATTTCCACAGCGAAAACTTTCTCTCACTCACTCACACACAGAATGTTACACCATTTATAGCTCTCTCACACACACACACACACACACACACACGCACATTTCTTGGATCCAGATAGCCCTTTCCAGTTTTTCGATTCTTTTTATCTCCTCGCCTCTCTCTGTCCTCACGCTGGCACTGCGTGGTCGGGTTCTTCGTACTTTAGTTTGCGCGTTCTTGCTTAGATGGCACGGTGAGGAGGGCCTAAAATGGCTGCCAAAAGCAAGCAAACTCCTCTGCACATGAAATGTCTGCCAAAAAAAAACAAAAAAACCAAGCTGAAGGCCTGAGTCGATGAACGGTTCCTGACTGGGGAAGAAGAAGAAGAAGAAGAAGAAAAAAAAGTTGAAAAGAAGCATCAACAACGTGGACGTTATCCTCAGAAGACTCGGAGACACGCACAGGAAACGCCGAGTGCCGAAATCTCTCAGAGTCCCGTCCAAAGCCGTTTCATATTATTTCTGAATCCTGATAGCAACTTACTGTGATGAAAGATGATTTGGAAAAAAAAAATGTTTCTGTGAGAAAAAATAAAAACGCACAGCCAGACGTGCACCGAGAATCGCCGGCGCGCTCGTCTGTTTTGTAAGAACGTTACTAAGGATTCGCAGGGAAAAGTTTTTTTTTTTCTTTTCCTCCCTGCGGATGAAACCAGCGATAGCCTTGTAGGAAGGAACGTTTTTTACGAAATGGCGGCCGTGTGCAGCCGAGAGAAAATGGACGCCGGAGAGTTGCTCGAGCGTATTTCATTACATCATACTTTCCATTCTGGCTTTTCTATTTTTCTGTTCGAGTGTCGTGGCGCCAAAAACTGAATATATAAAAAAAAAAAAAAAGCCACAAGGTTTTCAGTTCCGAGAAATTTCCTCACGCATTTCATGTTTTTATGTGGAGTTTTTAAGAGTGGTTTATATATTTATTTAAAAAAACATTTTTTCAGACTGTTATGAGCAGGGATGAGTGTGTGTGCCCTTCATGAGCCCTGGTTTTATTATTATTTCTGTCTTTCAGTGAGCCATGCCAGGGGTTTAGTGTGAGGGCGGCTTGCCTACTAACTGCTGCAGCTTTTGGCAGAAGTGGTTTTGGAGTTTGAAGATAGCTGACAGAGAAACACACACACACACACTGTTGGAGTGAGGCCCATGGCGTTGGCACCGGTGCACATCTTAGCCACAGAAGCAGCGATGACGGGCGCAGTTTTGGTGTGGGTGCATCCGTGTTTGTGTGTGTTTAAATTAGCAGCGATACACACAACCAAAGCTTTCATATTCAAGCTTTCCTTGTTACGGTACAAAGGAAGCCAGTTCAGAAATATTGGCAGTTTTGGTGTTCATGAGTGTTTAACTTGTTATTTCTGAAAATGTAAAAAAAGGAAGAATTATTGCTTAAAAACGCTTGCCGCACCTCCGAACTGGGAAAGGAAAAACATTCATAAACACACGAAGAATCTGACGTTCTCTGTTTATTATCAGCGAAGAGAGCATACATACAAGTCCCCTACATACGAACATTCAAGTTACGAACTTTCTAAGAATATGTGTACACGCCTGTTCCATTGTGGAAGTTAAATCACGTGTCCGGCGTACATTGTCACGTGCGTGCAGCGTACATTCCGGGATGTCCGGAAGTGAGATGTAAAAGCAGTGGCGATGAAGCTGGTACCACTAAGAAGCGCCACGCGATAACGATAGAGACATGAATTGTTTAATGATTGGGACGATTCTAAAGGATGCTTTACTGTAATATACTGTGCATAGCCAATGATGTTAGTATCCTAACACCTAGACACTGTTTGTTAGACTTATGAACAAATCGAACTTACGAACAAGCTCTCAGAACGGAACACGTTCGTATGTTGGGGACTTACTGTATTTAAGCCGGGTGCCCTTTGTCACATATGTCCAATACATTAAAAGAACCAGTTATTAACATGTAAGTCCTAGAGAGACCAGGAGATAGACAGATGATAGGAGAGATATTTTCCAGGGTTAGACAAAAAGGTTCCAGCAGACATGAGCTATCTGTACTTATACTTGTCTGGACTATAGGAAGTTTTTCCTTATAAGGAATCAGCATGGGGGTTGTTTAATGGTCAAAGATGCATGGGAAAGTTTGCACAATATCAGAAAACCTTTCAACAGGATTATGAGTGTCAGCTTTTTTTATTATGAGAAAAAAAGTAATCAGTTACAGGTGCTGCGATGGAGTGCCCAGGGAGAGCTCCCACGGAGCCTCGTTCTCTTCAGTACGGTACCTTTGAGGCCGATATTCCTGTGACCTTTTTTTTTTTTTTAGTAGAGCTGGCCTCAAAAGCCCAGCTGGCCAACAGCTTACCGTCCTGCAGGAGGGTTAGGTGGCAGTTATATGGATCTACGCCGTGTACACGCTTCTGTACGTGTCATGATTCAGCCTGTTATTGGCCGTCACGTCATCAATAAAGAGAAGTGAGTCAACTCCAGATGTGGTGGGATGCTTTGGGTCGTGCACAGTTCCTTTATTTCCTCCTCACTTTCCCCACTTCGTTAATCTTCCTCTTAACTGTCAGGAGGACTTAGTCCTGGAGCTGTGCACGCTTTATTTTATTCTTTTTATTTTTTATTCATGCTTAGCAAATAACGACTTGGCTTCTTTTTTTGGGTGCTTGAGGCTCACCAGTTGTTTGTAACATGTGGTTAAAGCCTGTGAGGTCATGCTGGTGTTTTCTTGTGCCTAGAGCAGCTCTTGACACATATACTGCATGCGCAGGCTTTTGTCATCCACTCATGTGGTCTAGCAGATGGCCAGGCGTTGCTGAGCACGACAGTGCAGTTCTGCTTTCTTAGCAGTTGATTTTGACACAGCAGAAGACTTCGGTAGTGTCTGAGATTGATACTGATTTTTCCATTCGCACGATGGTCTGCTTAATTGGTACTGATTGTGTGTTTATTCCCTACGCTGAGAGAAACACTCCATATGCAGACAGTTCCATCCAGAATCAATGCTTTTGTTCAGGAAACAATGATGTGATGACATCAGTGTGGTTGGACAGGGCTGGCTCAGTGTTTATGATGTTGGATTAGGGATTTGACGGTGACAGATTGACATTCCAGCACCACCGAACTGCCTCTGTTGGGCCCTTGACCTAGGTCTGAGTGACCTAGCTAGTGCATTTCGATGGTACATAGAGGGAAGGACAAGGCTGAAATACATAGTGGATCTAGATGCAGCACCTGTTCATCACACCAGGCCACCATTTAGTCACATGCAAATAAAGTTAAATATATATTTTGCATATCTGTACTTAAAACTACTCAGACTTTTTACTTTTACTCCACTACAAATATCTGCAATTTAAACCTTTTTATTCCAATATACTTTTGCATGGCGTTATGTTACAGTATATAACCACACTAGTGGTATTGGTGGCATGGTGTTGTAGTAATTAGCACTATAGCCCTGCACCTCAAGGGTTCGTGTTCAATTCCCGTCTGCATCTGGATGTTCTCCCTTGCTGGTGGGTTCTCCTCCGGGTATTCCAGTTTCCTCCTAAAGACCTGCAGATAAGGAAGGCTAACTAGCGTTCCCAAATTGCCTTTAGTGTGTGTATGCACGTGAGTTCTGCGATGGATTGGCACCCTGTCCAGGGTGTACCCTGCCTCGTGCCCTAGTCACCTCGGATAGGCTCCAGGCCTTTAAGTGGTATAGATGATGAGTGAATGCGATTTTTATGTGTCTCTACTGTTTCCGCATGAGTCGCCTTCCCTCTGTGAAACGCTCAACAGTGTAGCAGGTGTTTGAAATCAGAAGAGGAGACGGTTGCAGGGAGGGTGGAAGGAGAGAAGCCCTTTTACCTTTGACTATGACATAAAGCCTATAGTGAGTTAATACAACCTCAGTACCTTTGCTTTTTGCTCTCTGTGCAGTAAATTTGAGGTTGAGCACTTTTGTCCTTTTACTTAAGTCGACATGCAAATGAAGGAACTAGTACTTTTACTTGAGTAATATTTCACCTAGGGGATCTCTACTTTTATCCTACTTTTACGACTTGTGTACTTTGAGATCAGCACATCGTCAGGATCGAACCAGGAACTCCCTGAACTTCTGTACCACTGTGTGACCCACAGGTTCATGACCCCGGTCCTGAAAAAACCCCTGTCTTGCACATTGTAGTATTTCCCCTTCTCTATCACACGAACATCAATTCGAAAAAAAAAAAACAGCTTTCTAATTAGGTGCGTTGGGAGCTGGGAAACATTACAACATGCAGGGCAGGAGGTCCTCCAGGAAACCTGTTCCTGAAAAGCAGAACCAGAGCAATAATCATGATATCCCTTTTCAACCGCCAGAAGTGATCTGGTATTCATCTTTTCAGCATGTTCAAACTAGATTTCTTTTTTTTTTGTCCGTTTGTGTAAATACGTTCTGATTACATGGACAGCAGGCATAATGGAAACACTTACAAACCATTATACAGTGGAATACGATTAAGGCAATAATTCTCGTCTCCTGTAGTACAACCAAAGTCATAGATTGTATCAGTTATGTTAAGTGTGTGTGTCACATCGCGGTCAAGCTTCAGACCTGCAGGTCAGTGAGAGCGTGTGAGCGGTAATGATGCGTTGCGTTCTCTGGGCGCTAAACTCAAACATGTGCAGCAGGCCAGACTCGTCTCGGCTTTGATCTGCCAGTGGAGGCCGGCCTATCAGATACGCCACACTTATATTTATTTATCTGACTTCAGGCCTTTTTTTTTTTTACAGCCTTTCCTCTGAACCTCTGCCAGAGACCTTGTGGTAAACTTTGCATCCCCCACCTCTGCATTCAGTAAACTCCTCTCGGCTCTGGAGGTACTCGGCGTGTTTATCTACGAGTTTTTATCTCCGTGTACCGCAAAAATCTGGGTTCATGCAAATAAAAAAGGGTTTTATGGTCGGATTAGGCCGACTTTGTCCTTTTCATGCGGCGTTGATGATGGCGACGTGATCCAGTCGCTTTGCCAATGAAGAGAGAGAGAGAGAGAGAGAGAGACAAAGGAAAAAAACAACTGGCTTGTTGTCAGGATTTGCCAAACGAGTCAGAGAGAACAACAATGAGTTTGGAATGTGTTTTGTTGGCATGGTTCTCCTTTCGTAGGTTTATGGACCATATGAGTTAGCACTGCTTTATTTCTGTATCACATGGTGAGTTATAGAAAACATATATGTTCACATCTGCGTTCTCATTTGCTTTAACGTCAGAAATGAGTGCTGACTCAGGCTTATAGCTTATCATTCAGGGATGATGAGTTTAAACCCAGCCAGGCAAATATACAGTAACTCTCTCAGCTGTCAATCATATAGACATGCTGTCAGATCCAACACATCCACGGGCGTCCATTATTGAGACAATCTGAGTGTCCTGAAATAAAAAGACGAGGACTCATCCTGACCAGATCTGTCCACTTTGACACACTATTCTCGCATCTGTGATGGTCTGCATCTTTCAAAGTGAGGATTATAAACTAGCACTGGATAGCTCGATAACCTCAACATTCAACTTATCCTAAGCGGCGGGGTTAAATGTGACATCACAACTGACCTTTCTGTTTTTTTCCTTTTTTAAATATTGTATCAATTAACAGTAAGCACTGGTTTATTACGTTTACAGCCTTGTTTTGGGTTTATTTTTAAAGACTTTTTGCATTAAAAATACTCCCCTCGAGCTGTAAGTGGAGCCTCCATGCTGTTTGTCCCTCATTTTGCACTAAAATAAAAGCTCATCCAAAGCTGCCAACCAAAAATTTTAGAATGCCACGGCTCCTATCGGAAAATCCACCTAAACCTTTAATCACAGCTCTTATAATGGACTCTCGTAAACAAAGCGCGACATATTATTTAAGTCCTATTGCTTTATTTTATCTGTTCCGATTAAATATTTAGGAGTAAGCAAATAATCTTAATGATTGTATGGTTACTATGAAAATTAATAACTTTTAATTTTAATACGTACTTATAAAAGGTAAGGGACCCTCGCGGCCCACCTGCAGTACCATCACTGCCCACTTGGGGGCTCGTGCTTTATCAAACACTAAATGGTTGTCTAGGGCAAATTTTTCTGGTAAGCTTTAATTTAATGTATTTTTTTGTCTTAAGGTTAACAAGTGTGTGGTTTTTATTAAAAAAGGGAACGAATGTAGAAAGAATTCCGACAAACCCAATAGCGTCTAACGCTTAACAGCTAAAGAATTCAATGTTTTGGTTTAAAAAAAATGTATTCATCTGTGTGAGAACTTATCTCTCTGTTTCATTCTCTCTCTCTCTCTCTCTCTCTCTCTCAGAGGCAGCGGAGCAGGGCAGTAGTCCTCGCACAGGTATCGGTTCAGACCAAGAAGACAGTCGAGCCGCCACCATGGGTAAGACTTCACACACTCAAACACACACTCATTTAACTAATGGTTGAGGTTTTTCAATCGATTCAACATCATGTGAATGTTAGACAATAACAACACTGCAACTTGCATATGTAATGCATTAACTTCGTCAACTTGTGGAAGAAAGACATCGCAGAGTCGACACGGATTGTAGGCAGAAGTGTGCGGATGTGCATCATTATGCAAGATCACAACACCCTTGGATATCAGTTCTCTGCGTTTAATCCTAAAGTTTAGGCTTCAGCTCTTCAATAAGCGTCTCACTGTATCGAGCACTGTGGATTGTTGAACGTTTTTTCTGATAATGTTCCAATACTGGCCCTTGAGAATCCCAGAAAACTGTCACCATTGATGAAATTGAACCGTTTCCGTTTTTTATACTCAGCCACGTAGTGATGAATCTGTGTCCTGTCACCAGTAATGATTTTCTTTAAGAAACTTTTATCTTCCTTAGAGTATAAGTCAAAATTTTGTTTGTAGATATCTGAACACTTCTGTTTATGCTCTTCTGTGAGTTGTTTCGGCACCGGGTACACCCACAGACCACAAAACACACACACTTAAAAAAAAGCCTAATCACTGTAGCTGCTCTTCTTTCATGCAAATCACAAGCATGGCTTCTATTGTCGCTCGCAGAGAGGAGCCTTGAACGGAAAGCGCTGATAAGACCAACAGAAGTTTGAGTATAACTGGAGTGCGGATAATTTTTGACTAACCCTCGTATACAGTATATGTATATATATACAGTGGGAAGAAAGAATAAGTGATTTGTTCGCAGTTTCCTCAGTTCTCAGTTAGACACGTTGTCTATAAATGGAAACGATTTGATGCTGTGGCATCACTCCATAGACATGGCCGTGCTGCCAAGATCACTCCAAAGGCATAACGCAGAATGCTCAATGAAGTGAAAAAGAAACCTAGAGTAACAGTCCTGAAGCATTCACTGGAGCTGGTTAACATCTCTGATCATCAGCCAACCATACACGAAACACTGAACAGGCATGGCATCCGTGGCAGGACACCATGAAGCAGGCCACTGCTCTCCAAAAAACATTTGGAGTTCTCCAAGGACCACCTTGACACTCTCCAAAACTCCTGGGAAACAAAGATTTGAAAGAATTGTTTGGGAAGAACACAGCGCAACGGATGCCGTAAAAATAGAACCACATACCAATATGAAAACATCATTCCTACGGTTAAATATGTGCCCAGGAAGCATCATGATTTTAGGCCGGTTTGCTCCCTCTGGACCTGGACAGCTTGCCATTATGGAGGGAGAAATTAGTTTATCAAGTTTATTTTTACTTTTTTTTTTGGCACTGGGTACTTCCCACCATGGAGATATATCAGTTGTTTCTATTGCAGTTCCTTAAAGAGTTGGGTTGCCAGGAAGGAAACCAGAGAACACTGAGGATACCCACCAAGAACAGGGAGAAGATGCACACAGACCCTGAGGCGGGAATCGAACCCCAACCCTGAAGGTGCTAGATGACAGTGCTAAACAATAAACCACTGTTCCACCCCTCGCCTTATCATGTTATCCTAGTGGCACTCTTGAATCTGGAGCTCAGGAGAAGCTGGGTGATGGAGCAGGACAATGAACCTCAACGTGGAAGTAAATCTACTACAGAATGTCTTCTCCTTTCGAAGCAGTCCAGTCAGTGCTCAGACCTCAACCCAAGAGAGATGCTCTGGAACGACCTTGAGAGCCGTTCTCCCCAGAGATCCTGAGAATATGCATGAACTTTCTGAAACGGTTCTGTAAGGACGAATGGTCCTACAGTAAATTCCTCCTGAACTTTGTGCAGGTACAGGACGCGCATGCTTGAGGTCATTGCTGCCTAAGCAGGATGAAATAAATATTTGATGTACTTTTTCCACCAAAACTTTGTATGTTTTATGGGTGTGTCCAATAAAGACAACAAAGATCATAAGTGTTGTGTTGGTTTAAACTGGTGTGTTGAAAATCCGATCGCCTTTCATGAGCAATTTCCGTATACAGTGTGTGGCTTAGCGGTTAGCACTGTCGCCTTGCACCACCAGGTCCTGGGTTCGATTCCCGCTGTGTGCATGGAGTTTGGATGCTCTCCCCGTGTTTAGTGGGTTTCCTCCGGGTACTCCGGTTTCCTCCCACAGTCCAAAGACATACTGTACAGACTACAGAGGTTCCTTGATGGATATACACACATACCATTTATTTATATATACAGAGTTAGCCAAAAAATATATACACACTTCAGGAAAAGAAAAACATGTATAAATATTTGAATACTAAATGTATTACTATACATTATATATTAATATATATATGATAATATTATTAATATTATATTAATACAATATACATCATACTATTTTTCTTTTTCTGAAGTCTATATATTTTTTTGCCTGACTCTGTGTGTATACAGTATATAATTGTTATATATAAGTATATAAGATGTATGTACAGTATGTATTTAAAACATGTCTATAGTATTGTGCATGGGTGTGTGAATGTGTGATACCTGCAAAATCTGTGCAGTCTCTGCGTGTTCATGCATGTCCTCGTCTGTGCGTGCGTGTGAGCGTGCGCGTGTGTGTGTGTGTGTGTGTGGTCAGGTGAGACTGTATGGAAGCTTGAAGCAGAAGGCGTTACAGTGCAGCGCAGGTCTCTGAGCACAGTCCCACACTGTACAAACATCCTGTTTACACAGCGCAACCTACATAGAGCTAGCTAACCCACACCCTTCTGCACCTCCAACACACACCTCACGACACCAACACACATGCACACACACACATGCTTCCAAACCACACGAAACATGCTTGCTCACACTAAATTTAACCAGCAAAAAAAAAAAAAGAATTTTAAATATATAAATAACAATAAAGTTCTGAGGCTTTTTATTTAAAAATAGGTATTTATTTACAAGTAGGAGCGGGGCGAGGAAAGAGAATCCCGAAGCTCACATCACACACAGATCAGGCCGCACGAGTACAGAACCCCAGGCTAGATACGGCTTGATCACAAGTTGAACCGCTGACTTTTGTTCATTTATTTACTCTTTATGTAATTCAAGCCATATTCTGGATTCTCTGGTTTCTGCATTTTTTGTTTCCCCATCATGTGTTTTGTGTGTGGCTTCGTTTAGCGTTTCTTAATCGGCGTTCAGATGAACTGCGCCATCTGGGGGTCGAAATGTCTCCTTCCGATCCGATCATGAGCTCAGACACGGTTAACTCCAGAGTTACTGGAGCCTTTTAAATGAGAGAACTGAGATATAAATGTGCAAAAATGGATCAAATAAACATTATGATCAACGATGCACAGTCGTTTACATCCTTGCATTCAAGCATTAAAAAAAAAATTATTAGTTATGCTATTGATATTCTCCTAAAAAGTGTAGTGCAAAATTATTGGCACCCCAAATACTCTCTTTGGAACAATACTACAGTACTTCTGACTACAGTACTTTATCCATGTGATGGATAAATTAATGATTTTTATCCTGATGAAAAAAACAAAATGGTTTTAAACACAAACATCCTAGCACACGTGCTGCAGTAGAAAAATAATCCATGATTCAAATTCAAATTTTATTTGTCACATACACAGTCATACACAGTACGATATGCAGTGAAATGCTTGTATGACCACCGGTGACCTTAAAAAGGAAATAAAAACTATATGTAAGGAATAAATATTAATTAAAAGAAATGAAATACAAAAGAAAATAAATGTAACTAGTAAAATAAACAAACTGTACAAATAAGGGCATGTAAAAATATTACAAAAATATAGAAATATAGGAATATAGGGTGGGAATATATATATATTTTATTTATATAGCTTTTAACAATGTTTATTATATATATATAAAAAATTTAAAATTTTAAAATGATGGTGCGGGATGTGATGTGATGTGATGGGATGTGATATGTAACCAAATCGTAAACACGATATTAATGTGCAATTCTTCCTCTTATTATTATTATTATTATATCTACAATTTATGTAGGATTTTTTTTATATGTATAATTTTGGCATACTTAATAAATATCAGTGACATTGTTTTTCCAATTATTTGGTTTTAGCCTCAATTCATACAAAATAATATATTTAGTAATTAAAAATTATGGTTAAAACCAAATCACAATACTGTATGTGTCAAAATAATCGCAATGTGATCATTTATTATTTTTTTCATCAAATCCGGCAACCCTAGCTTGAATTGTCGTGTTCCTTAACTTGTTGCAATGTTTCATTTATTAAACGAACGACTTTGTGCGCATGTTGCATCCAAACAAGTTCCTGTTCTCACTTCTATCATATTCCTGCGTCAAACTTTTCTCTCTCTCTCTCTCTCTCTCTCTCTCTGTCTCAAAGTCATTACCGAAACAAGTAGGTAAAACCTCTCTGTAATGTAGCGTTTCCTGTTTTGTTACAAAGCGCTGACACTGGAGACTCCTTCCATTAATGTTACTTCGTACAACTCTATCCTCGCAACAACAACAACAACAACAAAGCTTTACCATGTCAAATGATTATCTGATTTATTCATTTATTTTGTAGAATATGACTTTAAATAACAACCTTGTTTTTTTATTAGTTTTTTTTATTAGCCTTAAAATCACTGGAAGGATTATGAATGACTTGCTACTACAGAAACAACAGTCTAAAACATAAGAACACTTAACCCTAATATAACCCTGTCGTGGACATTACAACTGTCAGAGCTGCTTTTACACAAAAAAACAGAAATTTGAGAAGCGGCGCTAAGGGTTGCTTATAAGGGATACTTAAAAAAATATAAGAACAGTTTAAAAATCATTTAAAAAGTCAGGAAAATTGTTAAGAACTCAGGTGTTTCAGGTGCATGAATATTCAAGATTCAAAGATTCAGAGAATTTTATTAATTGCTCATTCTTGGTTAAAGTTGCTTACAGTTGTTGTCCGGGAGGAAAGAAAAAGAGTAACATAGAGAAAAGACTCAATATAATCATTGGAGTACATCATGTTCAGTACCTACAGTATCAACTTTCATATCAGCTCCAGAACTTCACACGGGGTCACTTGGAATCATGTCTTACAGTATGTTCAGATGAGATGTTTTTCCCACGAATCCTATCCTAAAAAAAACATGGCTGGATATGGAGGTGGAATCGTGATGCTTTGGGACTGTTCTGGACGTGTGATCCATGACTGGTGACAGAATGAATTCAGCTCATATACAGGATATTTGAACTATTTAAACCTGCTTTTCCCTGAAAGGTTAAAGATCGGTGTCAGACGGCTTTCAGTCGTCCCAAACGCACGACTGTAACGAATCCATGTTCTTAAAGGTTCACATCAAACACGGAAGAAACAGCGTCCAAGATTATAATCAGAATGCCGGCAAACTCACAGACCTGCAATGAAAGCAGACAAAAGAGCAGAAACAGAAACAGCGATGGTCAGGCATAAGGCTGAGAACTTACACCAAAATATTTTTTGGCAAGAATTTGCAAAAACGAACGTTCGTCGTGCTTAATGTAGTCTGTAAACAGGAAGTTGTGTGTAATAAGTGGTTAGTAACGGTTGGACGTGGAACAAAGTGTTTTTGTGATGACGAGAAATTAGAAAGGAAGGGGAGAAAAGCTCAAACTGATGTTGCTCAGTTTTGTTTTGGACTCTAAAGTATCAGTGATGTTGCTGGAGTGCTAATAATTTTGAAACCAGAGTTTAAATAAAAGTCTACCGTTTATCTTTCCATCCATCTATTATTTATAACATGTTTCCTGTGTAGGGTTCGAGGAAGGCACAAAATGGGGTACATCCAGAACGGGGTGCTCACCCGTAACAGAGCACAAGTGTGCACACACAGTCACATGATTTAGGGCAAGTTAGAAACGCCAGTCATATTCTACAGTGCATATATTTGGAGTGTGAAAGGAAACCCACAAGTCACAGGGAGAACATGCAAACTCCACACACAAACACGCACAGACTGGAGGCGAGATTCGAACCCCAGTCCTGGAGGTTCAAGGCAACCTCTGCGCCACCATGCCACCTCCCTTATTTGTTTTTTTTTGCTCAAGGGTGCCAATAATTCTGGAGATGACTGTATGCTTTTCTATGTTTCAGAACCTAGAAGTTTGCTTTGAAATAGTTTCAGGTCAGACAGTAGGGAAGAACTATTAAAAAAAAAAACTACAATGGTGATCCTATTGTGTCTTTTTTGTGTATGATGATAATGATATAATCACTGCTCAGTTTCAAGAGACACTACCGCATTGTTCCTTTGTTTCCATTTTCTTCTTTCGCAGATGGGCCCGAGTTTCAGGAGAGCTTTGTCACATCGGGAGTGTTTAACGTGACCGAACTGGTACAAGTGTCCAGAAGTAAGGAGCTTAAACCTTATTCTTTCTTCATCTTCAAATAAAGCAGTATAATAACAATCTGAACACCCGCCCGGTGTAGGTGTGGGAAAGTGTTTTGTGTTTTTAAGTTCTCACTGGGAATGAACAGGACTTTTATAAATTTTTAATTTTTTTTTCTGTGTGTGTGGGGGATTGTGTCTTAAAAAATGAAAAAAGGCTTGTGAAAGAGTGACCAATATAAACATTACACTATAAGAGGAAAAAGAAGGATGGAGTGTATCAGGAAGCTTAAAGTGAAAAGAGACCATGGTACTGTACACTAATACATGACGGAGTTTTGTTTCCCACATTATATTTAAGTCATGTCAATCCGGGACTTGTGATAAACTTTCTGGTGAAATCGTAAAAGCGTTCGACTTTTTTCGCCTTGATGGTGTCCAAGCACTACTGAAACGCTGGGTTAAGTGCATTAGTGTAGCAGGGGATTATATAGAGAAATAAAAAGGGGGTTTAAGCTCTCATGACTGTGTTTTGTTATTCTGCACAACCAAAAGTCCCGGGTTGACATAAAAAAATGCCCTTTGGATGTTACAGTAGTTGGCCTGGCATATCAACCCCAGATATATGCAGAAATTAGCAGTTAAAAATCATTCGTATTTGGCTGAGATTTCTATAGTACTTTATTCCTGTGCGCTGGTAACAACATAAATTTAAGTGTGTGTTAATGTTTTTGGTACATGTGTGTGAAAAGTCGTGCGAATTCCAGCACAGAGACTTTATTCCCAAAGCACATTAACATTTCTGAGAGCCACGTCACTTGACTCAGATTGGAGTCGATGTGTCTCCCAGCTGGGACGGCCCTGTTTATCCACAGAGTCTCTGCACAGCTGGGGTGTGTGTGTGTGTGTGTGTGTGTGTGTAGCCAGTGGCCTGTAATGTAACTAACATTACTGCAGTTTTGCACTCAGCCCAAGCGCTGGAACGGCCTCAAACGCTTCCACATGAGCCATCCTCAACTCATACCAGAGACTCTGCTCTCTCCATGCTGCTCCCAGGAGCCATACGCTATAGAATCAAACCCGTCGCCACTCTCAGGCAGAAGGGGCGGAGTCACGTCTCTCAGACGTTATACAGTACATTGCAATTATGTACAATTATTTTCACATTTGTGACTAGAATCATTATAATAAGTTAGTGGTTAAAACTGGCAGCGAGCGGAGTTAGAGAGGGACTGAGTTAATAAGAGACCAGAAAGATTAAAGAGTAAAGAATTGAGTAAAAGTGAAGTAAGTATTTTAGAGTAAGTGTGAAGAAAAGGCTTCAGTTTGCCAGGAATCATATGGATAAAGGTTTTGGAGCAATGGAAAAAGGTCATGTGACCTGATGAGCCCAGATTAAGACCTATTCCAGAGCGATGGGCGTGTCAGGGTAAGAAGGGAAGCGCATGGAGCAGTGCACCCATCATGCATTGTGGCCACTTTACAAGCCTCTGGAGGCAGTGTTATGATCTGGTGTTGCTCAGGTCTGGACTCGTTATGTGGCAATAAAATGAAGTCAGCTGACGACCTGAATGTACTTAATCACATCTATGGGGTTTTTCTTCCCTGATGATACAAATTGTAAAAGAGTGTTTCTGAATTATGAATGGGCCTTACAGATTCGTGACCCTAACCCCATTCATAATTCGAAAAGTTTTTGGGATGACCTGGAGAAGACTTTTGACATACCCATCATCAGTACAAGACCTTGGCCAAAAATGAACGCAACTATGGAAATAAATGTTGTTACTTTGCATTACAAATGTACAGCTTAATCAGAGTGAAAGGCGATATAATAAAAATATTAGAGTATGTACCTGGTTTTTTTTTTTGGGTTGTTTTTGGCCAGGCAGTGTAATTGTGTTGTTCTGTTGAATGAATGCTGATGGATGGAGGGTAAAATGCGACAGTAAAACATTCATTAAGCCGCTGTCAGCTCTCTATATAACGTAGCCTGATCTGATCATGGTCGTGTATTGTTCTCACTAAACACACACCTGTCAGCTTCTTCAGTCTCCAAAAATCATTTCTCTCTATTTCCAAAGCCGGAACGTGTTTCCTCCCCCAAATAAATCAATCATTTTTATATATATAAAAAAATTTTGTCTAAAAAGTTGTCTAAACACATCCTGTGATTTACAGTTTAAGTTGTGGCTTGTTTAGGAATCTGTAGACGAGTCAGTAAGCCAAGCATGTGCTACCTGGTTTTGTTTTAGGAGCGTGAAGTGGATCTGACATTTGTGCTGACTCTGAGAACCGTCTCTAATTATACAGACTACTGGTTCTCGTGATGTTCTCTAGAGAGGATTTAATCTGCATAACGAGATTGTTTGTGTAATATGTGAATCTCCCTGTGAAGCCCTAATGAAATAATAACGACCAACACAGGGGACATGTAACGGCGAATTATTCGAACAAACATCCTGTGGTTCAAGTGTGTGGTTCCTGGTGTTGTTTCATATTATACAACAGTTACAGTAGTACTGTAGATTGCTGACCAAGCAATCTGATTGGACGAGACACCAGTGTATCACTCTGAGTCACGTGTTATAATACTTACAATAACCGTCGCAGCATACCGTAGGTGAAATTACTTTAGGTCTGTTCGGTCCGCAGTACTGGAAAGAGGGGAGAGCAGCTGCCTCCTGCAAAAAACTCACGTTCAAAACCAGTCACAGATGCACTTTCAGCAAGAAAACACATCTAATAAAGTTGTCCTCTTAAATAACACTTTGTCTCTTTAGAAATTATTTCCAAGTCATTCCAAATTGCCTCCGAAACACTTGTGTCCTTTAATTTACAGCTACAACACTAAGTAGCTTCTAACGCAATAATTCATAATATAGCTCAAGCCCAGAACTGTTTCATTTGTGTGTACCTGTAGTGTACAGTAGAGTGTGTACCTGTAGTATAGAGTGTGTACCTGTAGTGTAGAGCAGCACAATGCAGCCTCGTCCCCAAAGACTCGGTCTAACCTATGAGACAGTCACGTACAGTATACTGCAGTATTGGCCTTTAGTGCTGTAACTCACAGCCCACAACTGGTCTTTACACTTGTGTACCGCATTTCTTTAGATTTTATCAATGTACAGTGGTACCTTGGCGTATAAACGCCTCGCCTAATGTATTTAAGAACTGAAATTTTGCAAGAAATTTATCTCGACATAGAAAGCATTTTTGCCATACTGTACTTATTTACTTCATATTTTACATTATTTCCATGTCTTTTCCAAATGCTCTTATTACGATATGATTATCGTGTTGGAAATTGGTAATATTGGTAATATTTTTGGCTGGCATTTACACTATTACCTTTAAGAAAATGCATTTCGCCATACATAATTTAACTCTAAGAGTTTGCCTCTGGAACAGATTCAATTTGTATGCCAAGGTACCACAGTAGGCTATATGTCTTTATATTTTTATAGCTGTTGCTAGTAAGCTAGCTAACCTAAAACATTTCCTGAGAGGATATTAAGCAAAAATCCTCAGCATTCCCCCGGAAATTTAACTTATGTGCGCTAGCTAGCTAAAGTAAAAGTGAAAACTAGCATGAATTATTCATCTTATTCATTATTCTTATCGCTAATCCTAGATTTCTTAACAATATTTATAAATGCTTGCTTAAGCTAGCTAGCAAACCTCACTTGATTTCTCAGGAATAATATTTATAAATCTTAAGCTTCACTGATACTGTAACTCTAGCTTTCTCTAGCAAAGATGAGCCAGGCTGACAGAATTTCTGTAATAATTTGTAAGGCTGTTTCTAAATATGTATAACCTTAACATAAGGTATCCTGACAGGGATGTTGCTAGTACTGGCTAGCTAGCTAGCTAAGAGAATATAATCTGATTAGAATCCTGACAGGATCTTTGTAAATACAAGTTAAGTAGCAAATGTTTGCTAACCTGGGAGGATTTCTGGCAAAAATTTATAGTATTTGTACTGTAATTCTACATGATTTTCAGAGTAAAGCTAACTAAATAGCTAGCATAAACAACCTGACAGGATTTCGGAAGTTATTTTGAATACTTTCTGAGTGATGTGTGGCTAAATTCTACTGACTAACACATTTCAAGTGACATCTTTTTTTACAGTAAATAGTCTTAATCTTTATTATTCGTTTTAAGGGGTGTTTTAAATTGTTTATCCTGGGTTTTTATGCTAGCTGGGTAAAAAAATTAAGTAAACATGAATCGTTGTGTATCCTGTTTTAGATTTGAAAGCACTACATGTTTTAACCCGTGTGTGTGTTTTTTTTTTATAATTTAAAGCACCGGTGGTGACAGGAACAGGGCCGAACTTCTCACTCGGGGAGCTGCAGGGACACCTGGCTTACGATCTGAACCCTACAGGCGTGACCATGAGGAGAACCCTACCCAGCACCTCCTCTAGCGGGTCAGTACACTCACACACACACACACATACACACACATGATGTGGTGCTCATGGAGACTTTGGAACATTCTCCTGCATCCTTGGTCTCCTGAGGTGGCTTGCATTTGAAAAGAACTCAGTTAAAGTAATATAATTACCAAGATAACCTTTCCACAAAGAAACATATTGGTCTTCATTTAAAGAATATAATTAAAGGATGTCTCTAAAGCTAAATGTTCTGGTAACTACTGTTAAATACTGAACACTCCATAATAAAACTACTGGTTTTCAAAACTTGATCATGCAGCCTGATAATAATAATAAAACTGTAGCCAGCTGACTGATTTTTACCATTTAAAAAAAAAAAAAACTTTCAACCTTTCGACATTAAATACTGGAATACACAGAGTGTGGCCGTCTGATATAACGTATTTCTGCTTTAAAAAAGAAAAAAGGCGAATCTTTGTTATAGGTTCTTTCGATTGTCTCCTGACAATCCAGTTAATATACGTAAAGTTTGTTTAGCCTAAGTGTGTTGTTAAGGTAGACTAATTAATTGTATAGCTAATTGCCTTGAAAGGTTAATTTCAAGTGAACCTACTGTAGTATGCAAAATTCACTTTTTATTCATTGTTAGACGTTCAGATGGTCTCTAGAAAAATAAAATACATTTCCTGTTTTCATTTTGCATTGACAGTGGCTTAAACAAGCAAATCATATTTTTTCTCCCATGTGACCTCATATAAGAAGATAACCCTACCCTGGTTTGTTCTATAAAGGGGCGGGGCTCAGGAGTAATGCATTTGCTTAAACACTAAGAAATGGCACATTCAGAGGAGGAAGTTTAAGAAAAAAGTGTTTAAAAAATGCATTATTTGATATGTACGGTATGTCAGGTAGAGATTTAGCCTACCCAGACTTTCACATACCTTGGGACAGGTCTCAGAGCTAAATGCTAAATCTCCATAAATAGTTTTCCCTGTGTTAAGTTTTTAAAAAGAAACAGTAAAACATGGGCCCTTTAAAGCACTGTCGTTTAAAGCATCACCTTGCACCAGTTACTTTTCGACATAGCCCCTGCAGTACTGCGTGCATCGTTTCGGTTTATCGCCCATAATCCATCACAGCCTTCGTTCTGTGGATATTGCATATTCTAGATCCACTTTTCACTTCTAGCTAGTGAAAGCTGAGCGCTTGATTCTGATTGGGTAAAATAATAATAATAATAATAATAATAATAATAAATAAAAAATAAGTGATAAATTTAATTTAGCTCTCAAGCATGACTCCTTATTTCCTGTACGAGTGTATTTTTTTTCTTAATAGTTTAGATCTGCAGAATGGAAAAAAAGTAAATGACAGACGTAAAGGTTTAGAGCAAGATCAAGGCAATTTCACTCAGTGTGATGATTGTTATTGTGACATGATAAAGTGTGTGCGCGTGTGCGCGTATGTGTGTGTGAATAATTTTGTAATAGTGTAGGAGTAGGTTTGTCAAAGTGACATTATAAAATGCTGGTTTGTGTGTGTGTGTGTGTGTGTGTGTGTTTAAGAACCCTGTTGACAGCAGTCCCCTAGGCTCTGTGATTTATCTCTTCTCCTTCACTGTCCCTGCTAGCTTTGATGAATGCTCTTTTCCCAATAAACACTCTGCCAAGTTCAAACAAAGTAAACTTTTTGCCAAGCTGCACTTATCCAGTAGCCAGCATCTGTGTGTACGTGTACGTCTGTACGTCTCTGTGTGTGTGTGTTTTACTCATTTTCTGTGTGCACCGTTTATGCAGTGTGATGAGTTTAAAGCGATCTGATTGCTCTGTTTTTCTGGCCTTGTGCTTAATGACGATTGCTAATCCGTGTCTTTGTTTGTCTCATGCAGGAGTAAGAGGCAGAAGTCCAGCTCTGTCGAGGGTGACATCGACACCAGCCCCGGGGGTGAATACTACACCTCACCCAACTCTCCCGCTAGCAGCTCTCGAAACTGGCAGGACGAGATGGAAGGAGGTTAGAGCTGTATAATAAACAGGATGTGTTTTACACTGAACTCTTTACACTTTATATTTGATTTGGGTCAGAAATATGGATTCATGCAACATTAAGTAGAATAAGATCTTAAGTAACAACCATTTTAACAAAAAAAAAAAAAATTAACCGACTTTATCCAAACAGGGTTATGGTTAAATGTCTGAAGGCTTTTTTGAAAAAGTTTTTTTTTTTTTTGCATGAAGTTTTAGCCATTGGTTACAAGAGGAAATATTTTTCCTCTACATTTCTCTGTGTATTAAATAAAGTGCAGAAGTGCGATCTTACAGCTAAATAATGTAAAAATTCACACAGTGTTGTTATCATCATGGACACGATATTAAATCTCTCTAATTACACATCTAGAAAAACAAGAAAAGTGAAGCATTCAACCAAGGAGATTTAAAATCTCACGAAATTGGTCAACTGGAAAAAAATAAATCATGAACTGAGATAACTTAAACGTTTGGTGAAGCTGCATTGTAAGAAATGTACAGTACAAATCAGAGCTTTGTATGTTTAACACACATACAATGTAATGAGAACGCACAGGATTGAGACTAAACAGCTGTGTGTCCAAAAGCATTTGTTAGTGAGACTCATAAGACAAAAAGATTTAGTTTGCTAGAGAGCAAAAAGGTTATTTAGGCTTTTGCGTGATGGAAAAAGGTCATGTGATCTAATGAGTCCAGATTGACCCTATTCCAGAGCTATGAGCGCGTCAGGGTAAGAAGAAAAGCGCATGAAGCGATGCACCATCATACATAGTATAGTGTCAACATACAGTAGTGCTTCTGGAGACGGTGTTATGATCTGGGGTTGCTTCAGTTGCTCAGGTCTAGACTCAGCAATGTTCTGTGGCAATAAAATAAAGTCAACTGACCACCTGAATGTATTGAATGACCAGGTTATCCCATGTATGGATCACCAAACCAAACTTCTCTGATGACTCAGATTGTGAAAGATTGTTCCCGGGAGCATGAGGAATCATTTCCACACATGAACTGACCACCACATTGCGCACCGAAATCAAAGCTGAAGTCGGTCGAACAAAAATCTTATATCATTGCCACATCTCTTGTACAGTCTTGATATTGCTCCAAGCCATTTCCACATGTTGGGGCCGTTAAAGAAGTTCCTGGGAGGCCAGAGTTTCAGACATGAAGCAGGCACACTGATCAAGACTTGGCGAAAACTTTCTACCTTGATGGTGATACAGTAGTCATCTTATAAATCTTGATTTTTGCAGCATTTTGAGTTCAGAATCATAACGGTAAAAGTGAAGATATACTGTAAAAGATGAGAACTTTAAAGAAATACTTATAAAAGGGGCGTGTCGATGAATTCTTGTGACATGATTAAAATTTATGAAAAAATGCGACTAGTTGTGCAATAAAACTAAATTAAATGATGAGTAAGTGTCAATAGACCGAACTAAACATGTTGATGTGTGTTTGTCTGGATTTAAAAACACTAATAGAGCCTTTTGATGTATGTGTGTGTGAAATTGCAGTGTAAGCAGAGCTGAAACACCTGGGCAGGGCAAAACCTGGCAGCAGTGAAACTAGGTCACATGGTGGTTATATAAACCATACTGTGAGCTACTTCAGGAGTGTGTGTGTGTGTGTGTGTGCGTCTGTGCATATGTGTGCGCGCTTTCTTACATGTGGTTATAATATATTTGCGGTGGTTGTAACATAATGTTTGCTGTGTAATCAGAGTTGTGTTTAGGTTTTTTGCCAGTGACTAATGTAAAACCCGTTCCTGTGTTTAGTTCCCGTCTGCGTCGGCAGTTTAAGGGCTTTCGAATGGATTTTTTAAAAATCGATAATTCATGACAGTCTTGTTATGGTTGTAGCTCCTTATTTAAAAAAACAAAAGGTCTCATTCTGGGGCGTTCGAGTTGTCCTGATTGGATTTGGTGTGGGTTTTTTTTGTTTTGTTTTGTTTTTTGCTTAAATTACGAAAAGATGGAGCTGCATGTTTCATCTGGAACATGTTTACCTTTTATAGCTTTTCAAGGGGAAAAAAAAGTGTTTTCAGAGCTGAGTTAGACAAACACATTAGTAATAACTTAAGGTTTAAGGAATATTTAGAAGTTGTGTACGAGTGACACACAAAGGGAGAAGATTGTCCAAAACATTAACGTTTCTCATTTATTAAGATCTAAAAAAAAAAGCTTTAGTGAGCTGTAATTTTTCATGCTGAAATGTATGTTTTTGCTGTAAATTTAGGGCCATTTAATTATTAATAATACTGTATAATACTGTGCTGTATCTTTAAAGGGCACCAAGTATAATTCTCTTTATTGTCAACATTAGACATTTACACGAGTCTCAAGGACAAACAACAAACATGAAAAGAAAAAAAAACATCATTGATGTTTCTCCTTTTCATGTGTGTATTAGTCGGAGCTTAAACAAGCAAATCAATTTTTTTGGCCTATTGTGACCTCATATAGTGTAGCAAGAACCTCCACCCAGTCCTGTCCAGCTCTTTGTCTCAGCCATTCTTTGGGTGCCATTTTTAAGAGCTATCGTAAAAAAAAAGGTTAGGCTTGCAGGTAGCTTAGCTGTGTTTAAACTTTAATGTTCGAGTCATGCGATGTGAGGACTAAAAATTTTAAAAGAAAATTAAACCTACTATACAAAATTCACTTTAGTGAAGTTCATTTTAGATTTGCAGATGGGTTTCTGGAAGGTGAGTATGCAAACCAATAAATCGAATCAAATATTTTCATTCAAAAATGTATTTGTCATGTACACAACACGGTATGATACTCATGAAACACTTATAGGAGTGTCTGTGAACTAAAAAGGAGAGATCAAAACAGAGACGTTTTTCATTTATTAGGAGGGAAAAAAAAACTTTTCATGCAGGATATCGGCTTTAGCGAGCATTTAGCAAGGTTTCACACTGATGAAATGTTTTACTGTAAATTTACTGACAAATACATATAAACGACCATATAGACATGAGACAGTAAAACATAAGAAAATATAAGAAAAAATAAGAAAATAAAACATTTCATGTCATGTCTTTTTTGCAACTTCTTAGGCCCATTGTTTAAACAAGCTAATAAGATTTTTTCCCCAAATGTGACCTCATACAAGAAGAGACCCCTCCTCCCTGCTTTTTTCTGAGCTCTGCTGATCTCGGAGGGCGTTGCTCAGCAGTAGCTCATTTACATAGACACTGAAATGGCATATTCGGAGTAGGAGTGAAATTTAGTTTAGAAATAGAGTTTGTAGAAATGCATTATCTGAGGACTGTTTTAGTTGGAGCACTAACACACACACACACACACACACACACATATGCGACCTTTAAAGTTGCAGGTTGATTGTAGCAGAAGCAGAAAGCTTTGATCAGCTTATCCTTCAAGTGTTCGGCATTATTTCATAAATTTGCCAATTTTTAAACATTTGATTAAACTGGCTACTGTACATTCTATGCAAACATTACGATTTCATTACCTCAATGTAATATTGTGCGAACATTGATTCATATTGTAATATGATTGTTCTTTAAATTTAATAGATTCAATCCAAAGCTCTAAGAATCCAGCAATATTAGAAGTTATAACATTATACTTCAATGGAATTCGTAAAAAATATATATATTTATTGCCAGTTTAAGATGTCCTTGGCTGCAAAAGACTTTGTAGACTACTTTCTAGTAGTAAGCGATTAGCACAACTTTAGCATTCAGCCCTGTTCTGGAATGGATGAACTTGATGAGACATCCTGCGTGAGAGCAGCCCCGTCAACCTCACTTCCTGTCTAGACAGTTCCAACGAGGTTTTTGTTACCGGTACCTTCTTGGCTGATTGCTTTGGGACAAAGGGAGAGTGAGAGAAGAAGAGAGAAGCAGAGCAGGGCGGGCCGAGCCGCAGCTGGACGTACACATCTGTCTGTTTCATTTTATAAACCTTCATGTTAGCGAAGGTTTATAAAAACGAAGCGTGTAGCAGTTAGAATTCTCAAAAACTGTCAGGATGTCTGTGAAAAAGGAAAAAAGTATAATGACATTTGGCTTCTTTAGTTCGATATCAGAGACGCAAGCCTGAATGTAGGGGAGTTCACTTTTGATTGTGCAGAATAACAGAACACAGTTATGAGAGTAAAAACTGCCTTTATTTCTAATAAAGCGCTAATAGAGCGCTAATGCACTCATCTCAACGTTTCACTAGCGCTTGGATACCATCAAGGTAGGAAGATTTCTCGGTACTCCGGAGCCATGATCGGACTGCCTGCTTTACGTCTAAAACTCCGGCCTCCCAGGAACTCCCAAACATGTGGAAATGGCTTGGAGTGAGGTCAGGACTGTACAGGGCAGGTGGCAATAACTCCTTTTTGAGTTCCTGAAACACACAAGTGGTGTTGGCAAATGATTATGTGTACAGTTCACACAGACAGATGCGTCTCTTCCCCCACGGGAACGACTGCATTGGGCTTCGAGACACCTCGGCCTGGATCGTCATTCCCGGACTTACAGATTTCTTTAAAAGTGTTTAAATTGCTTCACCGCTGCAGCTATAAGTCTCATCACCGTACTGCGCTTGAATTCTTCCACAAATGTCAATCGCTTTTTTACACCTTCATTCACAAAAAATTTCATCATAAGTCCCTGGGTGATGTGAACGCCTCTAATAGCTGACAAGCAATAAAAAAAGCATTCACAAGAGCTACAAGTTTAACCACAAAAGACAAAACCTGCTGCAAAATGCATTGTAATAATATTGCAGAGTAATATCGAGGTGTCCTATACCGTATGTAGAGACGATAGATTATTTCTATTTTTATTTCTCCTCCTCCGTGTAAATCTTATCTTGTCTTAATAGGACTTTAGACGCCAAGCTTATTACATACAGTAGATAATGTGCAAATACAGACACAGTTTTGTTATGTAATTATATTTAAAACTGTGTATGTTTTTGCATCCCCTGCTGGTGCATCCTCCCTCCTGTCTGACACACACTGCTGTAAGTCCACAGGGACACACGATTATTCCATACACACTGCAGTTCTCTGCAGCATCATAAAAACTAAAGTAGTTTTTATATGCTCTGCCACCCTGTGGTCATTGCTGGCAGTACCCTAGTGATCATTGTTCAAGCTGACCTCTTTCTCTCTCTCTCTCTTTCTCTTTTTTCTCACCCTCTGCCCTGTCTCTCAGGTATCTCCCCAGTGAAGAAGACTGAGATGGACAGCCCATCTCCTCAGGAGAGTTCTCCACGCCTTGGCAGCTTCACACAACACCACAGACCTGTCATCGCAGTGCACAGCGGTGAGCATGGACACACCCGCACACACACCTTTAAAGGCACACAAAAGGACGTAAAGGCTTAACGTCAAATCCCAGATTCATTACAGAATAGTTATAATCATGAATGTGTTCTGAGTTGCAACTCTGGCCTTCGTGGGTGTGTCATATAACAGGAACTTTATCTTGATTCCATGGACAGGTTCAGGAGAAGAGTAAAAGGAATCCAGTTTATCTGTATAAGACGAAAAAAGTTCAATTAACACGTAGGAAAACCAACTAGGAAGTGGTTTCTTATTTTTTAAATAAAAAGTCGAAGAAGAGCATTAATAAGTTGTCCCCTACATACGAACATTCTAGTTTGTTTAGTCATGTTTAGTCGCGGAGTTTAGATCACATGTCTGGCGTACACTGTCACATGCGTCCATAGTGCATCCTAGGAGGTCTGGAAGCAAGCGTAAAAGCAGCGGCGATGAAGCTGGTACTGCTGAAAAGCGGCAATGATGGAGACTAAAGTGAAAATAATTGAGAGAAAGCATGGCAGACGTTGCTCGTTTTTTAACATGAATCGTTCAATCATCAGAATGATTCCAAAGACCAAGGACAAAATCATGGAAAAGTGTTAGTTTAATACTGTGTATAGTGTTGTGTTAGTATCCTAGAACATAGACAATGTTTTTTGGACTTACGAACAAATTGGACTTATGAACAAACTGGCTCGTATATTGCGAACTTACTGAACTAACCACCACATGTTCTATCATTCTGCGATTTCCATACATTTTTATTTCCATACGAAAAAAACCTTCTAAGTAGCTAATGTTAGCTGCTCGCTGCTGTTTACATGTTCCCCTAAACATCACATTACCTAATTTTTGCACCATCCCTCTAAATGAAACTCCCATTAAAGCTCACCTAAAACTCCACACAAACTCCCGCTAACAATAACTCAACAAAGCAACAAAGTTGCTCATGTCAATTTTTCTTCTGTACATGTAGCGGCTGCTAACGGCTAACGCTTTCAGTTTTATACTTCCAATGCAAAATTTACTAGCTACAGTATAAATACTGTCTAGACATGTTGGTTAGCTAGAAATGATACAATATATATGTTAATCAGCGTGAAAACCGCTGGATCAATTAACACCAGGCTTCCCACTAGCTTCGTTGATGCTATTAGATTAGCATATGCACACTATGTACGCTCACTAGACACAACAGAGATCCCTGCTACATCCTTTCGAGCTTTTAATTTTTACTGTGAAGTCTCTATAAACGTTTAACGAGAGCTTGTATATGACGGGATAAGATGTCTTTGTCCTTAGCAAATACTGATTTTGCGATAGCTATAAATTTGCGCACCCTTCCACTCTTAGCGGCGCTAACCTTGTGCGAGTAGTGTAGTAAGTGCTCACTTGTGTATTGAGTGTATATTGAGACTAATACACTGCTGCTGACAGGCTGTCTGGAACAGACAGAGCAATTCGTTTGTGTGTGTGTGTGTGTGTGTGTGTGTGTGTGTGTGCGCGCGCGATATGAGCCGCTTTATTGCAGAGCTGAGAGCACCACGCAGACAGCACTGCTCTCTCTGACAAGTAATTGTCTCTGGAACAATGAGGCATAATCTGTAGTCTGGCAACGCTCCACTATCCACACAAACGATGCTACAACAATTAGCGCGGCTTGTTCAAGTGAACCGGTGGAGCGTCACCGCCATATGTCACCACGAAAAGAGTGTTAGCACCGGAATCACAGCTGTCGCGGCGCATTACGGAAAATCAGCCTCGCTGAAAATTGGTCGTTCCAGCAGGAGAATAAAGATCGAGGAAACCTGACAACCAGACGACCAAACAGATAAATTCCACAAAAGTCTAGTAGCTTAATGCGTGCCGATATTTTCCTGCTACTTGAGCGTTTTTTTTAATGAATAAAGTCCTGAAACTGTGATTTTTTTTACCAGTTCATTCATGTGATTACACAAACTATGAATCAGGTGGGAGGAGCATAATCACACTGCACATACTGCACATGAGAACGATCTCAGTGACTTTGACCCTGGTTTGTTGTGAGAATAGCCAGACTGATTTGAGTCGTCATGGCGGCTGCGGTATCTGAAGTAGCCACTCTTTACATCCATGATGAGCCGAAGAGCATCTCAGTATGCATAATATGTACAACCTCAAGGAGGATGGAAAAACAGGTGTCTATCTTTGACATCAAGATATAATGGTGTGTGTATAGTAGGGTCGGGAATACCTAGGTGCTGAATTGATTTGTGCTGTGATTTTTTAAATAAAAAATCCTTATTTAATATAAATAATTTTGCTGCGCTTTTGCTACAATTATAAAAAAACTTAGCAAATAATTTAGTCCAATCACACAGGATGGGGAACGGCATACGCAGCGGTACCATGGCGTACAAATTTAATACGCAGGCAAGTCCTTAATACAAAAGTTCGTATTGTGAAACGTGTTTTCCCATAGGAAATAATGTAAATGCAGAAAATCTGTTCCAGACCCAAAAAATATTACCAATGATACCAATTTCCAACACGATAATCATATTTTTTGCATAGAAAAACAATAAAAACATTTAGAAAAGACATGTAAATAAAGTAAAATATGAAATATATGGTTATTAAACCTTACATAACCCTAATTCACTCTGTAATTCTTTGTTTGCACATTTGCACGTGCACTTTTTTGTCTATTGTTGTCTATTTTGTATAGAAGCAGTTTTAGGTTAACTTAAAAACATATAAAAAAATTATATCTAGTCAGCTAATTAGGTCTCTTAGTTAGCTAGCTGGTTCCAATAGAATTGTGTTGTTATTTCATGTTGTTTCATGTATGTAGCACTTTGGTCCTGGGAGAACATGTTTTGTTTCACTGTGTACTGAACTGTATATGGTTGGAATGACAATAAAAGCCTATTTGACTTGTCTTGAAAATTTATGATTTCTCTTGGCACAGGCTGCTTTAAAAACCAAACTTTAAAAAGCAAACCGTTTTCTTCTTGCTACCGTACTTGCGCACCAATGGTTCTACGTCTTAATACCCCACAAAGAAATACGTAAATTCGTAAACTGGCTTTTCACTGAAAGGTTTTGAACGGTTTGTTTACTCATATGCCGATTCAAATTTCTTGCAAAATTTCATATAAGGCAAAAATTCATGATGCGGGTCATTCGTATGCTTTTATGCATGACACAAACCTGACCTGAACTGACCCGGGATTAACAGAAGTAGGTCTGTGTTTTCCAGCAGGTATCTCCCGGAGTCCGCACCCATCGTCGTCGCTGCATTTTTCCACGGCTCCCATCCTGCCCCAGCCCACCTCCACCTACTTTCCCCACACGGCCATCCGCTACCCGCCCCACCTCACCTCACAAGACCCGCTCAAGGACCTGGTCACCATGGCCTGCGACCCGTCCAATCAGCAAGCCAGCCCGGTAAGCTTGGAGCCCCACCCACAGCATTATTATTATTATTATTATTATTTTTATTATTATTATTATTTTTATTATTATAGCCAAAGACTTTGGGTATTTGCAAGGTTGGACGTGATAAAAGGGTGTAGAACAAGAACAGAACACCATTCTGAGCCATCCATATATATATATATATATATATATATATATATAAACACACACACATACACACACTGTTTGTGTATGCGAACAGCCAGGTGTGTGTGTGTGTGTGTACACGCACAGGCATCAGGCATGTGCACATACACTCTTGGTGTCTTGCGCTGAATGTATTTAGCGTAACCTGAGCGTAAGTGACTCAACCACAGACATCTAGACGCGTACAGACCTGGAGGCTTCGATTTCCCTCCTCGCCTTGCTCTTACCACAACCACACACACACACACACACACACACACACATAGATCTAAGCATTCTGCTCTAGCATATTAATCCTCTCTGAATAAAAGTGCTGATCTTCTCTGTACTAATTCATCAGCAACACTTGTTTAAGCCTCAGCAGTAGGGTTAATAATAAACATACTGTAGATGCATCACCGGCTATGAAAATTGGTAGGTTAAACTGGTGCAACGCTAACACCATGGTGATGTCATGGTCAAGGCTTTAGAGAAGGCCCGGGGTTGTGGGTTGGACCCTAGAGCTTACAGCAGCTTTTGCCTTGAGGTTCTGTATTTGTGAAAAATAAATAGTACTACGGGGAAATCACAGTAACATGTAGTAGTGTTTTAAAGAATAAAAGTATAAAGGCAGCGCAGGATTATGGGTAGGACTAAATCTGGCCTGGGTTGCTTTCTTTAAACAGCTATCGTTGACCAAACGTTCACTTGTGCTGCAGTTTCATAGCGCTGCTGCTGATTATAGAATAACTGCAGTCAGACAGAGTCAGTGTCTTCAAAGGTCTCGCCTCCAGGGGGAAAATAATCCTGAGTCAGAAAGCTGTTTCATTATCTGGGAGGAAGAAGAAATGAGGGCAAGAATGAAAAAGAGCGGGAGAGAGAGAGAGAGATGGAAAACTAGATCTGAGGGAAAAATAGAGAGCAGGAGGAAATACGCATTTGAACGAGGAGATTCCTGCGCGCGCCTGGCAGCAGTGCTGACGTTGGCAGAGAGAGAGAGATTTGAGATTTGTCAGGCTTGGCCTGTCCTGCAGTCTCATTGAAATTCGGCCCACCGCAGTGCGACTGCAGCCAGCCAGTCACAAAGGACAGCAGCACCGGCCCACAATGTCGCTGACTCACACACCGGGAGGTTGTTGTGCAGCAGAGTGAGAGTGCAGTCCTGAGGATAGGTGGATGGATGGATGGAAGCAGACGGAAAGAGAGAGAGAGAAAGAGAACGAGCGACAGATAAGAGGCTGTCTGCCAGAACATCCGCCCAGAACATTACCCCGTCTCTCATATATCTGCTGACGGAGAGTGAAAGAGAGACGCCGGGGGGTTTCGGAGGCGGAGTTACAGTGAATCTTAAGAAACGTTGCAGGAAGAAAGCAAAGTCAAGAGGAAATAAAAAAACCTTTTTTTCCAGAGACTTCCAAGACGCACAAGCAAAAGGTCCCATTAAACACCTTCAGCATGGTTTGATCACCAAGGACTCGATCTCAGGCTAGCAATTATAAACTTCTTATTTTTTCTCACTAGCAATTGTAGATCTTATTTTTCCCAATTCCTGCACAAAAAAAAGCTTGAAATCCATCCATCCATCCATCCATCCAGGAAACTCGGTAGTTCAACTAGGGACCGTAGAGGCCAATAGAGATCACTGTATTTATTCACATTTTTACAACCATGGTAGGACCTTGATTCAACATTCACATACACACTACGCGCCAATTAGTCTAATCTGCAGGTCTTTAGACTGTGGGAGGAAACCGGAGAACCCGGAGGAAACCCACTAAGCATAGTGAGAACATGCAAACTCCATGCACACAGACCCCGAGGTGGGAATCAAACTCAGATCCTGGAGCTGCAAGGCGACAATGCTAACCACTAAGCCAACATGCCGCCAGGGCTTTAATTGGAGAAAAAAAAAACCTTGTGTTTATGCTTGTTAGTACATTTTCAGAGGGTGTGTTTAGGTGATACTAGCTGAGTTTGCACCAGCTGCTTAGCTTGCACATTCAGAGTTTTTGCAAATGAGTCACCACACAGCAGATATGTGTCTTGTCATGAAATTTTTTAGAGCATTTACTCAGTTCTTCAAACCAGTTCCTTGTGTGGGAAGACATTAGTCTTTTAACTCTATCAACAATTATATAGTTCTGCTCATAAACACCAACAAAACACTTACCAAAAGAGGAAGAGGAGTAGATGGATAACATTGCAAATAAAAAATAAAAAAACAGGTTCAATAATAATAATAATAATAATAAGAAGGAAGTATTAACAATATATATGGTTTAAAAAAATTGTATTTAAGGAAAAAATTTCATATTTTAATTCTTTCATACTTACATATTTTCTAGATTTATTACACATAAAGTAAAATATTTCAAGCATTTTTGTTTTAATTTTACAGCTTGAAAATTACAGCTCATGAATTTCAAAAGTACCATATCTTCAAGATTTTCTAACAATCAATAAGAAATGGATTTACAATACAAATATTCCGAAAAAATATATAATTTTATGCACACAGTACTTGGTCGGGCTCCTTCAGCATGAATTACTGCATCAATGCGATATGGCATGGAGGCAGTCGGACTGTGGCATTACTGAGGACCAGGTCGCTTTGATAGCAGCCTTCAGCTCATCTGTTTTGGTCGGTTTAGTGTTTCTCATCTTCCTCTTGACAACAGTCCATAGATTCTCTACGAGGTTCAGGTCAGACGAGTTGGCCGGTAATATCATGGTTAGCGAAGAAGCATTGATAGGTAATTTCTTAAGTCTGCACCTCCATAAAGCTTGTCAGATGGATGGATGAAGTCTCCTGGTCGATTGTCCCATTGACTTTGGACATGATAAAATACAGTGGACTAAAACCAGCAGATGAAATGGAACACCAAAATTATCACCAGCTGTGGAAGCTTCACGCTGGACTTTAGGCAACTTGGATTCTCTGTGTCTCCATACTCTGGGACATTTAATTTTAAATGAAATGCAAAATGATGACTTTGGACCACGGAGCAACGGTCAGGTTCTTTACTTTACTAGGAATGCAACAGTTGTAGCCCATTTCCTGGAGACGTCCATGCATTGTGGCTCTTGATGCACTGACTCCAGCCTTCACTCCTTTTAAAGCTCCTTTTAAATCTTAAAAAGTCTGAGGTCATGTCATCCATGTTGCTTGTGTACCTTTCCTCTACTCTCCTTACCGTTTCTAGTCAACTTTTCATGAATATGCTTCTATACAGCCCTTTTCAGCCCTGTCGATGATCATCTTCTTGGCAGATTGTGGTTGCGTGAAGTGAACTGAACTAGACCGAACCTTACATGGTATTTATATTGTATGAATAGATATTTACTCAATGAACTATTCTAATATTTATGTTGGATACTTGATATTCATGAGCTTGTAAGCTGTGATCATCGAAATGAAAACAAAAAAGGTCTTGAAATATTTCACTTCATAGGTAATGAATCTAGAATGTATAAGAATTTTTATATTTAAAATTAAATTTTGAAGAAAAATAAAATATATGTATATTTATAATATATAAACTACCATAATAAACTACAGATAGGTATTGAAATATGAGGAATGTGAAGGTAAAAAAGCATGGAGATGCAACACGAGCAGCTGATATGAAGACCAAGGGAAGGAACGGAGAGCAGGTGGGTGTCGGAAGAACGACGAGTACATTCAGGTGAGTATGTAAAAAGGAGGCTAGAAATCTAGGAACAAACCATGAGAAAAAATGAAAGTATTTTATGTTGTATGTAAAAAAAATTGTAACAAGTCTGATCCCATAGTCTGGTGTGGGTGAGAATGGTCAGCGGGAGGTTTTTACTGTTAGGTGGGAGATCAGATCATATCTCGCTGTAGGATCTCGACCTGGAGTGATGTAGCTGAGGTCGAAGAACTGTTAGTGTTGGAAATATAGAGCGATGGAATCTTTACATCTGGGCTTTTTTTTTTTCCCCAAGGGTTTCCAGAGACAAAGTAGTTGTAGAGGGTTAATATTTATTTATCTATTGTAGGCTAGAGTTTTAAGTTTGAATAGATATATGAATAATAAAGCAGTCAGAAAAAAAAAAACAGATACAGATAATGGCGTTGCATTACACATCTAGTGGTAATAATTTGGGGTTTGAAATCTTCACCCCCTTGTTGTGCCACTCTACCCAGGGCAGGGGCATTAATCAATTACTTAATCAATGGCCCAAGCGAATTAGCAACATTACCGACCCAGTTCAAGCAAAGCCTATAATGTCAGTCATAAGCCAGAGTGTAAATCAGAGTAATTGGGATGGAGGTGAGGTGAGTTGAGTTGAGGTGAGGGGAGAAGAGCAAGGCGGCGGGCGAGAGAGAGCAGCTGAGTGTGTTATATCGATGTTTGGCCCCCGTACAGGCGGGCCGTATAGGTGCTGGCTGACCGTTGCTCTCTCTTTCTCCCGCAGCTGAATGGCAGTGGTCAGGTGAAGGTCCCCCCCCACTACATCTCCTCTCAGATGCTGGCCCCCCCGCCTCCCCCGGCCCTGCCTCGCCTCACGCTGCCCCCTGACTCCAAACCCAGCAGCACCTCGCCAGACGCAGCCGCCACCTCGCCCACCTCCCCCAGTAAGTGGCCCACTGTGATGCCCGCTCGCTCCCTGCCCTGTCCTGTCCTGTCCTGTCCAGAGTGGCACTCAGTCCTGATAGAGTTTAGATGTCGTAACACATTTAAAGCTTCTGCAGCGCTTTAAAATTTCAACTGATCTAACATCGATCTAACATTGTCACTCGTTTACATGCATTGTAATATTGCCAGTTCTATAGGGTCATGTACTGTACTGTACTGTACATTGATGACTATGAAAGAAAATTCTAAAGACTTTCAATAAGAACTAAATCAGGTCTGTAAAATTCATCTTAGAAATGTTTTCAAACAAACACCTGATCGAACAGCAATAAAAAAAAATGCGTTACCATGCTATATGGAATGCTTGTGCTGGCGGTTGGCTCAGAGTTGGTGCTTCTGCTCTTGTCATTGTTTCTCTCACATCTCATACCATAACAACTCAAAAGACTAAAGCTGGGCTTAAAATATTAATATCAGTACTAATAAGTGGACAATAAGTAAACACGCACCAAAACAAATACACCATAGTCGCCGGATCATGCTACATCTCTACTTTACAGTGGACGAATGTTGATCTGTAACCACTTCCCCCCTGATCAAAGAGATCAAAGAGGATTCCACCGTATGTACAGCATGCTCTTCGTTCAAATGAAAGGAATAAATCTGATTCGCTTCATAATCGGTGCATCGCTGACGCCCGCGAACAGCCGTGCACTTTAGATGACGAGGCGGCCTGCCATAGACGCTGCCGTTTGTTATTAATTGTAATTTCATTAAGAAATGCTGAGGAGAGCTGAACACACACATACACACACACACACACATACAGCATCAGTGCTGCAGTGATATGTGGCCTGCAGCCTTCTCATCTCACTAAATACGATTAGAGCGTCTGTCTGCCCGTGCAGCTCATCCTCCGCGTAATAGTTATGGATTCCCGATAATCTCAGCCTGATGTGAACGAATGTGTTGGTTTTAACCTCTTAAAAAATTGCAAGACTGCAAAAGCAAGCTTGATTTGTGTGCGTGAGTGGGCGTGCATGCAAAAGCACAATTAAATATAGGATTTCCTCAGAGAGACCAAGATAAACACATCTGCCTTTTTTTTAATTACTCCGCTCAGTCTAGAGAACATTAAGGCGAATTTTTCAATAACAGGACGCGTAATGATATCTTACTGTATGTGCAGGCGTGTGCTGGTAAACTAATACACACACACACAGCATAGAGTACTCCTCACAGAGTCATGACTGTACAGACAAAAAAGATCTAAATCTCTGTACACGTCACTCCAAAATCTGCCATAAGGCATTCTGGGTTGTGATGTGGTGAGAGTGAGAGCCACAGCTTGTGATTTATGTTGTTTTGCTCCTCATTAAAGCATTCAGTCAGCCCTTTTGCTCTGTAGGCGGAAGTGAAGAAGCCACGCCCATCTGATGATAAAGATCGATCCACATCTAGCATAAACCAGTTCTTATTTTTGCGCCTCAACACCTCAACAAGTGTGCATTTGTCTTGTCTTTTTTTTCTTTTCTTTTTTTTTGCCAATGACAAATGATTCTTGATTTTGTTCAATTTTTGTTTCCAAAATTTCTGACCCTAATTCATGCTCGTTCCTATAGATATACTATTGTAAATGTCAAGCTAGAGATGTTTAACCGATTAATGGACGAACTGCTGGCAAAATTTAACCAATTACAAAGCTTACTAACTCAAAATGTTTTGCGTAATATTTCTCCGTAGTTCTGTTAATTACCTTGTCCACCACAAGAGGGTGCACTTGCATCTCCAGCAATTCAGCGTATTTACAGTAGCAGCCTTGTTTTTGAAGCGAACTTCAAAACTGTCTGTTTAAACTATTCGCTGCTATCTTGTTATCGATAATTATTTATAAATTAACCCGATTATTAATTGAAGCTTAACCAGTTCTGTAGCTACGGGTTTAGAAATGTGGCTCAAATTTGCGACCCAGTTTCTACGTCGTTCCCCTACTCATAACCCCTCTGTCAGACTGATGCAGCAGTCGAGCCTAACTGAGGCTTGCTCAGCATTTTTTTATCCGCGCCGTGACGCTTAGTAGGCTGTTAATTCCTTATTTGCGTTGTGCAACACATCTGTCTGGAAGCAGCTGCACTCGCTGCGTCGGTTCTGTTTGCACAAACCCGTACGGACGCACGCCTCATCACTCAGCCCTGTCTAGACAACATCAATCGCTTAGACACCAGAGGCCTATATGTTCACTTATGACACATTAGTCATACATAACACATGCTTGATTAATGACAGCATAACGAATCTCTCTCCCTCTCTCTCTCTCTTTCAGCATACTCTGCTCCCGGGACACCACCTGCCAACCGCTCCTTCGTAGGAATCGGCCCTCGAGACCCTGCGAGTCTGTATCAGGCTCAGGTACTGCACCTCCACTCTCACGTCCTTTGGACACACGGGTTTAGAATAATCAATAATCCTGTATCGTGACACAGGAGCATGAGTACAGAGTTCAGTGAGGATGTGCACACGTGTGTGTGTGTGTCTGTGGTGTGTGTGGTGTGTTAGCTGCAGGACTGCAGGCTAAGCCACACGTTGCAACGTTGCTGCTGCATTGCAGTGCTCTCTGCCCAGTAACCAGTGCAAGTGTACCTCTGTGAGATTAGAGAGTTTGATGCGACAGAGGAGTATGTGTGTGTGTGTGTGTGTGTGTGTGCGTGTGCGCGCTGCATTTTGCTGACATACAAGTATATAATCGACCCGATTCTAGAAGCAGTTTGTACGGTACGTGCGCTGTGGCTGCCGAGCGTCCTCGTCCCTCATGAGATCACCGTGACTGTTTGGGTGTGGAAAAAAAAAATACGCACAGAAAAGGACGTTACGGAAGAGCGAAAGGAAGGGCAAACCACGTCCCTGGTCCAGGAGACGCATGTCCAGAGTAGTCTGGTTGTCAGGGGAAACCAGACATGATGTAATCGTAAGGTGAACTTGAACTCAGAGGAAAGTCCACAGGGTTCATTTTACGGCCTGTCAGAACGGCGCGACCGTGAGCGGAGGACGGCGGGACAATCAGACAGGATTTGGAAATCCATGCACACCTCATTAATTATTATTATTACTATTTCCATCATTTAAATATGACTGTTTTTGGTTTAACGTCTTTCCTCAGCATGCCGCTGTCACTAGTTTCAGTTTGACTCATAGTTTCCTACATTACCCACAATGCCTCAGGATTGTGGCGCCAGTAGGATTTACCCCTCTCCGTCATGTCTGATTAGTTAAAAAGAGAGTTCTGTATTCATTCCTGTCCAGCGTATAAATAACGCAAATCAGATGAGCATCCAGAGCTTCGGCGTTCGTGCCAATTTCTCCATCCTGATCTCGCCACGTGGACGCCGTATAGCCGCATTGCATCCTGGGTGTCGATTGTGTCCTAACGTTGTAGCAAAATCGTAGAAGAGAAAAGATTATCTTTTACATTCTTCCCCGAGAACGTGAGCGTTTTCGGCTCGTGTTTTCAAAGCGCCTCATATTTCAGGCTCGCCTCCAATTCGCCCTGAAGCGTTTAATTAAATGGATAGATTGTCATTTTGCTAAGCCCTCGTGGCCTAATATACCCCCTTTTCTTCCCCCCTTCCTGAACCATGAACACGCCTTCGTCTCGGCTTTATGTTTTCATAACTTCCACCACCTGTCAGCCAGACAAAGCCTCCAGCTTTTATAGAAAAATAAATATTTCGGTTGGAATCGAGGCCTAACCGCTGCTGGCCTCCCCGCTGCCGCCGCTGCTGCTTCCCCTTTCTGAAGGACCAAAGCGGTGCAGGGGGTTATTTTTAGGGAGCAGTGCCTTTGATACAAATAGCTGGAGCTTTTTAGCAGCTGGCATTAACGTAAGAGCTCAGGAATAAACAGTGGCCCAAGGTGGTCGACGCAGGAGTTTCTAACTTTTTAGAAGTTAAAAGAAGAAAAAAGTACAAAAGAAATGTAAATAATTGATCTCTCTCTCTCTCTCTCTCTCTCTCTCTCAATTTCTTTCAATGATTCTCAGTTTTACACTAACAGGAAACATTTACCATTTTATCACATCACTGCTTGAATTTTTCTGGTTTCTTAAAACGTTGAGGTGACGTTAATTTGGAAACGTTACAGACAATGTTGGTCATTTTCAATAACATGATGTTGGGACAACGTTGATGACGGGATGACGTTGAACGAATGACCCCTAACACAATGTTGCAAAAATGACTTTGAAACCAAATTAATACCAAACTAATGGTGGAGACCACTAGGGGGCATGCTGCCGATGACGTGAGCTGAGATGCACGTCACGCTAATATTTCTGAAGGAAAAAGAAACAGAGAGGTGACATTACAACACGTGACATGAGATGCACAAGGCACACACATTCTACGGAGATTTGAGAAGCTTAATGAGCTGGAGCTTTTTAAAAATTTCCCACAGGTAGCATGATGGTGTTTTTTTTATTGTCATTGTAACAGAATAGAAAAGGGAAAGAATAAAGGTTGTACATTATGTTTTATCCCTATACACTGGACATTCTCCGAATTTACATCACTGCAGTCAATAGTTTTAATAAAATCGCATCTGAATTTGAAGAAATCAGTTTAAAATGGATTGTGACTGAAGGTTCGATTTAATTTTTATGTCGCAGTTTTATGTGTTATTGACTCATTTGTTTCAAGTACAGTATGTTTCTTACAAAGTATTTAATAAACCCGAAAATGCTGGATAACTTGTATTTTTAATTGTTTAGATGCCACGTCTTGTACAAAAGCGATAATCCTCATTTCCTGCCAATCTTCTGCACCACTCTCCAGTCCAGTAGGTGGCAGTATTGCAAGAATTGCACATAAATCCAAAAGAAGAAAACACCCCAAAAAAAAAAACATTTTAATTGCTCGGCTCTAATTGTGACACCAAGAAAATGTAATTTCAAACATCTTATACATCATTATATAGCTTGAGTTCTAATGAACATCTGCAGTATGAAATGTTACTCCACAAAATAATAAGCATGAACACTCAGATTTTTATATATTTTTTAAAACTCTTTTTCTCCCTGTGAAGGGTGAGCTGATCCGCTCGCGGGACCATGTAACATGTCCGGAGTGTGTGTATTAGTCATAGAGAAATAAGGCTTCCGTTTCTGTTAACTGAAACGTTTAGGGAGGTTGTTGTAAGAAGGTGTGTGTGTGTGTGTGTTAGAAATTTAATGTAGGTTTCAACAGTAGATTGCTACTGCATTAAACATGAACAAAACCGTTGTCTGTGTGTGTGCAGGCTTGTACACGCCGTGTCCTGACTTTTAACCAAAAATGCTTTTAGGGAAAAGCTTTGCTTTGTTTGTGTATGTGTGTGTGTGTGTGTTTCTTATCCTTACCCAATCCTAACCACATCTTCAAGAGATTTGAGATTTCCTAATTTAGCGTTCCTACACCCAACCTACCCAGGGACCTGACTGAAGCCATGGAGCAAAAATAAACATCTTTGCAAAGGTTACTCATTAAGCTGCGCGTTTGGATTTTCAGCAGCGCCCCCTCCGTGTCCTGCCTTTCCACTCTGTCGCGGGGCTACAGCCCCATCTGCTGGACTCTTGTTGCCGTCTGCGTCGGATTAAAGTCTGCCGAGGCGTCCAGAGTAAAAATATTCCTTTTTATTCCTGTTTTCACAGAGGAGGCAGCCAGCACCGGGTCACTCTTTCCTCCCCGGTGCTGAGCTGTGTACGCTGGCACAGTTCGCTGCGGTCTGCCGTCATGTGCCAAAGCATCTCTCTGGAGCTCTGTTCCAGCTCTCTCTGCCGCTCATATGGATGCAGTTCAGTTCCTTGGCAGTTCCTTCGAGTCCTCTGGTTGTAATTTTACTCCCAAGGATGAATCTCGGCTCGATTGTCTGTTTTTTTTTTCTTTTTCCTTTTTTTTTTTTTTGCTAATCTCAGGCCTGTTATCTATCAGCGTGCAGCAAAGTATTTGCAGACTTGTGCAGATGCAATCAGTGCACAAGTGAAATGACTATCATTCAGAATGTTTTTTTTTCCCCTTTCTTAAGCTTTATTAAATCAGCGCTTTTGGGTGTAGCCGAAGACGTCTGTTTGGCTAGTTTTAGGAGGTCTACGCTCTCCCCTCTTTAGCTTCGTATTATGTTTAATAGCCGTGTTGCTCTCCAAACTCTGACAGCTATCTGCGCTCTGAGCCCACTGGGGCAGGAGACGCTGATTACCCCGCGCTTGGAAAGTGCAAGTCATTACGCTCTGTTTTGGCCCAAGCCTGGAGTCCTGTGGTTTAGCTTTATTCAGAGCCATAATTTACATCGCAGAACACACACATACTCACACACACACCCTTCATCAGCAGTTCATGATAATCTGTTATGCTTTGTTTATGTGTGTCTCAGTGATGAGAGAAAGAAGGCCATGCTATATAGACGGGAGTAATAATAAAACATCTGAACAGGCTGATGGTTAGCAGAGTTCAGTGACTGAATGGTTGGTGTAGAGTTTGCCAGAGGGTCAGAATAAAGGGAGGAAAAAAAAAAACGGGCTCCACAACGGTTTCTTGGATGGTTACAGGTTGAAATTCTTTAATTCTGAAATTCTCAAAAGGAATCCGTTTGTTGTGGAACAAATAAGCATTTTTTTCGGGAACCTTTTTAACCCCTTAACATTCTTCTCAACTTTTTGGTAGAGCACATTTTAAGTGACGTGACCAACGTATTTTTGACACGGGTGCATGGCAGATCATCTTTGTAGAATCTCTGAAGCTAAGCTCTTACTTTAAAAACTACTTAAGTATGCCTTTTTGATATATGTCTTTAGGTCAACCCGACTGAGCCATGTCTACCATTCGGTTGAAGTATTCTATACTAAAAAAAAAATCCCCTAGATGTTTCAGTTTCTTTAAATTGTATGCATTTTCAGTTGCTTTCTGGTATACAGTACTAGTACTAGTATGCAAAAACTCTTCAGCCATCCATCCCTAATTTTTTTTATATTTTGCTTCCAGCAAGCCAGACTTTCTCATATTTTTTATGTAGTCTAGAGGGATAGTTCTCCAGGTTTCCTAAAGGACTGTTCTGCCTCTCATTTTCAGTTCAATTCCTTTGAACAAGAAAGTTTTTTGCTTGTTAAGCCACATAGTGACCTATGAATGAAAAAAAAGCATCTAACTTAAGGCATGAGCCAGTGAGAAACAGGTGCAGATGATGACTGATGATGAGGCCAGTGATAAGTATACTGGTGGTTGGAACAGACGAGAGGGGAAATGAGGTCGCTGCTGAGGTTGTTACATAAACATGTATTTGTTTCAACTGTATCCTGAGACACCATGCATTTTGTTCACAGTACAACGTTTGTTCCTATTTCAATGTGTAGAAATGAGGGGGGCTCAATACTTTTGCACAGTACTGTACAACTGTAAAATAAAGTGGACCTAATGCCCGAAAACGTTCATGCTGTTGCAGGGCCTTAGAAAAAACTGCCATCTTATGTGACTCTTTAAGAATTGGTGTGGTATTTATAAATGTATTGATACTTTTACCATGAAGCAACATCTCAACCGTTTGGTAGATGCCTACTTGCTGTTGTTAAAAAAAATGGCTCGTGTGGTACAGTAGGTGCAAAAATGACAGGAGTGGAACAAGGGAACGGCGGGCACATTAGGGGAACAAAACCAATCATAAGACACGGTTAGAGGTGAGGCAATGAAATAATAATGAAATAATACGGTATCAGGATGACGATATTAGGATAAGAATTGTTTGTTATTCCAAATTTTTATCGTATTCACCTATATTTTTCCTTACAGGTTAATCATTTCTTGATTTAATCAGATTGTGTTACTAATCTCTTTCTCTCTTTCTCTCTCTCTCTCTCTCACAGTCCTGGTATCTGGGGAACTGATCTGGACTTGGCGGATACACCAAAGCCGGCATGGACACGGATTTGAGAAATTATTTTTTCCGTTTTTTTTTTTTTTTTGTGGAATTACAACACAAAACACGAACAAGATGCAAGAGGGAAAATTTTTTGATTATATATGCAGTATTTGTATATATACAGCATATGTACGTGTGTACGCATCGATACGTACGTGCGCACATATATAGGCGTGAAGCTATATCAAATGCTTGGTAAACATTTTTTTTATTTTTTTGAAAGACAGTGAAGAAAGGAATGTCGGAGGAGCTCGAATAGACTGTGGATGCATGAAAAGAGACGAGAGAGGATGTTGTTTCGGAGGCGTCGGCTACACACCGAACTGCAGGCCAGAGACTGAAGCGTGCAGGAGAAGAAAAAAAAAAAGGATATTTAAAAAAAAAAAAGAAAAGAAAAAAAACACGCCCACTTTGCTTCCCCCCTCCCCTGGCTCTTGGAAAGGAACGGCCCTCCTCACCCTCCCTCTGCTACAGGTGCTGCTTCCTCATATATGCAAAATACGTATGTTTTCTTTCCAGGGAAAGGAAGCCCTGATGACGGACGGGGGATTTTTTTTTTTTTTTTAAGCTTTAGGACTTTCCCCACACATTCGGAGCTGATTGTGTCCCTGTTATTTTAACTTTTTAGGTTGATTTTTTTCAATTTTTAAACTGATCTGAATGTGGGCAGGGGTTTCGGGGCAATATGAAGGGTCGATGACTTCCCCCTATTTTCCCTTCACCTAACTTTGGGCCCCAAAATGGCCACGTTTTCGTTCGTTTTTGATTGACAATCCTGTTTATATATTTTTTTCCCTTTTCTTTTGAATGCATCACATCTGACATTTGTATTAGAGATCCACTTTTTGTTGGGTACCTGATCCTTTTTGCTTTCTTTTAATTTTTTATTTTTTAACTTGATATGTGGTACGTCTGTGGCATTGTACATCACAGTCAGCGTGTGTGGGTGATCGGTCACGTTACGCTCACAAACACACAAACATAAACACACACAGAGATTTATCAACACGCCATTACAAGCAGTCTTCAGAAATGGCACGTACTGTTAATACACTAAGCGTAGGCCGATACGGATGATTTCGGAAGTGACGGAGCACCTTGTTTATTTGTCTTTTCTGTGTCGCGCTGAAAAAACGTGTGTTGATCTTGTGTGTGCGAGTGTGTATGTGTGTGTGTGTGTGTGTATGTATGCGGTCTGTGTACGTTGCGTTCATGCATTTTAATCTTTCTGGGGTCAGGGGTACCTCAGTGGTTAAGGCATTGGACTACGGGTTCAGAAGATCCCAGGTTTAAACCCCAGCACCACTAAATTGCTCCTGTTGGCCCCTTGAGCCACGCCCTTAACCATCAACTGCTCAGATGTTGATGTTGGGGAAAAAAAAAAAGGCGTCTGCCAAATATAAAATGTAAGTGCAAAATGAAAAGAACAAGAAAATTCTGGATTTTTTTTCTTAAAAATATTAATTTAGCAAAATGTATTTATTTGGACATTTTGATAAAAGATTTAATCATTAATTATTTATAAAAGATTTACTAAAAATGTCCACAACATAAAGATACACAAATAATTTCACCCCAATCAAAAGATATTTAAATTGCATGTCTTGCAGTGAATCTCGCCATTTTTTTAACGCTATAAAAAGAATAATAATACTAAAAAAAACTTTAATCGCTAATCCGGCTTTTTATTGCTGATGCACATCTGGATCATTAAAGACCACGTGTTAATTTTAGACCTGAAATAAATCCATATATATAAAAAATAAATAAATGTAACGGCCGCAGCGTACATGGACGGTGTGTGTTTGTGTGTCCATGTTATATCATGTTTTACCTTTAGACGTCTGAAGCCCCTGATTCATCCTCCTAATGAACTCCTTCCGTATGTTCTCGAGTCATGTAGAAAAAAGCAGAAGAGCGGACTTAGCCTGCGTAGTGACAAAGGGAGTAGAGTTCTGTCACTAATAAGACAGTATTGGGTTTAGAATTAACTTTTTTTTTTTCTTGTTGTGTAACTTTTTTCCTTTTTTTGTAAACTGCATTGAAAATTTACAGGCATTGCACTACTTTTAATTCTGATTTTTTATTTCTTTGCATCTTTCTGGCCTATTCATATGAATGCTGCAGGTTTGTTTGACTTTTTTTTTTTTTCTTTTTTTTTAGTAATGTATAGATCTCTTAGTAGGGTGCGGGAATATTAGCTTCCGAGACGCCAGGCATCCGAGTCGAACGATCCATCCGATCCGACGTCCTGTTCGAGACTTAGGGATCCATCTGCCGCCGCCACCACAGTCAAGCTTCAAGGGAATTTTTTTTTTCTTTTTAAAAAATCCCTTGAGCGTTTCTTTATTTCTGTCTGCTTAATTTTCAAATGCAACATACACTCACACTTACACACACCATGAAAGCTGATTGTATTTAAGCCAAATTGCTGACGTTTTAGCCATAGGGCTCTGTGCTTCCCAGAATCCTTTGCACAAGGACAGTGAGTGAGGTTAACTTTTATCTCTTGGATTTCTCGCTTGTGTGAGTCAAAAGTGTTAATGGATGAACATCAGGGCTTATGAATCTGCTACCGAACCCAAAACAATCCCAGAGCCATGAAAAGTGCCTACAACATTGCAAAAGTTTGAGTTTAAAGTATTATTATTATTATTATTATTATTATTAGGGATGCATCGATTAGAATTTTTTTTCCCAGCCTGAATTAGTACAAGATACCGATTTGAGTTACCTGCTTGGTGTCGATCATTCAGGGACGTCATGGAACAATTTTATAATAAATAGCTATAATAAACCTGAAGCTTTTGTTCTTTATAATGTTTAAAAGGAGTGAACTAGCTAGCAACATTAGTTTTTGGCATTTGAATTGTCCCGAATTAAAATGATTCAGTTTTGTTGTCATTTTTTTAAGCGTCACCCTTTTTTACACCAAGCATACGTCGCATAGCATCGACTCGATTCCTAATACCAGTATGAGTATCGCTGCATCCCTAATAAACTATTCTCATCAATCCCAGTCAGTCGTACCAAGCAGGGGGCTTCCACACAAGCTAACTAAACACACACACACACACACACACCTCCTGGTATCCCTTTTATCCTTCATCAACAGACCTGCGAAGACTAAAGCGCTGATACTCTTAGCAGTCTAACTCACATGTATTTTTTTCTTGCCCCACACCAGTTCTGTTCATCACGAGACCCCGATTACATACGACATGATTGCGTTCAAGGTGCTGACATGAGAATCTCTATATATCGATTATACCTATATATGTAAAATTGCATGGTGCTTTCTAAGAGTGAGGATTAAAAAAAAGAAAAAAAACGCGACCACCGTATCTTTGACATGGGCGCATGGCAGATAATCTTAGTAGAATCTCTGAAGCTAAGCTCTTACGCTGAAAAACTACTTAAACCAACCCCGACCCCTGACAGTACAGAGCGCATCGGGATTGCGAACGGATACGTTTTTTTTTTTGTTTTGTTTTGGTTTATGTTCGTTTTCTACCTTGCGATGCGTGACATCGGTTTCGAATCGGATCCCCGCAACAACCCTAAACCCCCTCCCCCGAGCCCTTCGAGTTTGCACGACGTTTTATATAACACATTATGTGCCTTGCCTTTAGTTAAGAACAATAATACATGATTGAGAATTGTAAATGAATTTTTTTATGTAACCAATCGTCGCTGGAAAAAAAATTACTAAAAAAAAAAAAATCTTAATAATTATAATAACGATGCATGTTTGCTTGTCACTATCTGATTAGGACTGATAGAGTGCAGTAGATTGAGACGGGTGAGACTGGCTTTCTTTTGCCCCGCCCCCCTTTGAGACTGCATGAAACTCTTCCTTTTTTTTTATGTCATTTCATATTTTAATGACGTTACTTCTGACGAACCTGCTCTTTGTTTCAGATTATCACTAACGCCATCGTATTCACCTGAGCTGTACTTGTTAATGCTTTCTTTTTTTTCTCTTTCTTTCTTTCTTTTAAACTATTTAGAATGAATGTAGCTTGAATGGAAGAATTAGGCGGAATCGTGTAAGAGTTGTAGGTGTTTGAGTGTTGAAAACTTTAGAACGATGATTTGTGAACACGTTCGGAAATTTTATTAAAGGGACACGCGTTTAGGAAACGAGGAAAAAAAAGAGTCATGAAGGGTTTGTTGGATTTTAAGATGCATCTCAATTCTATTATTTTTCCCTCAAGACATATTTAAAAAGAAAACATTTTAATGCAAGTCTAAGTAGAAGAAAAAACAGTAGAAGTAAAATATATTTTTTATGAAAAGCTGTTAATAATTGGTTAATAAAACAAAGTCCTAAGCCAAGATAGATCATACATAAGTTAGGTTAAGGATAAACCATTTTTATTTCTTGGGCCGTGTAATTAAAAAATGGACACATGTTGGGAGAAGAACCCTTCCTCTACACAAAGCTACGACTCAACATTGTCCCCACCACAAGTCATGTTTGTGCCATCGTTGAACCCCATCCTCGTATCCTGTTTGAAAATCCCCTTTGTCGTAGTTGCGAGGTTTTTCTTCCATGCTGGTTTCCCCTTCTTTACACTATTTCATCCATCTGTGCACATCGATCTTGTCAATCAGTGGTGTAAACATTCTGTAGCACAGTTAGCAGGTTTCAAACGATGATTCGAGAGTCAGGTTCAACGATGGCGCAAACGCATGGAGACTGTCATAAACTCTAATAAGTCATCGGACCACCTTTGGCTCTTATTACAGCACGTATTCACCATGACATCGTTTAAACAACATTTATTTCAACTCAGAGTCTCATTCCTTTCTCTCTCTAAGATCGTGTATTGACAATGTGAGAATCCCAAAGATTCTCACTAGGGTTGAGATCTGGACTCTTGTGTTGTTTGATCCATGTGTCAGAATTAATGAATCATGCCCCCTGAACTCTGTCACAATCTGAGCCCGATAAACCCTGGCAACGTCGATTTGGAATACAAAGAACAAACCCATTAATGGAAAAACCTGGTCATTCAGTGCATGCAGGTCGTCGGCTGACTTCATTTTTTGCCCATATAACATAATTAGAGGCTCGCTTACCGATCTGCTTAGTCAAATCAAGGTTTTTTTTTTTGGGCCCGGGCGGTGTGTGTATATAAGAGATCATGTATAGAATTAAGATGCATCAAGAATGTTTTTTTACGTTGGGTCATAAAAATTCCCACAGTAGAGGTGTGAGCAAATGAACAATGACTAGTGAGTTAGCATGTCTAGTGTTTCTATTTAATGATGTTCGTACATGATAAATAAGAACGCACATTTATAAAGGTTTATTCCATCAGACGTCAGCTGGCATCTGTTTTAATAGCGAATAAGTTATAATAAGAAGTTTAAATAAGAAGGTTTTTTTGGGATACGGTTGTTGCAATTATATGTTGTATTGACTGACTTTACTTAAAGCTCAAAATCACAACCATAGGTGCTTAAAAAAAAGATCAAATAAAATAAAAGAAGTCCAGAGAGTTAATAGTTTTTGAGCCAAAATTTCATCTCATGGCAGCTGACGCTTGTTAGAAAAAGCCTTTATTAAATCATTATCAGGAAGTGATGTTCAAGAACAGGATGGGGTCATGATGTAGCCTTCTGAACATGCCCTTTAGGTTAGATGAAATGCCCCAGGGGTTCACTTGCGCGGCGGTAACTCGCTGATGTTCTGTTGATTCAAAATGTAACCTGGCATGGCGGCCATTTTGGCGTTCGCTCAGCGCCGAGTTATCCCTGACTTCCTGGATTTGAAGGGACGTTATTATGAATTGAATTCCTGTTCCTGAAAAGCGCTCAATGTTACATCACTCTCTTTCTCTCTCTTTCTCACTCTGACTCTCTTTCTCTTCTTTTAATAGCGCTAATTTCAGAGTGCAGACTTCGTCATTTAGTCCAGAGCTTTGGAGCTGACGAGGTCCAGATCAGTGTCTCCGCCGGTTAACGTGATGGTATGGATCCTTACTCTGCGACTTCTCCGATTAGTCATTAAGTCGTTTCAGTTGGAAATTTACCTGTTCATTCGTTTGTTTGTTTTTTGTCGTCTGATACCCATAAATTTGCAACACAAAATTGAGCGAGGGTTGCTTCTTCTCAATTTTTAATTTTTTTTTCACTTGGACTTGATTCGTCCAGAAACCTTTACTTGATGTTTTTTAGCTACTCCAAGTACTTTTGTATTTTCTTTATTTCTTCTTTTTGTAAGGTTAGAGTGTAGGAAAGATGATTTGTAATCGATTATATCGTAGCGTAAGACGGATTGTGTTGAACAAGTAGTCGGATATACAGTATATAATAACGTCGGATGAGTTAAAGGCCATGTTCTAGTTTGCGATGCGGTGAAACGTATTGTCCCTACGACGCCGATATGCAGCTCTGGTAGCGATTATGAACTTGTTGGTAGATAGCTTAGGAAGAAAAAAAAAATTTAAAAAGAAAAAAATATATAACAAAGTGGAATTGCTAGAACAAGCGGTTTTGTTTACATGAAGCCGGAGGTTAAGATTGTTGACGGAGAGCGAAGTCCGGCTCGCGCCCTGGCAAAGAGAGGAAAGCTGCGATTAAGCCTGTTCCATCAAACCCATATTATATACACACACACACACACACACACACGTGAGAAAAAGTGCTGTCAACATTCAGCAAAGGGACTTTCTTTTTATTTAACAGAGCAGGTGATGAGGCAGGGCTTCTGCCCAATGATGAAGAAGCGAGGCGCGGCGTGTTACTAGTCTGTGAAGCGTAGTCAGAATAGTCTGCTATGTTTTTTTTGTTTGTTTGTTTTTTTTTTAGCCATTTTGACTGAATTAAGATATTTAAATTATGCATTTGAGAATTAAGTTTACACTTAGTTATATTTACAGTCCCTGAATCTATAAAAAAACATCAAGGATTTGTCTCCTTAAGCACTAAATCTAAGTGTTAAAAAAGCGGTATGTTATTTTCGCAGCCCTCTGCTGGCTGCAAGGCAAATTGCAACAGCAGTGTAAAAATGTACAGGATTTTTATTTAATTTTTTTTATCCAGTCCCTTGTTTGTTTAAGATCTAGTCTGATTTCTGGGCTGGGGAATGTAATAGAAGGAAAAAATAAAAAAATTATAATATAATAATAATAACTATGATAAAACACTAGCAAGATCAGTTGAATGGCTGCACTACCTTGAATCTTAAATCTTAAAAATAATTTAACCAAACCGCATCAGGAGAACGTGAGCCGAAGTTTTAATCCTGAGCGTGCTGCTGCTACCTGTGGCCTGGAGTCCAAGTAAAAAAAAACAAAATGGCTGCGTTTGTGGGTGGAAACTGGGGTACTGTAAAGGGGGTATACGTGTGGACAATTCCAGAGCCCTTAAAAATGCTACAGCAGTTAAAATAAAAGCATTGGCTTTGTCAAGGTTAGTTCGTTTGTCAAGAGGATCTCTACTGCCCCCAGCTGGGTGGCAGGGAGGGTGTAGGCTGTGTTTTTCTTGTCAATCAAAGAGACGCTAGCCGCTGGACATCTAAGAGTTTGAATATGCGGGAGAGGACAGATAGCGTGCAGCTTTAATGTCTTTAACTGTCCTGTCTTTTCCCGAACAAGCTCCAAATGAAAGGGTCACTAAGTTCTCAAGCGCGATCTATTCAAAAGTATTTCCTTTCCTTATGGCAGAAGCCTGTTGCCCATCACCTGCCCTGTGAAGATTTGCACTGCTCCACACTCACCTCTCCGAAGTTGTCAGTCCTCCAGCCAGGGCGCGAGCCCGTCGAGAAGCCTGCGAGCGCGTCACCGTCTCCTCCTTCTCCTTTTCCTTTCTCATTTCTCATCGTTTGCTTCGTTTTGTGTAGCGAGAGAGCTCAAAGACAGACAGACAGACCGGACTGCTCAGCAAGACTAGCTCTGTCATCACCGCAAGACACGTAATGCCAGGTGATGGCCGACGTCTTGCTGCTGGCGCATGTACAAAAAACAAAAAAGTAAAAAAAAAAAAAAACTTTTATTTCATAAACCCTTGTCTAATATTTTTACAGAACTGAATAATGAGTAATTGTTATGCATAGTGTTACATTTTGAACACCTTGTGTACTATAAATGCTTACCATATATATCTAGTACAGTAAGGAGAAAATGTACAGAAAAAAAAAACATTTTGTATGAGATAATATTTGTGTTTGTGGTTTGGGGTTTAGCTATCATAAGCTTGTGGCAAAGCCACAGAAAACTTCGCATGTTCCTTCTAAAGGATCTGCTGTTCACGGTGCCGGGGCTCACGGGGCTCAATGGGCTCGGCGCCGCGACCGTGAAGCCGCCACGCTACCCGAGAGCGTCAGGCGTTCGGCTTGGGAAATGAGGACTCGATAAACTTCAGCTTCCCTTTTTTTTTTTTTTTTTGAAACCAACCAAGCCTCGGTTAGCTCCGAGGGGATATGCAAATTCCATCACTATTTTACTTTACTGTTTTTTTTGCGATTCGTTTCTGCACTTCTTTTACGATTCACTATTTTCTCCTGGCGATCAACACTTTCGTTTTTCTTTCCTTCCATTCGAAACGATTGCACTAGATAACCTGCTTTTTGATTATTGAGATGTTGTCTTGAGAGTTCCTTTTTTTTTTTTTTTTTTAAGTGACGTGTTTCTGTAGAAATATTTCTGTCCGTCAACCTTGAGGATGAATTGAGTGAAAGATGAGAGAGAAGGATGAAGAGAGGGAAAAGAGAGAGAATAGCTGCTTTAATGCCATTTTTTTTACACTTGGCATCGTTTCTCCTATCAGAAGTCAGCCATGTTGGATAAAGGAATGTTACGACTTCTGGATCAGTGGGAGACGATGCCGTTTTTTTTTTGGTAAATTCAAGATTTGCAGAGCTCTAATGCCACTCAAGAGTTCAGAGTACCTTTTCGTTTAATAGGTCATGATTGAATGTTAGAGATTTTTCCGACTTGTGCAATTGCAAAGGATTTCATACTCGAGTCGGTGTTTCCCGATGGTTCAGCGTTAGAAAAGGAGGTTTGTAATGTATTATATTAATATAGCACTCAGATCTTATGCACTAGAACATCGCGGTGACGAACGGGACGCGAGCGCTGGCACTTTGCTAGTTAGCGACGTGTAGCTGATGGTTAACAGGCTCCAAGGTTTGGAGCGGTCAGTAAGGACAGACTTACAGCTCAGGCCTCGTGACTGAACTCTATCACGGACTCTTCCAAGGTCTGGACGACTTCAAGCGAACAGATTTGCGTGAAGTGAAACCTCTGTGCACCTTTTGTACTGTTTCCGTTCCTCAGATGTAAGGGCTGGACAACTTCAGGTCTGCAATTCGGTCTGTTCATGTTTTTGTTTTTCATGTTCTTCTCCACGATTGTTTCAGTGCACAGTGATCCTGGAGCGATCCGGCGAGGCTCTCAAGCTGCCCGTCTGTTACAGTACAATAAATCGAATCTTACAGTAAATTAAAGAGGAAAAAATCCACCCTGAACGACTTGCATATTAATTGGTGAAATACTTTTTTTAAAAATCCCCTCCACACCCCTTTAGAGAAGAGCACTTTCCTAGCCAATCAGAACACAGGATGTTTTTTTACGGTCTTGGCTGACATCATAGTCGGCCGGGAAATTTAAACACCACACGTATGAAAAAATAAAACACAGATGCTCACGTCTGTGTCCAAAAATTACTAAAATAATTAATAGGTCCCCTTTAATATATTTTTTTAATTAATTTTTACTTTATTTTTAATTATTATTACTATTTTTTTTAAAGTGTGACCTTTGATTCATTTTGTAATGAATTCCTAAGTCAACTTTTTAAACTTTTTTAATCACCATGTTAGTATTATTTAATTTTCGTTTCCTAAATGACCCACGTTTACCCAAAAGAGAGCGATGCAGCAGCGCTTTAGTGTTAAAGTGTTTTACTGTCAAAAAGATCAGTTTCCAAAGTGTCAACTTTGATACCAACAAACACCATCGTAATTGGCATCATCTTGTGAATCGCTTATTAGACTACCTCGTCTCTCAGTGTGGTATAGCTGCGTTGTGTTCTGGGACAGTGTTCAATTCAGATTTAGTTTTTAAATTAATTAGTTGAACCTAAAAATGTTAATCCAAAATATAATATCTTTAAAAATATACTGCAGTGTTTATGACTTTCTGCCTATTTTTCATAAAATACTTTAGTTTTTCTAAGATTAGCATATCATCTTCTTCTTTTTAAAGTTTTAAGCAGTTGGTGCAATACTGCCACCTGCTGGAGCAGAGGATTGTAAAGAGAAAAAGTTGTTACAATTAAAAACTGGACACCACAGCGTTGTGCACAGCTTTTAAATATTCATAGTTTTATTAGTTTTTAATGCTTTAAAATCAATAAAAATAAATATGCCAGAGACAATAAATAATTCAGAAATTAAATTTCAGTATTTTTATTATTCACTGTTGAAATAGTGAGCAAGGGAACTTATTTTCTCTTTTTTTCTGCTTTCCCTATTCAACAGAATTGTAACTGCTCTAGCAGCAACAGCGCCCCCTTGTGATGTAATGTAACTCTAGCACAATACCGCTGATTTAATGTTCTTCAGGGTGGAGTTTTTTTCTTTAAATCATTAGGTTCTGGTGTTACGATCCATTCTCTCTAAAAACTCCTTTAAACGGATCACGTTTCTGAAATCTGACTCGGTACCAGAGAGGATAAATGACGGAGCGATCCAGCCTCCCTGTGCTACGGTAACCTTAACTAGCGATGCTTTTGATTCATTTTTCCATCACCAGTATTTATTCTCCTGTTTCTAACCCGTGTGCTATCCTCAAGGATAAAAACCAGCAGCTGAAAGCAAACACATTTCCATGTGCAGAGAGACGTACAAACCAAAAATATATATATATATATATATATTTAAAGAAACATCCTCAACGCGCAGTGCCTGATCGTTTTCCTGCTTTGTTTCGAACTCATCCCGTCAGTCCGTCGTCGTTTGTGAATGGTTTCGAGAGCCGGATTTACCCAAGCCTCTTAATGACACAGCACGACTGGTGCAATACACACACCATGACCAGTCTCTAGGAATGTCTCTTTATTCTTGTTTCATTTCATTTTTTTTTTATTATGTGTTCGAAAGGGCTGAAGGCTTGCGTAAGCCTGGCCTCCGTGTGGCAGCGAGGCTCCAGTGCCTGCTAGTCGCTAGTCTCTGTTCAAATGGGTGAAAGCCATGCTAACGCTTTGCAGTTATGCAATCTTTGTTCCTTTTTTTTTTTTTTATAATACTATCGATTCTGAAATGCCAAAACACTCTGGCACGCGTCATTCTGAGATTTGAAAAAAAAAAAAGCTGCGACGCGTTAATATTAATGCAAGACATTTGGTTCATCGTGCCCGCGTCCAATAATAGGATTTTTGATTTTGTTCCACTTGTCTTTTTGTCGTTGTTGTTTTGTTGTTGTTGTTATTTGTTCATTATGGTATTTGTTTCCTCTGTGTAATAGGTTTTCCCGGTTTATAAAGCATGCTGTTTCCTCTCTAATTTGGAGGTTGACGTGACAACAAAACGGAGATGAAATGTTTCTCAGAGAACATTCTGATGCAGTGTTAAATTTTAAGGGTTTTACTGTTTTTTGTTTTTTTTGTTGTTGTTTGTTGTTGTTGTTGGTTTTTTGTTTTGTTTTTCTGTTCTTTTCTCTCATTATTCTTTGCGAATATTACCATGGTAGTTATGCATTAACCGCTTGCTTGCTGCACAGACACACACTTCACACCAGGAGGGAGCATGAGGACATTTAGTTTACACACAACTGGTATAACACACACACACACACACACACACACACACGTAAATCTGTTTATTCATTTATTTCAAGTTTGGAAATTTTGTGTCGTTTCTTTATTCTCTGTGTACGTTTAGAATGTTACAAAATTTCCAGTAAATATTTTTTTCTCCTCATAAACAAATCACAAACAACAACGAAAAAAAACTAAATTTCCCATGCTCTTAGAACTGGTGTGAGGGGAAATTTACAAAGCTTTGACAATATTTCATTATAATTGTATTCTGCCATCGCTGTTTGCAGAAATCGCTCATGAGTACAGTACTGGAAGTGATTATGTTTTTCTATGCAAAAAAAAATTATAAAAATTAATAAACAAAGCTATGCTACAACTCAGACAACACAGGTCTTTCTGATCATCTCTTTCTGTGCATGAGTTTGTCTTTGTCTTGTCATGAAGGGGTCATTTGACTAAAGATGATTTGTTTACTATATATTATACATTAGATTAGATTAGATTAGATTAGATTCAACTGTAGTGTAATTGTGCAAAGCACAGATACAGAACCAATGAAATATAGTTATCATCTAACCAGGAGATAATCACAATGACAATGTTTATAAATAAAATAACAATGTTTTATAACAAGTGTTTTATATACAGTATAATCACTGCAAGAAATAAACTCACCATGAAAACAAATCACTTGATGCTAAACAAAACATGTAAACACACAAAATCCCCCAAGTGGTTTGTTTGTTTGTGTTTGTTTGTTAGTTTGTTTGTGTTTGTTGGTGTTATTTGAAGTTTAATGAGGTTAGAAACATTCAAATCAACCCAGTATTTAGGAGAGTGCTGTCTTTAAAAGAGAAATTGAAGTGTTTTAATTTAAAAAATATGTTGTAATTTATCTATATTGTTAGCTTTAGTCTGTTTATTTCAAACACTAACTCACACTCTCACCACGTTATCCTGTATACAGGGTTGTGGGGGCCTGGAGCCTATCCCAGGAGACTTAGGTCATGAGCCAATCCATCACAGGGCACACACACACTGGGAAATTTGTCACATCAATTAGTCTAATCTGCATGTCTTTGGACTGTGGGAGGAAACTGGAGAACTCAGAGGAAACTCCACACACACAGACCCTGAAGTGGGAATCGAACCCAGACCCAGGAGGTGCAAGGAGACAGTGCTAACCACTAAGCCACCATCTGTTTATCTTTGTAAGTAAAGGGATATGAGAAGCTTAAGAATGTACTAAATTAGATCATCTTTATTATTTATTTATTTTTAAAAACCAGGAAAATTCTAAATGGCAATGAAACTAACCAAGATATAGTAGTAGTATATGTTTTTTTGATTGGTCTTTGGACGGGTGTAGTTAAGTGTAATTTCAATACCATCTAGTGGCACAAATATTCTTCATTTTTGGCCTCAGAATCGATGCCTCTTCTCAACATACTGCAGTTAGTTGGTTGACGGTATAATCATTAGTTAAATTGTCAAATAAAATTAAAAATAATCACCAAAATTAACAGCATTTGGCAGACACCCTTATCCAGAGCGACTTACGTTATACAGCCGAGCAGTTGAGGATTAAGGGCCTCGCTCAAGGGCACAAGTGGTGGTGATGGGGTTTAAACCTGGGACCTTCTGACTTGTGGTCCAATGTCTTAATTACATCACCTCTGGTTAATATGGGTTTAAAAAACACAAATATTTAACTAGCTTGTCAGTTAGCCTGATCTGCATGTCTTTGGATTGTGGGAGGAAACCGGAGAACCGGGAGGAAACCCACCATGCACAGGGAGAACATACAAACTCCACACAGACCCTGAGGCGGGAATCGAACCTGAACCCTGGAGGTGTAAGTCCATATGGCTATGCTACCATGCCACCTCCTTATGTGTCTCTTTTTATTTTATTCTGTTTTAATCTACTGTACATTCGATTTTTTTTTTTTTTTTTTTTGCATTAAACTGTATAATTTGGACCGTTACATAAATGAGTCTGCTGTCCCTGATATAAATGAGAAGCTAAATTATGATACATTTTATGCTTTTTTTGCCTTTAATACCTTCGTAGCTATTCCTCTTACTCGGTTTATGATGTGCATTGTCAAAAATCCCTCTAGATCCAGTAAAGAAGTGTGTGTGTGTGTGTGTGTGTGTGTGTGTGTGTGTGTTCTTCCTGGAGTTGGGGAATTGTCCAGCTGCTTGTGTTGATCTTATGCCTGACTCCCCCCTTCTGTTTTTATTGGTTCTCTTTCAGGACATAAGTTACTGATGATTACATCTTGAGGTTCGTACATAATAAAATGGATATCCATTTCAACCGGATTGTGTTATTCCTTATAAACCCAGGCGAGTGGGACGTTGTTTTAGTGTTCTGCAGCTTCGCTAAACAGCCACCTCACGCTGAAATCCTCCTGCACTCTCATCCTCCATCTGTCCTACCGTGACGTGGTTGACGTGACGGGTCACTGATGGAAGCGGTGCAAGTTAAATCGAATTCAAATTTTATTCATCACATACACAGTATGATATAAAGTGAAAGGCTTACACGACCGCTGATAACCGAAAAATTCTAATTCAAATAAGAATATAAAGTATAAAATAAGAATTTTTTTTTTTTTTACAACTGTAGAAAATATAGAAAAAACTTTAGCTTTAAATAACATTTACATACGGTTCCAATAATAAAATGAAACAGAATTGCAATGGAGTATAGAAACCACGTCGAGACAGGATAATGTGCTGAGTCAAGTTCAAAGTTTAAACTTATATGTAGTGTGTGTTGTGCATTGTGATGAGTACTGAGATTGTTTGTGAGAAAGCAGATCACAGAGTCAGGTCCTATGTGGTTTTATCATTGGGAGTCTGTATAGCCGTCAGGGAAGAAGCTCCTCCTCAGTCTTTCTGTGTTGGTCTTCAGGGAGCGGACGTGCTTTCCGGACCACAACAGAAGGAACAGTCCATTATTTGGGTGGTTGTGGTTCTTCACTATCTTCCAGGCCGAGTGCAGATCAGGGAGCTCGGTGCGGATGATGCGCTCGGCTGATGGCACCATCTTCTGTAGAGCTCGTCTGTCTCGCATGGTGCTGTTCCCAAACCAGGTTGTGAAGTTTCACAAGTTGTGAAGTTCCTAAGCACCTTAGAGGGCAATTTAAAGTCTCACAAATGTCTGAGGTGGTAGAGACGCTGTCAGGCATTTTTCACCGCGGTGTTGATGTGAAAGGACACATCCTGCATAATGAGGTATCTGAAGCTGTCCACTCCCTCCACTGGGCTCTTGTTGGTGTCCCTAATGTGACACAGGTTGGAATGTTTTATTTATTTCAGGAAGCACAAATGTGACAAATCAAATCTTAGCCATTTTTCTACGTGGTCCTAGATCAGACACATATATACGATACATGGTCATGTGACTTGAGTGAGAACAGGCAGATCTAAGTTCATGTGACTTTTTTTTGGCAAAACCCCAAGCTGATTTTTAAACCCAGATAATGTCGGCAGGGACATATCCATGTGCCATTTCAGAGGACAGACGTTATAAGTCACGTGTAATTATAAATGTGGACTGTCATGACATGCGGATCTGATCTGAACAAAAACAAATCGGAATTCAGCAACATGGCTTGTAATGATAATGTAGCCTCTGGATTGTTGTTATGAGCTCCTGGATGAGTCGTCTTCGTGCTCCTGGAGTAATTTTGGGGCCGGCTACTCCTGAGGAAGGTTCACCATTGTTCCCAGTCTTCTCCATTTGTAGATAATGGCTCTCACTCTGGTTCACTGGAGTCCCAAAGCCTTTCTAACCCTTTCCAGACTGATACAGGTCAATGACCTGGTTTCTCATTTGTCCTTGAATTTCTTTAGATGGTTGCATGATGTGTGATCTTTTAGCGTGCTTCAGTTTGTTCTATTTAAGTGATTTCTTGATTCAACATGTCTGGCAGTAATCAACCCTGTGTGTGGCTCAGCTTTTCAAAAATCACAGTTTACTCATGATTTACTTTTTTAAATAGGGCCAGGCAGGTGTGGACAGATTTTATTCACCTAAATAAACGAAATCATCATTCAAAAACTGCATTTTGTATTATTTGCATGTTGATGATCTCAATCATTTAAGTGTGTCAAAATTCGCAAAATACAAAAATCAAGGAAATGAGGCAAATACTTATTCCCTACACTGTATGATGATATTTTAATCAGATTTAATCGGACTCAGTAAAAACGAAACCCTAATAGCTCATATTTGTAAAAAATGAATGCGCTAATATTTCACCGCCGCGATGCCTGATGATATTTTCCGTCATCGTTCGTCAGCTCGCTTGTCAACGTGACTCATGAGTTTTGCGAGTTCGGATTTAACCTTTGCATCAACAATCCTCCTTAATGACATTTTCAATTTTGTGAAAACTAACTTGACGGATGAAAAACATAACGGGCTAAAGGAGGAGGAGAAGTGAACGAGCGCGGTGTGGTGTGTGGTTTCACTCAGACTTGGCCTTGGGATTGAACGCACCTGACTTTAATCACCCCGAGATTCATTTTCCCCTGGATAGAAGCGCGCTGGAGCTCGTGTTTGGAAAAATACAACTTTCCCCTTTTGTGGAGGAAGTCAAGTCTTATTTCTTTTTAATGAGTCAAAAACTAGCACGAGCCAACTTCTTTTATGGCATGCGAGGGTGAGCGGGTGCAGCAGCACTTGTTCGAAGTGTTGACACGAAAACCGTTTACCCAACATGCACTTAACCGTCCGTGCTCACACCGAGAAAAAGCAACACACGATCATTTATTTTTTAATGCATGTTGCGAAATACAACCTTCCATAGAACAATAACACTTCAATAGTGAGATTCCTAAAAGAAACAAAAAAAAACGAATTAACTAGTTATGTTTATGTGGACGGTATTTCTTTCGATTAGAGATTCGGGTTGATGAAGGCTGATCTGATAACTGTGTGTTTACATGCTTTGATCAGATCAGAATAAAAATAAATAAATTTGGTTCTGCTCGCTGGGAAGCGTCTAACCTGCTGTTACAGAAGAAGAAGATTTCTTCAACTTTGAGGTTAGGTTAGACGTCCCATTTTTTTTCGATAAACCCAACCATCTGAGTCATAATTGATTACAAGAGTTCGGTCTCATCTGTGATTGGTCAGACGCTTTACTCCATATGAAATGATGAGCCAATCAGTGGAGTCACAACGGATAAAAGTTCGGAGTAAAGCCAGGAAGGAGACACTTGATTGCTGTTTTTACTGATGAGGAACGGAAGCAAAACTGCCTCCTCATCTACTGTTAACCCGACAAGAAGCAAACATGCACACTAAGACTCCGAAGTAAGTCAGTGTGCCAAAAGACATCGTCAGCTAATCATATACAGCAAGTTCGAACAAAGAGCGAGTGTGAAACTCTGAGTGAAACTGGGCAAATCCGCCGCGGTCACATCTCACATGATTTGGCAATTTGAGTCGTTCGAGGTGTTTTGGGTGGCACACGTGCTTCAAGAGCAGAAGAACATCACTGTAAGACGACGAGAGATCAGGAAGACCTTCAACAAGCTCAACCCCCAAAAATGTCGAAACCATTTAGCAACTTGTACATGATAATTGTCGAAGAACAATCCACAACATTGCTGCTGTTGTCTGTTTGTCATTTACAACAGTCCGGGTGATCCTCACGTGTGATCTGAACCCCCACCGTGTTACTGCCCAGGCTGCTGACCCAGGATCAGAAGGAACATCGAGCCGATCGATGTCTGCCAAGACCTCCGTCAGTGCCGTGGATGACCTGTCCTTTATGTCAAGGATAATAACCGGTGACGAAACTCGGGTGTATGGCTCCTGAGTGTATGGGCGAGACCCTTCACAGTGGAAGAGCCCATCCTCTCCAATGGCGAGGCAGATCTGCAGCGTGATCGAGTGCATGCTCATCGGCTTTTCCCACATTCGCAGCGCTGTGCATAGAGAATTTGTCCCCAGGAACCAGTGCGTCAATAGCAAATTCCACTGCCAGGTTCTAAGGAGAGACGGACAGCGAAAAAACAAAGCCGTATAAACAGAGCTAATCTCAAAAACTTTTTGATACCATTTTGTAATAAAGGTGTACACCTCCGTCTCATTCAGACTGAAAATCCATTCCAGTCATGTTAGACTTCCAATTGTGGTTCATTCCAATCATGTCCTATCCAATGATTGTGCTACAATTTGTAATAAAACATCTGTGAGTAAACCACACTAGACTTGTATGACATCATAAAAAGTACGTCCAAAACACACAGTATGAATAATTTTCCCGGCATTAGTGGGTGTGTGTATCCCAAACTGACGGCAGCTACACACAGATGAGTCACTTTGTTTGTTGTTAGCAGGTTTTTTCTTTTAGTTTGAGACACGGCCGTTGAATTTGTTGATGTCGCCATGGGTGTAGCCCTTACACATGGCTAGATGACTAGATGGCTGGAGTTTTTTTTGTTTTGTTTTATTGGAACTCCCACCGAGGCAGCATGGTGGCTTAGTGATTAGCACTGATGCCTCGGACTTCCAGTCTGTTTGAGTGGAGTTTGCATGTTCTCCACAGAAGAATTTGAATGATTAGCATGAGAAAGAACGTAAGAGTGTACGCAATGGAAATCTAGCCTTTCCCATTAATTCAGGGATATTTTCATGACTGAGTAAAAACGTGCCGGCAAACTGATTTTCCTTCCTATAAAAATAAAATATTGCACCAGTAAGACGTGATATAAAGCACAAACAGAAAGATCTAGTAAAGTAATAAACCAGCAAGATGCTACAATAATTATTAGCCCACACTGAGACTAAAAGCTAAATTATCACGACGTGTTTCATCCACAGAGGAGCCCTAACCGATCCACAGACGTAATGCCTTCCAGATTTTTGGACGGTAAAATTAAAAAAATTTTAAGAAAAGCACTTTTCTCAACTTTCACCCATGGAATGTATAATAAGGTAACACATGATGAACTTAAAGCTCGATTTATAACAACGCTGTTAACGATTAGAGATGTTAGAATGAGTTGCCATAAACTACTGGGAAGCTTCACCCAGCAGTAAAAACCACTTGATGTGGAATCTGGAGATCAGTGTAAAGATGTTAACAGGTGTGTGTTGGTCATGTCTGATTGATCGTTGATGTACTAAGCTACTACACAGTTTGGCCCCCAAAAAGAAAAGGAAAACAAGTAATAAATTGGGTTAAAAACTCTCCAACACATTACTAAAACCTGGAAGAATAATGCGGAACCGTCAACTTCATGGAAGAAATGTGATTAGGAACAAAAAAAATCATGAGGAGAGATCATTTAAACCCTTGGTGTAGATACATCTTTAAAAAAAATCCATCCATCTAGGAGCCTCTGTGGTCCAACTAGGAACCATGGAGGCCAGTGGTGACTGTTGTATTTATTCCCATTTTTACAACCCTGGTAGGACCTCCGGTCAACATACACACGCTACGGGCAATTTGGGAACGCCACTAAGCCTAATCTGCATGTCTTTGGACTGTGGAAGGAAACTGGAGAGGAAACCCACTAAGCATGGGGAGAACATGCAAACTCTGTGAGGTGGGACTCAAATCCTGACGGTGCAAGGTGACAATGCTAACCACCGTACCACCATAGATAATACAAATCATAGCTATAGTTTAATAGTGAAAGTAAGACAGCGGGTGACACGGTGGTGTAGTGGTTAGCGCTCTCGCCTTGCACCTCTAGGGTCTGGGTTTGACTCCCATGTAGAGTGAACTTGCACTCCTAATGTATTGAAGCATGGTGGCAGGGAGTTTCCCAAAGAAAACTAATTACGAGAAATCAATATGGGCGCATTAACCCGAGTATTTAAATGTGGGTGCAAATATTTTTTAACAAAATTAGCAGTGAGGGAGTAGCTCCAGTAATGAGCAGTCGCCCCCAAGGGCCTCGAACACACTAGTCTTACTGCAGAGCAGCTCCAAAGAAAACAGACGGCCTCCTCCACTCCCGGGCCTTTGGGATTTTTTTTTTTCCAGAAAAAGCTGAAACTCACAGCGGGGGAAATTTGAGCTTGATTCATGAAAGTGCTGAGAATATCTTCTCAGAAACATTTTAATTACAGCTGCAGCTGTTATGATCATTAACGTCTTTATGTGCCCTATTCAGTGGTTAGTGTCTCAGTCTCTCTGTATTGACACAAGCCGGTTTAAAAGAAACCATAAGGGATGAAGAAGTGAACAGGACATCCATCTGTCTATCTATCAGTCATTCTAATAATCATTTATATATTGATTATCTATCCGTCTGTCTATTTTTATAATTATTGCGTTAGGACACAACTTACAGGGGTGCTTTCATCTATTTATCCATCTATCCATCTATCCATCTATCTATCTATCTATTTATATGCCTGTCTGTCTGTCTATCTATCTATCTATCTATCTATCTATCTATCTATCTATCTATCTATCTATCTGTCTGTCTATCTATCTATCTATCTATCTATCTATATGTCTATCTATCTATCTATCTATCTATCTATCTATCTATCTATCTGTATGTCTATCTATCTATCTATCTATCTATCTATCTGTATGTCTATCTATCTATCTATCTATCTATCTATCTATCTATCTATCTGTCTATCTATCTATCTATCTATCTATCTATCTATCTGCCTGTCTATCTATCTATCTATATGCCTGTCTATCTATCTATCTATCTATCTATCTATCTATCTATCTGCCTATCTATCTATCTATCTATCTATCTATCTATCTATCTATCTGCCTGTCTATCTATCTATCTATCTATCTATCTATCTATCTATATGCCTATCTATCTATCTATCTATCTACAGTATCTATCTATCCATCTATCTATCTATCTATTTATCTGTCTATCTATCTATCTATCTATCTATCTATCTCTCTCTCTCTCTCTCTCTCTCTCTCTCCCTCTCTCTCTCTCTCTGCCTCTAGTACACACTCCTCTATGCAGCTGGCAGCAGATAAAACCATTGTGATTAGCAGCGAGTGAAGCCGGGATGATGCGACACCGCACACCCGTAAGTCCTGACCCTCTCACCGTCAGCTCGACCGGTTTAGCAGAAACGAAGAGCAGACTTGTTGAATATGTTTATATCACTCACATTACTTTATCCTCTGTTTTCATAACTAGTTCAAAAACCCTAGAGTCCAAACCGCTGCAGTAGCATGTAATGGAACATAATTGTGGTATTTATGGTGGGCGATTTTACACCTAAAACACAATAATTACTCAAACTGTAAATATGTTACAGCTCTGTTGTACTGCACGTTGCATGGCAGTTATGTTTTATTAGGCGTTTTATTATAGGCATTAAGTTTCAATAAAAGGCTAAATCAGGCCTGACTGGGACGAATCACAGACCATCAGACCCTTATCAGCCCCGGCTAAGCGTCTTTTTTCCTTCTTTTTATATCATATTGCAGTAAGTGCTTGGAGAATGAGAGAAAGGCACGATATGCACAGACAGTGTCATTTATTTACTAACGACTCTGCACAGTGGAAGCACCTCATGGTGGCACCGCGACTGTTTTCCTTAACCCAGTTTAGACTTTACAGCTTTAGAAGTTTCAAAGAGACGTCGTCCCCTTGATGTTTTTTTTTTCTCCTTCATTCTTTGTGCCTGCTTGCTGTGTTTTATGAATTTAATATCTTAATTTAATGAAAGTGATGGGAAAGCCTTGTAAAAACACACAGCGAAAGTAATAAGCTCCAGATGTCTTAACAAAGCACCGCAATTCTCCATGGACTCGTTTCTCTCTCAAAAGCAATCCTGATCGAGCCACGCCGGCGTTAAAAAAAAAACGAAAAGTGCTGTTTTATTAAACTGACCGGACCTTTTTACTGACCACCTGGGGTGTTTGTGAGATAGTTTTGTCATAAATTACAGTCTGTGCTCTTGAAGATACCTTTTATACACAAACACACACACACGCACACACACACATATACACAAACACTTGTAAATGAATGTCTATTGGCTGCGACCATATCAGCTAAGTTAGTAGATGTATGCAGTATATTTATATTATTGGGGGGGGTCACCTTTTCACATAGCACCAAGTGTGATAAATGTATGCAATAAATGAAATCCTCATTAAATAAACTACATTTTGTATTTATTTAGGTTATGTTTGTGTAATATTAAATTTGTTTGATAATCTCAATATTTTAAGTCAATATTTTAATATGCAAAAAGGATCAGAAAGGGGGCAAATACTTTTTCGCAGCACTTTCCTTATCTATTAGATAATTTACTGTATATATCAGTTATATGCCTGTCTATCTATCCTTTTAACTTATTTATCTGGTAGTCCATCTAGTCGACAATCTATCTATCTATCTATCTATCTATCTATCTATCTATCTATCTATCTATCACAATGTCTCTGTATTGTTTATCTATGTATCCTTGTATTCCACGCACAGTAATGCACAGTCTGTAAAAAGGATCTGGACACGACTAAAATCCCAGCGTTACTCAACTAATAAAAACATTACACACCTCCTCATAAAAACCAGAATCCAGTCCAGGTTTTCATTTAATGACTACGATACTGTAGGTCCTGAAGCACTTTACAATCCAACACTACAAACCTTGCACTTTTCCCCTTAAGGATGACCTCAGAATAAAGATTATGCTTTTCACCGCACATAGAAATGATTACGGATTACAGTCCGTTTCTGGGATTTTATAAGCATGGGTCATTTAAAGCACTGGTTCTCAAAATGTGTTGTGGGGTACATGCGTGTGTCATGTGATTAAAATCCCACAACATCTCTTGGAGGTCTTGGAGTCGCTCTGACCTGGGGGTAGTGGTGGCTCAGACGGCTAAGGCATGAGCAAATTTTTTCTGCTTCAGGAAAAAAATCATTCACTCTGTGTCTAATACATCACACTCACTTCCAGCTTCCCTTTGTAACAAGATAATGTAACTGTAGCTACTGTGACGAGAGCCAAATTGTAAAGGACTGGGTCAGAGCAGCTCCATAATGTCACAGCTGATCGGTGTACAACCCACTATTATTAAAGTTATTTGATTTTATTTGTTATTGTGTGTAATTTACGTAGTACAGTATATAACCTGGTGACCTGGCTAATAAACATTAACAAATAAATCCTGAGACAATCAATGGATTTTATCCCACAATTAAAGGGATCCTTGGCTCCAGAAAGTTTAAAGGGGATGTATTTTGACGGGTATCAGACGGGTCTCAAGTGTGCGTAGAAACAAAACACATGAGGAACGAAATCATTTATGCTTTTTGTCTTTTTTTCTGTTTTTGTATTGACTGGGGTTTAAACAAACCAATTAGATTTTCTCCCTAATGTGACCTCATGTAAGAACAGGTGCCCCCCCCCCTCCCACCCCCAAGACATTTTGCTCAACTGTTCATTGGTGTTTCAAAATTCCCTATAGTGTGTGAGTGAGTACTGTATGTGTGTGTGCTTGTGTGCCCTGCCATGGACTTGCACCCCGTCCAGGGTACCCCACCATGTGCCCTGAGTCCCCTGAGATTGGTTTCAGGCCCCACCTGACCCTGTGCAGGATAAATAGTATAAAATATGTTATAAATTATATAATATATGAATGATAGAGTAGGATTTCAACTGGAGCATTAAGAGACACAATACGGGACCTTTAAGAACCCTGGTTTTAAAGTGTCATGTTGATTTAGGTAACGAGCAGAACAAATCATTGTGGAGCTCAACTCCAGAGTCAAGATACTGACGACTTCCAGGAACCGAGCACAGTTATATACTCTCTCTCTCTCTCTCTCTGTCTCTGTCTCTCTCTCTCAATATGCATCTAGTTTCTGGGCTTGGCGTACCGCTACTGACGTCATCAAGCCCTTGTTAGTGTCTCTGACTTTGTATTGGGATCCATTCCAACCTTGTGTTGATTTAGGTGCAGGCTTTTTACCCACACGCACCTTCGCACTAACACTAACAGTTAAAGTGACTGTCATATGAAACGCCTTCAGATTTTTCCATAACCACGACACACAGCTGTTGTCCTGAAGTCTACAATGTCCATGTAAGGGAAGACAGATTTTCAAAAGCTACAGAATTTAGACACTATCGGATACGTGCCATTTTAAACATGACAGAAATACTTAAACTTCAGAATCGTTCGAAGAAGCAGTTTTTGAGACACGTCTATCTCTCTCTCTTTCTCTCTCTGACACACACAGCCAAAGTTTATGTTCTCAGAGTGAACAAGTCCATAGCTTTAAAAGGTTTAAGTGTTTTTTTTAAAGAAGTCAAACACATTTTAAAGAGCAGCTATTATGCACAATCACATTTAAAATAACTTCATATGGGCCACAACAAGTGTGACCTCATATGAGAAGATACCCTCCCCCCGTCTTGTTGCTCAGCTCCACCCAGCTCTGCTCATATGACACTATAGACACTGAAATGGCACGTTTGTAGAGGAATGCAACATAGGCAGTTTGAAATATTTTTAAAAAATGCATTAACTTAACTTTACTAAAGTATTAGTAAAATGTGGGACGTTTTAGATTCAGTAACACCACTCTTCTGATCCAAAAAGATTGATTTGACACACACACACACACACACACACACACCCGTCTGTGAATCTGTATCCCCTCTGTAATCACTCAGCTCTGATTGTGTTTAAATCAGACTCATTAGTTACAGACATGTACACTTTCGCATACAGTATAAATACACATGACAAAGAGACGCAACTCACACTAATCACTCTGAGTGATATATCTAAAAAATTCACAATCATGATATTGGCTCTCACATATGGTCACATTCATGCACACTTTCAAGCATATTTGCACCCCCCCCCCCTCCCCCGTCCCCCGTCATTTTTCTTTATTTACAAAAAAATCCATATTTTCTATATTATTTTCTATTGCACAGAATATTTTTATTCTTGTACAAAAATATTTTTTACTTATTTAACCTAGCAAAAAAAAATTCTATTGTATCATTATTATTATTATTATTTATTTATTTATTTATTATAAATAATTACTTTACTTAATTACTTTAATTACTTTATTAAATAAGCTTTCACTTTTAAGGTCGCTGGCGGTCATGTCAGCATTTCACTGCATATCGTACTGTGGATGATTGTATATGTGACAAATAAAATTTGAATTTGAGTGTCATTTTGAAATCAAGGCCTCCAGCCATCAAATACCTGGAAAATTTTTAAAAATAATTTCAAATAATTTTAAACACAGAAGAGTCAAAATATTAGCCACATTATGTGTAAAATCGTTTTGGAATCATATACCCACTTCAATATGAAAAATCTACGCCTCTCTTCTGACGGTGACATGATAGCATCAACAATGATGTGACAGCTGACATCTTTGGTGGAAACATACTGTAGTGTCATAAATAATAAAATATTAATAAAAGATCATAGATACCAACAGTCGATGTGTGTATACTGTACATTTTTGGGTGCCGCACAGCCACTGAGAAGCAGGGCATCCTTAGTGCAGTCCCAGGTCTGGGGAAAAGGGTGGCGTGAGCCTGGAAGGGCATCTGGCATAAAACCTGCACCAATAACTTGAAAAAGCCCCTCAGTCACAATGACTGTAAAAAAAAAAAAAAAAAAATCTCCTTTTGTGATTCCTAAAAAATATATAGGCCTATATAAAATAATAAATACATCAACAAATAAATAAACAAATAAATTGTGCCTGTTTTGGATGTGCTCATGATCAGCTCATGATTCATTAGTCTTTCACTAGTATTTATTAGTTTTTACCTCCTTCACTTGGTTTAAACATTATAAACGTATTGTGCCAGTGGTTCACAGTTCTCTAGTGTTCGATCCTTGTAGTTGAGAGATGTGAACAGTTTGGCCAGGAGGGGGCGTACACTCCATGTGTTTCCCATCTCAATGCTCAGTAGCGACTGAACACACAGTCACGACACTCTACACACAGAAACCCAACAGTAACTCGACTAATCTTATAACACTAAAATAATTCCCTTGTTGTTTTACCTGATGAAAATTTCTGCTTGCGTCACTCAACTAGCAAATTTATAGGAAGCGCATTATTAAACTGGATTATTAAACACAAGTTTTTCTGTCATAAAGTGTATTTATATGGGTTTTTGTATCCTACCTGTTAATATAAACAGGTCTGTCTATTCTCTTCCTCATTAACAAGGTCCATTTAAAAGAATAATTTAAAATGTATTTATCATAATCATAATCATAATAATTCTCTAGTAGACGTTAGACAGTAAATCCTGAGACATCAAAAATCTTGGTACATTTTTGTAATACAGTACATAAACCAGGCCAATCTGATGGTTTATATTAATAAAGATTATTTTATGTTTGGAAATGTTTGGTCTTGTTTAATGTTCAAAGTCATTAAAACTATGAAAAAGCAAATAGAATCATGTAATTAAGTCGAGCGATACGAAAGGCCACCATTGAACAATAGGACTATTTTAGTCCCTCTATCTGAAAAACTAAGAATATGTTGGAAAAACTTTTCAAGTGTAGTCGCATAAAAACATCAAACGCTTTGATGAAACTGACTCTCATCAGGGACGTCCCAGAAGACCTACCTCTGCTGCGGAGATGTTTAAGAGTCACCAGCTTTAGAAATCACCAATCAAGCATCTCAACATCTCAACATCAACAGTTTGGAGTGTCTTCAAGTGTCATTTTGAATGTCTTCAAGATTGTTCTCCATCCATCCATCCATCCATCCATCTAGGAACCCGTGTAGTCTGATTTTATGACTGTGGTAGGACCTCTGGTCAACAGTCACACATTCATTTACAGACTACGAGCAATTTGGGAACGCCAATGTGCCTAATCTGCATGGGAGGAAACCAAAATACCCAGGGGAAACCCACCAAGCACGTAATCGAACCCGTACCCTGGAGGTGCAGGGCCACAATGCTAACCACTAAGCCGGGATTGTTCTTTGATGTAGAAAATTGATTTAAAACTAATAAAAGAAATAAAGACCAGGGAATTAGGTGTGTGCAGTTTTAATATTCCTTTTCCTTGTTGTTGTCTAGACAATGAGCAGCAGAATATGCAGAAACATAATAATAATAATAATAATAATAATAATAATAATAATAATGAGCATCACAAACTGTAAACGTGAATGTTTCACACCTTAGTTATTGATAAATTATATAAATGTTCAAATGATTCAAAATTATAGATCTATAATAATAATAATAATAATAATAATAATAATAAACAATTATGATGTCAAGGGTCGGGGTCAGGAAAAATGCATAATGTTCATTTTGAGCATAGAGCAAAGTGCAAGACCTATAATCTTCAATCACAAATCTTTAGCTGTACACATGGTCATTTAGTATAAAAGAACGAATCCATTGTATATCCTTCATTCAAGCAACAACCTTGTACTTTACAGCATTCACACAAAGTCCACATCAGACATCCGCTAGACGTTGTAATGAAGTGCTCCGAGTTTAATGTGTGTTCCCTTTAAATTACAGGTTGGTGCATTTCACTCCTTCTTGTGTCTCCACCTCGAATGCTTTGTTTTCGTTTCCTACACACACCTCCAGTTCAGGATCCTGTTCATCCCTGCAGAGGGGAAGGAGAAAAAACGTTGTTTAAATTACAATATGTCTCAGGAATGTCTCGGGTATAGACCACAGATTAGAAATAGACCAACACTTGAACCTTGGAGGTTGGTTAATCATTATGTTAATCACTGTGCTTTGGCCAGAGTGGTATACACGCGCGTGTGTGTGTGTGTGTTTGTGTGTGTGTGTGTGTGTGTGTGTGTCATGGACGTGATTTGGTGCCTGTACCAGACCTTGCAAGGGCGTCCAAGCAAGTGCAAAGATAACATCATATCACTTAATGGGCCGTAAAAGCTCCCTAAGCTGCAGAACAGCTTGGCCATGTGGGAATCGATCACTGCCATGTGGTTCCTTTAAATCCAAATTTTAAAAAAATATCATCATAGAGGAAGGGTGTGTTATTTTTTGATAAAGAAAACCTTAACCTCATGACCCCACTGTACATAGAAATATCTGTAATTCAAGACTAACCAGAATATTTATATTTATATTATATTTATAATTATATATTTCAATACTATATATTGTGAGAATAATTGAACACAGTTATTATAGTATTATGTGTGGGTAAGTTATAAAAACTCCCTTTATTTCTCTATATAATCTCCTGCTACACTAACCCACTTATCCCAGCGTTTCACTTTCACTTCGCTTGGACACCATCAAGGTGGACAGTTTTCTCAATAAGTCATGATCGGACTGCCTGTCTGATTCACGTCTAAAACTCTGGCCTCCCAGGAACTCCTTATTTTTTCATTTAAATCACAGCGACTTGCCGATAATTACGCATAGTGCTTTACCTTTATAGTTTAACTTACTGTTAAGGAATGTCCATGAGACAAGCTAGTTTCTGTTTACTATCAATTACATTCGAGCAGCTATAACTTTCCTCACCGGTTCCCTCGTTTAAAACCTTGTCTTGGGCGCTCTCCTTATGGGGAACCATTAAAGAGGCCAGATTAAGATGCTTTGGACGTGCGCAGAAGGGGTTAGAGATGCCAGGCAGAAGGAGAAGAGGAAATCTGAAGAGGAGGTTTATGGAGGTGGTGAGGGAGGAGGACATGCAGGAGGTTGGAGTGACATTGGAAGATGTGATAGACAGAGTTAGACGGAGACAAATGGTCCACTGTGGTGACCTCTCACAGGAACAGCTGAAAGACTAACAACAACTTGTACCAGCAGCATCAATAACCACCAGTGACCCAGGACCTCTGGCAGCCATGCATGCCCGCGCCTACATCATACTGTATCTGACAGATGGCGTGACATGCTTTGGATCGTGAGCCCTAATCATACTGGTACAAGGTAACATTAATGACGGTGTCGACTTTGACGATGCACCTACTGTACTCGCTCGGGAGTGTTCTTGACTTGGCTGGATCTTGTGTAGAAATGTTCCCAAAGTGAGAATTCTCAGATCGTCCACTTTATTTGTCTTTCAAATGGTTTAATTGGTCATTACTTATCTCTCTGATAGGTCTGTTTTCTCTTTCTGCTTAATGAGAAGAAGAAGATTGAAATATTGAATATAACATACAAGGGTAACGATGTACAGTATACTCACGTGTCTTTCTTGAAAAACACCCTTTTCAGAATGAGGAGGATGAAGACGATGAAGAGGAAGCCGGCCACCGCTGCCAGTCCCACTACCGCGTTGGTCAGCAACCCTTTCCCCTGGGTGGTGGTGGTGCTGGCCCTCAGACCGCCTGTGTGGGTTCACATACATGAAAAGTTCATAATTATCATACAGATGTTTGCCAACTAATTGCAACGTAACCATGATCTTTCTCCTGCTTAGTCAGAATGATCTATAGAGTATATAGTTACTGCTCATTTTCAGGGTCTTGTATGATGGACGGTCCATGTTAAACATTTGAAATCAATTGAAGTCATTTAAACTTTACGTAAAAAGTTTCATATTTTTTGGAGCGACTCAGGAAACCATAAAATATCAAATGAAAAAAATATATTTTTTTACCAGTGTTTGCCTGGCAGATTGAGACAAGCAGCATTAAGCAAGCGAGGACGCTCCTGAGGGACGACATGACGGCTTCGTGTTCTCCACTGACTGTCAGGTTTCAGTTTGATAGCGGTGAATGTGCATGTGTCTGTGAAGAGCAAAGGGCAGCGACAGTGAGGACTGGAGCATGTTACTTTTATACCCTCACTGCACACACACACATACACACACACCACAGGTTAATCTGATCGAGTTCCTTGTAATTGCGCTGTAAAGATAAATAGCTCAGCTTTTACTGCTACAGATTGGAGCAGCGCATTAACCCATGAGCAGAGGCGTGTTTTATAGTTTCATTATACATCAGTGTTCATTGGAGCTGGGAGCCAAGGTACAAAGTATAAATAACTTATTCTGTATTTTATATTCATTCTGTTCTTACGTACATATAATCTCCTCTAACACACACACACACAGATATATATATATTGTAGCGTTTTTAACGCCGGAAAGGATGGAGGAGAGACGAGTTATCTTACTTGCTGCCCAATGCAAATGGCTGGAAGTACTTTATTCACGTCACAGGTGAACCAGCAGCATAAACAACAACAACACATCACACATACCCTGGCTGAAGCCAGTAACCCAAACACCTTCTCCCAACAGGGTGAACACATAACAGCCCCTCCCGCAAAGCATGATGGTTCCCAAGCGAAACCCCGCCCCCGCCACACTGCCCCCACCCGAGCTGTGACCGTCCCCGGTCACCATGGCGCACTCAGTCCAACAGACGTGATGGGGGTCGGCGCCGGCGTTGGGAACGCCGGAGTCTGGTTGCGGAAGAAGGGGGCCCGTCGCCCCCCTCCTGAGGCGGACTGGCCTCCACAGAATCCGACGATGCCCTGGCGTGGGGCTGATAAGGAGCCAGACGGTCCCGGTGGAGCACGACCAGTCGCGACCGCCCCGTCAACCGCACCCGGTAGACCACATCAGAGAGCTGTGCGACGATCGTGCTGGGACCCACCCAGTGCGACATAAGCTTAGGTGAGAGCCCCCTTTTCCTTCCGGGGGAATACACCCAAACCTGCTCCCCAGCAGCAAAGTCTCGCCCCCGGCTGCGAGTATCGTACGCGCGGCGCTGCTTAACCCCGGCGTCCGCCAAGTGTCTACGCGCCAATTCGTGGACACGGGACAGTTTGTCTTTTAATGAGCAAAAATACTCCAAACCTGGTTTCGTGGGTAAATCCACTTGTGGAGGGGGCCCGAACACTAGATCCACAGGCGTGCGCAACTCGCGACCGAACATTAACGCAGCTGGCGTCAGTTGCGAGGACTCCTGCACCGCTGTACGATACGCCCAAACCACGAGGGGCAAATGCTCGTCCCAGTCTTTTTGCCGGTCGCTGGTCAGCACGGCGAGTTGGGTGGTGAGTGTTCGGTTGAACCGTTCCACGAGGCCGTCACTTTGTGGATGCAGGGGCGTGGTGCGGGTCTTTTTCACCCCGAGGCGCTCGCACACCGCCGCAAACACCTCCGCCTCGAAGTTACGCCCCTGATCGCTGTGCAACTGCTTCAGGGCGCCGAATCGGCTGAACACCTCATCCACCAGCACTCGAGCCGTGGTGGAAGCGCTCTGATCCGGAACAGCGAACGCCTCCGGCCACTTAGTGAAATAATCCATGGCCACCAGCACATAACGATTCCCGCGATCAGAGATGGGAAACGGCCCCAGAATGTCCACGCCCATACGTTCCACGGGCGCCCCCACCCGAAAGTCTTGCAAGGGTGCTCGCGAGCGCTGGGTAGGGCCCTTCTTTGCCGTGCAGACATCGCATCTGTGAACAAAAAGTTCGCTATCAGTATGACAACCCGGCCAGTAGAACCGAGCACGCAACCGCCGCAGTGTCTTAGTTACCCCAAAGTGTCCCGAACCTGCGTGCCCATGAACCATCCCCAGCACACATGCCTGCAAAGTCCGCGGCACCAGCAGCTGAAAAGATTCGCCAGCGCCACACGGCCGTTCCCACTGGCGGTAGAGTAAACCCCCCCGCAACGCTAGTCGGTGAAACTGCGAGTGGAGAGCTTTTTCTTCTGGTCCCAGGTGGGCAATGGCGGCATAATCCGGTCTCTGGCCCGCGTTAACCCAACCTAATACCGGCTGCAGCGCCGGGTCCTTCTCCTGCTCGACTATTAGCTGATCGCCGTCCATCTGTGGCAAAGGGGAAACGACCACCGGCGATGGTTTAGGTGCCGCAGTGACTCGGCTGCACGCTGGCTCGGACGGCCGATTACCGACGGGGGCTTCGGAAGACTGCGCAGGGAGAATGTTCTGATTCACGGGGGTCGGGGTGTGTTCGATGTCGTGACCACCCACACGCTCTTCAACCCGCTCGCAGTGTCGACAACGCTCTTTGCTGCACGGCCGGCGGGATAACGCATCGGCGTTAGCATGCAATTTTCCCGCTCGGTGCTGAACGGTAAAGTGATAGTCCTGCAACCGCTCGAGCCAACGCGCTAACTGCCCCTCGGGCTCTTTAAAACTAAGCAGCCACACTAGCGAAGCGTGATCGGTCCGCAGCAAGAAGGATTGCCCGTATAAATACGGCCTAAAATGCTTAAGGGCCGCGACGACCGCTAGCAGCTCGCGCCGCGTGACGCAGTAATTCTTCTCCGGCCCAGACAACGCGCGGCTGAAGTAAGCGACAACACGCTCTTTGCCCCCGGCAACCTGAGACAGGACGGCCCCCAGCCCTACATCGCTCGCGTCCGTGTCGAGAATAAACGTACGAGCTATATCAGGATATTCGAGAACGGGCGACGTAACCAGAGCTTCCCGTAACCGAGTGAACGCACGCGCGTGCTCCCTGTCCCAGCGAAACGGCTGGTTCTTTCTCGTGAGCGCGTGCAGCGGGCTGGCGATCGTAGCAAAATCCCTCACGAACCGGCGATAGTACGACGCTAACCCGAGAAAGGTGCGTAGCTACGACACATTTGACGGCTCAGGCCAATTCTGTACCGCGCAATTTTAGCTGGATCGGTGGCAATCCCTTGAGCGCTAATGACGTGTCCCAGAAAGACAGTTTCTTGCTGCAACAACTGGCACTTTTTGGGATTGAGCCGCAAATTCGCCAGCCGGATAGCTAGAAACACCTCCCGTAGGTTAGCTAGCGTGACCGCAAAATCCTTGCCGTGCACCAATAAATCGTCTAAGTAGACGACACAACGGTTGCGAGGGATCTCTGCCAACACTCTCTCCATCAACCGTTCGAACGTAGCGGGAGCGTTGCAGAGGCCGAACGGCATGCGCCGAAACTGCCGCTAACCGGAGGTGCTCGCGAAGCCGGTACGGCCGGATTCCCCGAAGGAACGCGCAACGAGCTAGCTCTTCCTGCTGGCCGTGTCCGAAATCCGGGTAGCCCTGGCGCGCGAGAGATCGCAGGTCCATGGCGAACGCCCCTAGTGGCTCAGAGGCGCTGCCGCTCTTTGCCCGCGCTGGCCCCATCAGGGAGGGTCTTCTTCCTCCTCAGCTGCTCTACTACTCGGCGGCCTATTTGGATCCTCCGGATTTCCTCCGGGGTGCGCTCCAACTCGCGACTCTCCATAATCCCACTTCTGACACCAATGTAGCGTTTTTAACGCCGGAAAGGATGGTGGAGAGACGAGTTATCTTACTTGCTGCCCAATGCAAATGGCTGGGAGTACTTTATTCACGTCACAGGTGAACCAGCAGCATAAACAACAACAACACATCACACATACCCTGGCTGAAGCCAGTAACCCAAACACCTTCTCCCAACAGGGTGAACACATAACAGCCCCTCCCGCAAAGCATGATGGTTCCCAAGCGAAACCCCGCCCCCGCCACAATATATATATATACTGTATACAGTGTTCCCAACCGCAGATACAAACGCGTATCTATGAACATTTATACACTGCAGTGCACCAAATACCAATATTTACAATTCTATACAATATTCTCAGTGAATGTATAAAATGGCTAATGTCCTGTATACTGTATGTGTGCGTGTTTGTGTGTGTGTGTGTGTATGTGTGTGTGGGTTGGGGACACTGTTTACAGTATATACCTCACCGGTTTCAGTGAATCAGTCCGGGAGTCCGATGTAAAACTGTCCTAATGGAGAATAATCCTAATTTTGGAAAAAAATCCTCAACAAGATTTCACAGTCCAATATGGTGAAAAAACGTCTCTGAGTCAAAATGACGTCCGAGATTCCTCTCACGATTTAAAGGCGCAGAGACAACGCTGTTACATTTCACATTTCACTGTGAGATTCATTTCCTTAGGTGCAGTTACTGTTTTGGAAAAAGGGGACAGAGATTTAGTCAAGTGGATCGCTATGCTTTACATTGTATATTTATGTCAAAGGTGACAAGACTCACTTTGTCAGACTTAAGAACAAATCCAACTTACAAACATGCTCCTGAAACTGAGCTTGTTCTTAAGTCAGGGACTCCCTGTGTATGTGTGTGCGTGTTGGGGTGCAGGGGAAATGTTTCTGCCTCACCAGTTTCAGTGTATAAGTCCCGGAAGCAAAATGATAGAAAATGTCTGTCCTGTAAAGCTGTCCTGATGATGAATAATCCTAATTTCGGAAAATCTTTCATGTAGGTGTTATCCCTTCCTCCTGTATTCAGGGTCGTAGGGACATGGAGCCGATCCCAGGAGACTTAGGGCACAAGGCAGGGTACACCCTGGACAGGCTGCCAATCCATCACTGGGCACACACACTAGGTGCCATTCGGAACACCAATTAACCTAACCTGCATATCTCTGGACTGTGAGAGGAAACCCATCAAGCATGGGGAGAAGATGCAAACTCACACAGAGAGGGGAATTGAACCCAGACCCTGGAGGTGCAAGGCAACAGTGCTAACCACTACACCACCATGCTGCCTACTCAGTACATAATCAGTGCATATATAATAATAAATAAAGTGCATATGCAAAAAACCACAGATTGTTGCACACCCAGAACTCCAGAACTGTCGGAGCTGCTGTTAAAAAAATTTAACACCTTCTGACCAATTAGAATCGATATTTTAAAAAAATTGTGGTATAAAATGGAAAATCTTGAATCACAGCTTTCACTTTTATCATTTTTAATGCTCTTCTGCTTGGATGAGAAGTGTGTGTGTGTCCGTGTGAATGTGTGTGTGTGTGTGCGCAGGTTTTAATTCAGTTTGACGACAACAGTGTCTAATCCTTCTTTGTCCCAAACCCAAACTTTCCCCTAACACACACACGCTTCCATGTCTACCTAATGTTTCAAAAATGATGAATAGTTTTAAAACTAGATAATTGAATTTGCTTAATAAACCAACACAGGCACACAGAGTCACATCGACAGTTTGATATTTATTACATACAAAGAAAAACAATGAAAAGAAACATACAATATGGACAGTTAGTGTGGCTTAAACTGTGAAATGATCTAAAAGAAGGTGGGTTTGATTGTAGCCTTGATCAGCTGTGGGGATGTAGCTCAGTGGTAGAGCGCATGCTTCGCATGTATGAGGTCCTGGGTTCAATCCCCAGCATCTCCATGAAAAAGCACATTTTAACAGGAGAGCAAAAATAGTCCAAGCCTACATACACAGGTGAGAAATACATCACAGCTGTAAATCACAGTCAGTTACCTCGAAACCTTGTTCATTTACTGTATTTAAAGTAATAAAAATTATGATTTACTTAGCAACTTATGTATTCGGCCCAAACACAGTATCCATTTTTTTTATGTTATACAATACAGAAAATGTGTGTGTGTGCCAAAGAAGCTTCTTCTGAAGTTTATTTCTAGTTCTAAAGTTTCAAAGTTTCAAGTTATGCAACATAGAAGTAACAAATCTTGCTTCTTAAAAATTTCAAGTTGCTAACTTTAGCTGTTTGGGAGAGATGACTTTATGTCTCGCTTCAAACAATATTCATTCTAAATGTAAATTATTCATATTTTTTTTATAATTATTGATAGTAAACTTGATGTAAGCTCCTAGATGCATATGACCTATAAGAAAAAAGTTGCTAAAATCGATTTTTGGTAAAAGCTCACAATAGCAAAAAATCTGTAGTGTCCGTAACCATGTCAGATTTATGTTGCAATATCTTAACAATTTAGCATCTTAGTATAATACACTTTTTCAGGTTTATGTCTTTTAATGTGAAATCTAATTCGAAGTTTCATCTAAAAGACAGTTAGGATCATTAAAAGATTTGAATTTAAAAAAGTTACAGACACTACAGACATAAAAGGGCGTGAAATTGTATTTGTTTCTTTTCATCTGATAAAAATATAAATGTGTTGCATATTTACCAAAAACAAAGCTGGCATCCGGAGATAAGAAGCATTAAGTATTATGAAAAATAGTGTTATATGATCCTGACTGAAAATTTACTTTTTATCTCCTGTAGGTGAGACACTTTTCAGCACCGGTACCATGTTTTGGCCGGATGCTTATAATAATGTGGACGTTAGAGAAAAGTGTTACTAGACACACTTTTACAGATGGAGCATTTATGTATAGCTGAGGTTCTGCACACATCTAAAAGAGGTTAAAGCTAACTCCTGAATAAAGTCCTGTTTAAAAGCACGTTGTTAAACCTGGACAGGTTTAGGAGGGGTTTTGTTCAGCAGGTCAGACAGCAGGAGAAATCTAAAACCACTGGAATTTATTTGGTATATTTTGGGGAAATTCTAACACTGTGGTCAGGCTGTTAGTAAAAGCTGAACTCCTGGACTGTTCTTGTCTCCGCTGGTGGATCTGTGACTATTTTTCTCTCCGGCTTTCCTCTCTTCTGCTCTGTCTTCCTGTCCAAAAGACCCCACCACCACTTCATCTTCCGCTTCATTCTCCTTCAGGTCCGGGCCGAGTAGCCAATCTGCTAGGAAATGCAGACAATCATTATTGGTGCTTTAACCCTTTCAGGCTTAGTCTTCTCACTTTTGACTGTTTTTAGGGAAATATATAAAGATTTGTGTTGTTTTCTACAGTAGATTCATTGCAAATTCTCTTTTCAGTGCAGCTGAGCTACCTGTCCAACATCGTACAATACATTATACAGCAGTCCTAACATATGTACAATTATGTCAAGGATACTATTATACAAGAGGCGTGAAATCATAAAATTTTGATTGTGCAGTTACTGGTTTTTTTTGCGATTGTCCCTTTATTTCTCTATCTAATCCCCTGCTTCACTAATGCACTTATCCCAGCGTTTCATTAGTGCTTGGACACCAGCAAGGTAGAAAGTTTTCTCAGGACACAGGAACCATGCTTCACATCTGAAACGCTGGCCTCCCAGGAACTCCTTTAATGCCAGGACTGTACGGGGGATGTGGAAATAACTCCCAGCCGAGATCCTGTAATGCGTAAGTGGCGTTGGTAAATGAGTGTGTGTACAGTTCACGCATACAGATGCGTCTCTTGTGCAATTTGGAGACAAGTTATCCATCGATTTTCAAGGATCAGGTGCTCCACTAGCTGAATGTTTACTGGATCCACTTCGGCTGGGGTCGTGACTCGCAGACCTACGGCCTTCTTTAAACCGTCAAAAAAAAACTTTATATCAAAAAATATCTTGATCTGATTTGGCTTTTTAATCATTTTGCATAAAAGGGCTTGTTTTTATTTAGAAAAGGTATTTTAATGTTAATGTTAAGCATTATTTACACCTAAATCCTGATCTTGGCGTGCATGCAGTAATTTAATGTTTAATCCGACCCGTCCTGCATTAACCGGGCTAATCCAGTGCTAAGACGCAGGACATCTCGCTGACGCTGATGTTCCGTGGTAAGTATTCGCTGATGACGCCTTTTATGAAGGTGAAAACTGTGTTATGCTGTACAGGGTATTGGGGGGGCTCTGAAGCCTATTGCAGGAGACTTAGGGCACAGGGAGGGGTACATTCTGGACAAGGTGCCAATCCACGCAAGCATATACACTCACAATTATACGCACACTACGGGCAATTTGGGAAAGCCAATTAGGCTAATGTGAATGACTTTGGAAGAAAAACGAAGTACCCGGAGGAAACCCACCGAGAACATGCAAACTCCATGTATACAGTTCCAGAGGCGCAAGGCCCTAGTGCTAACCAAGGTGTAAAAATGATTGACATTTACAAAAGATTTTAACCCACTTGCGGAAGAGACGCATCTGTCCATCATTTGCATATTACGGGAACTCGGCTGGGAGTTAATGCCACACCCCTGTACAGTCCTGACCTCACTCCCAGCCATTTCCACATGTTCGGGGCGTTAAAGGAGTTCCTGGGAGGCCAGGGTTTCAAACTGTAAAATATCATTCTAATACTGTCCAAACTTCTCAGCAGACTAGAGCTTACTTGCGGATTCCACTTGAACCATGGAACCATTGGCAACCATTGGTGGTAGTAGACAACATTTACCTGCCAGATCATGGGCCAGATCCTTAATCAGATGACCAGTGATGCCGTAGGTGCCCGCAATAATCATGACCAGCCCTATGAGGATGTACAGCACATGTTTGGGCAGAATGATGATGGCGTCTCGGGCAGGTGGGATATAGCTGGAGAAGTAGTGTTCATCCTGATTTACTGCCTCCTGAAGGAGATGTCTCAAAACAGGATGTCGGGTTGAACCATTGTGGATCTCTTTATACTGGAATTCGGGGCGTGGCATGGCTCCAGCACAGCTTAGAGTGAATTCCTGTTCCAACATTCGGTCATCAGTTATAATTCATGTACTGTACAGCAGATGGGAGGTTAAATGAGTAGAAGGTGAGATGATGAAGGAGGTGACATTTGGTGGTATGGATGATGGATGACGGATGACTGAGTGATTCTGATTTCTGCTTGGAGCTTCTGCATTTGTGAGCAATTTCCTTTTGTGACAAATTTTTTATTTTACCTTACCTCTATAGTGTAGATTTGAGCTGTAACCATAAAAACGCTCCCCTACATATGAACGAGTTCCGTTCCAAGAGCTTGTTCATAAGTCGAATTTGTTTGCAAGTCCACTTATATATACATGTATATTACCACGTACTGTATATCACAGTACAGTTTAATAATGGCACAGCAGACTTCGTATGTTGCATGATTTTGTTCTTGTTTTTTAATATCTCAATTTCTCACAATTATTTTTACTTTCATCTCCATTGTTATTGCTTGGTGCTTCTTAGCAGTACCAGCTTCATTAACGCTGCTTTTACGCTTCCTTCTGGACATCCTGGGCTTTTGGGGACACCACAACCACTTGCAAAGAATGCATGCTGCACACATTTGGCAATGTATTTCAAACATTTGATCTAACTTCCATGATTGAACATGAGCAAGCGCATGTTCGTATCTTCAAAAATTCGTAACTCAAATGTTCGTATGTAGGCGACTTACTGTACTGAACATCATGTGAACACCTTACCTACTGCTGGTATTTATTTTCCTATTTAGTGTTACCCAGAAGAGGATGGGTCTCATTTTAATTCTGGTTCCTCTGAAAGTTCCTTTGAAAGTTTTTCTTACCGTTGTTGTTCATTTGGGATTTAAATCTACAGGCAGCAATAACATCATGAGCTAGAATGAAAAATATCCTTGGCACATTTATGATGGTTCACAAAGCTGGCATTTTAACCCTAGAGGTGCGAGACCACAGTGCTAACCACTACACCACCATGCCGCCTGGCAGGGTTTATATTTTATTTAAAAATGAATTTAAAAAAAGCCATCCTGTTTAGACCACACCCACATCAAGCTTGGAATCTGAATACAGTTGTGACTATTTAGAGCAATAAACATGTCCAGACAGTGGCATTGCATCCCATTCAGATTCACGCACTCTTCCACACCTGGGGCAATGTAGCAAGGCTAATTCACTTTCTAGCATTTGGGAGAAAACCCAAGAACCTAAAGGAATCCCATGCAGAACCAAACTCCACACAGATAGCATCCCAAAGTCAGGATGCGATCATGTAACTGGAACCAGCCCACCACCAAGTAAGAAACAGAAACGATCTGCATGCTTTCATTAACACACACACACACACACCCATAAATGAAGATGCTGCTCACTCAGACAGGGACGTTCTCCGCAGATACTGGTGCTGCTTTAATCTTCTTGCAGAACACCTGGGACAGCAGGAAGTTCCACAGAATGACCGAGAGCGAGGTGTTGGTTGTTATGATGGCGACCATGAGAGGATGCATGTCTGAAAGTCTTCCTTCTTCCTTACTCTTACTAACCGACGGGCCGGCTTTCTGGACACTGTGGCGTGCTAACGGATGTGTCCGCGGCTCTTGGCTGTTTCTTATCCTCTCACAGTTGACCTCAATCTCCACCTAAACCTACTCATCCATCCTTTCTGACCTTCCTGCATGCACACAAGTCTCACTAATCCACACAATCACAGCAGACACATTCACAGCTCCACGTTTCTCCTCACGGTGATCAAGATGTACAAATTGCTTTAGATTTAATCCATCAATAGAGTTTGATTAAAATCTAATACTGTTATTCCAAGTGAAAGCATTATAGCAGTTTATTATTTAAAGGAAGTCTCCAGCATTTTTTTTTTTAATAAAATCTAATGTCTGTCCAGAAAAGTGTTGAGAAAGGAATGTTTTCTTCTTTTTATTTATTCTTTTGTCTTTATTCCATTCTTTCCATTTAAAATTTTTTTCTGTACCGGTCCGTTCTATGCATTACTTTCTTTATGATCTGTGCTGTTCTGTTCTTTCCGTTCTCTCCCATTAATTTATGTCCCTTTTTTTTTCTTTTCATTCCCCCTCTTTCTTCTTTTCCATTATGTTCTTTTAACTCCATTCTGTTAGATCAACTTTTTCTTTGATCCTTGTTCTATTTCCTTCGTTCTTTTTTGTTCTCTTTTAGTTCCATTTAATGTCTGTTTTTCATCTCCTTCATTTTATTCTGTTTCTTTCCATTCTTCCATTTCATTCTGTTCTTTTTTATTGTGCTTCATTGTTTTGTTTGTTTATTTTTTATTTTGTCATTTGCTTTGTTCTTTTTTATTTCATTAGTTTTATCCTTTTATCCTATGCCTTTAGTTTTTCTTTTTTACTTGTTTCCATTCATTTTTTTTTGTTTTCTTTTATTTATTTTTCTCTTCTGTTCTTTTTGGTCTGTTTTTCTGTTCATCCTGTTTTGTTCCCTTATTAAAAAAAAATTATATTCATCAATCATTTTCTCTTTTGTTCTGTCCTTTTAATTATTTTTGCTTAAGTTTTTCCATTTGTTCTTTTTATAGTAATGTTTCATAGTTTGCAATCACTTTCTTGGTAGTGAGATTTTTTTTCATTGTTCTTTTCATCTTTTCATCCTGTTCCAGTCCACTACATTTGTTTCCTACCATGCTTCTTCACAGTGCTTACATTCTGCCCTACAACAATAACGTCCTCACAGACATGCAAAAAATAAACACCCAGTCATAATGTCTGTAATGTGTTGCCATTATTACGGCTACTAAAGGTTTCCTTCTTCGCAGATTGTAATAGACCCATGTTCAAGTCTGAAAGTGTAAACCTAGGCAAGTTGTTGCTCATAAAGAGAAGCAGCTAAAGGAAAGTCAACCAAGTAATGATAAAGAGTGACATTGAAGTCAAACAAGGACTTAATGAATGAAGGCAAGAAAGTGATGGACATTCACAAAAGACTACAGTACGGTGATGAGACTCTTAGCCGCAGTAGAACATTTGAATGGTGCAAACGTTTTATTGCCACATCCCCGGTACAGTCCTGACCTCGCTGCTCCAAGACATTTCCACATATTTGGGCCATTAAAGGAGTTCCTGGGAGGCCAGTGGTAAAGCAAGCAGTCTGATCATGGCTCAGATATACTTGAGAAAACTTTCTACCTTGATGGTGTCCAAGCACTAGTGAAACACTGGGATGAGTGTATTAGTGTAGCAGGAGATTATAGAGAAATAAAAAGAGTTTTCACTCTCAGAATTGTGTTTTGTTATTCTGTAGAATCAAAAGTCCCGCTTTGACTTGAATGCCTATTGTATTAATAGCTAAACCCAGTTTGCTCAAAAATCTAACAAATACTGGTGCATTCATTTTTTCACTAAACCTCTTGCATGCCTGTGTGGTGCACTTATACTGAACTAATACTGTACTTTGTCCCCCTGTCCTTGTACAGGACATGCAGAGACCGTACAGTAGAGCAATTAAACCTTATCTAAAAAATATCCAAACGAATCCTTCAGACTCGGCACCTAGGAACGAGATCGTGATGAAATGTAGAGATGAGGACAGAACGGAGAGAAGCGTGCAGTCACTGATGAGTGAAATGATTATGGAGCCCTAATAAACTCGGGCTGATTAATTTGAGATTGAAGAAGGGCATGATTTTAAAAATAGATTTTTCATAAATGAACATATAAAGAAAAAGAAAAATCTTAGCAATCTGAAATATCTTAAATTTACACAATTTTTTACTGATATTTCTCTTGTTACTAAAATCATTAAGCCAATTTAGACTTGATGTCAAGCATTTATATTTGTAGCAAGATGATAAATACTGTATATTCTCAAATATAAACAACAAAAACCATTTCAAGCTTGAAATCAGGTAAGATGTCTCGAAATGATGGTGAGAAATACCGTATTACATCATTTTTCCTTTCGGCCAAAACACAGTATTCCTGCTGATTTTGATTTTTGTTATTTATGTTATACATATAATACAGAAAATCTCTGTGTGCCAAAGAAGCTACTTCTGTCTGAAGTTGAACATGGATGTGACCAAACTTATTTCAGACATTTTGGAGAGATCTTATATATAATTATTTATTATATTGCCAAAATTTTTTTTACCATTTTAGGATAAAACACTTTTTCAGGTTTTTGTCTTTTCATGTGAAATCTAAATCAGCCAAGTTTCATCTGAATGACAGTTAAGATCGTTAAAAGATTCGAATTTAAAAAAGTTCCGGACACTACAGACATAAAAGGGCATGAAACTGTATTTAGCAAATGTGTTTCTTTTTATCTGATAAAAATATAAATGTGTTGCATATTTACAAAAAAATGAAGAAGCATGGATCAGGAAATAAAAAGCATTAAGTATTATAGAAAACTATATATAGGTACTTTTTCTCCTTGATCAGACACTTTTTATCACCTATACCATGTTTTGACCGATTATTCATGATTTCTTATCTTAATGTCAGTTTTTCTGCATTGTGTATGACCGAGAAGGAAAATAAAACTAGATATCAACTTTACCTTTTTTCTTTTTTTCTATTTGACTTCTGTCCTTTGAAGTCGTCCCCCTGAGCGGTTGACCTCGAGGAGATCTCGTATACGGCGTCTGGATGAAACCAGGGTATTTTTTGCAATCTGTTAACACATGAAGAGTGAAAGGACAGAAGCGAGCACTGTGTGTAAGTCTGAGTCGGTGTTCAGTCGAGAAATCTGTGCGGTTTAATCTTCGCTTCGGCCAAAATAAGCCATAATACCCTGAGAGAGAGGGAGAGGGAAATCGAGCTCAGCCAGTATTGTGTGTGTGTGTGTGTCCTGATAGAAAGCAGATGCTTTTAGTTATTACTGGTGAAGACGAATTATCTGAAGCTAAATCGCTGATGATCTGAAATGAGTTTACTGGTGAACATAAAAACAAATACGTAAAAAATAAAAATAAAAAGATCCACTCCAAACTCCTCTCGGAGAATCTTCTTTCACTCTGGATCGTCCTCGTCTTCGGTCTTGGTGCAGAAGGCTTGTGTTAGGATGTAGGCCCAGTAACCAACAGTGATGGAGGAGTTGATGAACAGGATGCCGATCATCATGGGGTGCAGCATGCTTGGTCCGATCGCAGTCCCAGCTCCAGGTTTCTGTCAAGGCTTCGGTTTCTCTGCAGCTTCTTGAAGACCTTAATTCCTTTCTAATGCTTATGATTTTAAAAAGGTTCATCCCAGGACATGCTGAGTGCTCAAAAAAAATCCTTTCTTGTCCTAGTGAAGGAAAACAAAGACCAATCAGTATAAGAAGGTATTAGTTGTATAAGTCTCTATAACAGACTGAGAGATGAAGCTCCTTTTTTTAGGATTAAATGAAACTTTGCGGTAACAAATAGTTTTTAACTAGCTAACCAGCTGGGAGTTCATTTCAGATTACACACTGCGTGGACGTAAAAATCCGAACTGATGAGACGGACCCCTGGCTGTGCGGGATTAGCTACGCTTACGCGGCTTTATCCTCCTGCTCAAGGGGGGAAAATCCCTGATTATCAGCACCGTAAGCGCCTTTGTGTTGCGTGAACGCATTTGGTCTAAAAGCATCAGCTTTAGAGAGTCAGCACAACCATACGCCATGTCTTTATTACTCAGCATCCAATCAACCACAATCATACAGACAAGATATGAAACCCTTAAAGTCCGAAAAGCTGTGATTTTTTTTGTATTTTAATATTACTGTGAAAAAGTCTTAGATGTCATATTATCTTCAGTACAAATTGTGTTATATATACTGTATATACTGTATCATGTCTGTATTATGTCCACTATTTCAAAACATACCTGTAAAATTTTATTTTAATTTAAAAAATAAATAAATAAATAAAAATTTTTAGATATGCTGTGCTCAGTAAAAATACAGCTTTTTTTTGCATTTAATTTAAAGTTAAATGTTAAAAATGTATTTGAAATCAGTTTCTATTGTTTAAATGCTGTGATTGGTTTTTAAGTGAGAAACCAGTGACATTTAATTACGCGTGTTCAATTCAGTTGTGAAGCCAAGGTATAAAACTTTCGACTTATGACTCAACTTTTATGGTTTAAAGTCTTAAAATTGCAACAGAATCAGAACAAAAATAACAAACTAGTCGATCCTCGTTGTAATAAATATAAAAACGAAAAGGCGTCTCTTATCCATATGTACTGGACATGCCCAAATTTGGAAAAATTCTGGAGGGATGTCTTTAAAATCTTGTCGTATATATTGAAATGCAATCCTGAACCAGACCCCCTGATTGCTCTTTTTGGCAACACAGATGAGGAAGATAAGTGAGCTGAAGATAAACTCCAGCGAAACGGCGTTCGCAGAATGGCTTCTCAGAATTCTCTCAGAGAGCTCCTATCTTAGTTTTAAAAATCCTAGCTGGGAGTCCTAGACTAAAAGTGATTTAGGAAACTTCTCCGAGCGATTTTGAGTTTGAAAAGGACAAAAACCTTTATGTTAGTGAGGAGGTGTGGTCGACCCCGTTGCTAGGGATGATGCAGGAATTCAAGGAATGTGATTGGTTGATAAAAAATAACCTCTGTAAAGGTCTTAAAATGGGCTCTTTGAGAACATAGAACATATGATAATAGAATAGACAGTGAGATCATAATGTTTGTTTATAAAGAAAAACTGTATAATCATGACTACAGGCAACTTTATTGCGAAGTTTCTGTTATGGGCTAAATATCTTAAAGTTAATTAAAACAGCCAAATGTTGAAAATGGGTCTGAAACCAATTTCCACGCAGTCGTTACCATATTTAAGTTCTCACATTTATTTATCATACTGATTTTATTACTCGTGATCCATTTCAGGGCCCGTATTCACAAACCTTTTTAAGCCTAAAAGTTGCTCCTAGTGATGGAATTCTAAGAAAATTCTTAGAATTATGACATTTTCTTAGAATTTCCCCTTAAATTTAGGATTAAATCTTAGTCAAGATAAAAATGATTCACAATGATTCTTAGCCCTAAAAACAGCTCCTAACCCTAGGTTATTTTTTTTTATTAACCAATCACAGTCCTTGAATTGCTGCATCATCTCTAGCAACAGGGTCGACCACACCCCCTCACTAAGATAAAGGTTTTTGTACCTTATTTAAAGTTGCTCTAAGAAGTTTTCTAAATCACTTTTAGTCTAAGACTCCCAGCTAGGACATTTTAGGCTAAGATAGGAGCTCTCTGAGAGAATTCTGAGAAGCTTTGTGAATTCAGGCCCAGATTGATGGGAGCAAAACGGCTCAGCTTTTACCAGTTCACATGAGTACAGTCGATTCCAAGAGAGATGGAAGGAAGTAAAAACATTTTCTCTGCTATAGAAACTCTTAAGCCTATTAACAGTCCTTCTCTCTACTTTTAACAATTTTTACCTTGGGAACTGTTTTTAGGGCTAAGATGTTTAGTGAATCATTTTTATCTTGACTAAGATTTAATCCTAAATTTAAGGGGAAATTCTAAGAAAATGTCATAATCCTAAGAATTTTGTGAATAGGGACAACTTTTAGGCTTAAAACTCTCATGGACTACATCCATGTGTGGATATATTTGTTCCTTGATGGGTAACATTTTCACACGTTAAGTAAAGACTCCTCGAATACATACAACAGACGTGTAGAGAGACTTTCTAAACGCGCTGCACAAATTGCTTTGGCTAAACAAACATCGTAAACACTTTACTATTCAGGCACTAAAACACAAATTATACCCTTACTGTGACTGTTTGGAGTGAAATATAAAGCAAATAAACCTTAAACTAATCGACTCCTATCTTAAAAAGTGAGCAGGACAAAAGAAGCAGAATAGATGCTCTTTTTTGGGGGGAATTTATTGTCATTTCAAAAAAACAGAAGCAGCACAAAAGAAATAACCAGATGACCTTGTCAAACATCATGATCCTGATTTAGGAATAAATAATCTGATCTCAGTGCGATCAGAACCTGGAGAAGCTGTAAGGACTGCCGCGCCCGCGCTCTCATCAGTCACAGCGACACTGGACAATCAGTCCCTATAATCCTAATCTAGAATATGTCCTCAGGGTGTGTTATGTCATTCCCTGACGTTGTGTGAGCAGCAGTTTGTGGAGGTGAGGTCGGCTGGTTCACGTGCCTCAGAGGAAGCCACGTCATAGTCTTCGTCCTCCCAGGGTGATAGCTGTCTCCTTGATCTGAGAGTGTCCTAACAAAGAGACAGGTGGGAACTGGCAACGACTAAATTAGGAAGAAAAATCAGGACGGGAAAAATCCACTCGGCCCTGTTAACTTGTATATTCTTAATCATTTTAATCCAACAATGATTAATATTCACGTCTATTTTTTTTTTTTTACATAAACACAACAACGTCATGTCTCACCCAAAAAATATATATTCAGGTTTATATATTTCTCAGTAAATGTAAATGTAAAGTAAATGTCTCACAGATTTACTTGGTAACAGTTTCGGCTGAGTATTCGTCCCTATAAGGACGCCAAGGTCCTAAAGTTCTAACGGGTCACTGAGCGGCGTTCACTCGGAGCAGTCCGTCTGCATACTGGAACTGGCCGCTGTTCTCGTACTCCAGCATGTCCAGCGCGACCTCGCAGCTCTCCTTCACCACGCGTTCGCTGTCCCCGAGGTAGCGCTGCAGGATGGGCAGACACGCGTCCTGCCCGATGGATCCAAGCGCCTCGGCGCACTCGTGCCGCACCATGGGGTTCTCGGTCTCGTTCTCCAGAGCGGCGCGCAGCTGAGGGATGCTCGCCCCATGCTGCATCTGTCCCAACACGTAGCCGATCTCGTGACGGAATAAAGCACTGCTGCACTGCAGGCCTGCAGGAAAACGAAGACAGAAAGGACAGATATCATCATTCTTTTTATCTATAAGGAAATTCCTAAAATACCTGGACAATCATCTTTTTTTTCTTTCTTTAGACTAATTCTAAGGAGAAAATCCTCGACCCTTCCTCACCGTCTCCCAGAGCGAGCACGGCCTCCTCGCTGCCAAGGTTCCTCAGTGCGAACATGGCTCTGTAGCGCTCGAACAGGGGCAGGCTCTCGTCCAGGAGCTGCGTTCTGAGCTCGGGAACGCTCTTCCTCTGCGCTGGAGGAGCGGGGTCCACCGAGGAGTAAGGGTTCGTGTCTGCAGCCTCCGATTTCTCAGCATTACCGCCGTTCATCAGCCACTCCAGCCTCCTGACAGCCAGCTGACACGTCTCTGCCACCTGCACATCAACACACACACACACACACAGGGCTCAGTGCATGTCAGAGAAAGGAAATAGGGTAATATATCTATTCTACTCTTTAGGTATAATAAAAATGTTAAGTCAGTCTATATATCATTTTATTTCTAATGTAAAACATAAAGATACCTCAACAACCGGGTCTTCTGAGTACCGTTTCAGTAACTCCATCACTTTTGGATTCCCAATAGCTCCCAAGGCTTCACCTGGAAATATGTACAAAGTCATCTCACTTTCAACAACTCCTCCAATAAGAGCCACATTAGAACACACAGCTCGATCAGATCAATCCCAAGAAAACTGAAGATTTCCACCTGCTTCGTGTCGGACCATAGGCTCCTGCTTGGGGTCTCTCAGTACCTTCTCGAGGACAGGAATGGCTCGCTCGTCCTGCATCTGCCCCAGGCAGTACGCCAGCTCGTGTTTGAGAAGCACGGACTCGTCCGAGAAAGCCTCGCTGATCCACCTGACCGCCTCGGCTCCGCCCAGGTTCCGAAGAGTGAACAGAGCCCGGAAACGAGCGGCAAGCTCCTGCTGGCTGTCCACAAGGATGCGTCCCACCGCGGCCATATCCTGATCGCTCGCCATGACGCCCTAAAAATAATAGATGAAATAAAATATCACATTCAATTTCAAATTTTATTTGTCACATACACAGTACGATATGCAGTGAAATGCTTAGGGGATAAAGTTTGTAAGTGACGTCTTTTTCAATATTCATAAAAAAAAAAAAGAAGAAATTCAAGATATGCAGCACTATCAGAGGATAGACACAGAGGCAGCCAAGAATAGTTTTATGTTTATTCGTAATATTAACATTATTTTGGTATATTATACCATAATATTATATACAGTATATCAATATATAATGTATACCAATGAATTTAGTATTGAAATATTTATACAAAGTTTTTCTTTTCCTGAAGTGTAATCAGTGATATTATTATTATATTTGAGGTTGAAGCCCACGTACATGTCTGTGTGTCTCTCTGTACAGCAGAACTTACTGTCTAACTTATTAATACAAAGAAATCCCATTCTGTAAGGTTGAGTATCTTACGCCTTGTTTACACTAAGTTGTCCTTCTTTGATGGTCAAACAAATACACTCTTCGGAGAGTGAATCACAGATGAGAAATGGAAAAAGTAGATAAAAGGATAAAGATGAAGTTTTGTCTTAAAACCACTCCAGCGTGTTAAAATTCACTTATACCACTTCAGCGCTGTTATTTCAGCCAAAGTGAAAATATGAACTAATCCCAGTCAAAATATTCACTTTATCTTTTCTAATTAATATCTATTGGTGCAGGTGTTTGTTTACATTGAGACAGTAGCGCATTAGTAGGTTATTTTACAGTAGATTATTAAATCCCACACATAACTGTTCATAACATAAACATTCTGATTTCACTTATGTTGCAGGTTAAATAAATTTCAGGCAGATTATATATATATAAAGACTGCTAAATTATATTACAGACATCCAGAGATGACATTTTCTGAGACTGGTTTCTGGTCCATCAATGTAAAGACAATTATTAAAAGAGTGAATTCTGGCCAAATATACAGAGAAAACCTTTTTATTTATTTATTTTCTTATCATAAATGTCACGTGATCATCAGTAACTTCTTCAGACTTACTGCAGGTTGATTAATGACAGGAGGTGTGAGCAGTAAAGTTGATCTGCTGATCCAGTAGAGACCTAGCTAATAAAAAAAACAAAAAAAATTATTAAAAACCATTAAAGGTGTAACCAGCATCAGTGTTAATTATTGATGTGACGTCATCCCTTTAACTGTAACAGCCATGCCTCGTGAAGATGAGAGAATTTAACACAGTTTCGGTTCGTGATCCTCTTCATCAGTTCAACACATAAAACTTAACCAGGCTGTTGGTAATACTGTGTAACATAAAGAAGAAGAAAAAATACTCACTAATAATAACAACACGAGTTTTCTGCTAACATGTTAACATCCAACTCTCCATGCTGTTACTTCCGGAAGAAAAAAGTTTTATTCATGGGTTTATGAAGACGGTTTAAACGCGACTTGGTGCGCTGTTGCCACCTACCGGCCTGGAGGAATGATAACGTATCCTAAAGTAATTTTAGAGAAAATAAAATACCATTTTTATTTTTCTTCTTCTTCGTCGTCGTCTTATTATTATTATTATTATTATTATTATGTTTTTTCTTAATTCTAGAAACATAATAGTATGTCAAAGTATCAATAATTTTTGTCATCAAATTACTGGAAAAAATTGCAAAGAGGATGGAAATGGCAGTAGTAAATACTTTCTTCCAGAAGAGGCAGGACCATAGGGTGACATATAAGAGTGGAGGTAGAAGCGCTCAGGTGGACTACATCTTGTGTTGGTGTTGTAATCTGAAAGAGATCAGTGACTGTTGGTAGGGGAGAGTGTAGCCAGACAACACAGGGTGGTGGTGTGTAAAATAACTACAGCCAATGTGATCCGGGAGACAGGTAGGAGGGTACAAGGAGACTTGGAGGTGGAAAGAGGAAGTCCAGGAGTGTATACAGGGAAAGAGGCTAGCTAAGAAGAAGTGGGACTCTGAGAGGTCTGAAGAGAGTAGACAGGAGTACAGGGAGATGCAGCGTAAGGTGAAGGTAGAGGTGGCAAAGGCCAAACAAAGAGCATATGAGGACTTGTATGCCAGGCTAGACAGTAAGGAGGGTGAGGTGGATCTGTACAGGTTGGCGAGGCAGAAAGATAGAGATGGGAAGGATGTGCAGCATGTTAGAGTGATTAAAGATAAGAGATGAAAATGTACTCGCAAGTGCCAGGAGGGTGATGGGAAAATGGAGGGAGAACTTTAAAGAGTTAATGAATAAGGAAACTGAAAGAGAACAAAGAGTAGAAGACGTGACTGTTGTGGAGCAGGAAGTAGCAAATATCAGTAAGTGTGAGGTGAGAAGGGCGTTGAGGAGGATGAAGAGTGGAAAGGCTGTTGGTCCTGATGACATACCTGTGGAGGTACGGCAGTGCTTAGGAGAGGTGGCAGTAGAGTTTCTGACTAGTTTCTTTAACAAGATCTTGGAGAGCGAGAGGATTCCAGAGGAATGGAGGAGAAGTGTATTGGTGCCCATCTTTAAGAACAAGGGAGATGTGCAAAGCTGTGGCAATTACAGAGGCATAAAACTGCCGAGCCAGAGGTAAGCATTTGTGAGCAGCAATATGGTTTCATTCCTAGAAAGAGTACAACACATGCGGTATTTGCTTTGAGGATGCTGGAACAGGGAGTTGCATTGTGTCTTTAGAGATTTAGAGTAAACGTACGACAGGGTGCCGAGAGAGGAGCTGTGGTGTTGGATGAGGAACTCTGGAGTGGCAGAATAAGATAGTGACTGTAATACAGTGGTGAGATGTGCTGTAGGTGTGACAGAAGAGTTCAAGGTGGAGGTGGGTCTGCATAAAGGATAGGATCTAAGCCCCTGTGGCGACACCTGAAAGGGAACAGCCGAAAGACAAAGAAGGAGACGTTACTGGGGAAAAAATGTATTACATCAACAGGCCGCTAGATGGCGACGCGGGGTTTAATTATGGCCGTATGGATTTGACGTTGTTTTAAAATAGAAATATAAAATAAATTACATACATACATTCATTTTTAAATATATTGCATAATAAATTGTTTACTTAAATAATAAAATTATATATACTGTATATTGCTTTTTTGTGAATTGTTGAGAGGTGAGGTTATGAAAACAATATATTTTTTATTCATTTGTAATTAGTTAGTTTTTAAAAATATATATATATATCTCCCTTATGTTAAATTAATTCGTCCTGAGAGAGAGAGAAAGAGAGAGAGAGAGAACCACAGAAGCTGCTCGGTTCATTACTGTGAGTCGACTCTTCATCTGTAAGAACCGATTCAGTGAACCGAACGCCCCTGAAATGATTCACACATTAAACATTACATTTAAACTTCGCTTTTACGCAGTTTTAATGCTCATCATCAGGTTCAAAACCGCCTTTAAATAAATGTCCTTTTTACATTTTATATAATATGTAAAGAAAAGTAAAGAGAAGTTTAGTGCAGTATCCATGGTAACGCGACATCCTTTGTTTTGTTTCAAAATTTCGTGACGTCACCATTTCAAATTCTGCTGACCCACAATCCTTCGCGACGGCGTCAGTGAGAAAAAAAAAACACAGAGCTAGCAGAGCTAGCGAGATGCAAAGCGAGCTTTTCTAGCTTGGTAGCAAATTCATAATTTTTTAAAAATATATATATTTAAGAAACGAAATTCTTTGGAGGAAGAAAATATTTTCTGTGAATATTAATCGAATTGAGAGAGAGAGAGAAAGAAAAAGAAAGAGAGCGCGCGAGGTGAGTTGTGTAAAATGATTAGCTGAATAGATTTAGCGTTTAGCTTAGCGGATTGATTAGCATTAGCACTAGTTTGTGTTTAATTATCTATATAACTGTTCATTTAATTATTTTATGGTTGTTTAGAATTATTTAGCTGAATAAATAAATACAATTCCCAAAATGTCTTAGCATTGCTAATAACCCTGAGCTAGCCCAGTAAGAAAACCGGTTTTAACAAAAGAGCCGCCGGGGTTCGAGCTATTTAAAGGGCTATCTTAGCTATTCAACACTAATTCGAGTTGTTTAGTCATTTCTGATGATAACATAAGATTTAACAGCACACGATCTGATTTATTTATTTTCTAACCGGAAACAGCTGTAGTAGAGAAAACATTTCCTTATATGGCACACATTAATCAGCTTCACACTCCTGCTGTCAGTTTGTTTCTGCTTCATTTCTTATACACTGCATCCATTTCAGCTTCGTCCTGAAACAAACAGCTCTTTTATGTATTTTAATTCATAATCCATATCAGTGAGTGATTTGAAGCAGCCAGGCTGAACAGTTGTTTTTACACTGTTTATAGCCTGCTGGAACAGGTGTATGTGTGTGTGTGTGTATGTTCGTGAGAAAGAGAGATTGTAGCTTGGGTTTGCTTTATAGCTCAGAGCTCAATTTAACCCTCCATATGTATTTCATATGCACAAGAATAGTTCTTACTGACAGCGAAAACCAGCTTTGTGAATTAAGGTCAGATGTAAAACCTGTCATATGATTTTTTGTTTTTTTGTTTGTTTGTTAATAGGTGAGATCTTAAAGTTGAACAACTCCATAAGACACATTCAAAATATTATTATTTCTGGTGCTAATTTGACGTTTCTATGTAGGTGATTAAAGCATTAATTAAGACAAAGTCTCATTTAGGTTCTTTTCATGAATCTTCATTTAAGAGCTTGTTATACTGACATCTAGTGGACAACCTTTGTATAGCAAATATCCCTAACGTTGAAAGAAACTTAATTAACATAGACAGCTGCAAGTGGCGAGACGGTGGCAAAGTGGTTAGCACAGTGGTCTCAAAATCTACAGTGTCAAGGGTTTGATTCCTGCCTCGTGGTCTATTTGCGTGGAATTTTCATGTTATCTCCTTGCTTGGTGGGTTTCCTTCGGGTACTCGGGGTTCCTCCCACAGTCCAAAGACATGCAGGTTAGGTTAATCAGCGGTCCCAAATTTACCGCAGTGTATATGTGTGCATAAGATGGATTGGCACCCTGTCCAGAGTGTGTCCTGCCCCGTGCTCTAAGTCTCCTGGGATAGGTTTTGTACCAATAATTGGTATAGACGATGGATTAATGCCTGAATGTTAAAGCTATGCTGTGCAAAGTTCAAAAAACAAAAGCGAGGTTCAGGAGTATCATAGTGGTTTACGCACTAAGGCCCTCAGTCATTAACTGCTCAATGTATAATGAGATAAAATGCAAGTCGCTCTGGATAAAGACATCTGTCAAACGCCGTTAATGGAAAAAGAAATAAAACCTTTGACTTCTTTTAATGTTTTTGTTGTTGTTGTTTTTTAAGTTCATGACTCGCGTCACTTTAAGTTTACAACTTATGTGCAACTTGCTTCCATCTACTCTCATGTATGACTCATGACATCACTTTGCTCACCATGATGAGCGTCATATTAATGAGAAATCCGGCGTAGAACTGGGGGAAACGTCAAACTCCCAGAATGCAAGTGGGCAAGCATTGAGCATGAGGGTTGAAGTGAGCTGATGAGGGAGTTCATAAAGATTAATCCTCATGATGTTCAATACAATGTGAATGCCTTCATCCAGTGTTACTTGCAGATCTTAATGATGATTATTTATTATGTATTTTAAATCCAAATACAGTTCGGTACCAGAACCACAGCTGACCTCCTTCTTCTTCTCCTCCCTGACGGATCTCCTAAATGGATCAGGACTACGAGCGCCGCCTTCTGCGGCAGATCAACGTCCAGAATGACAACTCCAGCCCCATCGTGAGTGTCATGTTTTTTTTTTTTTTTAGTTTTTTTTACATCCCTTCAGATTCGACACAATCTTTTTAACGATAGTTAATCAGCAAAAATGCATGGCTCAGGTTGTTTTAAGTTTTCCAAGCAACCCTGTTTACGTGGTTTCTGATACTTTGTACCGCAGTGGTATTGAATTCCTTAATCTGATTGGTCAGAAGGTGCTGACATTGTTACAACTAAAGCTTTTACAAATATTGGGTTTATATGAATGTGCTTGTTTAGCTGCATCTTAACCACGGATAAACAAGAATGTGTTCAGGGCGGACAAATTTCTGCACCCCCACCAACCCCCCCCCCAAAAACAAACAAAGAAAACACCCATTACACTTGCATGAAGTTTACTGAAAAACTGCAGTCGTATGAGAAGAATAAATAATTTGCTGTAATAATATAATCAGCTTTCCGGGTATGTAGCAGTATCTCTGCTTCTTCACACCATCACATTGTTGGTTAATTTTCTATAAAACTTCTAAAATCCTGTTTTCTTTCCTGATTTTTAAACACACTAATCTATAACAATGGGCACAGCGAGGCAAAATTAACGTGTTCAACTCAAAGCCAGTGTAGATTTTTTTTCTTTTTTAAAACCAAACATGTTTTCCTTCCTATAGACGCGAGTGTGTGGTTTAGATTTTTGTGTTTCTTGTTTGTTATAAATAAATTAAAGTCTACAATTTTCTCCCAAGCGTATGTGTTGGCTTCTTGCCCTAGGAGAAAATTGTGGACTATAATTTATTTATTATATTAGATTTATAATATATATGTTATTACATATTTTAGATATTAGATAAAGGTTACATATTATTGTAATTTCTCATGGTATCATCTTATTCAAAACACATATAGAAAGTCACAGACGTGATCCGTCACCTTACACCCACAAAGTCACCGATGTCGTCGCCGAGCAAGCACGGAGATCGGTTCATCCCGTCGCGAGCAGGAGCCAACTGGAGCATCAACTTTCACAGGATCAATGTAAATGCTTGGTTTCTTTTCTTTTTTTTAAATAGATTATTCTTGAGTTGAAAAAGAACTCAAAAAGCTTTTTCCGGTATCTCTTTTAAATTTAAATTTTTTCTTTCATCTTTGTTGCAGGAAAACGAGAAGTCCCCAAGCCAGAATAAGAAAACCAAGGACGCAACGTCAGATACCGGCAAGGGTGAGTATTTTGAACGGCCTGACGTCGAATCCCGATTTTAAATTAGATCCGTTATTGAGTTTCGGCGTCTTTTTAGCAGCGGACGGTTTGGCATACTCGGCGCTCCTGAAGAACGAGCTGCTCGGGGCCGGGATCGAGAAAGTGCAGGACCCTCAGACTGAAGACCGGAGGCTGCAGCCTTCAACACCAGAGAAAAGAAGTCTCTTTAGCGTAAGTCTCTTTTAACCTTTTATTCTTATTAGTTTTCTAAACATGCAAAGTGTACGATTTCATTATGATGGTTTCTGAAATGTAGGTTATTACTAAAATAAGCTCCATTGACTATCCTTATAAGCTAAAATCTCTGCTATTATGCTTTAAATATTGTGTAAAGCAGTGCAGATGTTTTCTAGCAGGCTAACAGTAAAAACTTTGTTTGTTAGATGATCTTAGGCAGGATCTTGTGGTAAATTAACTCACCAGAGGATGATGTGAATTTGGAAGGAGTCACCAGTGTTACAGCTTTGTAAAACCCCTTTTTTAGGAACGGCTGGCGATGAATTGTGTTGCTTTAAAAGGATCTTGGAAAATATTGGAGTGAAATAATCTTACAATATCTTATAATATTACAAATTTCAGCAGATTTATTATATTCTGAGTATGAATTGTTATCATCAGACAGGAGATGTAGAGCTTTTAAATGTGAGACCAGTCGTCTTTCGAAGCGTTTCTTTGTTCCTCCCTTGATAAGGGTGCTAAATAAATAATGCATCTTATATGCAATAGTATCATGGACAAAGCAATCAGGATGTCCTGTACAAATATTTCTACTTTTTTACATCTGTTTTTGCTATTTGCTGTTTAAAAAAAAAAAAAAATTATTATTATTCTCAATACCGTCATTAATGATTACAGTTCTATGAATTCTATGGCTTCTCCAAAACTTATTTCTCCTCTGGGACAATAAAGTATATTTTATCTTATATCATCTTGGGAAGATCTCAGAGATTTTATTTTATTTTTGTTCTGTTTGCAGTATACACTCAGCGCCAAGAGAGCCACGCCCGACGATGGAAACAACGTCTCTCCTTACTCCCTGTCTCCCGTCAGCAGCAAAAGGTGACCTTCCAAACACCACCCGAGAAAACTAATAAAGCATAACGGAGTCCTGGCTGTTTAAATTAATCCTCCCTCTTTTTTTTCTTTTCCTGTAGCCAAAAGCTGCTCCGATCCCCGAGAAAGCCGACTCGCAAAATCTCCAAGATCCCTTTCAAGGTCTTGGATGCGCCAGAGCTGCAAGACGATTTCTACCTCAACCTGGTGGACTGGTCGTCTTTAAACGTGCTCAGCGTTGGACTGGGGACCTGCGTCTACCTGTGGAGCGCCTGCACAAGCCAGGTATGTCGTCTCGTCACGGAGGATTTCTTTCCGAAACCTTACCGTCTGTCTCTGAACCGAGTTCGTTTTCGGGAGTATTAAAAGCGTTCTCTGCGCAGGTGACGCGGCTGTGCGACCTGTCTATAGAGGGAGACTCGGTGACGTCTGTCGGCTGGTCAGAGAGGGTAAGCAGAACTGTGAGAACTCCTTCCTGATAGAATTCATATGGTGACCGTTCCGAGGTATTTGTGTTTGCGGGCGTCTCACCGGGGTTTTTTTCCGCTTCAGGGAAATCACGTGGCTGTGGGAACGCACAAAGGGTTCGTGCAGATCTGGGACGCAGCGGCTGGGAAGAAGCTGTTCACACTGGAGGGACACACAGCCCGAGTCGGTAAGATCAAACAGATCAAAACCCGTGAAATACCCCAGAGTTACGTTTCTAGAGCATCCATGAAATGTGGAAAAAAATGCAAATTTAGGATGTGGTAAACAAACAAAAAAAGAATTGTTTTTAGTAAACAGCGTAATACATTATTTTAAAAACAAAAAAACAGACTATAAAGGTAAGCCCTTGTACTGTACTTTTTTTTTTTTTTTTACAGTTTTTTTACAAATTTAATATTGCAGATTAAATTTAATGCATTTATTCTTTGGCAGAGGCTCATTCTGTTGAATATAAGATTCGAATGAGTTGCGTATGTGTTGTCTGAAGAAAAGTTTACATTTTACAGAGTTTAACAGATCTGCTTACGACGGTGTGGTAATATCCCCCCCCTTTGTTGTCGTCAGGTGCGTTGGCGTGGAACGCAGACCAGCTTTCCTCAGGCAGTCGGGACCGCATGATCCTACAGAGGGACATCAGGACCCCGCCGCTGCAGTCCGAGCGCAGACTGCAAGGTCACAGGCAGGAAGTGTGTGGCCTCAAATGGAGCACCGACCACCAGCTGCTCGCCTCTGGGGGAAACGATAACAAGGTAGCAGACGTGAATGAAGTGTAAGAAAAACATGTCGACGCTGTCTCTCTGAATGCGTTTTTAAACACACACACACTCTCTCCTTCTCTCTCTTTCACCCAGCTGCTGGTGTGGAATCACTCGAGCGTGGCGCCTGTTCAGCAGTACACTGAGCATTTAGCAGCGGTGAAGGCCATCGCGTGGTCTCCCCACCAACACGGCCTCCTGGCGTCCGGAGGAGGAACAGCCGACCGCTGCATCCGCTTCTGGAACACGCTCACGGCTCAGCCGCTCCAGTGCATCGACACCGGCTCACAGGTCTGCAACCTGGCCTGGTCCAAACACACCAACGAGCTGGTAAGATTGCACACACCAAGGCACACATACACACATGTCATCTTCAAAAAAAAAAAAAAAAATGTAATGAGTCATTTGTGTACTGATGCCAAGGTTTAGTGACTACAGGAATCAGTCATGTTATTGCAGTTGTTGTCATTTGGTGTGGGGTCTGTGCATATTTTGTTTTTAATTCTAAATGCTCAGCTAGACTGTGTCGCGTCCTCCTTGCTGTTTTCTTTTGCTTTTACTCAAACAGCAAACAGCAGGCCCGTTTGTCGAGCTGGATACAAACACACTCGTTCTTAAAGCACGTACTATATATGATCTTTTAGATAAGAAATGTAGCATTCATGCAAGTCTTGTAACTTCCAAAAGTCTTTAGATCTTGCTCATGCTCCTGAGTGTATGTGTGTAACTTTACACATAAAGATGACTAACTAATCTTCTGAAATCTTCTGAAAATCTAAATCTTGACTTGATCCATTTCAATTTATATCAAACCGGTTATGATGATGATTATGATGTGTACAGTGTTTAGCATTAGATCAGGAGGAGCATCTGTAGCCTTTTTTGTAAGGAAAAAAAAACTGTTTATATTATTGGTTTTAAATAAGGAATAAGGAAAAGAGAGAAGCCAACACAGACTCAATAAATTAAAATAGAAATAGTTATTTATCATTGATAGGACTAAACACTTTGTGCTCCTGGTCAAACATGCATCTGCAGCTGTCTAAGTTTCTTAGCTCTTCATAAGTATTATTAATATTATACAATATATGTTATAAATTATATGTGTACGTAAGTCTAAAAATGTTTCCTTCTTTGAATGGTCTCACTGTCTGTTGTTTTTTCGACTGATCAGTTAAGGAATATGATGTTAATGGACAGTATTGGGGGACGTAACTAATTACATTACAAAATTACTGTCATTAAAAGGTAATCAGTTACATTACAGCGTTACCTTTTGGTAAAAGTAACTAGTTCGAGGACTTTTTCATTGCAGAAAATGTAAACTCCTTTGTGATTCCTCATGCATGTTGTTTTAGTCAGGACCTTTTATAATTATTCTACCATCATCACTCCGTGAAGTTTGGCCCATAATCTGTACTAATACCCCTATCTCACCTATGCGGTTTTGCGCGGTGGCCGTAAGTACGGGTCATCATGATTCACCGCGAGTTTTGCCGCTGTGATTGTTTCCATCTTTCCGCGTGTCGGTCCTCAAATAGTCAAATCGCATAGGTGAGATAGGGGTATAACAGCAGGAATAACAGAGGGGGGCGGGTTATCGGGGGCGGGCTTGTAGGACGACACACACACACACACACACACACACACACACACACACACTAGGGGATTGGGAATGACTGATGTCCGGCTCATTGATTACATAAATTGTCTGAATAATTACAAAAATACATTTAAAAAAAACTAAATAACTGAGTACTTAAATGGCGGACCTAATGCGTTAGATTACTCGTTACGTCAAAAGTAATCCAGGAACTCTAACGCGTTACACTCAACACTGTTAATGCAGTACAAACAGAACTTTTCCTAAGATGGTTTACTCATTCTTCAGTAAGAGTGTGATGATTTATTAATGTGTGTGTTTGTGATCCTCTTTAGGTTAGCACACATGGCTACTCACAGAACCAGATCCTAGTGTGGAAATACCCATCTCTCACTCAGATAGCCAAACTGACTGGTCACTCGTACAGAGTTCTCTATCTGGTAAGTATCTTCTCCATCGACTGTGGATTAAGAAGATGTAGGAGTTTGTTTTAATCAACATTTGCAATTGAAAGAGTCTCTTTGTTTTATTTATCAGTTATAATTTTTTTCTTCTTCAAAAGAAAGTATGTTTAGAATGTTTATAAGGCTTTATGCTTTTTTTAATTGGTTGTGACATGAAAAAAAAAAACATGAAGATCCAGACTGACTTTGGTGTAGAAATAAAACGTGTTATGACGAGATGTTCTAAGAAAATAACACGATGGTGTGGTGTGACCCAGTCCAGTACGAAGCAGTGTCAGTCCTTAAATCTAGGACTAATTACAGAAAACTTCACACCACATCAACAAATTACACCTACAAATCCTTGTGCAAGTCGTTACTATGGAAACGCGTGCATTAGCTGTGATTTCTAGCCACACTGCTGTACTGTTAGAGCCACTGTTATACCCTGCCAGGACAAAAATAAAGAAATATCTCCTTTAGATTTTATTACAGCATGCCGTGGGGTGGCTAACTCGTGTGAAAATGATTCTTCATGCTCCCAGAATCACTCTTTCACAATTGAAGTCCTGGACCGATTAAAAACCACAATCGCTTATATGGGAGGTCCTGTGTGGGTTAACAAGGAGGCTTCAGACATCACACTGTGCATTCTGGGTTTTTGATATGTCATGTAGAACCAAAGTCATCATTACTTTTAAATTGTGCTGCTGCAGGAGTATGGGAATGACGCCGCAAAAATGTTGAACTAAAAATGCGCATATTATTATTATTATTATTAGGTCACAGAAACAACTAAAATATACCATAAAATCTCACGATCTTATGAATGTGCTTTTTCTTTGCCTATGCAACATTAAAAAAAATTTTTTTTTTTTTTTTACTAAGTCATGTATGTATTGTTGGTCAAAATTATTTGAGGTTATGCTGAACAAAAAAAAAAAGGATATGCCACAATTTACAATGTTTCAGACCTGCGGAAAACACTGACAAAGTTTCTTCTAGCTGTGTTTTTTATTTTTTTTTAGAATGCGACTTCACCAGTCATTTAAGTTCTTTCTTCAATGTCGACAGTTCAGCTTTATCCTTCCAGAGTTTTATAATGTGTTGGACAGTTCTTAACCCAATTCCAGTCATTTTAATGTTTTATTTGTTAGATGCAGGGGAATGTTTTTTTTTTTTTTAAGCAGTATATAAAGTGTATTAACACCTTTTAAATAAACAGACTTGAATTCAGTAGCTCAGATTGAGGTTTCTGTTCCTTTTCTAGGCGATGTCCCCAGACGGTGAGGCCATCGTGACCGGAGCGGGGGATGAGACACTGCGTTTCTGGAACGTGTTCAGCAAAACCCGATCAACAAAGGTAACAATTCAATTCCAAGAACATGTTTACGTAAAAACACTGAACTAACGCATAGCAAGTATGTAATCAGTTAAAGCTTTGCTTAAACAAAATTCTGTTTGCCTTCAGGAGTCGGTGTCCGTCTTAAACCTGTTCACCAGAATACGATAAAGGCATCGCCGCATCACATCGTTACATCCTCTTCACAGAAGGAACTTTTTTTTTTCTCCCCTCCTCCAGCGCGGGAACCGCAGAAAGCCGAGGAGGCCGTGTAAATCTATCATTTGTACAGTTTGGGACTTTCAGAACTCGCTGCGGCACTGCCATCTCTACCGATCTCTGTGTCGTCACCATCGTGTTTTAGTTTTATGTTCGTTGTACAGTTTAGTTCCTGTTTTTATGTTACCATGAAGTGTCTAACGATGCAAGGCCTTAAGATCATTACATACTTTAACTAAATGTCCATGAGGAAAAGGGTGTAAAGGAAATAGCATTTGAATCACTTAAAAAAATCAGCATCTCAAAGAATGTCTAGTGAATTTCATGATCGTTGTTTATTGAGCAGGAACATTGTAAAAATGTGTATTAAAAAAAAAATCATGACTGTACAGTAAGATGATGCTGGTAATAATTAACAACAATACAAGACACCCTGAAAGAGCACTAGTGCTGCGTGTGTGATTATTTTCCTTTAACACCACAACCCACAATGTGTTACATAAGCCTACTTCTTTTCCAGCCCCGCCTTCTTTTTCCTAAAAAGGAAATTGACAATACAGAAAAAAGGAAACAAAACCGAAACACAAGATTAAAAATAATTACAACATGGTGGTATACTTTAATGTCGTTTAAAAATTACTCTTAAAAAGGGTACACAGGTTCGGATTAAGGTGTGTAGTGATGTAGATCAGGAACCGGCATGAAGTTAAAGTTCCTTCGTGGCCAGTTTCCATCTCTGCAGCCACTGCTGGAACGTCAGTCCGTCCTGCTGCATGTCTGGCAGAGCAAACTGAGCCGGCTGCTCCCACCTACAACACACACAATTACTAAGGCTGTTCACACTGGAAGAAAGCTGTTCTCACACCTATTTTCAACACCTCGGAAGAGAACTCGTCAACTCGTGCTAATTACAATCTGACGCTTGGAGAAGCTATAAGTGTTTTAACAGCTCATCAGTGCAGGAAGTCAATCTGCTCCTGTTACTTCCTGTATACATTTAACGATCCAGATACAAGATGTGTGAAGATGACTGTTATATTTAAATCGTGGATAGTTATTGCTAACTTTGTACACAGTTTCACACCACGGGAGAAGAAAAACTGGAATAAAAATGCATTTATTATTTACAGATTATTCAAAGAAAATAATGCAGTGGCATTATATCATTCCTGTCTCTCAGCTTTAACGTACCACAGATATAGACGAGTGTTAAACATTTAGTGTTTGAGTGGCGGTTGTTTCCTCACCAGTGTGTGATGGCGGTGTCGACCTGCTTGGTGTAGGCCACGCCCTTAGAACATCTCTGTGTGAGCTCCTGGACACGGGGCAACAGAGACTGCAGCAGCTCCGCATCCTCTGCCTTCACACGCTGCAGCAGAGCTGTTACACACACACACACACAATTTTAATGTACTATCCAGTCATCACTTAAAAAAAAAAAACGTGTTTCACTAATACAAGGGCAGTTAACAGTTATAAATATAGTGCAGAGAAAGGTGTGTGTGTGATGTTACCCTGCTGGTTAGGAGCAGGCAGCTGCGCTGTTCGGTTCTGCACGTCTGTTAGACAGTCCGTGCGCAGCTGCAGGAGGCGACGGAGGAAACGCAGCTGCAGCTTCTGAGACACCGCCTGAGAGAACAACGACTCCGCAGCCTGTGGGACACAAACACAACCGTTACCAGTTGTTTTTTGTTATAAAATACAACGACGAAAAAAAACACGCATTGTAGAGACAACTTAAATCATAAAATAATCCAAATATGATCAATTTAAGTAAATATGAATATTGCTTTTCATGATGTGGAAACTGATGTGCTTCAAGTTTTGCTGTAGTAACTATATGAGAGTGTCTACAAAAAATAAAGAAAATTACAATGTTGTCTGTACGTTGGTCAGAACTTGCTCTTTTAATCATCTCTTTATGTTTCATACGTTGGAGGACCAGAAAAATTTTTGTTTGACAGAATGTAAGGAAACTTTTGCAGTCCTTAGATATCTGTCTGAAGTTTAACCTGCACCGTAAGTGAAATATAAATGTTTATGTTATGAACAGTTGTGTGTGTTAAACACCTGCACCAATAGATATTAATTAGAAAAGATAAAGTGAATATTTTTGACTGGGATTAGTTCATATCTTCACTTTGGCTGAAATAACAGCGCTGAAGTGGTATAAGTGAATTTTAACACGCTGGAGTGGTTTTAAGACATGATGTGCGTGATTTCTTTGTTAAATAAGTTAGACAGAGAGTTCCGACGTATAGAAAGACAGACAAACATGTACGTGTGGCTTCAACCTGAAATAATAATATCAGTGACTACATTAAAGCTCATCAGATTATTTTTAGCTTTAACCTTTTAATATAATCCCGGGTAAAGAGTTTGTAGAAAGAGTTAAACTAGTATAAGAGACTCGCCATATAGAGCGGAGTGGACAGGCTCTGATGGATGGCGTGCAGTGCCGGAGCGTTCCCGCGGTACATGGAGAGCTGATCTACAGGCGTTCTCTCGCTGTAACACACAATAACGTAGGATAAATGAGGAGTATTCCAGTGTGAGTGATGATAATATAAAGTAGTGCAGCATCTGGGACGTGTACCCTTCTATAATCCTGCGGTCCAGGGCAGCAAGACACACCGAGTTGAACAGCTTGGCTTCCTGGGACACGGAGTTTCGGAGTTCGCCGGCGGCCCGGATCACGGCCCCGAACTGTGGGCTGAGCTTCTCTCCTACAAACGCTCTCAGCTGAGATGCAATGAGAAAGGAAAGAAAGAAAGAAAACAATCACAGCATTCTGTTTGTACAGAACTTTTAACAATAAACACCGTCAAAGGCAACTCAACTTAACACACAGTGCTATTATCAGGGATTGGTAAAATATACAAACCCTGTACAAAATCTATGCTAAAGTAGAGATTCCCTGGAGCAAATAAGACTCAAGTAGAAGTCTTACATTTTAGCACAAAAGTCTTCACCTTCAAATATTAAAAGGTACAACACTTTTTGTTTTTTGTGAGTATTAGCTCACAATAGTGTTTCTCTATCTCTCTCTCGTCTTGTAAACATGCTGTTTAAAATCACCTACACCCATTTTAAACACCTGCTGCTTTATCAGGTGTGTCTCCAAGGGAAGGCAAGTCACGCAAATCCACATAACAGTCAGCAGATGGAGGAATCGCCGCTTTACACGAAAATGTAGTGAAGTAAAAGTAGATATTGTATATTTGCTGTAAATTTAGGTGGAGTTAAAGTAATAAAAGTATCCTCTAATAATAGAACTACTCATGTAAATAACAGATACATGAAATATATATTTAAGTACAGAAACCTAAGGCTATTATGAATCATTCCCCTTTTTTAAAATGTTTAAAATAGTGCGACTGTGCAGTTGAGTTAACTGCAAGTTTACATTAAAGGAAGAAGAATTATTTCTTGACGCGTCCCCCAGGCCTAAATACACTTGAGTATTGATGAGTGATAAGACCACGGCTTAATCTGTTATGTTTTTATGATTCGTTTGAAGTTTGAATAAAAATAAATAAATAAATCTTGATTTCGTTGATTTAAATGCAGTTTGTTAACAACCCTTTACGATCACTAGGCATATCATAGAAAAATATCGCGAAATGATCTTCTAGGTCAGATTGCCCCGGCCCTAGACTGATCCAGGATCCACTATTGGTTCCTTCTTCATAAATACATCAACGTTCTTTAAAAAGCTGTGCAGCCGCTTGCAATTTTTGTAGTGAACCTGAAAGAATGTATTTGATTCGAGGACCTATGCCTGTAAGTAAAGAAACGTTTCAGTAAAGAGAGGAAAGCATGCGGGCGGGCGTACCTCTGAGTGAACACGCGTGAGTTCGGTCTTCATACTGGAGTTTCCTACAATCAGACTCCGTATCTGTTCCTGTCTGACATCCTGCATCACACAGAGAACACAATCAGAGGCGTCTGGAGTCATGAAGACAGCAAGCGTGGCAAGATCTTTTCTTCCTCAGCTACATTTCTTACAGGATTTTAAAGTATTAAGAACTACTTAAATCAATCTTCTGCTCCGCACTCCAGTACAGTAGGTGGTGGCAATGCACCCACCATACACAAACTCAAAAGAAGAAGAAAAAAAATTATAATCTTACACATTTAAAGTACAAAATCTGTTGCATATTTTCAAGGAATTCAGCAAATTTAACCTTTGGGACACTCGGAAGTAGGACACCCTGTACTATCGTAAAAAAAGACAGCGCAGACTCTGCAGTAGGATAGGCTCCAGTAGGACACTCTATAGTACTGTAGTAGGACACCCTGTGGGACTCAAGTAGGTCACCCTGTAGTACAACTATGCAGTAAAACAGAACATGATACCATATTAGGAGACCTTGTAGAAGGACACTCTACAAGTAGTAGGACACCCAACAGTGAAACACACTTTAGTAAGACGCCTTCTAGTAGACAACCTGTAGCAGAAAAACCCTCTAGTAATACATCCTGATATAAGACACCCTCACAGTAGGACACCCTATACAGTGGAACCTCGGATTACGAGCATAATTCGTTCTGTAAGCGTGCTCATATTCCAAAACTTAACGCAATATAAATTTTCCCATAAGACATAATGGAAATTCAAATTATTTGTTCCACAGCCCCAAAAAATTGAAACATAAACAAAAATACATACACAAAAATAATTAACAAAATATAAAGTAAAAATAAAACAAATTAACCTGAACTTTACCTTTAAAAAAAGTTAAACTAAATCCCAACAGATACAAAAGTCAAACTAAATCCCAACTGATACGCGTTTCCTTTTATGCGGTGTTATAATGAACAGTACACGCATGCACGGATGTTGATTATAACAGCAAGAGACGCACACTAAGTCCGAACTGGGGAGAAGATTACCCACAATTCCATAGCAAAAGAGAGACAAAAACTGTTGGGTTAGTTGTGATCAACTTAGCCAACTTGAAAACAAGAAGCCCATGCGTGATACATGATACTCGATACCTCGTAAACCAAGACTTGCTTGTTTTTCAAGTCAAAATTTATTAAAAATCTTTCCTCGTCTTGAGAAACACTCGCAAACCGCATTACTCGCAATCCGAGGTTTCGCTGTAGTACGATTTACCACCCAGAAATGCTACATTGTTCACCTTAATAAAAAAAAAAGAAAAAAAGAAAGAAGAAGAGGAGACGTGTGAATCGTCACGTGAATCTGGCGGGAAAATTAACATTAGCTCTTCAAAATATAATGGAGCCAGAGCTGCGTCCTGCTTTAATGCAAAACACTACAGCTTTAACACCAGCACCAGGTCCTAGATACTCGAGTGGATCGTCTACAACGTGATAAAAGAGCAGTGTTGTTTGTAAACGCACTCCTGTTCTCCTGCCCTCTCCCTCGTCCCGCTTTTGAGTTATTACGGACACGGCTGGGTTTTGCTGTCGCTGCCACGTACCACGAGCTGCCTGAAGTCCATGATGCTCTGCCACTGCGTGTGGAGGCTGCGCAGAGCCTCACGTTTCTCTCGGTTCTCCTGCTGGAGCAGCGTGACCTGCTCTCGCACGCTGTCTCTCACCGCAGTCTGTCGCACCGCCTGCATCTCCAATTCAAACACACTCCTAAAAATTTTTTTAAAACGCACACGCACAAAGCACGACAGAAAACATCAGTCACACCTGAGTGGTTTTATAGCTATACATACTTCATCATGCTCGATCCTGATTGGTCAGAAAGATGCTCCAGAATGTTAACTGTAACTATACATGTATGAGCTTTCATTTCAGCACACCTACGTCTGAGTGTTTTTATTCTTTACATGAGAATACGTCACTCTTTTACTGCTGACATCATCACAGAGTCAGTGTTTGAGTGCCGGGGAGTGTGGACGCACCGGGCTGTGGGGTTGACGAGATCATCCTGTCCCAGAATTCTTAGCTGGACCTCCTTGGTGAGCGCGCTGAGCTCAGCGTGCCGTCTCCGAGCTGTACTCCGTGCCTCTGCCAGGCGCACGTAACACTGTTCCACCTCCTCCCACACGGACTGTACAGGATTCACACAAATTTAAAACACATTTAAAACCTTTAACATTTTAAAAGAAGGTGTTTATTTAGCATTTAAGAATTTTTCTCATTTACGTTTCATAATTGAAAACAAGACAAAGATTTCGTTTAGAGTTCTTTAATCTATAGGATGTTAGTGTTTGCTGATTGCTTCGGTATAAGTTAAAGTTAAATTAATCAGCGCTGTTAAGCTAAATACTTATAATAAACAGGACGACCTCAAGTGTTTTATTTTTTAAATAATGAAGACTCAACATTACTGTCCATTCTGATTTTAGTCCCCACTGGATTAACTCTCTCCCATGTTTATACCCATGCTGTATACGTGTGAAATGTTCAATGAGGCTTTTCGGAGGAGTCGAGCTAGCATAGCAAGAAAATCAGCGCAAAAATAAAGCTTCAGTACAGAAGCTCTGAGGAGCATACGAGGCGATCATCTTTACAGTGCTGCCTACTCACTCCTGCTCACCTGTAACAGACTGCGAACTGGCGGCAAGTCCTCCTCTTCCTCCATGGACACGTCCAGCAGGTGATGGCTCTCGTACCGGAACCTAGTGCCGTCAAAAAAAAAAGAAGAAAAAAAACCCTGATAAAAAAAAAAAAAGTGTCTCCAGAGTGTGTGTGTGTATGTGAGTGTGCGCGCGTAAGTGCGTGTATGTGCATAAAGCAATAACCAGAGAGAAAAAATATTCACCCTTTTTTTTTCCTTGCCATTTTTCTATTTTTTCTATTTCTATTTTTTTTCCCTATTGTAACCTCATATAAGAAACTGCCCCTCCCCCGGCTCTTTGCTCAGCACTGCTTTTCTTTTTTCTGGTGACAGAAATGCTGAAGGAGAGTGTAATGGAAGGACTTAGTATGAGGTAAGAAAAAAATAAATTCATTATCTAAGACTGGTTTTAGCTAAAAGCATTAACACACACACACACACACACACACAAACACAAGAAGCTCTAAGATCTAGAATAGTCAAATACAGGTCCTTTAACTAGTTGTCATACCCAAGAGCAGAAACGTCACGTTCGACATCCAGAGCTGCGGTTTTCTCCTCCAGCGCCACCTGCTGTTTGGAGGCCAAAGCCTGCAGAGCTGACAGGACCTGATTCGGAGGGTGAGATCGCAGCACATCCTGAAACACCCAAGAAAGAAGCGGATTATAAATAATCTGAGACCTTAAAAATAAAGTTTTACATCTACATCAACAATCTGTTTATCCAAAAAATAGTGCCAAAACACAGTAAAAAAATTAAATAAAATCATCACCAATAATGTTGTACATATTTTACAAAGAATGTGTGTTGGCCAAACAAGCTACTTCTGAAGTTTATGCAACATGGAAGTGACCAATCTTGTTTCCCTGAAAAAAAGTTGCTACCTTCAGCCGTTTTGGAGAGATGATTTTATATGTTCTGCAAAAACGGCCATTTTTCAGCGTCTCACTTCAAACAATAACCATTTAAAAGGCAATTGATTAATATTTCTTTGAGTAGTGATACTGAAATTAGTGTAAGCGTCTGTAAAATTGTTGCTTAAATTGAAGATTTATTGTTTTCTGGTAAAAGTTTAAAAAGCAAAAAAGTTGTAGTGTCAAATTCATGATGCATTATCTTAATTTTGCATTTGAGTATAATAAACTTTTTCACTTCATGTAAAATCTACATGAAGTAGATGAAATCTATGTTCCATCTGATTGACAACTAAGATCATTGAGTAATTTTTTTTTTTTTTTAAAAAGTTACGAACACTACAGACATAAAATGGCATAAAATTGTGTTTCCAGTTCCAGCTAAATACAGACATCGCGTTTGCGGCACAGGGGCGTGTCAGGGGCGTGGTTTTGCAGTAGCGGGGTCTGGCTCAGCGATTAACGGGCCATGGTTTGGCAGTAGCTTATTTACCTGGAGTATTAACACACACACACACACACACACACACACACACTTTAGGGGATCTCTTTGGAAGCTTTAAGTTTGAAACGCAGATTGATCTGGAACAAAACGCTCAAACACGCATACGTGCATGCCTCACCTCCACAGCACTAATCCAGTGCCTATAAGCTGCGTTCCTCTGCTCAGGAGTAAATCTGATGAGAAATAAACAGTCAGTGTTATTTAACAGAAAAATAAAAAAATTATCTACAAGAAGAGGGACATTCTTGCTGTGGACTTTTGTTGACGTGACGTTGCTCTTACTCCGGAGTTGTGGACTTCAGCATGCTGTCCTGCAGAGACTGGAAGAACAACACTCGCTCCATGCAGAGATCACGGACGTTCCTCTGGAGAGGGAAAAGACAGAAGTGACTCAAACACGTAGACTAAAGAAACTCAGCATGTTTTAATATAACACCTGGCTTTTTACTGAAACGGTGTTCCAGCTGTTAACCTGCACACATTAAAATACTTTTAACACACACAAGGACATGCCTATTTGGTGTGTGGTTAAAATGTAGGTTTCTAAAAAGGTTGTGTGAACAATATCCTGCAAGTCCGCGACTTACAAACTTGCTCCTGGAACGGAACTCATTCATAAGTCAGATTTGTTCTTAAGTCTAACAAAGTGAGTCTTATATGCCCTTGACGCTAATATACTATGTAAAGCACACCAATTTGCTTGACTAAATCTCTGTCCACTTTTCCAACACCGCCATCACATGGCCAAAAACCATAACTGCATGTAAACCTTTTTAAACATGCCTAATTAGTACTTAATCTCACATACGTGAAATGTAACGGTGTTGTCTGTGCGCTTAAACCAACGCCATTTTGTCTCGGAGTGGTTTTCCACTGTATTGGACTGTCAACTCTGTTTTGTTAAGTATTTTCTGAAATTAGGATTATTCACCATCAGGACAGCTTTAAAGCACAGATATTTTCTATCATCGTGCTCCTGGACTGATTCATTGAAACCGGTGAGGCCGACTCATTTCTCCTGCACCCCTCCACACACATGCACACATACAATACATCGGACATTCTATAATTTTTACATTCACTTCCACATTGAGAATATTGTATATAATTGTAAATATTGCTATCTGGTGCATTTTATGTACAACACATGAGCTCCTTACATGATTTGTTCACATCTACAAATGTTCGATTTTGTTCGCATCTATGGAAGTTCGTAACTTGAACGTTTGTAAGTCATGGACTCTGTATAAACAGATTACACAATTGTCTACGAGCTGTCAGACTTCACAGTAAACTATAATTACTGGTAAACTGCTGCGGGGGAATAAAACACTCTAGCAAGTGCAGTTAGAGAAACGTAATGAACTTTAATCATTCTCAGTGATTATTTAGCAATTCTTTTCCAAGAAAACAGAGTATCTAGGATTCTAGGAAAAATAGGAGAGTATTTTAGTCCATATTAAACAGTCGAAGCCAGAAATCCTGATGTATTCCGCAATCCTGAATAACACACTGTTAGAATAATCTCACAGGCTTTGACTTTTTTCGGGAGTCAGATCTGGCACAAAGGATTAGTCACGCAGCGCATGAGTTCTTACTAAGACCAGAGGCTCCGTGGATGTGCCGCTGTCTCCGTCGTCAGATCCCCCGAACTCTACCTTCACCTCAGCTTTCCTGTAAAAACAAGGACGAAACTAAATCAGAATGATTGAACGTTTCAATCAACATCTAAAGCAACAGAAATTATGGATCCTAAAACACCATAAAAATCAGATTGATTTTTTTTAACATTGCCTTCTTACCTCTTTTATAAAGATGAATCATATGTTTACAACTATTTTTTTTTGTATTAACAGCACAAGTAATTTTGGGTTTTGGGGGAAAAAAAAAGTGCTGCAGGTAAAAATAAAAAATATCAGTATCAGTACGTGAAATCGTTTCATGTTTAATGCCAGAATCCAGCGCCGGCTCTCTCTGTGTGACGCCGTACTGATGTTTGTCAGATGTGCGAGATGAAGTGGGCGTACCTGGCGAGCCGTTCTAAAGCCTGCCTCTGGCTGCTGATGGTCTGCGTGTCATGTGTGAGAGCGTCTCTTTCATCAGAGCAGCGCAGCCTGAACGAGTCCAGCATCAGCTCCCGAAGTCTGCTCTCCTCATACTGAGCGCAGTGTCTGTTCACACTCAGCTCTACTCCACAAACACACACGGAGAGACAGATCATGGCATGGTGAATGGACATGTTCAAAAAATTCGGGGCGAATACTTATGCAATGCATCACTTAAAAATATAAAAAAGTGTGAGAGATGTGGAACAGTTCTTCTGCACTGATTGACTACATGTGATGTAAGCTAAGAAAAAATAAATCCTCACCTTCGTTCGCGAGCTGCTCCTCGGCCGTGCTGATTTTCTGCTCGATGTGACCGAGTTCGTTCTGCAGCTCAGAGATCTCTCTCTGCAGCTCCACACGCCGGGCGTCTTTGTTTTGTCCCTCCACCTGCTTCAGCTGCATGGGCACGCGCGCATACATATACACACACACACAGGTCACTTAATCTCACTGCAATCTAATGCATTGAAAAGTCCAAGATACAACAACCAAGCATTTATTTCAAACCTTACCTCTTTATCCTGTAGAATTTTGTACCTTAGGGATTGCAGCGTCAAGGAAAACTGATAATTAAGTTTGTGTACGATACATCACGTACACACAAAGGATTCATCATCAGTGCTAAAGCTAGGAGGAAAAAACTGATCAAAATACTAATGACCCGATTCCTGTTCACTCGTTGCACCCTGACGTCCACGTCTAACGTACGAGGGTGAGTCAAAAATAATTCGCACTCTGGCTGTAGGATTTATAATACACATTCATGCTTTTCGATACACACTATTCACACTATTTTCACACTATTTTCGAGACACTATAAGAGCGTCTGCCAAATGCGTAAATGTAAATAAAAAAAGTTTTAAACCGAGCTGTGAGCCACGAATGCACCGCCGTCTTCAATTCATCATAGGACTTCATCAGGGAATCAAACAAGTGAAAGTCTGACGGAGTGAGATCAGGACTACGCTTTAACATCTCAAAACAGAGTTGACAGTGTGGGCAGATGTGTGCGGGCGTTCATCATCATCCAAGATCACGACAAAACCCTTAACAGCAGTCATAAAGTATGCATTTAAAACCAAGTTTAGGCTTCAGCTCTTCTTTAACGAGCACTGCTGATTGTTGAACCTTTTTCCTGATGATGTTCCAATACTTCTGGCCCTTGAGAATCTCAGAAAACTGTAAGCATTGATGAACGTTTTGACTTTTGAACTTTTTCTCAGTCGGCGATGGAGGATGTTTCTGTTCCGTACTCTAGTCGTTTACTCAGACTCCTAGTGATGGATCCGTGTCTCGTCATCGGTAATGATTCTCTTTAAGAAACTTTCACCTTCCTCAAGAAAATTTAAATCCAAATTCTGTTTGCAGATATCCAAATGCTTTTCATGACTTGTTTCGACACCAGGTACACCCCTCAGACCACAAAAAAACCAGGGGGCAAATGGGGCGTCCGTTTTTGCTCGCACCACAGTTGCAAACAAACGATGTAACACGTTCACACCTGGGGACATCGACCGCAGAGACAGCAGACTTTAAAGAATTGACTCAATGAAAAGCTTCAAATCTTGAATCATTAAAAATGAAAAGAAGTGCAAAAAGGATACCACTGAAGATTTCCCCGCATGAGTCGCACCTTCCTGTAGAAGGAAATTAATAATAAATCACATGTATATACAGTAGTAACGTGGAGGTGAAAGTGTGGTTGTGATATGAGAAGACATTTACATTAACATTACAGTAACATTACATTACCTCTCACTGTAAACATGCTGGATGACATATTTCCAGATTGAGGCTCCTGTACCAACACATAACCTTAAAACAACAATTACAGCACCGTTAAGTAATACTACTATAAATCTTATCAGATACAATAACCCTGAGTTATAATAAAGACATTTTATTCACGTTTTAATGTAGCTGTCGTGTGGGAGGCTGTGAGGAGGCAGGTCCAGCTCTTCTGTGGCCCAGCGCTTCACCTCCTGCACCAAACTGCCCATCTGCTCAGCTAATACCTGCACTAACAAACACCTCTCACCCCAAACCTTTATGAATTATAAATGAGAAGAGAACTGTAATTAACGTTAATCCGAAAAAGCAGGACAAACGAGTCGCTTAGCTGTAGCAAACGTTATCCTTGAGCACCCGTATTCTGACGAAATCCCGCCTCTAGAAAGCGCTGATTGGCTAGAACCGAATCAATTCGCGCGCGAAACCACGACAACCAGCCTATCAGAACAGCCTACCAGATCGAATTATCCAATCACGAACCATTCGTCGGTATACGGGTAGGAAATATATAATAATAATAAAAAAGTTAGCTAACGGCTAAACGAGTTCTAATACGAAATGTTAATTCAAATGTTAACCAAACTAAAATCATGAAATAGCATCTTATTTAAATATGGAGCGTATTCGGAAGTTAATTTTTTTTTTCCCCACTGGACGTTCGATTCAATTTTATGTTTCAAATTCGCACTGCGTCCCGGGTTTATTTTGACTTCCGCCTACGTCATACACGTCATCGGTTAAACAATTAAATTGACTTAAAATACAATTTAGTCTCGTATATATAGTTATATAATATAATGTCAAAGATTCGAATTGCAATTTTATTTTCCAAAAAAAATAAAATAAAAAAAATACACAGTCATCCGGCTATCCACAAATCCCGCCTCTTTAAAGCTCCTATTGGCTAGAAGTTCGTGCTTAAAAACCAGCCAGCCTATCAGAATGTGTAGGAAATACATCATTTAAAAGTTAGCTAGAGCTAAAAAGTTAAGTCAACGAGCTCTAATACGAAATGTTAACAAAAAACAAGCATCAAATATATCAAATATAGAATCAAATATATAACATATTCCAATTTGTATTTATAAATGTTTATACTCAGTCATTGGAATTGACGAATAAATTGACTTCAAATAAATTGTATTTGTGGAAAGAAATAATTATAATTTTATTTTACAATCTTTTGTGTTCAGATATTATAATTTTATTATAATGTGATTAAGAATCTTTTCTTCTAAAAAAATGCCTTGTTATCCGTCCATTCTGATTGGACGAATATAAAACATGAGTAGAAAATATACGAAGAAAAACCACATGGAAAGTTTACAGTACACTGATCAGAAGCTTATATGAGACTGGTATAGCAGAAATGTATTATTATTATTATTATTATTTTCGTCAAGCTACTGTTCTACACTTCAGTCCAGCAGGTGGCGGTAATGCACCTATAAACTCAAAAACCTCAAAGAAGAAGAAATGAGAAATTAGTTTATTTTGACCCGAGTGGCCTGGCACCTCCAGGGTCCGGTTTCGATTCCCACATCGAGGTCTGTGTGTATGGAGTTTTCATGTTCTCCCCGAGCTTAACAGGTTTCCTCCTACTGTCCAAAGACATACAGATTAGACTAATTGGCATTCACAAGTTGGCCATAGTATGTGAATAAGCGTCTACGTGAGTGTATGTGTGTGTCCTAACTCTCCTGGGATAGGCTCCAGGCCCCTCATGATCCCGTATGCAGGATAAAGTGGTTATATCTGATGGGTGAGTGAGTGAGTGAGTACGTAAGTGTGTTTTAGTTCACCAAAAACATCTTAAGTTGTTAGAAAATTAAAAAGTGTAAAGAAGAACAAATAAATTTAGTGTCAATACATGAAGTGGTTGTTTTACTTGCACAACCAACTTTGTTACCTTATTTCAAAATACTGCGCAACCAGATTATTTACCCACATACTTGCTTACTATCAAGTCAACTCAATTAAACAAATAAAACTTCAGACTAATTGTAGCCCTTCTGTTTTTGTGCATGTGTTAGCTCTAATCCCTTTTACCGCATTTATCCAAAAATAAAGCTTAATTTCACATTAATGTTCGAAATGAGTTATCGTTTCCATAGAAAGAACTTGTTCACTGAGACTAATACTTAAATCATCCACTTTATGACGCCATCCCTATCGTTGATGATTTTCCTCTAACAGCATGACCAAGAGTGTTTTATTATTATGTGAAGTCATCACACAACCGTTACTTCTTCTTACTTCAAGTAAATTGTATCATTAACGACAAAATATATAAATAAGAAACAGAATCAGATTGTGGGACAATGAAATTATTTACTTCATAACAAGGCATAAATACAGTAGTGTCATTTTGTAAGCTAGCATAAGCTCATCAGTGTTAAACATTAATTTAATTTCTCTTTCACATACACACACATCACATCCACAGCATACCAGTATTAAATACTCGCTCTCTCTCTCTCACACACGTTGATCTCTTCATCCATACATTCTGAAACTTTTTCCTCAAGCAAGTGTCCCACTCAGTCTAATCTAAAAGTGTCACACAGGGATGACGAATAATGAAACATCAGACGCAGAGAAAAAGCTTGGTTTCGTTTTTTAACAATTCAGCACAAGACGAGACAGCAGACCGACTCTGTAATGGCCGGGTATTACATTTCTACATTGCACACACACGACTGAAGCAGCTGTTGCACTTGGAAGCTTCTGCAGTTATTTCTGCTCGCGTCTCCAGATGATGACCATGCCCGTGGCGTCGGAGGAGGCCAGCAGGCTCTCGTCACAGTTGAAGCTGACGTCGAGCACGGGGCCGCTGTGACCTTGCAGCTTGTTTACGATGGCCTTAGTGTTGCGCTCCACGTCGAAGAAGTAAACGCAGGCATCCTCGCTGCCGGTCACTGCGTCGAGAAGAGAATAATTAACGTGTAAAAGTTGAGCACAGAATGTAATGGCGTAGTATACGGTTCCTTTATTATCAAGAGAATTCAGCTTAGAGGTACACATCGCTCCTCCAGAGCACATTAGGTGATAAAATTTGTTTAACCCTCATGTTCACATATCATCATTATGGCTTACACTCAATGTTCCCGGTCACTTTTGACCGGAGCATTTTATGTCACTATAAATCGACAATAATGCATATGTTATCATATAATGTTATAATAGATTTTTTTTTTTTATCAACTTCAGCTCTTGTGAACATTACAAGTTTTGAACTTGTATTTGCTCTGTGTGCCCTGAAGGCCTCATTTGCCTGAACTCATACCAATTGTTTTTTAGGGGGGGAAAAACCTTATATAAATAATATTTTGATTAAAACAAATACTCGGATGGAACCTATTTACCTGTTTATTACAGAGCACTTCACTGAAATGTTTGCCCTGTATAACAACTTTTGTGCTCCTGGTCAAAACTGACTGATGTGATTTATTTATTGAAAACAAAAGCCCGAATGTACACAGAGAAAACTTAACTACATTACAAATATAATGCTTAACCAATGCACTGTATTTACAATTTTAAAAGTAACCTCGCTGTCATTTCTAGGACCCTCCCACAGCCGGTTTGTCTGCGTACACTCGCATGTTCCAGGCATACCATGACTTCACATCACATGCTGCTGTGCATACTTATATGGCACCGCACAAAATCAACACACCCACGTAGGCTTCCATATTCACAGGGTCTACCTCTTTCCAGGTGTTTCCATAAACCCCTCCCCCCTCCAGGATTGCCACGATCATGTCAATGGTTACAATGGAGTCTGTGAGGTAAAGTTAAAAACCGGACTTGATGTCACCCACTCGGGATACGGCATATCGGGTTAGAGTTTGGTTCCATTTTTTCCAAAACTTCAGCTGGGTCTTCCTCCTCGGGTTAGACTCTGTGTCATCCTCAACCTCGGACTCTTCCTCCTCTAAACCCTCCTCACTGTCAGCCTGGCTTCTCTCCTCCTCATCACTATCGTTGTCAAATATAATCCAACAGCTTCATGTGCAGTTTATCTCTTGAATGCAGGTTGCCATAGTGTGTGTGTGCGTGTGTGTGCGTTTTTTTGGTGGCAATTTTTATTAAAATAGTTTAAATGTATTTTATGTATCAAATGCCATGTGTGTCATCGAGCCTCATGAAAATGGATGAAATGTACTGCACATTTTTAGAGTGGAAACATGTAAATCGGTCAGACTTGACCGGAACACAGCATGAGGGCTAAAGAAAATGGAAATCTGTCTCATCCAAAGTCCTTTCTGCAAATAAACCTTGTCGAGTTCTTAAAGTATTCTATAAACATGAGCCAAACTTCATCATCTGTTCAGCCACTTGAACATTATGGAGGCTAAGCTGGAATGTCATCCATTATGCCAAGATCTTACCAACGAAACAGAAGCATGTGTTTGAGTGCAAGTGTAAATAAAATCCCGATGGAAGGACACAGCTAAAGTGCTCCAGTAACTGGACAGCAGAACGTGTGTGTGTATTGAGAGAGCTAATAAAGGTACTTTAGTCCTTACCGACGCAGGCGCCCTGCCTGAAGGACATGAGAGGACAGAAGATGCTGTGGAGATGCTGCGAGCCATGCTGGATGGGGAAACTCCTCTTCATCTGAAGAGTGCCTTCATTATCCACGACCCTGCAGAGCCAGAACCACATCTGTCATCCCAACAAACACCACCGCTACGCTGTTTTATTTTATTATATGCAGAATTCTCTGTGTGGATAATTATTTTGTTATTTCTGGTTTAGAGGACTAAATGTGTGAATAAGTGTCTGAGTGTGTGTGATCTGACCTGTAGAGCAGCAGCTTGTTGACGCAGGCGTTGATGAGCAGAGACGGGTCACGAGCCTCCCGGCTGATCCACGAGCGTGCAGAGATGCTGGAGATGGGGCTCCCTTCACTCACCACCAGCCTCTTCGCTTTAGTCAGCTTCCCTGAAAGACAACATCATATGACTTCAGCACACACACGCACACTGAACAGATAACATGCAACTAACTCGCTATCAGGTGACTCATTTTATATTTGTAAAGCCATCGCCACTTTACTTAATGACATTTTTAATTACTTCACTTCATTTACTTTAATTAATTTAATTTAATCTACTGTCACAATTTCTTCTTTAGCCCTCTGAAATAGCTCACAAGATACAAGATAATAGTCAATCTTATAGATTATAGATAATAATAGATCTTCGTCCTGTAAATATAATTTGGTTGGCTTCAAATCATGTACATAACTACGTAGTTCCTTTTAATATGTAACATATAACACAGAAATTTAATAAACATTTAGTGAAACATGACCATTCCACATTAATGACTTAAAAGAAAGAGAACCCAAAGACAAAACAGATCCAGATCCATAAATTTAGACAAATAAGAAAGCCTAACTAATTAGGACAAAAGTAAAATCTTCTAAACAGTAGCTCTTCTATTGAATCGGACTACCCCGGTCAGCCTTCAGTTCCTTCCTCAGAACGCTTTTGGTAGGTCTTGATCACTGAAGACCAGACTCTTGTCAAATCCTCACGCTTGCCCATTTGTTCTGTTTCCAACACTTCAGCTTTAGGGACAAAATATATTGTATCCCACCCTCTTACAGGTGCCAATGGTACAAAACCATCACCGTTACTCAATTCACCTCTCAGTGGTCATAATGTTATGGCTGATCGGGGTTTATACACACACAGTATATACTGAATACGCACAATGACTGTATCAACAACACAAGTGATGCAGCGTTCCAAAGTACTTTAGTAGATTTAAACACTTCAAAACCTTCAACACATATTAGACATTTATAATGACTTCACCTTACTTTAATTAATTTAATTTAATCTACTGTGATTCACAGCTCTAGAGATTATAGGAGCCGATTCAGTGCAATGGCCGAGTTGCGTTAATGAAGACATAGGCTATGTTCGCACTGGCTGAAGACACTCTTATGATTTTTTTTAACCCAAATGTGATTTTTTTTTTTGTTTGTTTTGGGCTGCCTGACTGCATACGGTTTTGACGATTCGTTTCGTATGTGGTCGTAGATCAGACACATATCTGATACGCGGTGATACGACTTAAATGAGAAAAGGCTGATCAGCGCATGTGTGGGATGCTGACGTTCACAGTCACCCCCAAAGTTTTATAGCAGCGCTAGCAATAAAACCGCTGAAGCGAGGTGTCTTCTTTCTTCTGGACCTCAACAAAGACAGACACGTCCACATTAGAGTCCATTTATAGCATTAAGCAGACCCCGTTATTTCACTATACATCAGAGCACTTGAGGGTTAAGGGCATTGCTCAAGGCCCACACAGGGACAACTTAGTGGTGGTGGGGTTTAAACCTGTACTACTAACCGATCAGTAGTTTAATGCCTTAACTACTCAGCTACAGATAAAAGTCACTTGTAATTATGAATGTGAATCATCATGACATGCAAATCCGATCTGACCAAAATAAATAAATAAAAACAGAATTGAGTGATGTGAAATTAACTTGGTAGATTTTGCCCCTTTTGTCCTGGTGAGCTTTGTTTTTCATGGCATGTTATGGGTGTGACTATAGGTAAAAAATCTGAAGTGCTACCCTATGACATCAACATATACACACGCAAAAAATTAAATTCAGTAAAGCCTTCACGAACATGGCAATATTTTTCACTTGTTTTAACCCGAACTTTACTTAATGATCAGTAAACAAAATCCACGGTAAAGATCCTCTCGATGTTTGTCTCCTTTCTGAGTGCGGATTTCATACTGTTCCGTCCTGCAGAGACATTATTGACAGTTCTCAAAGAGCTGAGACACTCTGGGTTTAGGAGCGTGGCTCACGGCTGTTATTAAACCCCCGACATCCTGCGTGTGTCACTGGCTGTTTCAAGGATTTAATCTCGCTCGAGATGCCAAAATCCAATCGCAAACTTGAAGAGTTTGTCCTAGAGGATGTTACCAGGAACTTTCATTTTCTATGAAAGAAATATAACCTGTCAGAAAGGAATGGAGTCCTAAATCATTTCCTTCCGGCGATAACCTGGGAGTTATTACCGAGCTCTGCAGAGACTCCGGATCTTATACAAGACAGTATCACTGTAGCTATAGCACACTGCAGAGAGAGAATAAATACAAATCCTTACAAGATCTGAAGAAAACGAGTGTAAGAAATGTTAATATCCCTAAAACACTTGTACATATTTATAAACACTAGTTGTTAAAATATTAACAATGAGTTTGAATTTGTTTCAATTCACTCTTTTTCATACCACACTGAATTCTACCTACATTTACAGTGCTGCATAAAAAGAAAATGTCTGGATCACCAAAATCATGACGCTTAAAGATCAGGTGTCGCTACCTGTGGCCATGTCGAAGAGGAAGGAGAATATGCTCCCTCTGTCATCGCCGGCCCACAGGATCCTCCCCGGGGCGTCGAACGACAGCGACAGCACGCGGCCGGTCAGTTTACTCGAGCCCCCTTTGACCTTTTTTCCCGTGGAGATGTTTACCACCTGCAGCAGGTGCTTGCTGTTTCCGACCTACACAGAAAACACAAGCGTGTGTAGACTTTTGCACACACACACATGGGCCACAGCTTTAGCAAGTCGTAGGAAAAAAGAAAGTACACCCTCCTTTAAATCCAGGTTTAAACTAGGTTTACGACTATCCTACTTCTACAGTAATTCTCAGACAGGTTTTTCTAAAGAAATGCACAGGATTGGTTGGAGGTGCGAGTACCTCAATAAACCATTTAAAGACTCTTAGGGCGTTTTTCACATTAGGCATGATTGATTTGTATCGAGCCCAGGAACGATTGTTTCCGAACGTTCACATTATGTTTGTTCTGATTTACACTTCAATACAGCAGGTGGCAGGATGCACCTACTTGGTTTGTGAGCCGCCAAGAGAAGAAGAGGACGATGAAGTTAACCTTTGCGCTGTGTCTGACATAATTGATAGTCTGGGAAACAAAAATGTATAGATTAACAATCTCGTGCCTTCTTACTTTATCAGCTATGGCTGTGGAGGTCAGATGATGGAGATTGGCGCGTGCTACGTGAACACTGAGATTTCGGAGGGCACTGATGCTGACGTTGTATTTAAACAGCGACTTCTACTTCTGTTCTTATATACGACTGGCTTCAATATCCGATTCGATCTGTCCCTGCTGTAACGTTCTCGAAACCAACTCTTCGAGTTCCGGTTCTCCAGCGCTGGACGACTGTGTTCTCACTGAGGAAAACGAACCAAAATTTTGTGGTCAAGTATTGCCGGAAAGCACTGCGGGACGTTAATGTGAAAACGCCCATAATGCTCAGCGATATTAAGGAGAACCCAAGAAGTACATCTCTGAACTATAGTTCTATGTTAGCTTGTTAAACGTTCATGTAGTCCAGACCTCAAGCCTAGAGATGCTGTGGCAGGATTGTAAGAAAGCTGTGCATAAAGCGTGTATCCCTACATTTTCCCAAAAACGAGTTTAGGGACTAATAAACATTTACTTCAAGTCATTGACTAAATTATAGGGTGTACTTACTTTTTATAGGGTGTTAGACCATACAATTGTTATTTCGGCCTTGCTAAATAAAAACAAAGTGAACTGAAAGAGGGTGTAATTTCTTTTTTTTTTTTACATGACTGTAAATTGTAGCAAGCTAAAACAGACTATTTCCTTTATCGCGGAATCCATACAGCTAAAAGCTCGCGCCTGAACTTGGGCACGCACCACGGTGAGGTTGTTATTCATGGGCTGGAAGGTGCAGCACAGGAGCTCGCTCGATTCCGGGTCGGCGACCTCGCGGATACATCGACCGTCCTCCGTGTTCCAGATACGCAGTGTGCCGTCCAGTGACGTCGACACGATGATGTCGTTGCTGAGCGACCAGGCGAAGTCAGTCACGGGACCGGCGTGCCCTCTCAGCGTCACTTTTACGGTCGGCGGAGGCGGGGACAGCGTCATGATCGACAGGGTCCCGTCCAATGAGCAGCAAGCAAGGAGATGCTTGTCGTCGTTGGCGAACTGCAAGCGAGGGACTGAGGAGGCAAAGCGGGAGCGGACGTCAATAAACGTTATAAAATAAACAGTTTATGAATCAGGGTAAGATACGACTCCGACACGTCTGGGGTTATTTACCAGCGGAGTCGACGTGTTGGTCGAAGATGTGATGCATGCCTGCGAAGGCGTAATTCTCGCTCAGAGTGGTGTCGCCTGCCATGGCACGACTCGCCTCTGCCACAGAGGTGGGCACCAGGCTGCCTGGAGGCCTGAAAAACAAACAAAAAAAAAAAGAATTGAGAAGGTTCTGTAGTTTATGTAACAGTGATAAGCAATGTGATGATATTCACTTCAACTTCAAGAATGAAGACAAAAGAAAAGACACTGGGTGCATAGCAGGGTTGCAAATCTCATACACTTTTCCTAAGCTATCAGTTAGAAAAAAAAAAGTCTCTCTTTAAGTATTATTTAAACAGCTCTATCAGCACAATCCAACAACTTGGTTATGTGAGACACATTTATAAAGGGCTTAAAATAATACTTCTCTGGTCCCTCTGTCTTCATTTAAAAACCAGTCCAATGCCAAAGTGTAATTCAGTGAAACCTCGGATTGCAAGTAACGCGGTTTGCGAGCGTTCCGCAAGACCAGCAAAGATTTTTAATACATTTTGACTTGGAAAACGAACAAGTCTTGGCTTACGAGTACCGAGTATCATGTATCACACATGCACTTTTTGTTTTGATGCTGAGCGTCACGTGATCATAACTGAGCCAATGGTTTTTTTCTCTCTTGCGCTGCGGAATTGTGGGTAATTGTCTCCCCTGCTGGGTCTTAGTGCTCCTCTCTCACTGGGTTAATCAACATCCGTGCACGCATGTACTGTTTACTATAACACTGTGACCACGTGCGTGTGTGTAAAACATATTTTATTTTGTGTTTGTAAGCGTGTGTGTACAGAGGGCGTGTACTGTTTCTTATAACACGTGTGCGCGCGTGTAAAGCAAAAAAAAGTCTCATTAGAAGATTAAAAATCCATTTTCTGCCTTTCTGTTTCAGCCAATCATTATGTGCGTATGCATGTGTAATTTGACACACTCACTTACACACACACACACACATACACACACTCTCGCCTTCAATTCTAAATAGCAATTAATCATTAACATGTCTAGTGCATAGCAGGTGAAAACGAGAATAGCCAATAAACAGAACCTGTAAGTCTAACTTTTAATCATGTGTAAATTGTTTGTAAACTCTGACCATTGACACTTTTTTTTTTATCATTTTGAGCTGAAACTCTTCAGTGGCCAACATTTTTTGATCATCCCTAAAAATATACAGTAATTAAATATAATCTTGTCTAATTTTAGCTGACATGAACATTAGGAACACTCGAAAATAAGCCTCTTTCAAGCAGGAAGATCGAGTCGAGACGATTGGCGGGGGGTGGAGCTTATACAGGGCTTACCTGTAGTTTTTGTTGCTGAAAAAAAAGAACAAAGATTCACGAAGAGAAGTGTATATTTGAGTGACTTCTCTGTAGCTGAATACAAAATACAGAGCTCATGTATCCCTGGTTATTATTATTCCTTATTATTCCTAGGTTTTAAAGTTTAATTTCATTTGGATTTTTTTTATCTTCTTGATACAAAAAAAAAACCCCATAAGAATACAATTATTTAAGGATACTGTACAATACAATGCAATTTAAGACTATAACTTTTTTGTTGAAAGGTCTTTATGCATCCATGGTATGATTTTTTTCCCCACATCACCTATTTTTCTCATACATACGGTATATCATACCGTTCTTAGATAAATTTTGCTACGTTCCAGTGAAGGCAGAACTCATTCAGGACACATTAGAACAGGACCGTACCTCTCCTCATACACTGCTCTGTTCATCTGGGCCTGGAGCTGATAGGAACCACGGCTCACTGATCGACGGTGACCTCGAGCGCCCTGAGCCCGGGAGTCTTCCTCAAAGTCCTGAAGTTACGATACAGAGAGAGAGAGAGAGCGAGAGAGAGAGCGAGAGAGAGAGAAAGTAAAGAGAGAAACAAACAGACATGGAAAGTGTAGATATGCAAATAATAAATAAGCTAGCAGACTAGGCTGGGTGGAAAGAGAAGCTTCATAACATTAGGGGAAAAAAAAGGTTTTCCTATTTGCTTGTTTATTTTACTGCTTCATTCTCAAAGAGCAGAATTCTAGAAAGCAAGTTGAAAAAAATATTCATAAAAAATTCTGTGGCACATAATATTTACGTTAACTTGATAGATAGCAAATGATAGAAATGTTACTCACTACACCAGAGCTAAAACTGCTAATGACAAACACATACACAACCCATGCAAAATCCCAGAGCGTAAAGGGGACCAGTCGCGCTTGGCTAATAGCTTTGTGTTTCATTGGGGTAAGGCTTTCAATCTTGACATTCATATTAAATGAATGCTTGGGAACAAATCTGTAAAAGGAGTAAATGCCAAAAAACATCAACTATCATGGTGTGCTCTGTTGATCCCTCTTTTGTCCTCCATCCCTCAATTGTTGCAGTTCTCAGACTCTTCTCTCCCTAGTCAGTCTGTATAACAGCTCAGGGACACTGACAGTAATGCGTGCCAGGTTTGTAAATGCATCCGTCAGTGTGGTTTCATCATCAGCGTGACTGTTCCCCTTTAATGAGGTTACACTGGACAATCATGGACAAGCTGCTGCACTTTTCGCTCAATAATTGAATCAATGTAATTTAACTGGCTGAAAGAAAAATTCTGACACCGAATTGACTGTGTTAATTAGATCGTATGTGTTGGATTGAATCTTTTTTTTGTTTTGTTTTCCTGAATGAATGCTTTGACGGGTTCTCAGTGAGACCCTGAGGAGCCTAACCTCCATGCGGTCCAGTGTGGTGCGGGAGCTGCGCACGCTGCTGGCTCTGAAGCTGCTTTGCTCGGAGAGCGGGCCGTAGCGCAGGGCGAGCAGCTGGCTGCGCAGACGCAGGTACTGCCTGCGCAGCACCGGCTCAAAGCCACACTTAGCGTTCTCACGGAGCAGCTGGCTACGCCGGCGGATGTACTGCGTGCGGAACTGGGGGAACGTAGGAGTGCGGTAAGCATTGTACCTATATTGGGGAAGACCGAGAAAGAGAAAAAAAGAAAGAAAGAGAGAAAGAATGTAAGCAATATATTTTTTATATTAGTGTATTTCCAATTTATACTCATAATAAATATTTCAATACATGTAGTGTGTCTCAAGGTACAAGTTTTCTCCAGATGAATGTTTTGGTGATGTCATGTAAATTTAGTCCAACTAAAGACTCCAGTAGAGTTAAACGTCACTGAATGTAGTCATTAATTAAACTAGAATTTAGACTTTTAGAGCTTTATTTTGGAAAATGTTTGAGCAGATTTTAGCAACTGTCTTGCAATCAATAGGGCTTTCAGTTTACATTACAGCTGAGTGGAGAATCAGTGGACTCGCCAACAGCGAGACAGGTGTAAAGCCTGATATGTTGTGCCCACAAGAGACTACATTCCCATTCAACAATCCCTCAACTATCATTCCTTCAATTCACCACGCCGTGATTTATTATTTTTCCAACTAACAAATCATTGATCTACGAGGGTGAATCCAAATTTATCCACAGTCATGTCAGTAAAAATAATTTTTCAACAGGCTTTAGTAAACAAGCGTTCGTATTCCCTCATTAAATTTTTTTTATTCTGAGCTGTGAGCCACAAATGCACCGCTATCTTCACTTCTTCATCAGAAGTAAGTCTTCATCGTCGTAGGGCTGCTTTTAGGGGACCTGATTGAGTGAGATCAGGACTATAGGGAGGAGGCCTCCAAACAAAGATTGTCGACAGTGTGGCCAGATGTGCATTGTCATGAAAGTTCACGGCGCTATTTTGGTTAGCGGTCCTCCGCGTTTAATCCAAAGTTTAAGCATCAGCTCTTCAATAAGCGTCTCACTGTAACGAGCATTGTCGATTGTTGAACCTTTTCTTCCTGAAGGTAATTTGATACTTCTGGCCTTTGAGAATCCTGGAAAACTGGAAGCGTTTCAACTTTTTCTCAGTTGGCGTTCCATACTCTGATGTTTACTCTCAGACTCGTGATGATAAATCCGTGTCTCGTCACCAATAATGACTCTCTTCAAAAAACTTTCACCTTCCTTAGAGTATCAAAATCCAGATTTTGTTTGCAGATATCCAAACACTTCTGTTTATGCTCTTCCGTGAGTTGTTTCGGCACCAGGTACACCCTCAGACCACAAAAAAAATAATCACTGCTTCTTTTTGTTTTCTGCAGATCACAAGCCGGGAATAAATTTTTGCTTGCACTGCAGTTACAAATGAACTGATGTAACACGATCACGCCTATATCAGTGACTGAGGAGACAGGAGCCTTGAACGTAAAGCGCTGATAAGACAGCGCGGCTGGGAGAAGTTTGAATAAAACTGGAGTGCGGATTATTTTTGACTCACCCTCCTATCATTCATTCCACTGACCAATCCCTGGCCCTAATTCCTCGCCTTGACAAATCTCTGATCACTGCTGATTGAGCTGCCCTCGTATTTTTTTTGGTTTTCCATTTAAATGTATTTTTATGATTAAGTAATCTCTGTCTATTTATCTATCTACTGTGGTACCTCGGCATATGAACACCCCACCATATGAAATCCTGCAAGAAATTCGCTTCTGCGTATGAAGCATTCGGGGGTACGTCCGGGAGCCGTTTAAAACTTGTTTGCATCAGTGGAAAGCCAAGTGAGTTTACATGTTTTTTTCATGGGTGTATTTGCATTTTTGGCAAGATTTCGTCAAGACATACTGTAGCTCCATGGGTCCCAAGAATGTTAGCAGGGAAGATAACAAGAAGAAAAGAGAGCTGCTTTCAGTTTCATTTTTAAAGCAGCAGGTGCCGGATCGTAAATTAAGGTTAAATGAGGTTTAATGTCTATTTATTTCATATTTTCATATTTATTTCATTTGCATTTCTTTTCTAAATGTTTTGATTGTTTTTATATGCAAAAATATGTTCATAGTGTTGAAAAATGGTAATATAGTTAATACTTTTGGGTGGCTGTAACGAATTATCAGCATTTACATTATTTCCTATGGGAAAATGCGTTTAGCAATATTAAATTTTTAGCCTTAAGAAATATTAATGTGTAATTATGTTTGTAAACAAAAAATTTTACATATCTTATCTGCATTCTTCTTTTGTAAACATGTACAAGATTTCTTCTATTGTTATTGATCAAACGTTTGCATCTAATCTTTGGAAATCATCATCCTCTTCCTCCGTCATTCATCCTGATCAGTTACTTGATGTGCAAATAATCAGGATTTTATCTGGTTTTGTATCAAATTCCAGTTATTCCACCCTGATGATAATGATGATGTCATCTCACCTTGCGTCCACAGCCAGCACCTGCTGCCACACTGCAGCCATTCCACACACACTCAGGGGCACCTGGAGACAAACAGGACACACACAAGCTCATAAAAAGACATACTGACTGCAATAAATAATAAACAGGCTAACTGTTTCTACATGTCTTCCGAATAGGGCAGGGCAGCTAACGCAGTCTAGCACAGTTTATCTCAGACATAAAGAAGTAGCTTTAGTTTGGTCATACACATTGCAGTACAGGTGAGTCACCCATGCTGAAGGAGTAATTCATCCCACTGACGCTGTTTTAATTCGTCTGAGAATCTCATAAACAAACCCAGCGATGCTCTGAAGCTAGTCTTAGCACAATGCTAAGGAAAGCTAACTAGCGTTAGCCGCTGTTTCAGACGGAAGCCAGGCGACTACATGATGTCAGCACGGCAAACACACACCATGACATCACTGCGGTTTTTAGAGATACTTTACTCCCCACGAACCTGAAAAACATCCATTTATTCCGTGCTAATAAACACCTACCTTCAAATTCCTTACCGGAACATTTTTCCCTTCCGGAAAGGAACTACCGGAGGAGGTCACGTGACGCGGACGGACCTTCCTTACGCCTGGAATTACGCCGGTCACCATGGCAACGTCCACTCTCGCGCACTGCCGTGCTAAGGCGGAGTGTTGCTTTACACATGCGCACTGATTGTTATTATTATTATTACTATTATTATTATAACTGCGCGTTAAATATGTAATATTGTAAATAGGAAATTGCGTGAAAAATATTACAAAACTACTTGAAAAAGATAAAAATCTTAAATAATAATAATAATTATTATGATTATTAATAATATTATTATTAATGATAATAATAATAATTATTATTATAAGTGTGCATTAAATATATATAGCGTAGAGAATATAACCAAAAAATCTGAAGAAAGTGCTTGAAAAATATTACAGAAATATTTTAAAAAGATAAAAAAATAATAATAATTTATAATAATAATAACAATCATAATAATTATTAATATTATTATTATTATTATTGATGATAATTATTATTTTTATAAGTGTGCATTAAATATATATGGCGTAGAGAATATAACCAAAAAATCTGAAGAAATTGCGTGGGAAATATTACAGAAAATTTTGAAAAAGATACAAATCTTTAGAAAATAATAATAATAATAATAATAACAAAAATGATAATAATAGTAATTATTATTATTCTAAGTGCGCATGAAATATATATAGCGTAGAAAATATAACCAAAAAATCAGAAGAAATTGCGTGGAAAATTTTACAGAAAATTTTGAAAAAGATAAAAATCTTTAGAAAATAATAATAATAATAATAACAATAATAATAATAATAATAACAAAAATGATAATAATAGTAATTATTATTATTCTAAGTGCGGATGAAATATATATAGCGTAGAAAATATAACCAGAAAAAACAGAAGAAATTGCGTGGAAAATTTTACAGAAAATTTTTAAAAAGATAAAAATCTTTAGAAAATAATAATAATAATAATTATTATAATTATAATTATTATTATTATTATTATTATTATTATTATAAGCGCGCATTAAATATATATATAGCGTAGAAAATATAACCAAAAAATCAAGAAATTGCATGGAAAATTTTACAGAAAAATTCAGAAAAAATGTGAAATGTTTAAAATTGTATGTTTTGTTTTTATTATAAATGCATGTTAAATATATAGTGTGGAAATAGTACAGACAAATTCAGAAGACATCATTATAAAATTTAAATGAAATAAAATTAATTTTTTTATTATAAGTGGGCATTAAATATATTGCGAGGAAATATTAAGTACAAATTCAGACAAAAATTTTAATCTTTAAAATGTATTATTTTTTTCCTGATAATGAGAAAAGATCTAGCTCATTACTCATTTACACACTCATCATCATCATCATCATCTATCCTGCTTTATTCTATAAGATCATGGAGGGCCTGGAGCCTATCCCAGGAGACGTAGGGCACAAGGCAGGGTACACATTGGACAAGGTGCCAATCCATCACAGGGCAAACACATACACACTTATTCACATACTATGGGCAATTCGGGAATGCCAATTAGCCTAATCTGCATGTCTTTGGACTGTGGCCCCAAGAAAACCCACCAAGCATGGAAGAACATGCAAACTCCATGCACACTGACCCTGAGGCGGGAATCAAACCTGGAACCTGGAGATGCAATATGACAGTGCTAACCACTAAGCCACAGACCTAGCACATTACTATTTGTAAAATAGAAAGTACACTTTTTAGCAATTTTACTTCAGGTATTCCCTATATACTGTATATATAAGGTCTTTATATATACACATATGGTACTTAAATTTTTATTATTATTATTATTATTATTATTATTATTATTATTATATAAACATTAAAATAAGAGATCTACAGCAGCTGATACGAAAAAATCAACCAATAAATAATTGTTTATTATGGAGTTTCATTTTCATAAAAAAATGTTTACTTTAGTATTTTCAGTACAATATATATGACTTAATACTGTATTGTGTAGTTTAATTAAATATTAATACCATATTCCTTAAATAGTAAAATAAATCAAATTAAATTAAGAGGTTAAAAATCTGGTATTAAATTACAAATCCTTTTCCAAAATTATGTATAATAATAATAATAATAATAATAATAATATTTATTATTATTATTATTATTATTATTATTTTTAATTTTTATTATTGTTGTTGTTGAAATATTTATGCTCCAATCTTGCTTTAAACTAACTAGGGGGAAATGTTAAATAAGCACTAAAACACACTACACACATACCATTTTTGTTATGTTCATGTATTTGTACAGAACTGCACTGCAGGTTCTTTTTTGCATAAATATGACCAAAAACCTATGAATTATATGAGAAACATTAAATGAGTCATTAAAGCCTACAAGTGATTAAAGGAGCAGTGACAGATGATTTGATGTTATTATGCAGGTCTGATAGAAAATAAAGAAGATTTAGAAAGGGAGCAGCAGTTATAAAATTATAAAGCCTGAATCACCCCGAACCCCCCCAAACATCTACATTTATTGCCCCATTACACTGCAGTTACTCGCTGGATCACTCCGTAAATTTGTCACCAGCAGGCTGTTAAACAAGCTGTAAATGAAGGAGGGAAAAAACAATAATGTGAATAAACACTACAAGCTCAAAGCATAAATATCAAGAAGGAAAATCTAAAAAGGAGAGAATCTTGGTTATTAATGATTGTCCGAGGATAAGCCAGACATTTTATGGCTGCTTTTAACAGTGTTTACTATCCGGTTTGAGCACGATGTTTATCATCCAGTGTCATGTTTTTTCTTTGTGCTGGTTACATATGAAATGTTTTCTGGGTAAAAATGTACATTTTAATTGGTTAGTTTACCATAAAATGGAATTCAGTGATTAAAAAAAAAGGCCAATTGTTTGGCTGATTTCTTGGAGACAAATAACAATATATTTTTTCTTTTAATATAATTAAAATGTATGTCTGTTTATACTGTAGATATTAAATAAAGATAAAGTACCATGCATTATTTCTTTTTAGTTTCTGTAGTCTAATTAGATTTTTATTTAATCCTAGAAATTAATTACATCACTGCTAATTCCTGCATTTTTTGTAGCTAAACTTCTTCTTCTAAACCTCTTTCGGCTGTTCCCTTTCAGGGGTCGCCACAGCGAATCATCAGGTCGTCCCTCTGATGAACTTATTCTTGATCCTATCATGAGTACTATACACACGGGTGAAAGTAGGTCTGTACAGTCCGCAAGTACTGGAAAGAAGAGACAGCAGCTGCCTAAGTAATTCCGAATTGCCTCAGAAGCACTTGCATTGTGTTTCGAATTTTCATTTCATAGTTAGAGTCCGAGCTTCGGCCAGCGTGCTGCCGGGTTCATTAGTCCGCTCACAGGTTTGTGCAAAGCTAACATGAGCTACAAGACCAAAACTAACTAACCTCTAATACAAGGCTGAATCCCCAATCCCTCTCTAACCCCTGATTAAGGGCACTACTTGGTGTGTGGAACAAGGGAGTTGGATACACCCTATATACTGCACTAGCTTTACATTTAAAGAAATTTGGGATTCAACCTCGGAAACATAAAAGTTTCTAAAAGTGATATTCCAAAGTGGAATAAGTGGAAATATAAAGCAAATCTTGTAAGTTTCTCAGGACTGTCCACCACCTTTTGGCTGCATAGTAGGCGACCATTAAGAATATACGTAGCTCTTAAAACCCAGACCATTTTAGCCTTTTTTTGTTTTTTAAATTTAATTTTAATAAGCATACAGTATATACGGCTCAGGATTGTGCAGTATAGAGTGACATATGCCTTTTTCCAGCACAACCTTGGCAAAATGATAAACTGAATTTTATTACATTTTAACCAACCATACAAACATGACTGAGCAAAAAATTTAAAAATGGGTCACATAGGCAAAAAAATAGGACAGATACACACGATCACGTTTTTATGGTTGTTTCCGGTTGTTTCTATGAGCAAAAATATTCCAGAAATGGTAAAATTGACACGTTATGAAAGTAATGGAACCTTCCGTTCGACATATCCGAAAACCCAAATGCACAGTTTGATGTCTAAAGCCTCCACACTAGCAAGGCTTCTATATCAGCACATATTTTTTAATCGTCATTGACCAAAGCTATGCAGAATGTGTACAAAACAAGCTACTTTCTGTTATTACTGGAGTTACAGCAGCTATAAATATTATAGTAGTATAAGGTTTACAGCTTTCACCTTTAAAACCGGAGACTCCAGTAAAAAGTTATCACTATAGAAACGCTATTATACTGGAACAAGTGAATTAATCTAACATTTGCAGTTGGAGTTGTGGAGATCGATATTTTGTGCTCTGTTTTGTTTTTTCAGTACAATGTGAGCGATAAGAACAAAAACATCCGTCATCTTAATAACAATAAAAGAGATTAAGTCTACAATAGTTGGCTGGCCGTGCAAGGTTTCACCTGAGCTCAGCAGAGGAAAGAGCCAGGGCCTTTCGTGCCTCAGCTGACAGAGCTCTTTGATTTTTTTCCCCTGTGCTTTTTCCCGAAGGGGCCCCTGGAGCGGAGCCATTCACCGTCCGAAGCAATAAATGTGCAAAGCAGGTCAGGACTGGTACTGCATTTTCAAAGAGGACGTGCGATCATTGGAGTAGAGCCAAAATGCCCAAGAAAGGTACACTGGGAGATCATTTTATTTATAGCACGAGAAAACTCTTTAAAACGTTTTATACGCATTTGTATATTTTACCCCGATTATGATTAACAATCTGAGATCGGGGCCGTTCTTTTTGTTTTTTATATTCTTTCCAGGTAACAAGTCAGACAAGAAATCCACCACCAAGGTAAACAGCTCCAGGCTCTTAAACCTCTCTGCTCACGCAGCAAATTCTCTCTAATAGTTCATCACCACTATAGTGTTAAATTAATCCCCAGACCGCTTTAGAAGGCATCTGTTCAGAGTCAGCTCTTTTCAGCCAGCCATGCTAAACACCCCCATGTTAATTCTGCATAATTATATAACAGAAAAGTTTATTGGAGACACTAAATAGCAGCGTGCGTGTCGTTATTTTCACTGCATAGCCACCTCCGAGCCCTAAAGATCAGCCGAAGAAAGGTGATCAGAAAGGAGATGAGAACAAGAAGCAAGGAGGTGAGTATTGGCTGCTCTACAGCACATCCGTACTAACTGAATCTGTTTCATTTTATTTCACTTCATTGATAATATAATATGAACAAAGTCACACAATAAACAAGAACGTTGCAGATCATTCTAGGAAAATATGAAGCCCATAGGTTTTCAGGAGAGTCAGACTATTTAATGCAGATCACCAATAAGAGTTGACTCACTAGACTCAACAAATGATTTGCAGCTAATTTGCGATAACAAAGACGATGCAATTTCGTTATTTCGTGACCAAAGAGGAAACAAATGTGCTGTCTGGGCAGAAAAAGCAGAAAAGAAACAAAAGTGACATCAAACATTAAACTAAAAGTGAATGAATTGGCTTTAACAAACATTTCAGATGTTAGAAAGAGGTTTTCTGTGCCAGCATTTGGATTTAATTACCCTCCAAGAACAACAGATTTGCCTACATCTACAAAAAAACAAGAAGAAAAGGATGGAACTCATACCATTTCAGCATTGTTATGTCAGCCGTGAAAGTATAAACTTATCCCAGTAAAAATTTATATCTAATTAATATCTATTGGTGCAGGTGTTTGTTTACATTGAACAAGTCGCTTATATATAGTATAGTAGCTTATTTATTAAGTAGATTATTAAATCCGCCACATAACTGTTCATAACACCGCTTTTAGATTTAGATTTTTTAGAATTTAGATTTCACTTACTTGAGGCAGATATCTAGTTACTGCAAAAGTCCGGTGGTCGCTTTAAGACGCGCCCACAGTTTGACGCATGCAAAGTATACTGTCAAAGCTCCAATCCAAAAATGGGTCACATAGGCAAAAAAATAGGACAGATACACACGATCACATGTTTTTATGGTTGTTTTCGGTTGTTTCTATGAGCAAAAATATTCCAAAAATGGTAAAATTGACACATTATGAAAGTAATGGAAGCTTCCGTTCTTCCTTGATATATCCGAAAACCCAAATGCACAGTTTGATGTCTAAAGCCTCCACACCGGCAAGGCTTCTATATCAGCACATACATATTTTTTAATCGTCATTGACCAAAGCTATGCAGAATGTGTACAAAACAAGCTACTTTCTGTTTTTACTGGAGTTACAGCAGCTATAAATATTATAGTAGTGTGGCGTGGGCGGGGCGGCGGCTGACGACCAGCATGCCTTGCGGGGATGTCGGTGTGTGTTCACCATGTTGGGGAAAGGTGTTTGGGTTGGTGGCTTCGGCCCTGTTTGTGTGAGGGGTGGGTAACGTGTGAAATGTGCTCCAGTTCAAGCTAGTGGTGAATTGGATGTAGGCTCCTGAGTGAAGGTGCTGCTCATGCCTTACATGCTGTGTGCTTAATAAAGTACTCCCAGCCATTGCATTGGGTAGCAAATAAGCTCACTCGTCTCTCCAGCATTCTTCTCGGCGTAAAAACGCTACAGTAGTATAAGGTTTACAGCTTTAAAACCGGAGACTCCAGTAAAAAGTTATCACTATAGAAACGCTATTATACTGGAACAATTGAATTAATCTAACATTTGCAGTTGGAGTTGTGCAGCGGTCCAGCGGTTGCTTTAAGACACGCCAATAGTTGCGCATGCAAAGTATACTGTCAAAACTTGCGGTTTTTAATCTGGAACAAAACTGCTAATGACTCCAGTTCTACTCTGCATTTTGAGTTTAATTATGGTGCAGGTTTAAATTCAGGCAAATACCTAAAGACTGGCAAAGTTTTATTAAATTCTGTCTAGCCAGGTTTGTGTGATGCTGTGACAAATTCTGGCTGGACAGACATACAGACAGACAGACAGACAGACAAAAAGGTTTCTGAGATTGGTTTCAGGCCCTGCAATGTATAAAATATAAAGATATCATTGAAAGAGCGAGTTCTGACCAATGTACAGACAAAAACTTGTGAAGTTGCGAAGTATAATACCATTTTTTTAATTTCTCATTTTGGGTGTTTAGACAGCTAGTAGTAACCTCGGAACTAGCTACAAACTATTCATGCTAAGTTAGATAACTAGCTAACTTGTTGGTTATATACAAAATTGTGATTATTATGGTACTGAATGCTTTAGATTTAGCAGTGTAGCTACTGATAAATAGATTTCTGGCACTATAATGATACCAATAGAGACTTCCTCTAATAAGTTTATTAGCATCGAACTAGCTAGCTAATTCCATGCTAATGTTACATGCTTTAAATTTAAGGTGTTTATTATTCATATATTGTTAAACACTGTAGTAAAGGTAAATAACTGGACGCCCCCTTTAAAATACATTAAAAAATTTAACGATTTTGTTAAATCCATGGCATCAGAAGCTTCTAATTTATAGTTTCTCAATTGATATGCATCAATATTTCTTTGAGAAGCCAAGAAGTAGTGGAAGATGGACGATGCAAACCAGCAATGCAATATCTCAGCCGAAATTTTCTCAAGCTGTCAGTGATGCAGCGATTATTTTTTTTCTTCGCACCTGCTTTGTGTTTCCAGTGAAGGTATCTGTCTTCACGTCTTCTCTCACAGGACAGCTGAAAGGAGAGAAGCAATAACTTCCAGGCCTTCGTGAAGCTGGCCTTGGAGACGCCTTTGGGTTCCTGTAACCGCAAACACTGAGGCCCTCGGGGTAGACAAAGCTGAAGCGACAAAATAAGAACTGCATTTCCTACACATTTCAGCTCTTAATTGGACCCTCTCGGTCCCACAATGCCTGCTGTCATGGGTTTCAGAGTTGAACATTCATACGGTGTTGACACCATCCGAGATTCTACACTTTTCTAGCCGCTTTCCCGTCTCATCATTTCACACTCCGCCCACGTGATGGTCCTTTGTTTTGTATATAAATATAATGAATTACCTGACTTAATAAACATTATTAAATTATAATATCATACAGAGGTTTGTGTGCTTATTTGCTGGTTTGAACTGCTCTGAGAAGTCATATCACATATCTGATCTCATTGCTCAACATTTATTGCTTGCTCAATGTATAGATTATATAGTTAACCACTCACGAGAACCTCAGCATGGACGGAGCAGGAATGGATTGTTCTCAGCAGGGCAGAGATAGAACCTTGCGGTCTTTATCTATTCATGACCAGAAGCTTGTTGTTGGAGCAATAGTTTATAAGCATTGGGTTGGTAGGTGCAATGCCTCAGGATATTGGGTGGAGGAACCGATGGCCTTGAAGATGGTAGGTGGGCCGGGGGTAGCTCAGTGGTTAAGGCATTGGATTACAGTTTGGAAGATCCCAGGTTCAAACCCCACAACCACCAAGTTGCCACTCTTGGAGCCTTGAGCAAGACCCTTAACCCTCAACTGCTCAGATGTGTAATGAGATAAAAATGTAAGTCGCTCTGGATAAGAGTGTCTGCTAAATGTAAATGATCAAGTTTGTGTGTTTTAGAATGAAAGGATTAGAAGTTTGTGGGCCTACGGATTGTATAACTTGAATCTCATGGTTTAGGATGGCATTAGCAGGAGCTTGTGGGTCTCAGGGTAGAAATTTAAGGGGCCTGAAGGTGGTGGGAACGAGAGCATGTGGGCTTCACAGTGACATGATTAAGAGGTTGTTAGCCTCATAATGGTGGAAGCAAAGATGTAGCAGGTTATTATAGATAGAAGAACTTGTGGGTCTGAAGATGGTAGCAGCAGAAGCTGGTGAGCTTTGGAATGTTTTTGTTGACCTTGTAATAGAAGTAGTTAGTGTGCCACAGGATGGTATGAGATAGGACGTTATGGTCCTCACTTGCAGAGACAAGAGTGTGTGGGCTTGAGCAGGTGTTTGTGGGGGACTCAGTTGAGAATGTGTAGAAAGTTGAAGGCCTGAAGATTACAAGACCAAAAGCATGTGTGCCTCAGAGACTTTTGGCCTTATAAGGGTAGAAGCAAAACGCTATTTCTTTCTGGGTGGAAGAAACATCAAGATCTTCATGATCAGGTACATCAGAAATATAACTTTTCGGTATGAAGACAGTACGTGCTGGAGCTTGTGGGCTTCAGGATGGGAAGATAGGTGTTTGTTTACACCTATGATGGTACACAAAGTGATTTCTATGCATTAACTGATGGGTGTCAGGATGGAACGAAACCAGGGGTCAGGGGCCAGTGGTAGCTCAGTGCTTAAGGCATTGGACTACGGTTCAGAAGATCACAGGTTCAAACCCCACAACCTCCAAGTTGCCACTGTTGGGCCCTTGAGCAAGGCCCTTAACCCTCAGATGTGTAATGAGATAAAAAATGTAAGTTGCTCTGGATAAGAGCGTCTGCTAAATGTAAATAAATGAGCTGGAAATGTTTTTTTGTTTTTTTAGGATGATATGAACCGGCCTTCATTGGCCTCTTAGTGGCAGGACAGGTGTGTGTGGAAATGTGAGTAGTAAAAGCAGATGTTTATGCACCTCTGGATGGTAAGATGGTGGGATTTTGCACGCACAGTGACAGAAGCAGAATCTGGTTGTAACATATGGGACTCAAAGGGAAAACATGGATCCATGTGCAAAGATCTAGATACAGGAACAGAGAAGATGAATGCAAAAAAAATGAGGTTCAATGGTGAGACACGCAAGCAGCAACACAATCAAGGCCAAATGATAATCCAAAGGGTTAATCAACAAAAATAAAACATGGCACGTATGGCAAGACTTCACAATGAGTCATAAGTCAAAAGCACAAAAGTGATAGCTGGGGTTGTACTGGGAATCCAGTGACTGCGACCTACAGTATGAGCATGGGGCAGGAAGGTCTCCCGGGTTTGTTCAGCTGTTTGAAATTCTCATACTTGTGGTAGTAAGAGATGAAAAGCAGCGAAATCGTTCCCTGGCAGGACCACCTCTGTTTGACAACCCTCTGTTTGCATTATGTAAAGGCAATCTAATCTTTACTCAGACAATTTAGTTTATTCTATAAAGCAATTTTTTAGACAGTTTTATCACTGATTCTGTAACTAAAGATAAGCACACACTGTATCCTCCTTCCTTTCTGTACTGCGCTGACATTTCAGATGTCCTTTGTGTGTTTGTTTGTTTGTGTGTGTGTGTGTGTGTGTGTGTGTCTGAATACGTTACCCTAAATCATGTGCTTGTGATGCAAGGGCTCGTCCCGATTTTGCATTTAAAGGCAGTTAGCATAAAAATTTAATGAGACTTAATGAATATTTCCTAACACTGCTAAAGGCTGAGCTAGTTTATCATGCTCAGTGACAAAAAGTTATGCGAGGTTAAATGGAAAAGGGAATAGGATAGAAGGCTCATGAAGCAAAAGTCAGTTAAAATATTGGAATAGCTCCAGATGGGATGCGTAATTTGAGCATAAGTACAAGAGAATGCATGAAACACACACATACTGTATACACCCACACTACCAATCAAAAGTTTGGACCCAGCTTCTAAATTCCATGGTCTTTCTTGATTTTTATTTCTTTCCGCACTGTAAAATTATGCTCAAGATGTGCAATAATCTGGTGGTTAATTGGTGATCTCTGAGGCTGGTGACTCTACATTTACATTTACATTTACATTTAGGCATTTGGCAGACGCTCTTATCCAGAGCGACTTACAAAAAGTGCTTTAATGTTTACAACATTGGATACATACTTACACTGGGTTAACTAGGTTAATAACTAAGTACCATTAGTCCAACACAACTGAGTAGTTTTTTTTTTTTTTTGTTTTTTTTCGGGGGGAGGGGGGTTAGTCCAAGTACTGGAGAAACAGATGCGTCTTGAGTCGTCGTTTAAAGATAGTCAAAGTCTCTGATGTACGGACATCTAGAGGAAGTTCATTCCACCATCTAGGTGCCAGAACAGAAAAGAGCCTGGATGAATGCCGCCCTCGATCCCTGAGAGATGGTGGGATGAGGCGAGCAGTGCTGGAGGATCGGAGGCAACGTGGTGCAGTGCGTGGTGTAATTAGCGCAGAGAGGTAAGTGGGTGCTGGGCCATTTTTGGCTTTGTAGGCAAGCATCAGTGTTTTGAATTTGATGCGGGCAGCTACAGGAAGCCAGTGCAGGGAGCGGAGGAGTGGGGTGGTGTGGGAGAACTTGGGAAGGTTAAAAACGAGTCGTGCTGCTGCATTCTGGATCAGTTGCAGAGGACGAATCGTGGACAGAGGCAGGCCTGCCAGGAGTGAGTTGCAGTAGTCCAGTCTTGAAATAACAAGGGACTGAACAAGCACCTGAGTAGCCTGTGAAGAAAGAAATGGGCGAATTCTTCTGATATTGTAAAGAAGAAATCGACAAGAGCGAGTAAGGTTAGCGATGTGTGGGGAAAATGACAGATGATTGTCCACGGTTACCCCAAGATTGCGGGTGGTGGTTGAGGGAGTGATTTGGTTGTTGTCCATGGATATCACAAGGTCTTGACCTGGAGATGAGTCACAAGGGATAAACAACAGTTCGGTTTTACTGAGATTGAGCTTCAGCTGATGAGCAGCCATCCAAAATGAGATGTCTGCCAGACATGCTGAGATCCGGGTGGAAACCTGAGTGTCAGAGGGAGGAAAGGAGAGGACAAGTTGGGTGTCGTCTGCATAACAGTGGTATGAGAATCCATGCGATGATATGACCTTACCAAGAGACCGGGTATAGAGGGAGAACAGAAGAGGACCAAGTACTGAGCCCTGCGGGACACCAGTAGAGAGTCTACGTGGGGCAGATGTAGATCCCCTCCATGTTACCTCATATGACCTATCTTTAAGGTAAGAAGCAAACCATTGCCACGCTGTTCCACAAATTCCAAGGCTTGTAAGAATAGATAATAGAATCTTGTGGTTCACGGTGTCAAATGCAGCTGACAGGTCCAGGAGGATGAGGACAGATGAAAGTTTAGCAGATCTAGCAGCATGGAGCTTCTCAGTGACTGACAGAAGGGCAGTCTCTGTGGAATGTGCCACTTTGAATCCAGATTGGTTTGGGTCGTTAAGGTTGTTCTGTGAGAGATAAAGAGACATTTGATTATAAACCGTTCTTTCAAGAATTTTGGAAATAAAAAAGAGCAGTGACACCGGGCGATAGTTGTTAACTTCTGATGGGTCCAGGCAGGGTTTCTTGAGGATGGGAATAACCCTCGCCTTCTTAAAAGCGGCAGGAACATGACCAGATGATATGGATTGGTTGATGATGGCTGTGGTGAAGGGAAGGAGGTCTCGTGAGATGGCCTGGAGCATTGTGGAAGGGATTGGGTCTAATGAACAGGTGGTGGGGTTAGATGACGAGATGATCTGTTGAATCTCGTCAGATGACAAGTTGGAAAATTCTGCTAAAGGAGGGAAGGAAAGGTCCTGAGGTTCTGCCGTAGGACTTTGGTTGAGAGCGAAGGACTGGCGGATTGCTACAATCTTCCCATCGTAGAATGTGGCAAAATCGTCGGCAGTCAGAGAGGAAGGGGCAGGAGGAGTCGGTGGGTTGAGTAGTGAGGAGAAGATGTTGTGGAGTTTGCCAGGATCATGTGCAGACGCTTCCAACTTTTGTCTGAAGAAGGTAGTTTTGGCAGAAGTCACATCACATGAGAATTTGGAAAGAAGAGTCTGGTAAGAGATGAGATCTGCATCAAGCTGTGATTTCTTCCATCTTCTCTCCGCAGTTCTTAATTCTCTCCTGTTGTTGCGCAGTACATCAGATAGCCAAGGAGCAGGACAAGATTTCTTCCTTGGTTTAGATGACAGCGGGCAAAGGAGATCTATGGATGAGGAGAGAGAGGAGAGGAAAGTTTCAGTCGCAGTCTCTAGTGGTAAAGAGGAGAAGGAGTCTGGGTCTGGGAGGAATGATAGGGTGTATGAAGACACAGAGGAAGGGGAGACAGAGTGAAGGTTTTTGCGGGTAAAAGAGACATTTTGGTGGTTAGGTTTACATAGAATGGGAAGGGTTATAGTGAAGGATACCAGGTAATGATCAGATTTATGAAGAGGAATAGTAGTGATATCTGTGACTGGGGAAGGGCGGCAGAAAACAAGGTCGAGAGAATTTCCTGCCTTGTGTGTAGGAGGGCAGCTGTTTAGGGTTAAAGAGAAGGAGTTAAGGAGAGGGAGAAGGAAAGAGGATTGGAGTTTATCAGATGGAAGGTTGAAATCTCCTAGAACAGTGAGAGGAGTGTTAGCAGAAGGAAAAAGACTAAGAAGTATGTCCATTTCATCTAGAAAGTTTCCTAGAGAGCCAGGAGGACGGTAAATAACCAAGATGTGGAGGTTAATTGGAGAGGTTACCTTAACTGCATGAAATTCAAATGATGAAAAACTGAGATGAGACAGGGTGATGGGCGAGAAGGACCACCTCTTGGACAACAGGAGACCCGTACCACCACCTCTGCCAGTTTCTCGTGGAGTGTGAGAGAATACATAGGCAGAGGATAGGGCAGCCGGTGTAGCTGAGTTCTGAGGAGATATCCAGGTCTCAGTTAGTGCCAGAAAGTCAAAAGAGTAATGAGTAGCTAGGGCAGAGATAAAGTCTGCTTTATTTACAGCAGATTGGCAGTTCCAGAGCCCACCTACCACCAGTGCAGGACAATGAGACAGTACTGGAGGGTAGATGAGGTTTCTGGGAGATCTGCCTCTGCTGTGTGAGTAAAAGCATCTTGGTCTGTGAGAACTGACAGAGATAGGTTGAAGACACATGCTAGACTGAGGTAACTGTCTATAAAAACTTGTAACTTCTTGGCAAACAAGAGTTTAAATCAACTCTCTGTGCACTACCTTTGTTGCAGGATATTCTTATTAACCTTCAATATATGTAGCTAAGCCCTGCCCACAATTCACACCTTAAGGAAGCCTGAAACTACTCTTGATTAATTACCTGAGAACTAATTGCTTTAGACCTACTTCAATCACACTGCAATCAACACTACCAAACAGCAAAAACTAGGTACAGTATACAGTATGAACCAATTGTGTTTTCAAAAACAGTACAAAAGTTAAAAACCTACCTTACCAGTGGAGAAGAATCCAATTTAGAAAACTAAAGCACACTCATACAATACATGAACGTCTCCTCTGCAGCAGTGGTAGATTTTGGTCTCGCTTTCCTGGGAAGGTCTTCATGAGAGATAGTTTCATCATGGTGCTTGGTGGGTTTCGCAAATGCACTCGACACAATACTGTTCTTGCAAGAAGCTTTCCAGAACAGCCGACGTTTGTGTATTAATATAGCAACTTACTGTCGTGCCTAATGTCATTGTTTTGACAAAACCCAGTCTTGTCCTAGAATGTGAAAAATTGGAATGGAGCGACTCGGGCAAACCCGCTAGCTAAAGAACCTGGACCGGTCCAGGATCCTGATTGGTTGATCTGGTTCATTACATGAATCACGAATCTTGATGATGATTTATCATTATAGCAGCATCGCATTAATTTACAAGGCAAGACGAAATTCTATCAAACTTACAGAATGCTTGTAACTGTATAAATAAAACTTTATGTTTACAAATGCTTTAAAAAAGAAATAACTAATTATATAAAGTGGATATCTTGTTTTTTTTTTTCCTTAGACAATTGTTACTGTACATTGTGAATTTATTCCACTAATTGATGATGTCATTCCACATGAGACTGATTTAATAATTATTTTGCTTGGGCTTGTCTGGCCTTTTTTATCCTAGGGGTCGCCACATCGGATCTTTTGATCCGCACGATCTGGCACAGTTTTTACACCAGATGCCCTTCCTGTCACATCCCTCCCGGTTTCTAAACGGGCTTGGGATCAGTGCTACATGCTGGTAGCTGGGTTGTGAGACCCATGTAGGGTTAAGGGTCTTGCCCGAGAACCCAACAGGGGCGACCCGGCTGTCAGCGGCACTCAAACTACCAAGCCCCTGGTTAGCGAACCAGAGCCTCAACCACCTGAACCACCTCTGCCCCTGTGTTAAATGATTTCAGTATATAATAAAGACAATAATTAAATGTCACCCACTCATTGAGCACTTTTACTAAATGAGGCATGTCTTCGTGTGGGGATGAAAGGGGAATTTCGTGCATCATTATTCCCCGGTAATGGGCCTATTCCATCCTAATATTCTCCTTCTATGGATTTGTTGATGGCTTTGGCACACACACACACACACAGACACAGACTGAACGTCAAGGTTTATAGTCATTTTGTTCAATAGCATTCACTGTCTCGTACAAAGAGCATGTAATGTCCTTCAGGCTGTCTGTGTGGGGAGGCTAAGAGAGAGAGAGAGAGAGAGAGAGAGAGATGATACACCTGCGACTGCCATATGTCCAGTCATTTCTAACCCATATTCACAAAGAGAGAGAGACAGAGGGGTAGAGGGAGAAGGAAGAACAGCTTGAAAGGGAGGGACAGGAATATATTACATCCACATTGCACTCTTCACATGTTCACATGTCGGTCAGAAGCCGTTCATCAGTCATCGCTAACAAGCATGTTCATGCAATATTCCTAATACTTATATTAACTTAATATTAATACTTATTATTAATACTTATATTAATATTAATTAATACTGTAGAGTGCACGGATATTTTTTTCAAATATGATATCATATCATTAATAAGTCATTAAGAAGACTGCATGTTATTTAGCGTGGCATCAAAGGTGTCGGAAATTCTTTATAGGAAGTTTTATTTAGATACACCCAACGTCATTAAATATAAAAGATGATCATCAGCCAATCAGCAGTGAGAGAAGAAGAAAGAGGCTAAAAACAAATCAAACAGGATTCCACTGTACGAAGTGGTAATGTCAGTACAATGTTGATCTCTTGTCATTGTTCTGTGGTTCAGACTAACCTGTGCGTTTATTAAACAAACCCGTGCATGTAAAGTGGTTTTCCACCAGAATGGGCGAAATCCCAAATCATCCTTACATCATGTAGAGTTCAACTGTTTCCATGGTAGCGACAGATTTATCGGTAATTGTAGCTGTAAGGACGAAGCATGCTCATCATCAGTGCTTCATAAGTGGAAATGAGAATAACATGGCTTTGGGGTATTTTAGGGATTTTTTAAAAAGTGTCGTATTTATAATTACTCATTTTTTTCAGAGCCCTGCTGTGGTCATAAAGAGAATATCACGGCTAGGTTTTATTTAAAGCTCTCATAAATGTTGATAAATCCAAGCTACTACTCCTAGTGAGTTGTGAGTTTATATTTAGTATTGAAAGTTTTTTAATAGATGGATAATGTTCAATTAATGTATTAGAAATTGCTATTCAGAAACTGTACCCTATATATATATATATATATGTCCAGAATATATATATATATATATATATATTTTTTTTTTTTTTTTTTTCTGGACATTTTAGCAAAGTAGAAAAAAATACCCATTATGCCAAAACCCTCTAATATCTCCAGGCTTATAACTGGGACTAAGGATGTGCAGTATCTCCACTGGCTGGGCATAGGGTTAAGTTTAGGGTCTAGAGTTTAGAGTATTCCCAGATTTTGAGTTAAATCTTGTCTGTGAATATGTACAGCTTGTAGAAACTATCTATCAAGTCAGTCTTTCGGCTGCTCCCATCAAGGGGTCGCCACAGTGGACCATCAGATCTGCACAACAACCCTCCAGTGGCTGGGGTTTGAGCATTGAACCTGGAACTTTCACATAGCAGGTGAGACACCTCTCACGTGTATCGAGTACATGATTTGGAAAATGGATCATGAATCCATCAAGGATCCATTCATTTACCATATTGTGTATCCTGTGTGGGGTCTTGTGGACCTGGAGCCCATGTCCCAAGGCACAAGACAGAGACCCCCTTCAATGTGGTGGCAACCCATCGAAAGGGCTGTAGCTATATTTATACATTTTATTACATTCAGGACAAGAAGCAACCTGACACTGAGAAAGCACTTATTCTTCCATTTGTTTCGAAGAATTTGAGAATATGATTTATTTATTTATTCATTTGTTTGTTTATTTTATTCCCATCCTTTCAGTATGTTGTGTGTACAGTTTTAAATATTGTATGTGCACGTTATTTCATTGTGCGTAGAATTAAGTAAAAACGAGCGAACAAACAAAAATAAAAGCAGGATCTGATCACCTCTGTAATATTATTAGGATTTCTGATTGGATTGCTTTGCTGCGTCTGTACTTAGGCTACTCTGTACTCAGGCACTATTCAGGCTTGTCATGTTTGCATCAAAAGTAATAGGGATGATGTATGTGATGCAGCAGAGTTTGTATACTCAGGGAACGTAGAGAGTGTTTTTTTGTTGTTAGTTTTTTTGCCCATAGCGCTCCATTGTGAGATTTACATTAGCTGTTTGTAGTCAGTCACTGTCATAGCTGTAACATTTTATTATTTAATATGCTGAACTGCAGCAAGTCTCATCGATGATCTGCTTACTGAACAGCAGCAGGAATACAAACTCTTTGTTTAACAAGAGGTATCGATTTTTTCCTGTCTCTTCTTAAGCTGTCTCCGTCCTCTGTGAAAAACTCTGGACTTTTTTTTTTTTTTTTACTCTTTAAAAGCTCTTTAACATATGGGAATTTTTCATCATTTATAAATTGGCAAGAAAACTGCAATATTTTTTATGGAAAGAGAGCTAGGTGTCTTGGTGATAATTAAATGTACAGCTGTTTTTTTTTTTCATGAGACAGAAAAAACAGCAAGCAGACAGCGGGGACTAAAGCTGCTGCTGACTTTGTGGATGTTCCACAACCATAAATCTAACTTATAAAGGGGAGAATATTATGATAGCGAGAGAGGAGTGTGCAGGAGATATAGCTACCGTAAGTAAGAGACAAAGAAAGAGCCGAGTGACCGAGTGGGACAGGGATAAAAGAGAAAGAAGACAACGAGACAGTGAGGAAGAAAAGAACAATGAAGAGAGTGATAGAGGGAGAAGAGATATGGGGAAAAAGGAAATGAGGACAAAAGAGACAGACAGAACGAGACAGAGTGAGTGGCTGTAAGAGAAAGAGGAGCAAAAGACAGAAACATAGCAAGGGAGGCAAAAAGAAAGATACTAATGAATAGACAGAGAGAAGGAAAAGAAAGAGAAGAGACAGAGAGAAAGAAAAAAAGAGAAGAGGGTGAAAGAGAGACAGAGAGGGAAAAGAGAGAGTATATGTCAGTGTGAAAGAGATGGGAATGGAAAGAGAGACAGATAATGAGAAAGAGATGAGAAAGTGAGTGAAGGAAAGAGTTAGCAAGAGAATGGTAGAGAGAATGAAAAAAAAAGACTGACAAAGAGAAGGGAGGAAAAGAGAGACAGAGAGAGGCAGAAAGAAAGAGTGGATGTTAGAGTGAGAAAGAGAAGAGGAAGGGAGAGAGAGAGTAACAAGAGCCAGACAATGAGAAAGAGTGAGAAGGAAAGAGAAGAGTGAGACAGTGAGATTATATTCTCACATTGATGAAGTAATGATAAGCAAGAGAAAGAGAAATCAGAAATAGAGATGGAGAGAAAAAAACAGTGAGTGCATGAGTGAGTGTGAGAAATAGTGAGAAAGAAAAGAGCAAAATACAGAGCTTTTATAAGAGAGAACAAAATAAAGATATTAAGAAAGAAATAGTGAGAGAGAGATAGACTGAAATGACTTAGAAAAAAGAAAGTGAGAAAGAAGTGATAGAGAACAAGGCTGATAAAGAGAGAATAGATAGATAGAACATAGAAAAAAGAAAACAGAAAGCAAGATACAGAATGAGAAAGAGCAAGTGAGGACAGCAAGAAAGAAAAGAGCAAGAGAGACATGAGAGAGAAAAAAAGAGAAAGGGAAGACAATGAGAAAGAAAGTAGAAGATAAGACAGGGGACAGAAGAGCGAGAGATGGTCAAGAGACAAGAAACAAGAAATGAGAAAGAAATGAAAGAAGGAAAGAAAAAAAAGGAGTAAAAGACTAAAAAAGCGAGAGTAAGAAAGAGAGAAACAATGAGAAAAAAATAAGCAAGATAGAGTGGGACAAGAGACAAGCAATGAGAAAGAGATGAGAAGAAAAGTATAAGACAAGACAGTGAGGGGAAAAGAATAGAGAGGGACAAGAGACAAGCAATGAGAAAGACATGAGAGAGGGAAAAAGAAATGGAAAAGACTGAGAAAGTGAGATTAAGAAAGAGAGATACAATGAGAAAGAAAAGTGAAAGAGGGACAGGAGATAATCAAAGAGAAAGACATGAGAGACAAAAGAAAGAAAGAAAGAAAGTAAGAAAGGATGGTCAGATAGAGGACAGATAAATGTGAGATAGAGAATAATAGAAAGACAGAGTGTGTGTGTTTGTAAAAGCGCAAGCAAGAGAGACCGAGTGAAGAGAGAGAGAGAGAGAGAGAGAGAGAGAGCTCCATCCTCAGTTTTCTGTGCTCGGAGGAGAGGAGAGGAGAGCAGGCTCGTGCACGCACGCGCTCCAGTGGACATCACGACACGTTTCGCTGCTGTATTGAACACGTTTTTTTCCGTTAGCATGTGAGGATCTGGGAGGCGGAGGAGGAGGAAGAGGAGGAAGAGGAGGAGGACGCACGCACCCAGGCAGGAGATCAGACAGGTCGGCGGATTCGCTCGTGCAAATAAAAAGACACATCACAGGATCTGGACGCTTTGATGTTGTTTTTCCAGCAGCTGCCACTCGCGCTCGCGCTGCGTCTTCATTAAGTCCGTGTGAAGTGACACGAGCGGCGGGCGCGCGCGCCCTCCACACTCGCGCTCGGGGTGAAGAGCAACATCCTCGTGGCGGAAACAGCCTCCAGGTCCTTCCTCTCTGATTTACTGTCTGTAGGGAACTCTCTCTCTCTCTCTCTCTCTCTCTCTCTCACTCACTCCGCATCTCCACATTCTAACAAGTGCTCATGATCTCCACAGGAATCCTCCAACTCTTCTTATATCACTTGTGTCATTTTCCATCCTAGATTTTAAGTATGGTCAAGGGCAGTTTCATTATCAGACTTAGCTCTAGCACCATAATGGTTCTCTATTTTATCTCCTAAAGGTTCTCTAGATAATAATCTAAAGATTCTGTAGACCATCTCCCAAAGCTCATCTATTCCATCTCCTAAAGCTTCTGTAGACCATCTCCCAAAGCTCATCTATTTCATCTCCTAAAGGTTCTCTAGATCATCTCCTAACGGTTCTCTAGATCATCTCCTAAACGATCTCTAGATCATCTCCTGATGGTTCTCTAGATCATATCCTAACGGTTCCTAAAGCTTAGATCATCTTCTAAATGTTCTCTAGATAACCACCTAAAGGTTCTCTACATAATTACCTAAATGTTCATCTAGCTCATCTCCTAAAGCTTCTCTACTATATCTTCTAATGGTTCTCGAGATAATCTCCTAAAAGTTCTCTAGTTCATCTCCTAAAGGCTCCATAGTTCATGTCCTAACGGTTCTCTAGATCATCTCCTAAATGTTCTCTACATAATAAATAACCTAAATTTTCATCTAGCTAACCTCCTAAAGCTTCTCTACGTTATCTCTTTAAGGTTCTCTAGTTAATCTTCTAAAAGTTCTCTTTTTCATCTCTTAAATGTTCTCTAGATCTCTGTGATAAAAGTTATTTTTTCTGTTTAACCAGCAAGAAGCAAAAGAAAACCAAAAACTGAGCTGCATGCTGCACTTTAATTGCACTTTTCTCCAAAAAACAAGGCAACATTTTTTTTCCGTAACATAAAATTGTATTTCTGACGTGATCGTTTATATATGTAAACGTCTAACCTTCTGACAGAAGTTACAAAATCTTACAAAACCTTTAGACAAAATCTTGTCTAAAGGTTCTCTAAAGGCCTAAACCTAAAATTGTAGCTGTAGTTGTGGGATCTTCAATACCTTTGAATATCTTCAAAACACGCCTGGTGTACTAGGAACAGTTGTATTCATTTATAACATAAAACAAATAGTGACATGTTTTAATACTAACAATACAATTTAATAGCATTTAATAGTTTCTCTAAAACATAAGACATCATTTTTATTCCCAATGCTTTTACTACAAAACTACGACTTGTGTGTGAGTATAAGCAAAGAGAGTTTCTTTTTGTTGTTTTAGCGTTGCCCACAAGGTGTTGAGAAACAACCGTGATCTTAAATTAGTTCTAGCAAAATCCTAAATACTTTATTGGCATTTTTAACCATTGCTGAGTTCTGTGATCTTTGGGCCTGTAAATTTGAAAATATTAGAAACTAGCATATCGAGATGTGACGCTGTTGAAGTTGTAGTAAAAAAAAAAAAATCACAAAACAAAATACAATCTATCAAAAACTACAGTGTCTGTTTATTTTGTATATTTCATTGTAACTCTCTGAATGTATGCCAAGCGTAACTGTGACTCATAAAGTCATAAATAAGGATTTACACGAGGACTGAATTACAGTGTTATGCATTTCTCTCTGGATACTGTGATATTTTTTCCCCTTTTTCGCGTAGGCAGGAAATTGCTACTTAAAACGTAATTCAAATTTAGACTTTTAGACCCAAGCGCTGATCCATATCGAGTGGCTCTTATTGTTGAGAGCATCCGTGAAATTATACCGTCTATGAGTGAGGCTCCAATTAGCAGCTTCCAGAACCCTGAACAGATCCACAAGCCTGAGTCTGAAATGCAAAAAATGAAAATACTATCACTCCTAATACATTAAAGAGATACACAGCTCAGTTGTTGTTTGAATGGCTCTCAGAGTATTCCACCTGACACTGACTGTGTGAAGCTGTTCATACGGGAATACCGCTGGTTGGCATTCTGGACCATGTGCACCCTGTAGGCACGTTAAAGTCGTTCGAGTAGTTTAGGTGCGCGAGAGCAGCAGGGATCACTCGGAATGAACGCCGGCACAAAGATGGATGTGAAAGTGGAGCCGGCTGCAGAGACAGACGGCGATCATCCGCCTCCTCTCCAGGTGTTCGCACTCACGTCCACGCTGCACGGCATCGCTCACATCTTCTCCAACGAGAGAGTGACAGTGAGATGCTGCCTGTGGCTGCTCTTCTTCCTCGGCTCTTTAGGCTTCCTGATGTACGTCTGCATGGACCGAGTTCAGTTCTACCTGGAGTTTCCCTACGTCACCAAAGTGGACGAGATGGTGGCTCCGGCCATGCTGTTTCCCGCCGTCACCATCTGCAACCTCAACGCTTTCCGTTTCAGCAAGGTCACACGCAACGACCTGTACCACGCCGGGGAGCTGCTTGCCATGCTCAACTCCAGGTGACTTCATTCTATTCTATTCTATTCTATTCTATTCTATTCTTTAACAGGTATTTTATTCTACTTTATATTCTGTTCTACTGTGTATTATATTCTACTACTTTCCTAAAGCTATACTCTTTTTTAATATTTTTCTACTTTACTCTAATCTACTCTCATAAACCTCTATTCTATTCTGTACCTATTTTACACTACTCAGTTTAAAACTTTAGATAGATAGATAGATTAGAAATATTAAACTATTTTATTCAGCTCTATTCTACTCTCAAAAACTCTTATTCTATTCCATTCTACTTTGCTCTATTGTATTATATGTTTTATTTTACTTTCATAAAATATTATTTTACTGTACTTTAATATATTATCAACTCTATTTTGAATATATTATAAATATTTTGCTCAACTCCATTCATTCTATTCTTGTCTAATTCTTTTACAGCTATTTTATTCTACTCTTATAAAGCTGTATTCTACATTGTTTAACATTGTACTGCTCTATTCTATTCTATTCTATTCTATTCTATTTCACCCTACTAGATAGATAGATAGATAGATAGATAGAGTAGATACATTAGATAGATAGATAGATAGATAGATAGATAGATAGATAGATAGATAGATAGATATTGATCCTCAAGGAAATTTCTAAATGTATTGTCTATTACTCTATTTAAAAAAAAAACTTTCATATAAGGTTAAGGGTATTGCCCAAAGACCCAACAATAGGGAACTCGTGGTCTCTCGAACCCTCAACTCTCCAATCAGCACCCAAAGCCTCAACCACCTGATAAGGGTTTATTTTATTTACCATTGAATAGATTTTGCATGTATAGAGCACTATCTGTTTTATTTATTTTTTGTCTGACAACGCTTTAGTCTATACTAAGCATCTACTAATTTTTTTTTTCTTCCTACAAATTTTTCTATTCTATTCCATCCTGTTGATTTCTCACAAACCATTATCCGACTATTCTTTTTTATTTTGCTCTCATAAAATTACATTATTTTAAAAAGAATTATACTTTTTAATTCTAATTTTGTCCTGTCTTGTCTATTCTGTTTAAATAATTTTATATAATTCTATTCTTTACAGACTTTACTTTTATACAATTAAATTGTTTTATATTCTCACGAATCCTCATCATAGTTAAATAGTTAATAATTAATTCTAAAGCATAATTATATCTGCTTTTTTCCCAACAAAGCTCTATTCTATTCTATTCTATTCTATTCTCTTCCTTACACACAATTATTCTTTTCCGTTCCTAAAACATTGTGTTCTATTCCATTCTTCCCAATAAAACACTATATTTTACTTTATTTTCTTTCATTTCTATTTAATCTTGTTGCATTTATTCACATCAAACATTATTTTATTCTATTTCACTTTACTCTCATGAAACTATACAATTCTAGTCTCGCAAAGCTTTGATCTATTTTATTTTTCTAAAACAGAAGTATATTTAATTTCATTCAATTTATGTACTTTTTTTTTACAAAGCTTTTTTAAAAAAATAATTTTAAAATACCACTGATTACAAGGACTTTCATGAACACGCAGACTATTTGAGCCTGTGCTGCATAAAAAAAGAAAAAAACCTGACAAGCATGATTAAGTGTGTGTGTGCCTCCCCGTGAGGAAGGTGTGAGATTAACACTGCAGCCTGATTGCGGTCATGTCCAACACCGACTATATGAGAAGCTTCCAGCATCGGCGTGCAGCTACAGCATGGCGTGTGTATGTGTATGTGTGTGTGTGTGTGTGGGTGTGTGGGTGTGTGTGTGTAAGTGCATCTCTAACAGAGTGATATATGCAATGTGAGTCGAGCCAGTCGGGTTTCGCTGCTGTTCTGTTGAACAGAGAAGCAAACGGTCATCAGAAAGCAAGTTCTCCAGTTTTTTTCTAGATAAAGCCCACAGGATGGCTCGACAGGGCCTCACGGTTGCTAAAGTGAAACTTTTTTCCCTACAGAATCTTGGGATTAGATGTTATTTTTGGCTCTGGATTTAACATCAGCTGCCATTTGGCAGTTAGATATGGAGCGCTTGGTTTTCCCTACTGCAGTGTTGCGGTACGCTGGAGCTACGGTGTGACTGGAGTTCAGATTTGACTTTATTCATGCCTCTAGCTGTAGTCTGGTTCACAGATACACGTACACACACTCTTCTATTCTCTATATTTCCTCTAATGGTTTATGAATTTTTTATTCGTCTCTATTAACCCTTCAGAAAAAAAAGGACTGGGTGAACGTGGTGTTTTAATTGCTGTTATATGGTCATGTTGTCAGAGGCATCAATCACCATAATTACTGCTAATTTCTCCCAGGATTTGAATTTTATGTATCTGAGTGAAAATCTCGTTTCTTCTTTTGATTCATGCATTCATTCACTAATTCAGACACTTTTCTGTATTTTGTATTAGATAAAAATGTTAATACCTTTAGGACAACTCTAAATCTGATTTACACTACTTAAAAAAAAAGGTTATTTCTACACAACCAGAGGCTTTCTGCTCAATCATTGCTGCTCATTCCCACCGACCCTTAGGTGCCCCTCTTGGCACTACCTGGTACGGCAAATCCCTGCCCACTCTGATGCTTCTTACCCAAACTAGGACTCCTTCATACAATGTAAAGGACAGTTATGAGTTCCATTCCTTCCCAGTTTTAGCCTCATTGCTAATTCCTACCCACTCTGAGACTTCTGGTCCAACCAGGCGCTTTGGACAAACCTCAGGCTCATCCCTGTCCAGATTGGGGCTTCTTGCCCAACCTGTAGCTTTCTCCCCAGGATGAGACCTTCTTATCTATCTAACCTAATGCTTTCTGCTCAAATAAAGGGTTTCCTACCAAGTTCGAAGCTGTCCCTTACCACACTTAAGCTAATTCCTAGTTTCTTTCAGACTTTCAGGTTCTCAAACCAGGTTCCTAATTCACTCTTATCCAGAGTGACTTACATTTTTATCTCATTATACATCTGAGCAGGTGAGGGTTAAGGGCCTTGCTCAAGGGCCCAACAGTGGCAACTTGGTGGTTGTGGGGTTTGAACCTGGGATCTTCCGAACCGTAGTCCAATGCCTTAACCACTGAGCTACCCCTAGCCCCCAGAAATGCTCAACCTGACTAACCTCTGGGACATTCCTTGGTTTCTTGCTCAACCAGGGGCTTCTGACTGACCTCAGGCTCATTGTTGCCCACAATGAGGCTTCTTAGTCAGCTTGCAGCTTTTGCCCCAGCTTGAGGCTTCTTCATACCAACCATGAAGCTTCTTGCCCAACTAAGGGACTTCCTGCCGAATTTGAAGGTGATCCCTTCTAAAGCTTAGGCTTATTTCTGCTAATCCCACCTGGACTAACCTGAGACTCATTTCTACCCACGATAAGGCATTTTCCTCAACTAGGGGATTCCCACCTAAGTTGAGGCGTTCAGACTAACTTGACACTTCTTCATGCCCACACTGAGACTTCATACCCAGACTAAGTCAACCTGGGGCTTTGCGTATCCAATCCTGGGATTCTGGTCAAACCTGGAGCTTCTATTTGGCCCAACATGAGGCTAATTCCTCAATAACAAAAATACAGTAACATAACTTCATCATTTTTCTCTCTCTCTCTGTTTCAGATACGAGATTCGCGATGTTCACCTGGTGGAGGAGAGCGTCCTGGAGGCTCTAAAGGTCAAAGCTGACTTCCAGAACTTTAAGCCTCGTCCCTTTAACATGCTGGAGTTCTATAACCGAACGGGGCATGACATCAGAGACATGCTTCTCTCGTGCCACTTCAGGGGGAAGCCGTGTCGGCCCGAAGACTTCAAAGTGGTGAGTGCGTCTCCGTTCGCTGGGGCTAGCTGTGGCTTTATTGTATTTCACCCCTGAGCTGTTTACAGCGGCATGAGTGGTGCTGAATAACAGGGTAACAGGACACAACAGAACAGAATTTCAAGGCTGGCAGGCGGTGAGGCTCACACTCAGGCTTCGCTTGAGTATTTGCCAGGATTAATCCTCAGTGATGCTTGAAGCAAGGCTTGGACGGGACCACCTGCTGACTGAGTAATAGCACTGTAGAGTAATAATATTTGATGTATCATGTCGTCATGGAGGAGGAGGGAAAATGTTTTGCTGCCAAGTTGGAGGTGACGGTGCATTCCGGCACAATTATACACCTCTTTGAGGTTGCTATGGTGATTGTCTTCTCCTTGGGTTAATATGAATGAATGCCCCATTATGCACACCCATGGTCTCAAACAAGCTATTCTTTGCACGGCAGTGTGCTGGTGTGTGTCGCTGTGTCCTACTTCCTTGAGCTTCCTACATCACAACAGGCTGCTTTTTCTTCCTTTCCTGTTTATTTAATTTCCAATAAGGTTCGCAGATGTGTTCCTTAAGGCTGAAGGTCTGCTCTGTACTATATGACTCTCCTAATTATCCCTGCCATTTTTCTTTCTTTTTTTCTTTTTTTCCTTACATATGAGCGCTTTAAGAGAATGGTACAGTCAATCTCAGCCTCCTGTAGTTTTTTTTTTTTTTCTTTTTTCCTCGGGCTACTTTAAGCTCCCTGAGCAGAACTAAAATACCCTACCCTACAGCTTTTAAAAATAGGTCAGCGTTAAATATTAAATCCAGTGAGAGAGGTGTGCTGGGAGATTTCAGAGCTTCCTCAGGCTCTTGTTCTTTCCTGATACTGATACAATGGGAAATATGGTTCTGAGAAACACACTAGAGTTTGCATTGATTTCTCCAAAAGTTCTTTGATTTAAATCCTCACAGAAGCAAGTCTATGAATTATGACAATCAATCATTTTTTTTAAACAATAATACTTTTTAGAATTTTGAGAAAAATGTATAAGAAACTGTGCTGGAAGCATCGCCTCAAGCCATTAGCACAAGTCCGGCTGCATTTATGTCTGTGGTCCTAAACGTGGGGTTCAACTTTATAAAATTATTATGACTATAAATAATCTCAATTATTTTAAATAAAAACTGCTTTACAGTTCATAAAAAGTAAAAAGAAAAAAAAAAAACATCTGTCGCCAATAAATGACTGTACATAATAAAAATAATTAGGGGTCCAAGCACCAGTGGTTGTAGTTAATGTATTATTATTATTATTATTATTATTATTATTATTATTATACATGTGTCAAGTTTAAGCGAGACTCATGATGAACGTATTGATGAATGAAGGTGTAATGAAGGTGTAAAATACTCAACATTTGCATTGTGACGCTGTTGAGGCATGTTTGTAAATTTTTTTTAAAGTTCTTTTAAGTTTTTACTTTTAAATACAATCTATCAAAAACTACAGTGTCTGTTTATTTTGTATATTTCATTGTAACTCTCTGAATGTATGCCAAGCGTAACCGTGACTCATAAAGTCATAAATAAGGATTTACACGAGGACTGAATTACAGTGTTATGCATTTCTCTCTGGATACTGTGATATTTTTTCCCCTTTACGCGTAGGCAGGAAATCGCTACTTAAATCATAGCACAGAAAAACATTTGGATGGTGGAAATGCTTTTAAAAAAAGACCACAATACGTCTTTAGGCTCGGAGATCACTGCAGTCGTTCCCGTGAAGATTCCGCGGGTGGAGCGCCTGATCAGTGAAAATCGATGGATAACTTGTCTTTAACTTGTGAAAGAGACACACAATCATTCAGCATGTTTGGGATAATAAAGGAGTTCCTGGGAGGCCGGGGTTTCAGAAGGGACGCAGATGTTAAAACAAAACATTAGTTAGTGTAGAGGGGGAAATAATGGGAGTTTTGACTCTCATACAGTGACTGTTCTGTTATTCTTCACAATCAAAAGTCCTGCTTTGACTCGAACTTGAGAGTGAGAGCGACAGAGCATAGTCTCAGCTAAATTTGGACATTCGTTAGCAATAATGATTCCACAGAGTGCTGGAGGAATGCTGCAGAAATAAGGTGTTGGAAATTTCCTCTGGTTCTTGGGGTTCTGCTGGGTTTGGGTTTGGCAGATACCATGATGTTGAAGCACTCAACAGGCAGCTCTTTGTTTAAGGCATTGGGTTACTGTGAGTTCAAATCCTGCACCACCAAACTGCCACGTGTGTGTGTGTGTCCCTCACCTGCTCAGCTGCATATTCATTTATGAATTATACACCACTTTGGATAAAATCATTATCATCATGATATTTAGATTCTGTCCTGTCTTTACAAAATCGCTAGAGTTTTACGTAAAGTATCATTCCTATGAAATAAATCTGTGTTGAAAAACAAACAAACTCTGGACTGTAGAAAAGTTTGTGAACCCCTGATTTACGACACGCAAAAGTAAAACTCTGTAGACTCTCATACAGTCAGCGATTCGAGCAAGGGCGGATAAATTTAGCACTTCCAGCTCTTCCCATCTGTGTTTTCCTTCAAAGCCATGCTCCAAAACACATCCCAGGGCTAGAATCTGCAAAAGTGAGTGCAAAAAGCAAAGCTTTCAGTGATGACATGAACACCTACATGTTCTCATTAGGTAGAAGGTATATTGCTTGTGTGTGTTTTATTTATTTATTTATTTATTTATCTTGAAACTAGGAATTCTTTGATGAACAGAAATCTGGTCCGGAATTTGACTCTTCCATATTGATAAACGCTTTTCTTTTTTCAGTTCTCACTATGGGCTGTTTTACCTTTGCAGGTCATTTAGAAGAATAAACGTAGATTAGTTGAGTGTGAACAGTTGAGTGTGTCGATACTGTATGGTTTATGGTGAATATGTAATAATTAAAAATAAAACATACCAGTGTGTTCTGTTCCCTGAATACAGTATGGTGAAGTCAATTAAATCGAAGTAAACAAACATCTACGCATTGATATGCTGAATGAATGTGTGTGTGTGTGTGTGTGTGTGTTTGCAAACAGAGGTGACCTTTAATATCAGACTTATTATAAACAAGCCTGCAGAACAGCTGGTGTGTAGTGTTTGTGAACCTCTATGGTCTTTTCAAAGCCATAACGAAGCATGGAGCAGAGCTCACAGCTTCACGGTCCTCAGTTTGTTCATGAGCTGGTGTTACTGTCAGTGTGGAGTTTCATGATGTGCATCGTCATGAAAGATCACACCATCCTTGGATCCTCTCCTAAAAGTTAAATCTTCAGCTCCTCAATAAACGTCTCACCGTAACGAGAACCGTTGATTGTTGAGCCTTTTTCCTGATGGTGTTCCAATACTTCTGGCCCTTGAGAATCCCAGACAACTGTAAGCGTTGATGAATTCTCCAGCTGAGGATGTTTCCGTACTCTGCCGTTTACTCTCAGGCTCGTAGTGATGAATCCGTGTCTCGTCACCAGTAATGATTCTCTTTTAAACACTGAACACGGTTGCTGTCTAGATATCTAGATAAAGTCTTACGTTACATGTACAAATACATGTTTGCACTTTTACACTACAGTGATCTTGTAGCTAATGTCATACTGATGCTATCACCTTACAAATCCCTTTATACTCACAACTTCAGAACATTTACATTAGTAAATATAGTACATGGATGTATATTATATACAGTATTTGGATATATATTTGCACCTTATGTATATTGGTCCTTCGGATGCATATTTATATATTAACAAAAGTCACTGTTTACTGTTTTATAGATTCAGACGTTTATAAGATATATCCACTTGTTTATTTATATCTATTTATTACAAGTACACTGCTGTTAAAAGATTGCACCGACTGCTGATATTTTCCATATTGCATAGACGAAGAGAGAAAGAAGAGAATTTCGATTCCTCTGTGGTGTCTATATGGTGGCGCTGACAAATAAAAACCTTGAATCTTGGAATCAGACTATGAGATGCACTGCTAAGCATTTTAGCCGGACAGACAGATCAGAGAGAGATGTACTGCGAGCTAGAACATCAAACCCTTAATTTCACTTGCTGACTTTACATTTACCGAGGAGAAAACACAACCAAGTTACAACCACAAACGTAACTGTATTTTATTGGGATTTTATGTGACAGATCAACAAAAAGTTGCACATAATTGTTATGCAGAAGGACAATGATAAATGGTTTTTCAAAAGTGTGGCATGCATTTGCATTCACCCCCTTTACTCTGATACCCCTAACGAAAATCCAGTGGAAATAATTGCCTTCAGAAGTCTCCTAATTAGTAAAGAGAGTCCACCTGTGTTTTTGTTGGTCTGTCACATAAAATCCCAGTATAACCCATTTACCTTTTGTGGTTGTAACGTGACAAAATGTGAAAAAGTTCAAGGGGTATGAATACTTTTGCAAGGCACTGTACGTCAAAGTTTTCAGATTGGAACTAACAACGACTGGATGACTAAAAGCTTTTTAACCTTTACTAAATTTGAACTTTTTTCACCATCGTTCCCCAGGCTACACTTTCTCCCTAGATCCCCAGCCCACCTCTGCCTAAGATGTCACATCAAACAGCACTTTTTCCACTTGACTGTCCACGATAATTCCTTACATATCAGGTAATAATCTTACCTGGCAGGGGGCCATAATTAGAGCTGCCATTATTTCACCCACGCATGCCATCTACAAAGCTTTAGACAAGACTAAGAGATTAACACTTTTGTTCAAATAGTTCCTAGCAGAATGAGTGGTATAGGGAGAAACATTTAGCGTCTGGTAAACCCATATCATCATGGGTCCTTATAGACGATGCCTTAAAAGCTTTTTCTCAAACCAAAATGCCATTCTAAATGTCATTCTCATCAGGAGCAGAGCAAAGCAAGAGTCTGGTTAGAGAGCTTCTCAGTCTGCTGTAAACCTCGAGATCTTCAGCAACCTCCTGATGTGATTTAGGACGCAGTGGGACAGAAAGTAATCTCCTGCATTGACACGAACAATTTGTCGTAATGTTATTGAAATCATCATGTTCTTTGTTCCAATATTGGTTTGTCCTTTCAAGCAGCTGATAGAGTTTACGTCAGGGTGAGTAAGTGGTGTCACTTGGTCATTGTTTTGGTATATTAAACAATGTTTTTTTGGAATGAAAAGCACTTTAGAATGTCTCTTTTGGTCTGGACACCATGGGGGTGCCATTTTTAAATATACAAACATGCATTTAGGGAGAAAATATCTAACAGGCAGAATAAATACCCAATCTAATCATGACATTGTGTTCCACAAAGCCTGGTCAATAAAACAGGCCATTTGGGACGGATCAATTTTTTGGGGGCTGAATCAAGGTGTCTGGCCATAAGAAAACCACAAAGATTAGATTTTGGAGTGATGAAAAAAGGTCATGTGACCTGATGAGTCCAGATTGAGCCTATTCCAGAGTGATGGGCGTGTCAGGGTAAGAAGAAAAGCGCATAAAGTGATGCTCCTATCATGCATTGTGTCCACTGTACAAGCCTCTGGAGACAGTGTTATGATCTGGAGTTGATCAGTTGCTCAGGTCTAGACTCAGCAACGTTATGTGGCAATAAAATGAAGTGTGTGCTGCAATCAAAGCTAAAGCTAAACTTTTTTTTTTTTTTTGTCCAGACAGTATTTCTGCTTTTAACCACTTTTTTCAGACGGTTCCAGCCTTAAACAAGAGAATTACTTAAACTAGAAAAACTAAACAACAAAAAAAGTCCATATTTTCACTATTAAGCCAGATGAACTTCATTACCCAGGGATAATACTTCAGATCTTTAAACAGATGAATCCACCGAGTTTTCTAATCAGTGCCTCATGAGTAATCAAGCGATAATGAAAGCGAGTGCTGATTCCCCACATTTTTTCATAAGAGCGCTGGTGAGATGGCACTACAGCTTGGAGTAGACGTGTAACAGTTAGGTGTTTTAAATGAACAAATCAGTATCATCACTAACACAGTGTCATTTCTATAATTCAGTTTATGCCTCCTGTACAAAGTGGAGCACTACGTTTCCAAACAAATTCATAAATGATGCTACATGCTAATCAGACAGCGCTGATGTTGATCTGTTCCTGAAGGAAATGTACTCGCGACTGACGGCGTCCCAAAACTGATTAGCACTTATTGAGTCTGTGAATCTTGTTCAGAGGTTCAGGGTATTATTGAATCACTGAATTGTTTCTGTCGAGACTAAGATTCACTCCTAGTTCAGTTGAATCACAGAGTGTAGTAAGTGTATGTGTATTTCAGTGTTTACATTACTCAAGCTGGGTTTTTTTTTCTGGCTGCACAATTGAACAAAACCTGCATGTATAAAAATAATTATATATATATATATATATATATATATATATATATATATATATATATATAGTGTGTATATATATATATATATATATATACATTCAGAAAAAGAAAATTAGTATAATATATATTATATTAATTAAAATATTCATGATATTATTATTATATATATATATCAATATATAATGTACAGGAATTAATTTAGTATTTATTTATTTATACAATATAATTTTCAATATACAATATAATTTTCTTTTCCTAAAGTGTGTATACATTGTTTTGCCTGACTCTGTATATGTACACAGGATACTTTAAATATACTGTATAACTTATACTGATAACATTTTCTGAATAGTCTATTATTTCACAAAACAATATAAATCCACCTCCCACAGTTTGGTCACAATGGAATCAATCAGCCAGCAATTTTGTTTAATACAAAACATAACTGTTTGATTTGCATTGATTGCTTTAATCATACTGGTAGCAAATTGCAACAAAAAATGGGTTTGGTGCTCCAAAAATATTTTTTAATTACAAAGAATGTTGTGGAATGTAAGAAACATTAAAAACTGTACAAATGTTCAATGTCTAATGCATCAGACTCCTCCTCCTTTTCCTCTACCAGTTTCAGTGTCACTTCAGTTGTTGTAGTTCAGTAGCACAATACTATAGAAGTCCATGACTGCTGGGGAAACTGCAGCGACAGTAACATACTGTAAAAGTATTTTTTCTTGACCTCAGCATTCTGCTAAAGTCTATCAGATACATTTAGTTGATTCACAGGCGCTGCTGTTTTGCCCAGCTGTTCGTGCACCAAACCTGGTCACATGACCAATGAAAGTGATGTGATTGGCTCTTTATCGATGTCACACGTTTTGCAATAAAACATAGCCATGCAAGATCAAAGCCTCCAAAAGATAGATATGTACAGTAGCAGATTTTAAATTGCAGGTTTTTTTATAGACAGCCTTGTGTGCCTGAGGAAAAAAAAGGAATGAAAGTCTGAAAATTTATTGCATTTTGCAGTCAAACCCTTATACCGTATATGTGATGGGTATATATGGGAAAGCACTGACATATGAGGCTGGAATATAAAATATATTATATTTATATTAGAAAAAAAGAAAATCTACTTTTCACTTTTTTTTTTTTTTTAAAAAGGGAAGCTGACAGATGTGGTATTTCAGCTCTAAATGTTAGCATTGAGATGTCACATCATGACATTTATCACTGTAGCATTTTTCCCTTTCGCCATATATTGCAGTGCTCTTTCTATCCTGCACACTTTCTCTCCATCTCTCCCTCTCTCCCTCCATCTCTCTCTGTTATTCTGTCTCCTGATGGATTGCCATAATGACTGCTCTCTCTACAGTTCACCCTGTTTTTTTAATCTGCTTTCTCAGCCAAGTGGACCTGTTCCATGCGGAGCTTTCTTAGTCAGGCAGCCCTAAGTATCAAGGGAGCTTTGTTAGATGAGCTCTTAGACAGTTGAAGGATCGAATTCATTGTCACTGTAGACTTCAGGAGCAGAGTTTACCCGAGAAAACATCGCGATCTGACACAATTTTCGTTTTTTTTTTTTTTATTATTATTGGAACTGTAGATGGAGCACCTGGTAAAGGTGAGAATTGAAAAACTGAATGTTTCAAACGCACACTGGGACATGATGTTCTGTCATAGGAAAATAATCAACATGCTGGTGAGATACGAGTTACTAAGAATTACAGTTATTCTTTATGAAAGTACAACATTGTGTGTTTTATCTGTTTAAAGCCACCAGTAATGTTGAAATCACAGCTGGCGGATTTTCAGCGCCAGCTCGTTGGCCACACCCTTTTCCCTTTGTCCTACGAGTAGACACCGGTGTGATGATGGAGGTGATGCGCACTGATGCACGGTGAGATGGCAATGATGGTGCTTTAAAAGCAGAGATTTTGACACAGACAAGCTGCTCGGATCGATCAGAGGGGAGGGACAACCCAGCGGCTCAGTGCACACAGACTGATGCACCTCTATAGTATTTCTGTCACAATCTTCAGGCAGAGCAATCGGAAAAAATGTCTGCAAATCTCCTGCAGAGGAGCAACGAGCCTTATGACATTAGCGAGGCAGGGCAAAAAAGAGTTATGGGCTTTGTTGTGGGCTTTGTGTCCTTTACAATAGGTGTAATCTCTAAATGTACTGTCATATATCATGTCCTTGAAAGCTTTGCACACACACACACACACACACACACACATGCTCTGTGGGGAGTAGCAGAGAAGGTGACCTTACTGATGGAGATCTGCTTTACATAAAGTCAGAGTGAAAGAGTGCACCAACTGTGTGATTAAATGTAATTAAAGGTGCAGTGTGTCATTTTTTAAAGGGTCCCTAGACTACTACTTGTCTAAGGGACTAATAATAATAATAATAATAATAATAGTAATAATAATAAACATTTTAAGCTGTTTCTTTTTTTTTTTTTTAAATCGACTGTGTGATTAAGTGGTTAGTAGACAACTACTGTACCACCACCAATACCTGCTACGATTATTATGAATAATAATAATAACAATAATAATAATAATAACATGGCACGGTGGTGTAGTGGTTAGCACTGTCGACTTGCACCTCCAGGTTCCGTGTTCAATTCCCGCCTCTGTGTCTATGTGCATGGAGTTTGCATGTTCTCTCCCCGTGCTTGGTGGGGTTTCCTCCGGGTACTCCGGTTTCCTCCCACAGTCCAAAGACATGCAGATTAGGCTGATTGGCGTTCCCAAATTGCCCAAGTGTGTGGATAAACGTTTGAGTGTGTGTATGTGTGTGTGTGTGCCCTGCGACAGATTGTCCTGGGTGTTCCCCGCCTTGTGCCCTAAGTCTCCTGGGATGGACTCCATGTCCCCGTGTATACAGAATAAAGCAGTATAGACAATGAGTAAGTTATAAGATGCACTAAATAAATGATATTTTATTGTTTTTCAGCTGAATGTATTTGCCTTATGTGTTTATACTGTATATGTGATAGAGTGTGTATTTATTATATTTGTTACTTAGTAATCAGTATAAAGCAGCTTTATGTGTTTTTAAAAGTGCTGTATTTGTTAATATGTATTTGCTGTATGTATTATTGATATTATTATTAGTACTAGAAGCAAAAGTGTTTATTTTTATTTTGGATTATTTACAGATCAACATGCACTTTTTCCAGTTACATTTAAACTTTTTTAGGGTATTCATTAAATTTTTAAAGAGATTCTCTTTCTTTTTTTTTTTTTAAATTTTTTTGGTTGTTTTAAAAACGTTTCAGTTTTGTTGTTTTTATGTTGCAAATCAAGGTCTATGAAGTTACCATATACGGTATGTGTTCAACACCCATCTAGGGTAATAATATGTCAATTCAATTCAATGCAGTTTTATTTATGTAGCGCTTTTAACAATCGTCATTGTTGCAAAGCAGCTTTACAGTATAAAAAATATAATGAAAATAAGTAAAATAAAAATTTTTTATCAGTTTGTCCCTGATGAAGAACAATGATAAAGTTAAAGGAACATTTATTTAAACACAAAAATGTGCAAAAATACCTAAATGTTTCTTTATCTTCTTTTTCTTGAGGTACTGATACTGGTACTGATCCGGTTACTGAATGTGGTTCTTCTTCACCAGATTAACAGTTTAATGTTAAACCGTGATCACATAATGATTTATTTTGCTTTAAGACTATTAACAACTTCTTTCACAAGTCTCTCTTCATTTCTTTCTTAAAGTTGTTTCGCACTCAATTAAAACAGCAAAAAAATTATTTTCCTGGCCTGCAGGATTTTAACCAGATCTGAGTGTTATAAAGCACTGACACTTAAGACTATATAAACTAATGTAATTCTAATTTAATATTAATCAACACCTTCTGATCAATTAGACTGGAGAATTAAACAGGACTGTGATTTTAAAAAAAAGTTAGTGAATAAAGGCTTCTTGTAGCCACAGAGAAAAATAAACAAAATATGAAACAAAAATTCATTAAACTAATTAAAAAATAAATATTAAATAATAATAAAACTAAATCAAATATAAATAAATAATAAAAATACAATTATTACTTAATTCCTTGATATAAATTTCTTATTAACACAAAACCGTGCTGTTGTACTGAATATCCGTGTGGCCGCGTGTCTAAAGCCCAAACACCTTCTTGCTGATATTCAGTGTAGCAGCGCTCTGGCTCTGTAATATGACTGAATGTCCTGTCTATAATGTGCCCTGAGCGTAGTGGGAAAAAACCTCGCACAGCTGTAAGAACATCTGCTCCATCGGCTAATTTAATAAATGATCGACTCCTTAACACGCTCATACTGATAATGTGCGACTCGTAGAGCCGACAGTCCAGACGTGAAACAACTTGGTGAAATTGTTCATTCTAATTAAAGACATTGATTTCTATTAGTTAATGAAGATAAATGTTGGTTAATCGGCTTGTTATAGCCAGTGTGTATGCGTGTGTGTAAGTGTGTGAGAGAGACACTGCAGCAGTGGTGGGTCTGCTGGAAAGGTCCAACATTAAGGAATCCGTTCCTCAGCATGAGGTCTGATTGTGTGGTGGTTTAGTGTTTATGTAAGTATCATTCGTAAAGCTTTAATCAAAAATCTATCAGATGATATTAATAGTTGATCATGACTTGACCTTGCTTTCGCTTGGGCTCGATCTGGTCTTGGACCCAACTGATTTAAGACTCTGGGTAGGGTTCTAGGGATTAAATTGGCCATGTTTTTGGTGCAGACTGAGGTCATCCAGGCAGAGAAGAAGGACAGTGATATATATATGGTGTTATACTATGCCTATATATTAGTATTTGCCCCTTACTGAATTAACCATCAAATTCATTTTAACATTACACAAAGATAACCAGAGTAAATAAAAAGGCTGTTTTTTAAGGATGATTTCATTTAATAAGGAAAAAAAAATAATCCAATCCTACCTGCAAGATATTTTTTTGGCAAATATGAGAAAGGCCTTTGTGTTCTTTTTGATCAGCAGTGGCTTTCGCCTAGAAACTCTATTTTTGCCCCCAGTCTCTTCCTTTTCGTTGAATCATAAACACTGACCTTAACTGAGGCCTGCAATACTTTAGATGTTCTTCTGGGTTCTCGTATGAGCTCCTGGATGAGCTGTCGTTGTGTTCGTCGCTTGGTATGCCCGCCACTCGTGGCAAGGGTTACCACTGTTCGTTCCATGGTTCACTGGAGTCCCAAAGCTTTAGAAATGGTTTTATAACTCTTTCCATATCGATACAGTACGTCAGTTACTTTGCTTCTCATATCTTCTTAAAATTCTTTAGATCATGTTGCTTTTTACAATCTTTTAACGTTTAGCATGCCAGACAGGTTCTTTTTAAGCGATTTTTTAATTCAACAGGTGTGGCAGTAATCAGGCCTGGGTGCGGCAAGGCAATTGAAAATGAACTCAGCTTTAAAACACAGTCCATTCATGATTTAGAAAGGGGGGGGGGGGGGTTTCGGGGTCAGTGGGTAGGGCAATTACCTTTTCACATGGGACCAGGCAGTTTTCCCCTTGAAATCATCATTTAAAAACTGCATTTTGTAGCACCTTGGTCCTGGAGGAACAGTGTTTTGTTTCATTGTGTGCTGAACTGTACAGTATATAATGGAAATGACAATAAAAGCCTCTTTGACTTGACTTGGTCCTCCACTGTACTGTATGAAACATAAAGATATACTGTAATTGAAAGAGCGAGTTCCGACCAATGCTCAGACGAAAAACTTTCCTATAAACTTAGTCTAGTCTAGACTCTGGACTTGATCCTGGCTAATCCTGGCCTTGGCTTTGAATACAGCCTTTCTAAATTGATGTGTCAGTAAAGGTTCCATAATATCCCCTGGGTTTTGAGCTTTTTCCTCAGCTTTTATCTCTCCAGGAAGCACTTGTGAACTCGCTCACTCTCTCTTTTCTATGGTCTCCCACCGAAACCGAATCTAGTTGGTTTAAAATGCAGAACAAGTACTATAGATATAAGAAATATAGAAGCTTTTCTTTAAAGATAGTCATAGAGAAAGTACAATAGTAATGGCCACGTGACCTACTAATGACCAAGGAGAAACAAGGCCAAAACAGGCATTAGGTATTAGCATTACGGATTAAATAAGATGATGTGTAGATCATGCAGACACTCCTATCCGTGATCTTTGTATTGGCATCATAGTTACTCCAGTGACATTACCGAACAGAAGTTCTTATACCGTCTGAGCAGAAACCAGTCTAACCAGACTATAAAGAAAGTATTCTCATTCAGATTTGGAATTAAGATGCTATAAATAACTACAGCAACGTTGGCACCCTTTTTTTGAGAAAGCACTTAGATTATTGTATAAAAAGAACAATACACACAATACAGTAATTTGATAGTTTCATTCAAAAACTGGAGAAGCACCATCTATCTTTTCAGTATTGTTTTTATGCATTGCACACAATTCCAATTGATCCCACTATTTATGTGGCTTTTAGTGCTAGATCATGGTTTTATCCATAACTTTTGTGTTCTGCTTTTGTTTTCATTTCAGAGTCTGTTTAACCAAGTCATGTCTGTGTAAAATATCGAAAAGTGCAGTGGGAACAGTGTCAAACTGGAAAAATGTGCATTGATTAAGTTATGTCTATTATGTTGTCACTAATGCAAACGATCACACGCTCACCATGTGCAATGTAACTGGACTGAGTTATCACAGTGCCTGATCAGATCACACCACATTCTTACTAGATGCTTATCACACGCTTACCGTGTTGTCATCGTGTCTGGGATAGGTGATGAACGGAACGTCAACGTCACCAGGCAACGGATATACATCCGCCGTTTCTGGGGTCGTGTCGCCAGCTTAATGTCCGATCGCATCTGAGCACTTGGGGGTGAAGGACCCTGCTCAAGGGTCCAACAGTGGTGACCTGGTGGCGTCAGTGATCGAATCGTTAACCACCAAGCCACCCCTGACCCATTGCCTCCGGGAGGTTGGTTTAAATAACAAGTGATTGTGTGAGAAATCGGATCCAGTAATTACACTAACTTCTCCGAACATAACCTGCTGCATGCCCTCCAGAAACATGGTTAACACCAGAAGAACGTGATATGAACTTAATGTGGTCTTTTACACTGTACAAGCCTGAAGAACTCCATTGATGTATCACATCCCAGTAACTGGTCAATGCCGCCGTTACTTCGAGATCATTAAGTTCTTGCTTCAACCATGTCTTTTTTTTTAACATTTAGCTTCATGTCAAGGGAGACAATACTGCGTAAACGTACCAGTTTTTAGCGCCAGGGGTAGCTCAGTGGGTACTACCGCCAAACTGCCACTGTTGGGTGCTTGAGCAAGGTCCTTAACCATCAACTGCTCAGATGTATAATGAGGTAAAATGTAATTCGAGAGTCTGCCAAATTCTGTAAATGTAATGGAACTGTCTTCCCGCCAAGTTGTGCAAGCTCTTACTGTGTTCACTCAGTTTTTTGGGTGATGTAGTGGGAACATTGCTCAGTGTCACGGGTTTTGTGGGGGGTCTCCTGAGCCGTTGGCAATCATCTTGGCATCATGAATTCCACAAAAAAAACCAAAACCTGATTGTCTCTGCCAGGAGGTTTAAAATGTCGGCACAGAACAAATGTCCCAAAGATGCGTCCCAGTCATACCGCATGTGTGTTGGACACAAGACAAAAAAACTGTCATCAGACATTTTCAGAAAAAGCCTGTTATCCTCTCCGAGGAGGCGTCAGTGAGTGTTGATTACGAGCAGGGGTGGACTGGACATCAGGAAGCCTGGGAAGTCTTCCAGAGCGCCGTTCCATTTCTGCATCTCTTGGGCCGAACATCGTTTTTATTGCTTTTTGTTTTCCGTCTCTAATGACTCACCATTAACATAATTATTACCATGGATCGTTCATCTTGTTCTCTAAACCCAACCTTAACTTCAGTTAATAGAACACAATTTTCTTTCTCGAACTTTCAGTTTTTTTAATTAAACCTACAGATTTTATTATATTATTTTTCTTCATGAGAGTCAAACACACACACACACACACACACACACACACATAAGATACACAGGCCACCAGTGCTGTTTCATTCAGTCACACCCACACAGTGGCTCGAGCATTCACACACTAACACTTACACATATTGAGTGCTCGATAACTTAATATAATAACTGATACGGAGACTGTTTCATGAACCTCTTTTACACCCCAGAACACACACACACACACACACACACACACACACTGCAGAAAACAACTAATGCCTAAAGCGATGTTACTTCAAAAAGCTTTAATAATTTATAAGTATATGAAAGAAATAAATGGACAACAACCTTATGCTGTGCTGGTGTATGTGTGTGTGTGTGTTTCTTTGTTTCTCTTTATGGATGGTGTTACCATAGAAACCAAAGCTCTCTAATAACTCAGCAGGTCTAAATGGTACTCTCTCTCTCTCTCTCTCTCTCTTTCTCTCGCTCTCTTTTTTTCGCTCTCTTTCTCTTATCAGCATTCGCATGTACTGTAAATCTGTTTTATTCACAAAAACTCGTAAGCGTGACAAAATGACTGAGCTGGTAAACAATCCGCCACCATCTGCAGACATACTGAGGACTCTTGCATGCTTAAAAATGTGTGCGTGTATCTGTGTGTGTGTGTGTGTGTGTGTCATCTCTCTTGACAATAGCAGTCTGCTGGCTAAGCTGTTAAACAGCAGACTCAACTTCCCTGAAGATGGTGGCAGCAGCTCAATGTCTAGACCAGTGATGGGAGTCAGTAACTCAAGGAGTCAGTAACCATTCCATACAAATCGATCATCGGTTTAAATAAACCAATTGATGACTGATTAATAATTGGTGTAACCGCACAGGTTAAGTTTAAGTCTATCAATAAAGTCAGTGGTAGCTCAATGGTTGAGGCATTGGACTACAGGTCAGAAGATTCCAGATTCAAACCCCATGACCACCAAGTTGCCCCGTGAGCAAGGGCATTAACCCTCAACTGCTCAGATTATAATGATATAAAAATGTAAGTCGCTCTGGATAAGAACGTCTGTCAAATGTCATCAATGTAATTAAAAACAAATTAAAGTTATGTACATCACTATATAGGTCTTGGTCGGTCTAAGCTTAACCAACCGACCGAGAGGTTTGTCACCCGGAGAGCAAGCGGGTACGACATAAGTAATCCCCGTTCTGGTCAAAAACCCATTCGAAAGTTTACCTGAGACTCATGTGAAGCTTCTGCAGTCCCGCTGAGCTAGATATCTCATTGTGGTTGTATGTTTAATGCACATTTGAATGTTTTCTTAGCCAGCATATTGAAAAACAGCATGTCATGTAAAGTGTGTAATGACAATAACCCCCCCCAATAACCCCCCCCCCCAACCCCCCACAAACATCTGTTCACCCCTATTACATTTATGCAGTTTTGACAGATCCTCTTATCCAGTTCAAAATCCAAAATTGCTTAGGTCCTTATATTGCTTAGTTGCTTATTGATAGATCCTTACACTGGGTTACTATATTACTAACCAAGTGCCATGGGTAGAAGAGTTTTTTTTTTTTGGGAGGATTAACCCAAGTACCCCAGAGATGCACAGACCATAAAAACACGCAGAAATCATAAAAGACTCATAGAAACACATAAAAAAAACACATAAAAGCCACTAAAACCTCATGTCAGCCCATAGAAATCCAAGAGATGCTCATGGAAACCAGTTAAAGCCCATAGATGCCAATACAATCACAGAGGTCCCATAGAAAGGTCCCATAGAAACTCATATAGTACAATAACGCCCACGGACACTCACAGAAGCCCATAGAGATCCACATAAAACCCTATAAGCACATAAAATTCTATAATAGCCTTGAGATACCCATAGATACCCATATACAGTACCCACACACACACATTTCAGTTTACCCCAGGGATGCACAGATCATAAAAACACACAGAAACCCAAAATAGCCAATAAGAGCCACAGAAGCCCATGAAAAATCTAAGGGGGCCAGGGGTAGCTCAGTGGTTAAGGCATTGGATTATGGTTCTGGAGGTCCCAGGTTCCCTTGAGCAAGGCCCTTAACCCGCTCAGATTATAATGAGATAAAAATGTAAGTCACTCTGGATAAAAGCGTCTGCCAAATGCCTAAATCTAAGCTTATTGAAACCCGTAAAAGCCTATAGATGCCAATAATATCATAGAGAAGCTCACTGAGAACCCTTCAGGTAAATAGATGGCTGTAGAAGCTCATAGCATCCAATAAAACCCCACAGACACTCACAGTGACGCAAAGAAATCCACAGAAGCCTTTAAACACCCCAGGAAAACCATATAAGTCCATAGAATCCTAAAGAAACCAATATATACCCATACACACAGAAATCTACATGCACCCACTGAACCCATAAACCCCCAGAGTTCTACTCAGTATATCAGGTCAGTGTTGGAGGTTTAAGAGTTTTTACATAAGCTGCACCAGAAAGAGTCGGCATTAAATGAACAAATGCATTTAATTGTTTAATTGACTAAACTATTGAATTTCACTGAGGGTGACAATAATATAGACTCTTTAAAACTTAAACACTTCCCCTTGCGCATTTTGTTGGTGCCTGAGGTTAATCTGTAATCTTAAAGCCTCGTGTGTGTGTGTGTGTGTGTGTGTGTTCTCAGGTTTTCACACGCTATGGGAAGTGCTACACATTTAACTCGGGGGACAGCGGGCCACCGCTGGTCAGTGTGAAGGGCGGGATGGGGAACGGACTGGAGCTCATGCTGGACATCCAACAGGATGAATATTTACCTGTGTGGGGAGAAACAGGTGCGAGACATCACACACACACACACACACACACATACACACCCACATACATGCACCATCACATAGAGGTGAAAAATAATACAAAGAAGAAGAATGCTGTGTCTGTGACTCACACGTCTCCCATGTATGACTCAATGATTTCATGTTCTCTCTCGCTCTCTGTCTCTGTGTGTGTGTGTGTGTGTGTGTGTGTCCGTCTCTCACTTCTCATCCTCGATCAGACGAGACGTCTTTTGAAGCTGGGATCAAAGTTCAGGTTCACAGCCAGTCCGAGCCGCCGTTCATCGATCAGCTGGGTTTTGGTGTCGCTCCAGGATTCCAGACCTTCGTGTCCTGCCAAGAGCAGCGAGTATGTCGTGTACTGGAAATGTCACATTACGTTAGAGATAACATTTTTTTACGCGTTCTACAGGAGTCCGGCACACACTTCCACATCCCGAAGGGTTTCGTATTCTCACTACAAAAGGTGTAACATAACAGTAACACTGTCAGAACTCAACACCAAAAATGTTGTTACCTTATAATGTGCCTGTTGGAGATGATTAAATAACATTTAAGGTACTGTATATTGTGGGATATTTTTTCGCATCATTTTAAACAAAGTATAAATTATTATTGACCAATTTCATTTTGTGTCAAACGTTCGAACATGGATTTTAAAAAATATATAATTATGCATCAGTACAATTTGTTGAATCTGTGTCTCTCAGCTGGTGTTCCTGCCACCTCCATGGGGGAACTGCAAGATGGATTCGCCGGACTCTGACTTCTTCAGCACTTACAGCCTCAGTGCATGTCGCATCGACTGCGAGACGCGCTACCTGGTGGAGAACTGCAACTGCCGCATGGTGCACATGCCTGGTAGGCAACTGCTGTCTTTATGTTTAGTTTATGGCTTCTTTATAAGAGAAAAATACAAGGGGCGTTCAATTCAAAGTGAGACTTTTCCCTTTATTTCTCTATATAATCCCCGGCTACAGTAATGCACTTATCCCAGTGTTTCACTAGTGCTTGGATACATCAAGGTAGAAAGTCTTCTCAGTACACCGGGGCCATTATCCGACTGAAACCCCGGCCTCCCGGGAACTCCTTTAATGGCCCGAACACGTGGAAATGACTAGGAGTGAGGTCAGGACTGTACGGGGGGTGGGGCAATAACTCCCAGTTCACAGATATACATTAAAACATCTCATCATCGTACCGTAAATGTCAATCGGTTTTACGCCTTCAATCACCAGAAAGTTCATCACAAGTCCCGGTTTGACTCGAACGCCCCTCGTATTTGTGTCAGCTTTAGTGAGTCTTCTGAAGACCTGCTACACATCCTCCAAGATGCACAGTAAAAACAGTTTGTTCATAAACCGGCACAGAGTGTACCTATCCTTAAAACCCTTCTTATTTACTGTAAGAAAGACAAAAAAGTATTTAGTCAGCCACCAATTGTGCAAGTTCTCACACTTAAAAAGATGAGAGACGCATGTAATTTTCATCATAGATATATTTTTTTCAATTTTGTATTGGTGTTTCATTAAAAACATCAGAACTGGCATATTGCTGTGGTTAAAGAGAATTTTATAAAATGCTGGATTCCAAGATAACTTTAAAGTGGTAACAGTAGCTGATATGTTCGGCTTTTTATCGTAGGTTTTCTTTTATTATTTCATTATATCTAAGCAAATAAAACATTCCATTTCAAAATGTTTAATGCATTTACGTTTTCGTGCACGTCTTTACACGTGCGTTAGATATTTGCACAGTACCGTAAATGACAAGATTTTACTTCGGTGTAAAACAGTGTGTTTTAAGAGATGTTCTCTGTACTGCCCCTTCAGGTGATGCCCCGTACTGCAGCCCTGAGCTCTATAAAGTGTGTGCAGACTCGGCACTCGGTAAAAACATAGCACACTCCGTATTGTTCATTAGTTCATTAAATCTATCATGTTTCATTTTAACCTACTTTAGATGTGTGTTTTGTACAGATTTTTCTCGACATCATTAGAGATTCTTATTCTTTAAATAGAACTGTACAGAATAGAATGCATTGATAATTACCTTTAACGCTGTCCAGCTTAATTAGAATTGATTAGTTTTAAATCAGAAACAAAGCTTATATTCGTATTCATACCAGAGCAGACCTATATAAACCTGTGCTCTATTTAACACCAAATAATTGACATTTTTTCTGTATCTCCTCAGCGTACCTGGTGGAGAGAGATAACGAGTACTGCATGTGTGAGACGCCGTGCAACACCACGCGCTACAGCAAGGAGCTCTCTTTTGTCAAGATCCCCAGTAAAGCTTCCGCAAAATACCTCGCCAAGAAGTTCAGCAAGTCCGAGAAATACATCGCGTGAGTGCCCAAGCCGATGATAAGGGTGCAGTTTAAAGCGGCGGTCTGTAGCGTTCACAAGCTTGTCTAGACCTGCTATGGCCTTATCGGTTATTAGATACTTTAGAAAAGCACCGTGATACACAATATCCTCATGCAATGGATTTAGCGTGTGCCGATTTCTTCGGCTCGTTTGTAGAAAAAAATTAATTCAGCATTACATTTCAAAGCTTTATTCAGGAATGAAAGTCAGTAGTGACCATCTATCAAACTTCACACATGTAATATCAAGCTTGCTATTGTTCCATCAAATGATTTAACTCCTTTGTTTATGCCTAAACAACGATTGTTCTTTTTTTCTTTTTCAGAGACAACATTCTCGTCCTCGACGTCTTTTTCGAAGCTCTGAACTACGAGACCATCGAGCAGAGGAAAGCCTATGAAGTCGCAGGCCTGCTGGGTGAGTTCATTACTCCCGAGAAAATCTCTTTAACCTCAGATTCGCCTCGTTTAATCATTCGGGGGGAAATAACCTCTGTGACGAGTGCCGAGATCGTTCTCAGGATGACATGAGAAAATGAAAGCAATTTGAGGTTTTCTGTATAGAGACAGATAATCATTTTTCACTTTAAATAACTCATTCATCTCTCCTCTCGTATTACGGCAACATCGCTCTCTCTCATCACTGTACATTACAGTTTCGATCATGGGAATATTGAATATCGTAGCTGCTGAAATGATTGGATATTAAAACTTTTTTGCGTATTTGAGTAAAATACAGTACATGGATACAGTACTATTTAAAGTTCCTCTTGTACCACAGCATGGTTAAATGCTCCATTCTGATTGGTCGAAAGGTGTGCATTATTGTTGTGTATAATAAACATGTTGTTCTTTTATATAATGTAATTCATGTAGCTGTTGAAGTGGTGAATTTTTATTAAAAATTTTTTTTAGAAATTCTCGTCCTTAGCTATCGTCACTCTGCCACGAAGACCATGAAGTTCCCACTTCCACAGTTGAGGGTTAAGGGCCTTGCTCAAAGGCCCGTGGCAGTGGGGTTCAAACCTGGGACCTTCAGATTACTAGTCCAATGCCTTAACCACTGACTAACCCCTGCATTCTCTGAATATGACATAGACACGATGATAACCGGTTGCACGCATGCAATAAACGTAGCAAGCACCAGAAGAACATAATATGAACTTCTCCACAGTGGCATGGACCTACCATGAGAATGTCACTGATGTAGCAATAATGCAGTGAGATTCCAATGACAGCTCAGTCAGAACGCCATCTAGTCTCGTGACACTAGACGTGTCTAGTGAAACGCCAATGAAGTCCATAAGAGGTGTTAGTTAATGTACATTGTTAACTGGTCAATGCCAAGTTCTTCCTGCGTCTTGCATATTGAAGGACTCAGCTATGATTTAGGTGATAATCGGTACTGACTTACGGTACTCTGCAAAAGCCTCTTATTTCTTAATATTCTGCTTCCAAAGAGTCAGACTTTCTTGTGATTCCTCTTTCAAACACACCGCCAATGCAGTCAACACATACTTCAATAGAGAGAGGGGAAAAAAATCACGATGCAACACCATCAGTCATGTTCTGGCCTCCTCAAAGCCTGGATCTCAAGCGGTGTAGGATCTTCTTGACAGAGAGCAGAACAAAAGGCAGCCAACGTCCAAAGACGAGCTTTGGAATGTCCTTTAAGGAGGCTGGAGAATTATTCCAAGAAATTACAAGAAAAGCTCGCCTAAGAGAGTCCAGGCTGTGTTGAAGAATAACGATGGTCTTAACCAAATACTGACTTTACAGCTCATTAGAATTTGACCCGCTCTCTTTGTGTTATATAGTGTACTTGTGTTTGAATATGCTGTAATAAATCAATGTACCTATTGTCTCCTTTTCCTTGCCAAATATAGAGAAATAAGGGTTGGCTCGAGACATTGGCACAGTGCTGTGTCTTTTTGGTTATATAGAACTGTATAGTTGGCGTGTCTGTACATTGAAGATGTTTGCGAAAAAATAATTTCGGGTCGTAAGATGAGTAATAGAGCACATCAAGATGGTTTTCGTCTGTCTGTTTGTCTGTTACTACGAAACTGAAGAAGATACGCTACTTTGAAATTTAAATGGAAAACATCCTTATATCAAAATTAGTTCCTCTCAAAATTCAACAGATGGCGCTGTACATTTTTTTATTGCGCACTTACAGTATGAGCGTGCAATTGAAATCTACCTAATAAACTCGATCTCTTTAAAAAAAAACTTGTTTATTTACAAATACATGCATTCTTCTCTTCATTTACTATAAACTCAGCATGTAAAGTACAAAATCGTGTATTTATTATTATTATTATTATTATTATTATTATTGTATTTATTATTATTGTATTTAGTATTTATTTTGTGCAGTGTGATGATGGTGTACACTTTAGGTGTCCAAAATGTATGAAAAGCAAAAACAACAATGCTTTAGCATCATGAATTTGTTCAAGGAGTCAAGGAGCATGTAATGAACCTATTTCAGTACGTATTGATATGTGTGTGTGTTTCCAGGTGATATTGGAGGACAGATGGGACTGTTCATCGGAGCGAGCATTCTCACCATTCTGGAGCTCTTTGATTATCTGTATGAGGTACGTCAATAGACTCTAAAGATTAATGTAAGGATTGAACTTCTCCAGAATGCTTCTGGTTGCTTGAAGTCCTGTTTGTTTAACTGAAACCAAACATCCCTTTGAAGAAGTGAGTTGTCCTAGCCAATCCAAACGCAGGGGTTGGAAATGTCCATGTTTGGGGTCTGATCATGTGTTTCCTGTCTCACAAAGTAAGGAGGAAAATATGTGGAAGATGGTTAATTCATGATAACGTCCGTAATATTTAGAAATTAGAATTAAAAGACAACTAAGAGCTGAAGGAGTTGAGCAGAGCTGGCTTTGTTTGTTTAAGATCCAGCAAATATTAGAATAAAAAGAGGGCAAAAGCGGGAATGTTTTTGTTTTTTGCACCGACCAGAGACTCATCTGAATGCGTAAAATGGGTCAAAAAGATTTTTGCATTAAAAGGTAATTAAAATGTCATTTTAACTGATTTGGCAACCTCATATACAAACCAATACCACTTACACACACACACACACACACACACACACACATATATATATATATATATGAGTCAGACAAAAAAATTTATACACATGAAAAAGAAAAACTTTTATAAATATTGTAATACTAAATATATGGCTATATATTATATATTGATATACAGTATATGATAGTATTATTAATATTCTATTAATATAAGATACATCATGCTATTTTCTTTTCCTGAAAAGTATATAATTTTTTTTGGCATTCAAGCAAAGTGTATATATATGTATATATATATATATATATATATATATATATATATATATATATATATATATACACACACACACACACACACACACACATACACACACACACATATATATAAAGTATGTATATGTACTGTATGTGTGTGTGTGTGTGTGTGTGTGTGTGGAATAAAAAATTAGAATTAAAGAAGAGTGTTCATTAACATACTGTAAGTATCAGACTTTTAAGGGCTTATATTATAATAATAATAATAATAATGAGGCATTTCTGTGTTATTCCTGAGCGTATATGAATTAACCTGAGCGATTTTTATAAACTCTAAAATTCAAGGCCTATTTGTATTTTTCTCTGCTCCTCCAACATTTCTTCCTGACACCCACAGTTATCATGAATATTCATTAGATTGCGAATCGCCTGCTAAACAAGAGGAGAAGCATGAGGGCTGATTTATTATTTAAGGTTATGAAAGCGTAGGTTAACTCAGTCGCCTACACTCGTACTGACCCGTGTGTATTTCTTACAGAGAAACCAGCAGTGGTGATTTGTCTTTTCTTCAACGCGTCAGCTCATTGAATTAACTCTTTTAGCAGAACATAGAGAGCTGACTCACAAATATAAACTGTTTCTCTCGGGTTGTTGTCGTATGCAGTGCGGTGTAGTGTAATGGAAATGCTTCCATGGAAACGTTGTGAACATGGGTGCTGTTTGATAGACAGAGCGAGGGGTGAGATGTGAGCTGTGTGGATGAAACGGCATGACAGGGACATGACATCGGACTGCATGATTGTTAAAATGCAACACAAGTGAATGCTTTTTTGATCGTTAAAATGTAGAGAAAGGTTTCATGAAACTATGTCAGCCATGTAACCCCCCCCTCCCTCCGCTGTGTTTGCATGTTCTCACTGGGCTTGGTGGGATTTTCACGAGGTACTCCGGTTTCCTCCCACAGACCAAAAACATGCACAGTAGGGTGATTGGCATTTCTAAATAGCCAGCAGTGTGTGCGTGCCGGTGCCCCGCAGTAGGTTGGCACTCCATCTCTGGAATAGGCTCCAGGCTCCCCATGACCCTGCACAGGATAAGCAGTGAAGATAATGAACACATTAACATTTGACATGCTTATGGCGGCTGATCAGCAACAACATACATCGCCAAGGATCAACACCCTGTTGTAATTTCACTTGCTTCCATTAGGGGTCATCATAGCAGATTGTCCAAAAATATTTTGGCACAGGTTTTACCCCAGATGCCCTTCCTGACACAACCCGCCCATTGGTTGCCATGCAGCCCCAGTGGCTGTAGTAACTGTGAACTCTAGCCATCCACATGGCAGAAAAAACAACACATTAGTCAAAATGACAAATAAAAACTAGAGCCTTTAAAAAAAATTCTTTTCAAGGATCTTTCAATTGCTCAGCCAAATCCGACAACAAACACACATGAACACATAAAAAAAAAACACACACACTTGTATTAGCTATAGGAAATTCCAGCTCTTTTCAGTAAATCTGATTATTTGGATCAGATCACCATCAGCTCAAGAGTCAAATCTTTTGGCGTCCAAATGGCTCGGTCTGTTCAACAGATTTAAACAGATTTTTTTTTTAACATTATTAGTTTGTTCCCGGTACAATGGGGCCAAAATCCCACAACCCTCATTCCGTGTAAAAATGCATTCCAAAGTTAACCTGAGACTCTTATGAAGTTTCTGCAGCCACACTGAGCTGAAGTTTAACGTTACGGTGTATTAAGTACGAATTTAACTCTTCTCTTTTCCTTCTCTTGTTCCGGTTAGAGAAAGAAAAAGTTTGATTTGTAAACGAGTTTACACCCGAATGGTGTATTACACAACACACTTGGAATAATTTCAATAAAAGACCTTAAATACTTTTAAAACACTGAATATACCAATATGAAGAACGAGCTCAGCCACATCCACTTTCTTTCTCGTTGCTGTTTTGGCAATACATCCCTATAAATTTGGTGGGGTGAAGCTCCTGAAAGATTGAGCGTGGTTTTGTTTAGCTGTTAAGTTTCTTCAGTATTTTTCGGTTTGTTAGCTGAGAGACTAATACCTACGACTGATAAGAGCTTTATGCTGTTGCATTGTGATATCATATCTTAAGCAGTGCTTCAGCCAGGGTTAAACTGGGGAAATAAAATCCAACAAATCCGAGCGTGAAAGCAGCCTACAGGTGCTTCAATCAAGTCAACCAGCGTTCCATGGAAACCTCTGATTGAAAAAAAAATGAAGTAACCCCGACAGTCTGCCTGATATGGCAGAAAACGCTCCGCTTAACTGAACCTAAATATCACGGAGCCTAAAATGAGGCATTTCTGAGAAATAAACTGCTCCACTCATCCTTGCTCTTTAATTTCCTCCATCTCTTTATTTTCCAGGTGGCGAAATACAAGCTGTGTCGCTGCTCAGACAAGAAACATCAAAGCAACAGCAGCGACCACGACACGGTGATGGGGCTCAACGACGTCAAATGTCACGTCAGCCAGTTTCATTAGCGAGGTTCATGCTATAAACCTGCGGTGCAGCTGTCAATAAACCGTCCTGTACATCATGTTTACCTGATGCATAATAGAGAATATATTTAGATCACTGGTATAATTCACTTTCATATGGACAGCACTGTGCAAAAGTCTTGACCCCCATAATTTTCCTTCAAAGTTGTTTTTTTTTTTAATGGAGTCTTCAGGAATAGTTCTCTAGGCTTCCTGTAGTGTTTTTTCCCCCCTTTCGTTCTTGTGTCTCAGAGCGAAAGAATCTGAGACATTTCAAAGGAATGTTTTTTGTTTGTTGAGCTGCACAGTGACCTATGACTCTTAAGTCTTAAGACATGAACCAGTGAGAAACAGGTGCAGATGATGAAAGATGATCAGGCCGGTGATTAGTTACAGTATACTGGTGATGTTAAATGCTGAGTGGTTGGAACAGACGAGAGGGGAAATGAGGCCGCTGCTGAGGCTGTTACATAAACAGCCAAGTTTTAAACTGTACCCTAAGGCAGCGTGTCGAAGTAAAGCATTTGTTTACTTTTTATTTACTCACTCGTTCATTGTCTATACCGCTTTATCCTGTATTCAGGGTCACAGGCGACGTGGAGCCTATTCCAGGAGACTTAAGCGTAGTACACCCTGGACAGGGTGCCAATCCATCACAGAGCACACAATGCACACCCACAACAGGCAATTTGGGAACGCCAATTAGCCTTAACTGCAGGACTTTGGAAGGAAACCGGAGTACCCAGAGGAAACCCACCAAACATGGGGAGAACATGCAAACTACATGCACACAGAGACGGGAATCAAGCCTGGCCGGGAATCGAACCCGGACCCTGGAGGTGCAAGACGACAGTGCTAACCACTACACCAGCCAGTTTAATCTACATTTAATTTAATTTAATATGTAAAAAATAAGGAGTGGCTCGAGGCTTTTGCACAATACTGTATAAATATATAAAATTAGAAGAAAAAAAATGATTTACTGTATAACCATGCAATCTGTGAGGATGATTCCATTTTCAATTTCATTCTCACAGGCTTTCCTAAAAGAAGTAGCTACAGTCATGAAGCGAAGTGAAATCAGAGTCGAACAATTAGCACTAGAGGTTTTTCGACTTAGCCATTGTGGTTAAGGTGGTTGGACTGCTGATCAGAAGGTCCCAGGTCCAAACCATAATACCATTGAGTTGCCACTGTCGGGCCCTTGAGCACGGCCCTTAACCCTCAACTGCTCAGATGTACAATGAGATAAAAACGTAAGTATCAGGAACATGATACAGGTTACCAGCTTGACACAGAGCTGGGGTTTATTAATGAAATCTAATCTTACACTAACATAACAAACTGTAAAAAAAAAAAAAAAAAAAAAAAAGGTATGTTGGTGTGTTGCTAACTTGGTAACTGTTTTCATTTCTTTTCATATTTTGTATTATTATTTTGTATTATTACCCAATCCTTTTTCTCATTCAGCTAGTTCTTCACTATCACACAACGAGAAGTAGTGCTCTGTTAATTTGAGATAACAACGTATTCCTGCTTACGTTCCGCATTAACTTTAAATTAGCTTTCATTTTCTAAGTAGTGCATTACTTAGAAACACTGTTGTCTCTTGATATATTTCGACAAATCTGTCAAATATAATATCCTGTAATTATAACACCTAGCATCTGTTCATCTTGAAACTTGGCTACGTACTGTAAGTTAGCTAGCTAGCTATCGAGCTCGGAGGTTCTGTTGATAGTAACTGTGTTTAGTGTACCATATTGTCGCACTTGAATGATTTATATATTGAACACGCGAGACCTAGCCGAATCTGTTATTTCGACCTGTTGTCATGGTTACATAGTGTTCAAGGTTTTAGACTGATCGAGAGAATATCCGACACCTACCAGCCAATCAGAAATGAGTATGCTCATGTGGATGATGTCATCATTTAGAAAACTGGAGACTCGGCCAGCAACTTTGCATGAAAGCTCTGGTGTGTGTGTGTGTGTGTGTGTGTGTGTGTCTTAGAATGCCAGCGTTCATGTGTGCTTATATGCATGTATAAGAATGCGTGTAAGTCCATGCATGTTTGTGTTGCATACTTGTGTTTGTGTATCAGTTACTCTATGTTCCAGATCAATATTTTAAAAAGACAAAACAAGTGCAAATGAGCTTTCAGATCTTGATGTCAAGCCATGCAGAACTGATCATCTGTTTTTGAAAGAAAGTGCCAAATGTCTGTATACAGGCTGCTCGTGATGTTTATCTACTATGGTAGCGTTGCATCCTTTTAGCTCTGGTGCTTGTAATGGTTTGGGTAATTGGGTACAGTGTGTGTTAGAGATGAGCGATATGACAAAAAAAAATCTTATAATGAAGATTTTTCTACAGAACTGAAAAGATTATTAAACTTAAAAAGAAAAGAAATAGAAGAACATATTTTAATATTTTACAATTTTAATTGAAATGGGGTTATAAAGCTTGTTTCAAAATATATACAGGTTTGTCTTAGGCACTATATGATATTCTGTACCAATTTTGTTATATATGTTTATCATGTCTGCAAAATCATTTAGTATTTTCATATATAACTTTAAAAAATAAATAAATAACATTATAGGAGAATATACGCATGACTGTAAAGAAAAAATATATAGTACAAGACAGACCAGTTTTCAGATGGAAACAAAAAGCCTAATGTACGCTCCTGGGATTTGCATAAAAAAAGAAAAGAGCGAGTGTGAAAAAGTTACCAGTAAAAACTAACAACATACATAACAAAATTGGTACAGCATATAATATGGTGCCTAAGACTTTTGCACAGTACTTTAGGTTTATTAAAATGCTGCCTGCAAAATATTTCTGTTATTTTAATAATAATTAAAGGGGTGGGGTGATCTCTATAAGCATTTTACAGATTTAAAGATTGCAATATGTTGAGTATATATTGAATTTAAAAAGCATGTAGTAGCATTTTTATAGAAGCATCCCTATGTTCCTTTGATCCTTGTTCCCTAGTTTATTTTTCTGTTAACACACATTAACTCTCTTCTCCTGTTCCCGACAAAAAAGATAAAATATTTCCACAATATTATCCAGTCTATTTTATTTGAACAAGGCTTCAAAACTTTTTAACACAATAAAACTAATGGTTATCATTTTATGTGGTTTCTGAGGTCTTTAGAGAGAATTTCATCAAATAAATAGAGAGCTTTGGTTTCCATTGTGTGCTATGAGGGAACACGAGACTCTGGGAACATAGTGATGACTGCTTTTGATGAGGAAAAAATGTGAAAATAATAATGCATAATTATATAACATTTAGATAAATCAGATCTCTGTTATATTGTCATATCGCCCAGCCTTTGTGTGTGTGTGTGTGTGTGTGTGTGTGCATAAAGTCAGACAGTGGAATACTGATAAATATATTTGTGTTATATTTGCTTTTAAAAACCTGAATGCTCAAAGCACAAGAGAACTGGCAAAGTGTACAGCGGATTCAGTAACTTGTATCTTATTATTATTATTATTATTATTATAAGCATTATTATTATTACCTATATTGATTTTATGCTTATTATGTTGTGAAGTGTTTCTCAGTCAGTGGTCTTTGCACAACCATTACACACCTAGATTATCTTCCATTTATAAAAAGCCTGAACTGGGCTGAACTGGAGAAAATCTTTAACATGTACAGGTGATGGGTATCCATGACCAGGAATGCGAAACACAGGATAAAGTATATGTGATATTTATTTCTTTTTTTAATAAACCAATAAATGTACTCGCTTGTTGAGTTTTATTTTGTGCTCATTTCCTGATTAATCCCCAATTAATTTTAGGTTCCTTTTATTGATTTAGTTTTACCATAAAATAGTTACATCTCAACATAAAAACAGCTCTTTTTTTGTCTTAATAATTACTGCATACACAGTCAGTTAAATCCTATGCTAGCAACTGTAACTGCACCAGACTCACTCACGCGCTATACGGCTTCTACTGTACAGGGTTGTGGGAGGCCTGGAGCCTATCCCAGGGGACTCAGGGCACAAAGCGGGGTACACACTGGACGTGGAGCCAGTGCTAGCCAGGGCAGACAAGCAAGGCACACACTCACTCACACACTAATCTACCTCTTTGGACTTTTTTGAAACCCACCAAACGTGGGGTCAACATGGGGGCAAACTCCACACATAGTACCAAAGCTACAGAGCTAACCACTACATTACCGTGCAGCCTACTGTACCAAACTTCACTAGCTAAAAATGGCATGTGAATGAAAAAAAAAAAAAAAAGCATACTGATAACTAGCAAAATCGTTTCAATCGTTTCAAGGCATGTCAGGTAAATTTTACACTAGCAGTAAACCACATGTATCACTCTATAGCCTAATAGCTAGCAAATCTCACTTTGTAATGTTGTGCATAGATTAGGTAGAATCTGCTATGACGCTTGTTATAGGCAAAATACCACCATGAAAGAAGTTATGTTTAACAAAAAAAGGTTTTCCATACAAAAAAAAAAAATAAGATCTTATGAATTATAGCAAGCTAGCAAGCACTGGCATGAGAAGACTAGCCAGCTAGCAAATAGACAGCTAAATTGTTCACTTTGACTTTGGAGAAAACCTCAATAAAAGTGCTAGCTAGCAAAAGTGAGATTTTGTTAATGCATTATGTTTTATACTAAAATTTCAAAAGTAAAAATTTTACCTGAAGACCCTAAAGGTGTGAGCCGTCAATGCTAACCACTTAGCCACTGTGCTGCCTGATTTGTGTCGGTAAGTATGTTAATTTAATTAGCTTATCATCAATTTTATTTATTTACAAATAATTTATTATCAAAAACCGACAAACATGTGTTTATAGGTTAGGAAGGTAAAGGAGTTATTTTCTATTTTGTAATTCACAAATTACAAGATAAAATTGAGTTTCTTGATCATATATTGATCTGAGGATATTAAATGGAAATCGTATTATTTAAGTAGTTAAATTAGTTGAATTAAAAAATAATGACTTGTTGCCCCATGAATGAAAACCAAAGTTCTAGCTTGAGGTTTATACCCACAACCACATGAGGGCTCCTTTACCACGCCAGAGCCTTTACCACTCATATCTACAACATAATTAAAAATCCTACCCTGGGGATATACATATTTATGGCTGTCTGGTTGCATAGAAGCACTATGAAGAGAACAGCCCATAGCTAAATTTTGTTGCTAAGAATGAGCTTTTTCTTGTCTCATGAGACTAAATTGAGCTGTCTCATTACAAGCTCGACCTTGTCTTTTCTATTTTTCCTAAACTCCACTTAGGAGAAGCAAAGAGACATAACTGAGACACAAAGCGAGGCATACTTTTGAGAAACATTTGAGAAATCTGAGATGAATATGAGAAACAGAACTGCATTTGAATGAGAAGCAAATGAGCCATATACAAGATCATAATGAGATTGAAATCAGATATAAATGGGATGCATGAAAGAAATTGAATTGAATTTGATATTGAACATATAAAAAATCCTCAGTTGACAGCATACAGTGTAATAAGTTTACAAATCACACAATATGACAGACACCAGCAAAATCTGACAAATCAAAAAGAAACTAAATGATACAAAATGTCATAAAATCTGACAAAGATATTAGGCGTCACACTGCTCAACTCAAAATATGATTTATACAGATTTATTTATTACTTAAACACCATCCAGCTACTCCATTCCCAACTTTTTGAAGGTGGAGAGATGGGCTCGAGCTCATGGGCTGGTGCTTACCTGACTGATGATGTGGTGCTGATGGAGAACATTCTGAACATTCTCCTGCATCCTTGGTCTCCTGCAGTGGCATGCTTCTGAAAAGAACCCAGTTAAAGTTATATAGATACCAAGATAACCTTTCCACAAACAAACATATTGGTCTTCATTTATAGAATATAATTAACCGATGTCTCTAAAGTCAAATGTTCTGGTAAATACTGTTAAATACTGAACACTCTATAATAAAACTACTGGTTTTCAAAACTTGATCATGCAGTAACATTAACGTACTATTTAAAAAAAAAAAAAAAAGCCTGATAATAATAATACTGTAGCCAGCTGACTGATTTTTACCCTTTAAAAAAAATAAAAACTTTCAACCTCACAAGTGTTAGTTACCTAGATATGCTAATCCACATGCTAAACCACCCACAGGTAGAATTTGAATTCCTTTTGCAATTTAAGAACAAACGTACAGTAAGCTGTGTAAATTTTAGCTAAGTATACCACAGTTTTTGTTTTGTTTACGGTACCGCCACCTAAATGGTCTGGATGAATAATGGATAAAGGCCTGGTGATGTCCTGCACATTTCTCGAACACACTGGACACTTAAACATTTGCAGGCTTGGAGCACGTGTGGGAGAAATTTTCTAAAACATTATCTCATTGCTTCACTTCACGATAAAAACTATTCTGTATATTATATTTTAGTTCTTTATTAGTAATGACATTTGTACAGAATGTAAAGTAAGTTTGCCATTTGCCAGTTTAATTTCAATGAATTCATTAAGGTGTACACATTTGTAAAAGGTTAGCCATGTTGATTAACTAGGGACACATAGACGTACTGTATAATAATATAACTGGTGGTTAAATAAACGAGCTAGATTTCGAAATAAAACATTTAAAACAATGCAATTTTGTAATTGACTTTAGTTGTTACCAACCTACAATCTACATATCTTCATTTCAAAAATCCAACCTACTAATCATCCCCTCCATCTACCCGTATGTGAAGAGTAAGGAGAAGTATATGAAAAAGTACTAAACACTCTTTAGTGTAGATGGCACTGTTTGTCAGAGAACCCTAGCCCATAAACTCCAAAGCATTTTTAGCCATTCTTCGCATTATGTTTTAATAAATATACTGTATATGAGTCAGGATTGTGCAATATAGAGTGATTTCAAGGTAATGAGCCACATTTGAGACACCTTTGAGAAGAAGCAGAAAACACCTAAATCTCCTTCAAGTCTCAAAGATGGCTCATTTCTGTCTAAGAGACAAAGAAGAGATTAACATGAGATCTCATCTTAGAGTTTCTTTGCTATGGGAGTGCGTCTGTTCGGTCAGCTTTTGTTTCCTTACTCTGTGTGATTAGCCTATACTCCTCCTCCCTGAGCTTTAATACACAGTAATACACTCTCAAACTGACTAGTACTGTTTCAAAGATCACTTCTGTCTGTGAGGCTTTCTCACAACGCCTGCTTTGTCGTAAAAACATTCCTAGGATCTCTGTCTTGTGGAACTTCAGGCAACAATAGGGAGAGTAAAATGGTAGTTTTATATGGCATTAGCGTGACTGAGCGTTCTGCGGTATGAGCTGATGAAATGTCATTCATTCCAGTGAAACATTCCTTGAAGAAAAATGGCGAAACTGTTCTTTTTTTTTACTTTCTTCAGTCAATTAGAACTTGCTATGAAATAAAAACACAGGTTATACTATATATCTGGTGAATTCTTCACTTTAGGAGGCCAGAAAATCTTAAATGAAGATATTATCCTTTCTATACTAACAGCATCTGTTATTTTCAGAGAAAGAAAAACATTAATTATATACTGCCCAGCTAATGCCTGGCTTAATTTCATTCAACCACCTTTAGCTTTAATATGCAGGATATGCCTGTGGTGTATCAGCGAAGAAAAACTCCAAAGATGTGATAACCTTGATGTAAGTCATTAATTACATTCAGGTCGTCAGCTGACTTTATTTTATTACCACATAATGTTGCTGAGTCTAGAACTAAGCTACTGAAGCAACCCCAAGGCCATAACAGAGCCTCCAGAGGCTTGTACAGTCAACACTATGCATGATGGGTCCATCGCTCTTCTCATGCTCTTCTCTTCTTACCCTGACACGCTCTGGACTCATCGGACCGCATTGCTCCAAAGTCAAATTTTTGTGCTCCCTATTAAACTTAAGCCTTTGGCTGTGATTAGTACAACTAACGAGTTTTTCTCATGCCTACGCAGCTGTTTAGTCCCAATCCTTTGAGTTCCCATCTCACTGTGTGTGAATGGGAATGCTCTTACTATCAGTATAAAAAAATAACTGATTATTACTGTTTACTGTTTTTCTAAAGCAAATTCATCAAGTGTTTAAGCAATCTGTATTAAAAAAATTTCCCCAGACCACATTTCTTTCATGAAGTTGACGATTCAGAACTATCCTCCCAGGTTTTAATAATGTGTTGCATTATTTCAGATCTCCATCATTGTTTTTGTTGCTTGACACAAGATGAGAATTATAGGTGCTATTTAAAAAAAAGTTGGTAATTAAAATTATAATGCAATCATAAAAGGATAAAATTATAATGTGTTTTTAATATATAAAACTACTGATACAGTATCAGACAAATAAAACACCTCTGTATATAGAACTGTAGGGAAAATCGAACTTTGTGGTAGCGACAGTAGCTCTGTATCTTCATACTTTATACTGTAACACCACACCCTGGTTGATTACTGTGAATTATTTTTAAGTACAATTAGAGAGCTAGATAGGGTGACAGAGTGTGTCTTATGCCTGATCTTAATTTAGTTCATTTAGTTAGAAGGTTTTGACAGCCCTGCTATGGTTTTAATTTGTTACATGTTCTTCATGGGCCAATATTACAAAACTAATATACTGTATAAATAGAGGAAATTTTCCTGTATTAACATGATAATAAAGTACAAATGTTGAAATTTGTCATACGGTAATCCATTCAAAGCGATTGTACAAAGGAACTAAAACAATTAAGGTTTTTGTGTAATCTAATTACCCTCAGATAAATATGCAAATTTGCCCCCGTCTATTGAAACGCAAGATCAGAGAAGGATCCCCGTCTGATTGCTACTTTGTTCTTTCTGATAAGATTACCCTTGGTAAATGAATCTGAATGGGAGTTTGTTCTCAGCCTTTGGGTTTATCTCTATTTGTTTACATTGAAGCATGGGCGATTTCAGGCCCCAGGACGACCTCGCTCAGCAGGATTAGTGGTTTTCATTCCAAATGGTTTATAACATTAATGGCACTCTCTCCGCTTAAAACAAATCCTCATCCTAGAGGCCTCTACAAAAAAGTACAGAAATGGAGAAGTATAAAAAAATTACATCACCTCATCGGCTTGAAAAATCATAACACTTCGAAATCAAACCCACAATTCTGTAACTACTGTACTGAAAAACTCTCTGCCTTGTTAGAAGTGATGCACATAATCCCTCTCACATTACAACACTTCCCTTCAAAGTAACAACTCTAACCCACTGTTCTGACTTTATTGCATTTGCAGCTTTATTAGCAAGAGTTCCCGTTCTTTTCACTTCCCTCTTTCTGGACTGGAGTTTTTTTTTTTTTCACTATAGTATTACTTAGGGACGTATTCAAGTGAACACCAGTGCTGCACTTTTTTAACCAAAGATCCAAAGTTGTAATTTGAGCTGAGCTCTGACTACTGAAAACTAAAGAGGACGCCAACTTGGAAATCCATGCCAGTCTCCTTAACAATTGCATTAGCAGTAATCAAACCTTATGCTCCATACAACCCAGCCACTGCTTGCAGTACTGGTCCCAGGCAACGAAAGGAGCATGTGGTGTAAAACCTGTGGCAGATCTTGCAGATCAAAAGATCTGATCTGAAAATGGTGCCAGTGTGCTTATGTTTCTGTCACAAAAGTATTTTTTTTTATTTAATTAAAGATAAAAGGTACATTATTGTGCCTGGAACCACTCCCTAGTAGAAGATCTACAAATGATGCAATCAATCCAAAAACAAAAAGTCTATTATTATTATTATTATTATTATTATTATTATTATTATTATATCAGATATTGATGTCACATCTAGGCTGCTTTTTGCTTTTTTGCATTCTTGTCTCTGATCCTCACACTTCTAGCTTAAAATGATTACAGCTTTATTCCACAAATCTCTCGTTGTTTACTGGATCTTATTTCTTTCCAATTTTGCCCAAAATGCACTAATCGGACTCAGGAAGAAAGTCAGAAAAGTTAAAAAGTAAACCATGATTATAATCAGAAAACAAATCAGAGCTCTTGAGCTGCAAGGACATTTCAGCACAAGCAGGATTTATGAGTAGAGTATTTATTTATAAGTAAACAATTCACTTCTATATATACACACACACACACACACACATACACACACACACACCAAAGGACAAATGTGGGCGGGGTTAGGATAGCCAATATGAGAACAGGGGGCGTAGTTTGTGTGTAGCACATGTCTTATGTCTCAGCTGCTCCAGTTTAAGGATGGCAGCTCAGAAGAAAGTGTGTATCGTCGGCTCAGGCAACTGGTAGGAGCTTAAAAAAAATCACTTTTTAGAGACTTAAAAAATCTTTTACATATCTGAGATTTGTTCCTGTGAAAAAGGGACAGCTTACGAGACAGAAAAATTATAAATATGAAAATAAACACAGTTTAAATAAAAAGCAGCTATCATTATTAAGAAGAGGATAAATGAAATAAATAATTAAAAAACAATGAATGAATAAAATATTCTTTAAATAAAATTAATATTTGTATAACAAACAAATTGTAATAATAACAATAATAATAATAATAATAATAATAACATATTTAATATTAATGTTAATAATATTTTTTTATAAAATAATAAAAAATACTAATAGTAATAATAATAATAATAATAACAAACTAATAGACTTTCTCTATTTATGATGTTTTCTGATTGAAAAAAAACTTTCTAGACTTTAAAACCTTCGAGCTTTGTGTCAATATGTCATTTTGCCCCCCCAAGTTTTAACCCCCATTCTTTTCCTATTTCAAGCACGAAAATGTAGTTTTTGGCCAAACATCCAGTATAAAATAATTTAAATTTATTTTATTTATTTTTTTAAATATTATTAAGACCAATGAAGGACAATAAGGTGTGCCATTGCATTTCGTTAGGGGTTTATGTGTTTTCTCTTTATGAGTGGTTAATTATTTCTAAATGCTTATAAAGATTAATTAAAGTATTTAATTATTTTTGTTATGTTTTATTAAATACAGTTCTATTATAGGCCGAATAAAAAAAAACATCTTGACCTTGTACAGAACTGGGATTCAATGTATAAACTGTTTATATATCCAGTATCTCTCTCTTCAGTTCTGTGCAAGTGTTCAAGGATATCTATTATTAAAGCAAAGGCACAACTAAAGAGTGAACAAGAAATATGGTCTCTGTGCAGTTTGTAAAATTCAAATCTAACAATAGGAGGCGAGTGGAAGTGTAATTTCTACTCGTTATTGTTCCATTATTAATATTCTTACATACAATTCTGGTCCTTTTTTGTGGCCTATAATAAAGGATAATGACAAAAGTCATAGAATCTATTTGAATAATTAACTAAGGGATGAAAACTCTACTAAGTGCACACAGTGTTCAGCACTGGAGCTCACGTTATCATTAGCCGAAAGTAACAGGTGTGTATGGTGTCGACCGTGAAGAGTTTGGCTTCGGCAGGTTCACAGCTTCTAAAAAATGTCCAGGGAGGTGCAAAAACTTGTGAAACACATGATCAAGTCTATCAGCAAGGTCTAGCACATGTCTACAGCCAGTCACATGTCACAAGTCTGTAGGACCTGAAGCATGAGACATGTAACTTAGCAGAAGTGAAATGCACTGAATATAGTGAAAGAAATGGCAGATTACTGAAAAGCCACATCATTTACCTGAGTTGTTTTCTCAGTACAGCTTGCTCAATGAGACACTTCCACCTGCTGTGAGTTGTCCTTGCTGTGATGAAGCGTTCTGTCGAGTGTAGTTTTATTTTACCTACTGAGGTCCAGATGGAACAATAACTAACCAAGCCACCTTCACAAAGCTCTTTGAGAAACCCAGCTCACTGGGAGCTTCACAAACGGCGAGGATTTTGAATTGATACTCCATACTGGTCATGGCTGAGACAGATTTATTCAGATGAGTATTAAGAGAACCGGTTAGGTTCAATAAAAACAGGTACGAGCAGCTTGTGTTACGATGCAAAATTACTAGTACCTGCACTTTTTTATTGAGAGCCACAGAAATGAGACACATTTTTCACTGAGACCGACAAGCAGAGAGGTCATGCAGAAAAGCCACGCCTCCTTTAGTGGGACTGAGAACTACAAAGGTTTTTTTTTTCTTTGATGAAACTGAGAGACACCGTCCAAAACTGCTTCACTTGGATTGACAGATAACGAAGCCACCCCTAATTCATTGACACTGACAGACACTGAGACCACTCCTAATATAGTGGGACTGACCGACATTGAAGCCACGCCTAATTTACTGAGACTGACAGACACAGGAGCCACGCCTAATTTACTGAGACTGACAGACACAGGAGCCACGCCTAATTTACTAAGACTAACAGACACAGGAGCCACGCCTAATTTACTAAAACTGACAGACACTTAGACCATGCCTAATTAACTGGGACTGACACACCCCAAGGCCACGCCTAATTTACTGAAACTAATAGACACTGAGACCACACCTAATTTACTGGGTTGACCGACCCCCAAGACCACGCCTAATTCAATGCGACTGATAGACCCCAAAGCCACACCTTCTTGTCTGGGACTATCAGACACTGAGTCCACACTTACTTTACTAGGACTGACAGACCCCAAGGCCACACTAATTCAGTTGGACTGACAGACACTTAGGCCACACCTTATATAGTGAGATTGACCGACACTAAAGCCACGCCTAATTTACTGGGACTGACAGACACTGAGGCCATCCCTAATTTACTGGGACTAACAGACACGGGAGCTACACCTAATTTACTGAGACTGACTGATACTGAAGCCTCACCTAATTTACTAAAACTGACAGGTGCTGAGATCACGCCTAATTCACTGGGACTGACACACCCCAAGGCCACGCCTAATTTACTGGGTTGACCAACCCCCAAGACCACGCCTAAATCAATGCGACTGATAGACCGCAAAGCACCACCTTCTTCTTTGGGACTAGCAGACACTGAGGCTATACCTCATTTACTGGGACTGATGGACCCCCAAGACCACACCCACTTCAATGGGACTGACACACCTTCTTCTCTGGGACTAACAGACCCTGAGGCCACACCTGATTCAGTGAAACTGGGAAATACCAAAGCCACACCCATTTCACTCAGGCTGACTGTTATCGAGGCCATGCCTACTTTAGATGAAAATGACGGATACTGAGGCCTCGTCTTCTTCTCTAGGACTGACAGATAATGGGATCATGCCGACATAAGACATTGACAAACAATGTATGCAAATCAATTTTTTTCCCTCTCTCTTTCTCTCTCTCTCTCTCTCTGTCCAGGGGTTCTGCCATTGCCAAGCTCGTTGGGCTGAATGCAGGACGGAACTCAAAGTTCGACCCGTCAGTGAGGATGTGGGTGTTTGAGGAGATGGTGGACGGGAGGAAACTCACGGAGATCATTAACACAGATCATGAGAACGTTAAATACCTGCCAGGACACAAACTGCCCGAGAACGTGGTGAGTGACAGGGTTCTGCGATTCACCTCACACACTCCAGTGAGCAGACGACTTCTGATGATCTACATCTCTCTCTCTCTCTCTCTCTCTCTCTTTGTCTCCTTCCAGGTAGCGGTGGCAGATCTCGTTGAGGCCGTCAGTGGTGCAGATATTCTGCTCTTTGTGATCCCTCATCAGTTCATCAGACGAGTGTGTGACACAATACGAGGGAAGATTAAACAAGGCGCTCTGGGAATGTCACTTATCAAGGTTCTCACACACACTTATAAACAAAAATAATATTTACATACAGTGACTTGTATACGAGGTTTATACAATTTTTTAAAAATAGGTTATGAACTTTTTAGACTTTTCAGACTTATTATTATTATTATTATTATTGCTGATCATGATTTTCTTACGGACTATTGGTATCTTAAGACTGCTGTCACATGTGTGTGTGTGTGTGTGTGTGTGCGCGCGTGTGGTTGTTTCTCATATTCAGCAGTGTGAACAGAGAAAAGGGGAACACTGTATTTCAAAATCACAAGATTAAAACATATGACCTGTGTGTGTATGTGTGTGTGTGTGTGTGTGTAGGGGGTGGATGAAGGTCCAGAGGGGCTGAAGCTAATCTCTGATGTAATTCGGGAGAAGCTAGGCATTAGCGTGAGTGTGCTAATGGGAGCAAACATTGCTAACGAGGTGGCAAACGAGCAGTTCTGTGAGACAACCATCGGTAAGACGAATTATATGTAAAGACATAAAAGACTTTGTGGCATACTGTTACTGGAAAATGATCAACAATAGGGTGGTGTGATGGAACAGAATTAGTGCTAATCACGTTGATTGAAATTCCATCTTTTACTACGCTTATACAACAGTACAGTGAAACGAGTGTTCCGCAAGACGAGCAAAGATTTTAAATAAATTTGGACTTGGAAAACGAGCATTGTCTTGGTTTACGAGCACCAAGTATTATGTATCATGCAAGCGCTTCTTGATTTGACACCGAGCGTCACGTGATCACAACTGAGCCAATGTTTTTTTCATTTTCTTGCGCTGCAGGTAATCATCTCCCCTGCTGGAAGTGTGTGTTATGCGTGTGCGTGCGCGTAATTTAACACCGCGCCCGTTCGCACACACTCTCTCTCTCGTCGTTAGTGCGTGTCAGTGTTTCAGTGTGTGTGTTATGTGTAATTTGACACCGTGCCGGTTCACTCTCTCTTTCTTTCTCGCCTTTAATGTGTTTGTGCGTGTGTGTGTGTGTGTGTGTGTGTGTGTGTGTGTGTGAAACAGAGAGGGGGTGCTTTACTCACACACAACCGGCATGGTGTCAAATTACGCGCACGCACACATATAACACACACTCAGCAGCGCAGGAGAGAGAAAAACACACACACAGCGCCTGTGCCCATAATTTTTTTACATTTTTTTAAAGGTAACGTGCAGGTTAATTCGTTTTATTTTTACTTTATATTTTGTGTTAATTATTTTTATGTATTTATTTTTTTGGGCTCTGGAACGAATTATTTTAATTTCCATTATTTCTTATGGGAAAATGATTTACGAGTGTTTTGGAATATGCTCGTAGTCTGAGGTTCCACTGTATAAGTAACTAGAGATCAATCCCTGGATAATAAGAGACGGTTCCTCACTTTTGCTGGAATGGTGAAAACGGCTTATTCGTACACCTTACAAAATTAAGCACGAATCAGCAGTGTAGATACATAGTTTTTTTTTTTTTTTGCTGACTCACTGTCTCTATACTGTAAATCCCTATTCATGTTCAATGTAGAGATTTCGTGCCGGTATTAAAGGGGTTAATTATTTTTAAATGATCTTTTTTTCATCATAGTAGAGATTTTCAAGCAGTTCGATGTGATGTGTCCAATAATGTAATTATGAGAATATACAGTAATTTAGTTTAATTCAATTTAATTTTATTTGTATAGTGCTTTTAACAATTGACATTATCGCAAAGCAGCTTTACACAATCAAAAGAATTATTTAAGTTTGTAGAAAAAATGTGATTGTATATGAATCACAGTGATAAGACTGTCCCTGATGAGCAAGTCGAGGATGACGGCGACAGTGGCAAGGAACAATTCCCTGAGATGATAATAGGAAGAAACCTTGAGAGGGACCAGACTCAATCAGGGAACCCATCCTCTTTTGGGTGAAACGGACAGCAGGGATCGATCTGCATCATACTGTGTGAGACTGGAAGTTCAGTATAACAGGAGATGTGTTTAAGTTAATATGGAGTCCAGTTCATTCCTTGAGGCTCAGGTAGACTGTAGGAAACTCCAGTCCTGAACTATCTAGCGACTAAAGTCACCAGTCCTCAGAGAACAGCTGTCTGCATCAGCCGAGGACGGGACCGTCTTCGTGGTCCCAGGCAGAGCACACGGGGCATCCATGTGACGAGATCTCCAACCAGAAGCAGGACACCAGGACGAGCTCCGGAGGGCAGAGGGGGTCTGGATAACTGGCAGCTCAGGAGCGACATGTACTGTATAGCCTGACAGAGAGACAGGTGGAGGGAAAAAGAGAGAGGGAGAGAGGGAGCAGAAGAGAAGAGAAGGAGAGATAACAGTTAGGTGTGGTCACTGTTACACGATATATAAAGTGAGTGTATATTTAGTGCAGAGCGCAAGCAAGGACTCCGGCAGGACTTACTATAACAGCATAACTAAAAGGAAGAGAAGGAAAAACAGACTTGATTTTAAAATCAAATTTCACAGGGAGCCAATGAAGTGAAGTGAAGATAAGATAGGTGTGATGTGAATGATAAACTGCATTCTATTTTATTTAAACCAACTATTAAAATATGACTGAGGGGGAAAAAAAGAAAAAAAAAAAGTCACATAGGAATAAGAAATAGTACAGATACACATGGTTGTGTATTTTTATTATTGCTTTCGGTTGTTTCTACTGTATGACAAAAAAAATCTATAATAATATGTTCATTTTGAGAGTTCTACATTTTTGTGACATCATTGTGTGTGCATGCATGTGTGTGTGTGTGTGTGTGTGCGTGCATGGGTGTGTGTGTGTGTGTGTGTTAGGCTCTAAAGACAAGGCCCAAGGAGCGCTCCTGAAGGAGCTGATGCAGACGGATCACTTCCGGGTCTCGGTGGTGGAGGAAGCAGACGTGGTGGAGATCTGTGGAGCTCTGAAGGTGAGCGGCGGCTCCTCTGACTCACACCTCAGACTGTCCTCTTGCCTTTTTTAAGTAAAGTATGTGTGTGTGTGGATCATGTACTCCCTCATCCTTAATGCTTCATACACAGTGAGTGTGCTGTGAGCGCTGTTATGGTTGTGCGGATCTGCTTACTGTAATATCCAGCAGTGTCATAGCACCGTGCAAAACAAGCATGGATACCAAGCAACAAATCACACACACAGAGAAACACACTTACAAATATTATCATTATATTGCCTTATTTTGGTACGCGAGATATTTTCCTGCAGATTAATACAAAACTCGGTGACAGTGTAGCGTGCGGTTATTGAAACAGGACGTGTTTACACTCAACGTGGTGTTTTTTTAGAGCCGATCTGTCAATCATTGTCAGGATTCTAGAGCACAAAAACCAACAGGGAAAAAAGTTTAGAGATTAGAGCGCCACATCTAGTCACTTTCACTGTGCCTCCTCACACAGACGCCTCAAAACCTGGCAGTGGAATCTGCTATTGGCGATCTGGCCCCTGGGGACAAATTCTTGATTCACAATGCTGCAACAGTCAGAAAAGACGATGAGCATGCACTCGGTCGAGCTGACGACCTCCCTCGTCTTTTTGGCCCGTGGAGATGACGTGCTCTTCCACTGTGAAGACTGTTGCTTCGTCTCAGGGTCGTACACGTGCACCCAAGTTTCGTCACCGGTGGACATGAGGGACAGGTCATCTGCGGCACGCTGGGGACAAACTTGGAAGAAACACGGCACGTGTTGAAGTCACACGTGAGGATGGCCTGGACTGTTCCGTGTGACACACCGACAACGGCAGCAATGTTGTTGATTGCTCTCTGACGATCATGTCAAACATGATGAAATATCAGACGCATGTAGTCAGAACAGCACCAGTTTTACAGGACGATGTCTTTTGGCACACTGACTTATGAAGTGCCTAAGTGACTATGATACGAGTTATCAAAGGAGAGGACCGTCCCTCTCATTCCGGTTGATCCTCCTGATGTTCTTCCGTTATACATTTTTATTCCGGTTGGGATATAATTCCGATCAGAAAAAGGCAGAATGATTAAGTTAGCGGCTCGTTACGAATGAGACTCTCTACACAAACAAGTATCCGATCTACACTAAATTTCCAATTTTGTGTTCGGATCTCAGGATCAGATATCAGGAAACTTGTTTATTATTTATTATTTGTTATTTAGACATACAAAACATTTGTTAAAATGAGGAAAGCATTATTTTCAAATGTCAAATTCATAGCTGCTTCAGAAATCTTGAAACTGTGTAAAAGTTCTGCCCTGATGGTTCGTTTTTCGCCTGCTCTTTGCCGTGACCTCGTGACAGCAGAATTCTCATCACATTATCGAAACACTGACAATCATTTGCATTTAGATTTGTTCATTTTGGCATGTTTTTTTAAGCCGCTTTTAATAACAGCATCTGCCAACTGATTGAGTGTAACACGTTATTATCCCGAACACAAAATCACAAGATCAAAATCGAGAGAGAGCGCGATCCGAGCATACAGATGAGCAGTTGATGGATGAGCGTGATTTTCTCAAAAAGCCCAGCAGCAGCTGTCTGATGATCTGAACTCACAACCTTACAATCACTAGTGTTAAGCATTGCAGCCCTGAGCTACCCAGTGCTTCACTTACAATTATTCCAGTTTTGTTCTGTTCATGTGTGTTGATGCAATATTACATTTGTATGCTCATGTTGTAGAACATCGTAGCAGTCGGCGCAGGATTCTGTGACGGCTTGTGTTTCGGTGACAACACCAAAGCTGCCGTGATCAGACTCGGCCTGATGGAGATGATCGCCTTCGCGCGGCTTTTCTGCTCCACTGGGTCCGTTTCCTCGGAAACCTTCCTGGAGAGCTGCGGCGTCGCCGATCTCATCACGACGTGCTACGGAGGGCGCAACCGCCGTGTGGCCGAGGCCTTCGCCAAAACCGGGAGGGTGAGAGAACAGGCTTGGGGAAACATCAGGATGTGATAAATACTCATCAGGAGCGCAAGTCTGCCCAATTAATCATCAGATGTATGAATAATGCGGTTACTAAGGACCCGGGGCCGAGTGCATTTTGTTTTTCATAAACAGCTGGAGCGAAGCCTTTAAGGAAACAGTGTGAATTTAGATGCACGTTATTAAGGAATAAAACACTGTGCTGCTATAGGACACTAATCAGTGGTGGTGTGAGGGGATGAAGCAGAGCTCCTGTTACCACCATGAAGTTGGTTATTTTCCTTTAATAGCACTTCCTGATGTGTTTTATTCTTCTTCAGCATTCCGTTAATATTTGTTTATTAAAGCAGCCTTTAGCACCGTAGCCTCACACCTCCAGGGTCGAGGTTCGATTCCCACCTCAGGGTCTGTGTGCATGGAGTTTGCATGTTCTCCCAGTGCTTGGTGGGTTTCCTCCGGGTACTCCGGTTTCCTTCCACAGTCCAAAGACATGTAGATGAGTCTAATTGTGAGTGTGTGTATGTGTGTGTGCCCTGCAATAGATTGGCATCCTGTTCAGGGTGTACCCCGTCTCGTGCCCTAAGTCTCCTGGGATAGGCTCTAACTGTTCATAACATCGCTTTTACTCAACATTTAGATTTCACTGATGGTGCAGGTTAAACTTCAGGCAGAGATCTAAAGACTGGCAAAGTTTCATTAAATTCTGTCCAGACAGTTTTGCGTGATGCTGTGACAAATTGTTGGACAGACATACAGACATACAGACAGACATGAAATGTAAAGATATCATTGAAAGAGAGTTCTGACCAATCTACAGACAAAACCTTTATTTTATTTATATAGATTAATAAATGTCAAAAATCTGATATTTACACTTACATCAATTATGTAATTAGGTTTGAATATTTAATGAACATTAAACTAATTAAACCAGGCTGTAGGATACGGAGAGGGAGTGAGTTACATGTGAGGTAACAAGACAGAAGTATTCGAGACACAAGTTATCTCATGTTCTCACTTGTGCTGTAGAAACCTTTTTTTTTCCATTACTCTTAAATTAAGACATAAAACACACCTTGTTGTGCTGCAGAGAAAATGCAAAGTAAAAACTCCTCTCTCATAAACATTCAAGCTTTAACTCTGACTGTTAAAAAGCCCTGAGACTGGAGACTGGAGACACGTCCCATTAACACTGAACGTGTCTCGGTTTCCACTTGAACATGCCGAGCGTCTGTCGTCTGTACGTCTGTACGTCTCCGCAGGAAGGACAAAGTCTTCAGAAAACAGCATTGCTATGGAGAAAGAAAGAAATCATAATGAGGTGTACTGTTATATATAATGATCAACAAAATGTTTATATGTGTGTGTGTGTGTGTGTGTGTGTGTGTGTGTGGGTGTGTGTGTGTGCTAGCCCCTGGAGGAGTTAGAGAAGGAGATGCTAAACGGTCAGAAGCTGCAGGGGCCGGCCACAGCGGCTGAGATCCATGTTATTCTTAAAAACAAAGATCTTCTGGACAGGTGCGACACACACACACACACACACATTGTTTAAACTTTTCATATAATCCATGTTGTGGTCTTACTTCCTCTTTACTAGCCCTTTTCTATAACACTCCTCTCTCTCTCTCTCTCTCTCTCACACACACACACACACACATACACACACTCTCTCTCTCTCTCTCTCTCTTACAGATTCCCGTTGTTCAGTGCAGTCTATGAGATCTGCTATGAGAGTCGTCCTGTTACAGAGTTCGTCAACCTGTTACAGAATCATCCGGCTCATCTGTGAGCTGTGAGATGACTGAGAGATGTCTGTATATATGTGTGTGTGTGTGTGTGTGTGTGTGTGTGTGTGTGTGTGTGAGAGAGAGAGAGAGAGAGAGAGAGAGTGATGGAGTCTGTGTTTGCTGATGTTTTGCGACTAATGTTTTCCATGACTAGTACTGTAACAGCTCGTTGGTGTTGTACGCTCCTGCACTGCTTTTGTAATGTTTTTCTCTCTGAAGCTCCGGCTGGAGATCTGCTTATTTTTCAGGATTCAATTAAATTCGATTCATTTTATTTGTAAAGCACTTTTAGCGATGCACACTATCATCCAACGGCTTTATAGAACTGTACCAATTCCAGATGTCTATTTTATATTTGTATGTTTATCCCTCTCCCCTCTCTCTTTTTTTTGGGGGAGGGAGTTCCCCAGTTTTTCTCCCTAATTTAGTCGTGGCCAATTCCTCCCCACCACTAGGGGGCTCCACATTAAGGCTGCTCAGTCGGGAGGGCCACAGACTATCAGGTGTTTCCTCCAAACCACGTGATGCCAGCCGACCCCATTTTTTCGAACTGCTCGCTCACGTACTGTTGGGGGCGGCGTAACACACTCGGAGGACAGCGTTATCCGCTCCTTTCGCTTGCCTGAGCTTACAGACGCCCCTGATTGGCTGTAGAGCCGTGATTAATGTGGGAGCACAAAGTACCTCTCATCCCTCCCCTCTGAGAGAGCTCGGCCAATCAGCTCTCTCCAGACCTCCGGCTGCGGGAGGTTACAGCCCCTCAGGGCGTGGTGCTGCGGGGCCTCTGTGGGTGTGCTGTGGCGTCTGGCACTGGAACGCTGACAGGGGATTCTTTGGGTGCCATGGGTTGTGGGGTGGAGCCTCTGTGGATCAGACTTGTTTGTCTGGTGCACAACACAGGTTCTCGATGGGGTTCTGGGGATCTGGGGAGTTTGAAGCCTGAGTCAGTGACACAGCCCCGCATGTGATGGGCTTTGGCACACTGGGTCCTCTGATGACTTTTTGTACTGCCTTGGGCTTTCTGTGTACTTGGACTGGACAGGCCGGTGTTTGGTTCCTAAGGGCATGGGTACGACTCGTGTGCCCGTGATCCCATTACCAATTTACGTCTACATACATTATTCCTTGTGGTTTGCTACAAGAGCGGCGAAAAATCTTGTCTTATTTCCTGAAGCGAAGAAAACACCCCATTAACTCGGAACGATCTTGACCAAAGATGTGAACACGGAGGCATCTGTGTTTTTTTTTTTTTTTTTTTTGCAAATATTTTTATTGAAAAAAGGAAAACAATACAGTAGTTGCAGTTACAGACATACAATTTACCTTTCTTCATTTTTCAATAAATATATATATTTATATATAATTAAAAAAAAAACTAAACAAAAACACTCAAAAAAAAAAACAAAAACAAAAAAAACACACACCCCCAGTAGACCCCCACCCCCCACCCCCGTCCCACACGGCTCAACACAACCACCAAACATATTACATAAATATAACAATAACAGTTATACAATTAATCAGGCAATACCTCCAGGCTAGTAAAATAAGAAATAAAAGGTTGCCAATTGTGGTAAAATTTGGCTGTACATCCTCTTAATGTATATTTAATTTTTTCAAGTTTTAAAAAAAACATGACATCCTTAAGCCACTGGGAGATAGTAGGATGTTTAGCAGACTTCCAGTGCAACAATAATAGCCGTCTCGCTAATAAGGATGTGAAAGCTATGATATCCATTTGTGTAGAGTTAAGTGTAAGTGAGCGATCAGGAATCCCAAATATAGCAATTAGAGGACAAGGTTGGAGAGTTACCCCAAGAACAGTTGACATAATAGCAAAATAACCCGTCCAGAAATCTTCTAGCTCAGGACATAGAAAAAACATGTGGCTAAGGTGACAGGGAGAGCCATGACATTTATCACATTTGTTTTCCACATTCGGATACATTTCAGAAAGTCTAGACTTAGAGAAATGTACCCTGTGTATGACCTTAAATTGAATAAGTCCAAGACGAGCACAAGAGGTGGAAGACCGTACCCTCGCTATAGCCTGTTCCCAGGACTCCTCATGTATTTGAATTCCCAGTTCCCCCTCCCATGTAGACTTAAGCTTAACATTTGAGTGGATACTAAGAGACAGAATAGAATCATAGAGTTTAGAAATGGTTCCTCTATGATGAGGAATAAATGATATCATAGTTTCCCACTGCTGTTCTGGAGGTAAAGAGGGGAAATTAGGGAAACACTTGGCAACAAAATTTCGAATTTGAAAATAGCGAAACAGGTGGGTAATGGGGAGATCATAACGAGATGACAAATTGGCAAAACCATCGAAGACACCATCCACATATAAATATTTAAACTGTTTTATACCCTTTTCACTCCACACTGAGAATGTCGAGTCCAAAAGTGATGGTGGAAACAAATGGTTATCGTTTAGAGGACCCGAGGAAGATGCCCTTACAAATTTATAGTGCCGTCTAAACTGAAACCAGATCTTAAGTGTGTTAAGAACCACCTGATTATCTGTATACATAGAGGGTTTTATAGGTAAAGAGGAATAAAGGAGAGCCGGTATAGAAGATCCCTTACAGGATGATAGCTCCAATTTACACCAAGAGGACCCAGAAGATTTTAACCAGTAGCAAAGTTTATGGATGTGAGCAGCCCAGTAGTAAGCTAGAAAATTAGGTAATGCAAGTCCTCCACTGAATTTGCATCTCTGCAGTAAAGTTTTACGAACCCTAGGTGGCTTCCCTCCCCAAATGAAAGAACCAACAATCTTGTCCAGTGAGACAAAAAAATGTTTTGGCAAAAATAAGGGAATCGACTGAAACAAAAATAAAAATTTTGGTAAGATATTCATTTTAACAACATTAATCTTACCGATTAATGAAAGGGGGAGATTACCCCATCTTTGAACATCAGCTGTAACCCTTGATATAAGGGGAGTAAAATTAGCTGATTTAAGGCCAGATAGAGAACGAGTCACATTAATCCCCAAGTATTTAAACCCCGATGGACTAAGATGAAAGGGTAGATCGGACTGTTGAAGATGACATGCAGACGTATTAATAGGAAAACACTCACTTTTCCCCAAATTTAATTTATAACCAGAAAACGAGCTAAAATTCTCCAGAATACCTAAAACAGCAGGGATGGAGAGTGCAGGATCGCTTATATATAACAACAAATCATCTGCATACAATGATAATTTATGTTCAATTCTATTACGAATGATTCCCTTGAATACAGAGGAAGATCTCAATGTGATGGACAGAGGCTCGATGACGATGGCAAAGAGTAAAGGTGACAAAGGGCAACCTTGACGACATCCACGACCCAGAGCAAAATAATCAGAATAAACATCATTAGTATGAACACTGGCTTTAGGGGACGAATAAAGAAGCCGAATCCAAGAAATAAATTTATCGCCAAATCCAAATTTCTTTAAAACTGCAAACAAGTACTCCCACTCCACCCTATCGAAAGCCTTTTCAGCATCCAAAGAGATCACAAATTCGGGAAGTTCAGATAGATTCTTTGAGTAAATAACATTAAAGAGTGTACGAGTATTAAAAAACAATTGACGTCCCTTTATAAAGCCGTTTTGCTCTTCAGATATAATACCAGGAAGCACATCCTCTAGGCGAGATGCAATCACTTTAGCCAACACCTTTGCATCGGCATTAAGCAGAGATAATGGCCTGTAGGAACCACAGGAGGTTGGATCTTTGTCATTTTTGAGAAGGAGTGCTATAGTGGCTTGTGTGAAAGTTGGTGGTAATGAACCCCTTTTCAAGGATTCATTAAACACAGATAAAAGCAATGGTGCCAGTTTACCAATAAATGTTTTATAAAATTCAATTGGAAACCCATCAGGGCCTGGGGCTTTATTAGACTGCATAGCTGTAACAGCATTTGACACTTCTTCAACGGAAATTGGGGAGTCCAATTGCCCGGCAATATTAGTATCAATAACAGGGTTTGAAAGATTATGAAGAAATTCGTTCATTTTAGCTTTGTCCGTAGGAAATTCTGACTTATATAAAGAAGCGTAATATGCTTTAAAGATGGAATTAATTTCCAAGGGATCTGTGGTAATCGTGTCATAAGTGTTTTTTAATACTAGGTATTAAACGCGAAGTGGCTTGTCGTCGTAACTGATGTGCCAACAAGCGACTTGCTTTGTCGCCATATTCATAATATGAGCCACGACTGCGTAGTAACAAGCGCTCTGCCTCTTTAGTTGACTTTAGATTAAATTCTGCTTGCAAATCAAGACGCTGCTTCAGTAATTCTGGAGAAGGGTTGAGTGCATAACTTTGATCAAGGTTACTAATCGCAGATGTAAGTTCTTTAAGCCTGGCATTATTCTTTTTATTAGCAAGAACAGAATAAGAAATAATTTGACCTCTCAGGTAGCATTTAAGTGTTTCCCAGAGCAGAGAATATGAGACTGAGTCGTTTTGATTAAAGGACAAGAACTCCTCAATAGAACTTAAAATGAATTCACAAAATTCTTTATCTGCCAGAAGAAGAGAGTTAAATCTCCAAAGTGGTGGGCTACGTTTATAGGTAGAAAGTTGGATATCCATTAGCAGAGGTGAATGATCAGATATTACAATACCAGAATAGTCAGAAGAATTAACACATGAATTAAGAGTTCTGTCAATAAAAAAGTAATCAATCCTGGAATAAGAATGGTGCACCTGAGAGAAAAAAGAAAATTTTTTGATCGAAGGGTTGCGAAATCTCCATGGATCAATAAGATCGTTCTCTTTCATAAAATCTGAGAATATTTTAGACATAGATGATAGAGTCAGATTACGAGGATTAGATCGATCCAAGATGGGATCAAAAACACAATTCAGATCTCCACCGAGGATCAGCAAATGGGAATCCAAGAAGGGGATGTTACTCAGCAATCTATTAGCAAATTTAGCATCATCAAAATTTGGGGCATATACATTTACCAACAGAACTTTTTTTTGCATTAGGGTACCGGCAACAATGATGTATCTACCATTCCTATCAGCGATAACGCATCTGTGTTTTTTATGAGGTTGAAAATGATGTCAGTAACTCAGCATTATTATTATTATTAGCATAAAAAACACAAGGGTTAAGATTTAAAGCACTTCATACCGTATAGGCACGAAACTATTCCTCTTGTACAGAAAAAGCCTTTTATTCGAACCTGGGAACTCCAATGTTTGTGTAATTTGTACTTTGATATAATAAGGTTTTATAAACTTGTACGTGCTTCTTATTTCTCTTCTAAAGGCAAAAATTAATCAAGAAGTAATCCACTTGGCTTATACGCACACTATTGCACATGCACCTTCCCAATCCCTGGTGAGACCGAGTCAGCGGAAATGTAACGAAATGCATTAACCCTGATCAATCCTAGGTGGGCGTGTCGTACTGTATAATCAATCACCTGACATGACTGGGGATCATGTAAAAGATGCAAGACTTTATACTCTGGACTAGAAACACAATAACTCCGGCCTCTGCTTTAAAAACATGACAAATTTCAATGCTTTGTCGAATAGGGAAGGACTCTACATCACTGAATGTAACTGGAAATGGATCAAAAGTCCTAAGATTCGCTCATTAATAAAATGAATCGTTGTGGTTTAAGAGCCATAAAACACTGTTCTAACAATGTGCTTTATCATATCACATGTCATTGATTCTTTTTCCCATAACAGCGTGGCACAGAGTGTTTTATTTCTTGCATGGTGCGTGCCCAGTCGAAAGGAACACACACCGAGGATTTCAAACGTCTTCCTGAGTGAATCTGTCAGAAGTTTGTGCTCTGATTAGGTTTAAATCTTATGATTTTTTTTTTGTACTCTTGTGATTGATTTTTTTGATGGAGTTTAAATCAGGACTTGGGCAGAACCAGAAACATTCAGTCATTTTCCTGAAGCCTCTCCAGGGTGGTTCTGGCCCTGTGCTGTGGATCAATGTCCGACTGATGCTTTTCCTTTTCTGCTGCCGTTTCTTTTCCTTCCTTTTCTTGCTTTTACAGTCTGTTGTCTACACAGGGCTGTACCGAAAGTATCACAAAAACAGGCATAAATTTGTTTATTAATTGACATAGACTGCTTAAATTGCACATGTTGGTGGAGTAACTATGCCTCTGTACAAAGGTACGACTCAACATGGTCTCCGTTACACGCCATGCATTTGCACCATTGTTGAATCAAACTCTCAAATCCTATTTTTTTCTTTTGAAAATCCCCTTTTTGTCACAGTTGATGGTCTCCCGCAGAGAGGTTTGTCTTTAATGCTGTACTGTATTTATTTTTCCTATTCTTATTCTTTAACATTAAAGTATAATAGAAAGACAATCTACAGACATAATAATAATAATAATAATAATAATAATAATAATAATAATGATGATGATAATGATGATGATGATGAAATCCTACAAGATGTAGATCTGATGTAGATGTGTTATGAACTATGATGTGCTGCCCTCTGGTGGTGGTTTTGCAGCTACACTTTCAACATGTCAGGAAATCATCAGAAAACTTGTAGATTAAAAAGATTTTAAAAAGTAGATTTTAAAAGATTACAGCTAAATTCATTTTATAAAGTTCATCAAAGTTTCAAGAGTTGGATTACACCGGAATACAGCGGAATCATTATTGTTTAAAAAATAATTTTAATACCACAGAACTACTGAATTGTAAATTGTGTGAATTTAGTCAGGTGTTAATTAATTTTCCGTAACAGCAGCTCTGACAATAATGTAAATATAGATCACAGATTCGTATTTAAAGCTTTCATTCTAATTAATATGCTGTTCTTTCTATAGTAACAGCTAACTCACAAGTTACAAGAAGTTTCATTATTATAGGAGGGGCCTTTAAGCCCCAACTGAATATTATGTTCTGTTATTTGATAATAATAATAATAATAATAATAAAATAAAATAATTTTAATGCATTAAAATGCACTTGACAATACTGTTCTTGCAAGAACTATTACAGAAAGGCTGACCTCTGTGTCTTACAACTAACTGTTGTTTTTTTTGTTGTTATGTAATTACCTAATTCCATATGTGTTACAGTATTTTATACAGTTTATAAGATATAGTTTTACAGTTTTAATATAAAGTTTTGATATCCCCGGTATTGAAGAAAAGAAATTTGCAAGTGACCCCAAACTTTTGAACGGTAGTGTATAGACAGTATATATATATATATATATATATATATATATATATATATATAGTGATTTATGGAAGGCCGTCCACAAGATTCTGTTGTGTTTCTGTAGGAATTCTTGCCCATTCATTCTGTAGAGTATTTATGAAGATCTCTTGGTATAACACTGAAGCATTAAGATTGCCCTTCACTGGGGAGAAGGGCCCTGATTTAAAATACTCTCTCATTTTTTGCTAAGAAATTTCTGAAAACTTCATAATTCTAAGCATCAGAATTTCTTTATCAACAGGAACTAAAGGTTTTTTTGCACAAATTAAATTATTAATTGAAATCATTTAAGAGGAAAATTAATAATTATAGAGTTCAAACAGATTGGATAAAAGAAGTTTAAGTATTGAATATGACTTACAATTGACAAGCTCTGCAGTTTAATGCACGCACACACACACACACACACACACCAGCTAACACAGCAAATAAAAGCAGTGTTACCATTTCGATTAATGATTAAATTACACCGAATCAGGTGCATCCAATCATGACTGTTGGGTCTGTTGGTTTTCTATTACTCCTCTACACCTACAAGTAAAGTATTTACCATGAAGAAATAGAATTTCTCCCAAAAACAATTATTGATCTGGTTACTGATGTTGGACTGTTATTATTTTGAACACAACTGTATAATTTGTGTTATAACAGCAGCTCATACATTGATGTGCTACATGCAATAATCCATGGGCTCATAATAAATAGATTTTTCAAACTGCTTTTGTTTTAACAAAGAAAAAATATTCTCATTACTATGGTATTGTATGTAAAAATTTATTTCGTTTTAAAAAGTTATGCAAGGAGTCTCTTCAGTGCTTTTAAATCTTCCAGACAGAAGGGATTACACTTTATGGTTTCTCAGTAACATGACAAGCTTTTTTATTTTTTGTCTTATTAACTTCACTGGGGAACAGGGTGGTGGTGATGAAAGAACTGTTTACGGCTGATATAATGTAAAAGCATTACATTATTCACTAGCTTAATTTGTGGACTCTTCTTTAACATGAAACAGAAATACAGTATGACATGACATGGCTTTTTTTTTTGCTATCTCAGAGGCCTCGCACCTCCACGGTCCGTGCTTGGTGGGTTTCCTCCGGGTTCTCCGGTTTCTTCCAACAATCCAAAAACATGCAGATTAGGCTAATTAGGCTAATGCCGTAAGTATGTGTAAAGCAGTATAGAAGATGAATGAATGAATGCACTCTCGGACAAACTAGCGTGGTATATGAGAAATGTACTGTAAGTCTTATGGGTGTGCTGTATTTAAAAAATAATTGTTTTTGGATTGTTTTTCTTTAAGAGCAAAGTGTTTATTACATGGTATTGATTTTTGATTTTTTTTTTTTATGCATTAATTTGACTAGACATGCCTCTGGGATGATTTTTGGTGGATTTTAAAAACAAAGTTTTGCATTTGATCTAGTTGTTGCAAAAAATCGAATGACCGCTAGAGGGAGACAGAGACACGTGGCAGATGTGAAACTCTGCAGTACAAAATGAAGGAAATTGAAACTTGTGACTCTGATTAAAATGGCTGGAATGAAAGTTGTTAGAAATAGATAGCACCATATATAGAGTATATAGGCAGCATATAGTGCTGTATATGTGTAAATATAGCTGTGACACAGAGCTGATCACATGGTTTCTGGGTGAGGTGGCCTGAAAGCTCATGACTCATTTCCTTGCTGGTGTTTTAAACCTGAGCGATACTACAGTGAGTGTTTACACTGGCCTTACATCAGCTAGAAAAAGAGAAAGAGTGAGAAAGAGCGAGCAATACACACCGCTCGAGCTTGCATTGTGTGAAAGCTGCTGCTGTTTGCTCAAGGTAAAAGACACGGCATGTGTTTTGATCTCAGGTGACTGGCTCGGGCTCGATAAGGTGCGATCTGGAACAGACTCATGGCCTTGAGATAAAAGTTTACAGGAAGTGAGTGTGTGTTTGCTGTGATAGCGCTTGTGAACCTGGAAATTACTGCAAGATGTTACAGAAAATAGTGTTATTGTAATATGGGACAATATGACGACTTAACTAAGCAATAATACACCCAGGGTCGTGCTGTCTCCCACTCACCCATCGTCCGTACGATTTATCTTGTATACAGGGTCACAGGAGGACTGGAGCCAATCCCATTGATCATAGGGCACAAGGTGGGGTACACCCTGAATGGAGTGCCAATCCATTGCAGGGCACACACTCATTCACACACTACAGGCAATTTGGGAACGCCAATCAGCCTAATCTGTATGTCTTTGGACTGAGGGAGGAAACCCACCAAAGACGGGGAGAACATGCAAAGTCCATGCATACCAAAAAAGTATAAATTAAAATGAGTCCAGCTCTTTTACAGTGAACATCGCCGAGGGCGACGGTGGCCAGGAACTCCCGGAGTTGGAATATAACACCAGTTCTTTTGCGCTGCGATTCATTTATCATCACAATGACTCCGAAATCTATTTTTTAAATAATGTTTTTTTATTTATATGTTTGCATTTGAGGTGGTAAAATGTTTTTATTTTTCTTTATAATCCTGTAGGCTCTAAAAGCATCCTTTGTGATAGGAGTGAACCGTTTGTCTAAAATTGTAAGAAAATCTTTTTAAAAAGAGAAAGAAATAAGGATATTTATAAAATCCTGATACAAATCGAATGGACGTCTAAGTATCATTATATCGTGGTGATTCCCATCCCTTTTGAGGTACTAAAAAGTACATGAGACTCTACACCTTCCCTCAATCTTTTCATCCCTCCTCTGATCAGTAGTAGTCTCTTAGCAGTTCTGAGATCTAGAGGATGAAAACTTTTACACCATCTTTAAATACACACCAGATTGATACGACACACAAAATCAGACAAGCATAGTTGTGGTTCAAAGTGTTTTTTTTATTGTTGCTTTTCATTAGAAAACAATACAAAATCTTGCAACAACGAGTCGTATGTCTTGCTTTGAGTGAACTGAAATCAGCCACATGGTACAGTAAAGTGCTTCTACGGTTTGTCATCGTCCCGGGGGAAAACCCCTGGGGCTGCGGGTCATTTGAGGAAGTGAGCTTTCTCAGTTAAACGAGACTGACCAATGGAGAAGAGAGGTTGGGGACAGTCCCGCTCGGCTAACCGAGAAATCCCACTTTGTGAAGGGGAAAAAAAAAAAAAACCCTTGCAGTTTGGATTTTTCTTCCCAAAAGTGACTTGGATTGTGGGTGGGAAAAATTAGAAATCAGACAGTGCTGAATACACACAAGAGTTTTAACCTTCAGGTGACATTGACATGAAGAAAAAAAAAAGCTGTTATACAGAAGGGGAAAAAATAAAAGCATCTCAACCCCTTAGAATAACAAATTCACTTGGGAAATTGAGGTTGAACTCAGCCATCCCACTGCTACAAGTACAGCATTAATAATTATCGCTGTTCAACCTTTTCCATGAAAAAAATGAAATAAACGGAAATAAAGAAACATGAGGATTCAAATCATCCCCGACTCTTTAATACAAGTCCATATCTTCCCGATGAGAAAACAAAAGTGGCGGATCTCGCCTCGGACGTTAGCGGACGTCCAAGTCCGGGCCGCGCTTTGTTTTCCGACGAGTTTGAGAACAAAACCAAAGTCTTTGCATGAAAAACAGGAAGAAGAGGAGAATTAAATACAAAAGAGTTAAATACTGTTTCAACGACGTTGTCGAAATGATTCTCCAAACCAGGGGATCTCATGAACAGCTTTGTGTACAGGTAGAAAGGTAGTTTCCCGAGCAAAACGTGAGAAAACCGCTGCATATACAATTCAAGTAAGTCTTACTATAAGACATAAAACCTCCACAAAAGATGCAAATGTAGAAATATATATTTATATATATAAAAAAAACTTACAATCAGTGTCCTATTCTCAACTAATAGGCTCGAGTGCCGTTTGTTCGTCGTTTAGCGACCTACGAAAGAAAATGCACCGCTGAGCAAACAGCGCTCGTTTAACATTCAACAGGATTATTATTATTGTTCTATAGTGCGTGGATGGGGTTAAGGTTTTTATTTCACCTTCTCATTGGTGACATTAATGCCTGAGGCAAGTACAACCCATGAAACAAGTTCCACCGATCTACAGATGCATTGTAGATGCGTACTTCTAGATTTAAAGATGCACTTTGTTTTATCCAAGCATCCCTCCAGCACAATCCTGCGTTCCGTCTTACAAAGTTATGCGAGAAGAAAAAAAAAAGTCATAAAGCAAACTAACCTGAAGTAGACAACGTTACTAATGAGGTGGACGTATCGCTGACGACAGAATGATTGAACGAGTCGGCTCAGTAGACTAGCCACGGCTTTTCTTCTCTTTTTTTTCAAAATAAAGATAAATCATCCCACAGATGTTCACAAGGGAGATGTTTTACATGTAAAGAACGAAATTCAAGACTCGAATATCATCTTTGACGTGTGACGTGATGCGGGGGCAGAATGTCACACCTCATAGTTGAAACTTTGACGACTTTGTAGTTTGTTTTTCTTTAGAAACAGATAAAGACCGTCATTAATTTGTTTCACAAGAATTTACTGATTTAGACGTCTATTAATGCACATAACTAGCTAGCGCCCCATGTGTCGTTATACTTTATCACCCCACCCCCCACCCTTTAGCCTGGTGCGCGCTTGCTAATGAATTTGTGATTTGTCCACCCCGAAAAGAAAAACACTGAAAGTAGTAAAATATTGCCATTTCTTACTCACTTCAATTTTGTTTGAAAAAAAAAAGAAAATTTTAAAACTTTCACACGTGACATAACCCCGACTTCTGCACCAACAAAACATCACATGAATACTTACAAAAAAAAGATTTAAAAAAATAATAATAAAATTGAGAGATGTGGAACTTAAAAAATCTGGTGTTTCACCTGAACATTTGAACAGCACCTGCTTAAAGATGAAGACACAATAATAATAAGCTTAAAATGTCAGTGTGGCACAGTTTCAAGAGTCAAATGGAGTTACGCACAAACAAAAACAAAAGAAAAACAAGTAAACATTTTTTAAAATTAAAAAAAAAAAAAGAATTTTCACACTTATACATACAGCTACATTGCTTTGGAAGACTTTTTTTTGTAAATTTTTCCGACCTATTTTTTTCCTGGAATACTTTTCCATTTTTTTTCTTACTTTTTTTTTTTTTAATTCATGACCCAAAATAAAAAAAGAAAGAAAAAAAAAAAAACAAGCAAACAAAAAACAACCCCTCTCCCCGCCCTTGCAATGGATTTGTAATTCCTTAACATATTTGGCAGTGCCTATAAGGCAACATTTTTTTTCTAAATCACTGTACCATCAGGCCGTGGCTTCTCTACCAAACCAAAGAGAGCGTTTTTCTTGTTTCATGACCAACTGGAGTTGATTAAGTCACGTAAACAAACCTGTGCTTGCATAACCACGTGATCATCCCACCCTGTGTGCGCTTAAAGACTAACCCCCTTGTTGTGCTCGTCTCGATCATTCGATCGACCCAGAGTTTTATTTCTGATCTTGATTTGAATTTTGAAAAGTTCCTGGGTCTCGATACAAGACGTCTTGCGAAATCCTTAAAATAATTTAGGGACGAAAGAGCGACTTAAGCAGACTTCGAAATGATTGAAGAGCGATCTGAGTTCTCAAAGTGCACTTCTGGAGAAAATGCATTCGTAATCTAGCGCATATTTATTAAAATACCTCCTCAGAAATAATAAGTGCCTTCATTAATTTGGTACAAGAGGCCAATCCTCGAATAACAGACAATGAAGTTTAAAGTCTAATGCTGTACAAGCGTCTCGTATGGGGTGGGGGGGCGATGGGTTTGTCTGCTGATGACAGGAATTCGTTGGCTTTAAAATGCTAACGCTAATGGAGGCGGGCTGAGGCGAGGCACAGCAGCACTGAAAAATCTCCCAGAAGTCTGACAGCTTGAGTGATGCAGTCATTAGGAATTGCATAAAGCGTGCGGATCTTATTACTGATGATTGGGACGTCCGGGCACGTACACATGTAAGGGAAGCGGAACATTCCTGAAAGTCTTCTCGGTGAAGGAGGAAAAACAAAACAATACAAAACCAAAAAAACAACAAAAAAAACAATTCACAGTGGATCCAGTTGTAAAAGTGGAAGCAGCAGAGGAAAGGGGAGGTGGGGATGGGGGTGTCTGTGTGAGGGGGGTGTCGTAGTCCTTTGGTGTCTTGAGCGGCTGGCTTCAAAATGTTCTGCCTTTAAAAAAACTAATAAAAATGGTCAGCGTTAATCGCTCTGCTTATCCGTTTCCCGAACCCTGTGCTGCGTGCTGGCAGAAGTGCTGGATGAGCCTGAGGATGAATAAAGGAGGGAGCGACGCCGCGACCGGGTTCGGGACGAGCCTCGTGCGTCCTCATTTTGCATACAGGAAATACTTCTGGTGTGAGGCATTCCTTTAATGAGAACAAGGCACGGATACACGGAGGGACACTTGAATGAAAAGGGCGGGGGCTGGGGGGGTGGGGGCTGATGGGGGCGGCAGACTTCAAAAACAATAAACGTTTTTTTTTTTGTTTGTTTGATTTTTTTTTTTTGACTGTCCAGCAGGTTGAATGGAACCGAAATGTCTCTCAGGTGCAGTCTCCGATGAGGACAAGCGGGGCGAGAAGCTGGCTAAGCTCTGCGGCGGACACCGGCGCCCCCTTCAGGGCACTGCTTCTCTGCCTCCGTTTGGCCAGTTTGGAGTTGGATGGCGGCGAGAGGCGCATGGAGCATGCGCCTATGGTCACCACCTGAGGAGACGTCTCTTCCTGGCGCTGTGCTTCCAGGTCGTCCTGCTCTGCCAGCTGCCGGTTCACGGCCATCGCCTGTCCGGCGAAAAACGTCAGGTCCTTGGCGCTGCTGTTCCTGTGGGCACGGAGAAAGAGCATTTGTGCATGAGCAAAAACAGGCACTATTATTCCTTAAGTAAAGATTTAAAACAGAAAAAGAAAAAAAAAATCACCTTTGAAGCAGGATGGGGGCTGGGATAGAATCAGGAGCACCCTGACAGGAGAAAAAAATAGAGAACACGTTACAATTACATCATACTTCTAGAAGCTTATGTTAAATACGGGTGCCGGATGCAAAGGAAATGTCTGTCGGCGGGAAAATTTTCCTAAGAAAGAGATTTTTTTTTAAATAGGCAAAAATTCCAAGCTGATTCTTAGAATACACCTAGGCTAGACAGGTTAACCCTGTTCGCATTAGGTAGGAGCGAGAGTAACAGCCTAGATCCTTACCCCTTGCACCCACGGATGCCGCAGAACCTGAGCGGCGCTGAGGCGGTTCTTTGCGTCCCGGACCAACAGTCTGGAGATGAGGTCTTTGGCACCCCAGGAGATATGAGCCCACTCTTTCTCGGGAAACTCGTATTTGCCCTCCTGGATACTTTCGAACAGTGTGTTCTAAGATTGATGGAAAAAACATTAAGGAAGAAATTATTTTTAATGAATCAATTATTTAATTAATTATTTCTCCATGATTGTAACACTGTACTCAAAGTTTAATATGAACAAAGCATGCAAATCTGCTTCATGGACTGTAATTGTGACTGTATCTTTGAAATTGTATGATTATTTTATCTTTAGGAACACTTTTACAAGCAGCTAAGAAAAAAAATAAAAATAAAAAATAACACACTACATGCCGAGATTAACGTACTTGGCAGGCGTGACAAGGCTCCCCGTTCTCCCAGCCACAGTCGCTTCCACAGTGACCCACAAATGGAGGATAGCCGCTTAGCATGATATACAGGATGACGCCCAGGCTCCACAGGTCACAGCGTTTATCGTAGATGGTGGCTTCCTCGTTAAACGCCTCGACCACCTCGGGCGCCATGTATTCAGCAGAACCACACTGCAAAAACAAACAAACAAATAAAAAAAAAAAAGCGGCCTAGTCAGCATACGGGAAGGAAGTAAACGGTTGCCACCTGGGCTGTGCATGTGCAGGGAAATGCCGGTTATGTGTAGGTGTGGGTGCGGCGTGGTTAAAGGTGAGAGGAATAAGTAAATAAAGAGAGTGTGTGTGTGTTAAACACCAGCTGCAATTCAAGTGTTTTTTTGTATGTAGACGGAGGTCATGTGCTTAGTGAAAAGACCTTGTGACTGTCACGCGGCAAGTAATGAGCGAGATTAGAGATAAGCCGTGTGCATGAGATCACCGCAAACGGACAGATACACAGGTGATTAATCATGAAGGTTCAGGGTTAGGTATTGACTTCTTAGGAAAAAACAACAATAGACTTGGAGAAGTGAGGTCTTGACTAAGCTGTTACCATGGAAATGTAGCTTTGAACTCACAAAAGACTAAATGAGAGAGCGATAATTTACATGCAGAAAAGGGTTGTGTTCCGAATAGCTGAATCACTTGAGTCATAGAAAGTTTTGAAAACTCGGCTCGGCCCTCGCGCTGTAAAACGCCTCCGTTCTGAAACTAGGCCAAATGCCCAGGATTGGAAAAGAGGATTGAGTGTCCCAGAAAACCATCTCTCAACACCTCTTACACAACACCACACACCCACACCGCATAAACAAAACACAACCACACAAACACACTTTATATTCAACATATATTTTTATATATTTCCCAAAAAGAAAAAAAAAACCTGTCCGGAGATAGAGTTCAGCAGACCAGGAGAACAAAAGATAATCCTTTAAAAGCTGCAAGGATTTTGGGGTCAGTTTGGATATATTTTTCCCTCTATCAGCATTTTTTTTTTTTGGTAAACTCACAGTGAGCTCTAGCAATTATGAAATCCACTCTCTTACAAAATAGCCACTTGTGGAACTTTTCCCTAAGACCTGGTAACCCTTGGTCAGCTAAACTAGGTAACCGAGGTTTATTTACGACACTAAATCTATTGCAACTAAATGATGCCCGAACTAGCTCTGGGACTTTGTGCCATCTGTTTGTTTTGGTTTGGTTTTGAGGTCTGACGTTTTTCTGCTAGCGTGTTTTCTCATGCAGCGGGCGTCTTTTGTCCTCCTTGGCTGCAGCTGTCTCGACGCTCCGCCCCACTGAGCCTTTATGCAATGCACTTTCGCAGTGCAGGAATTCAAGAGCTGCAGACAAAAGCTTGGCTGTTCTAAATCTACCCCCCCAGCCCCCTCCTTCTTCTTACCCTCCTCCACCGCCTGCCTGTTCGCCATCACTCAACACCCCCACATTCAGGTCGCCTCTTAACAGCCTCTCTATGAGGGGGGTCAGACAAAAGACGAGCCCTGAGCTGCTCCAGATGACTTGAGTAAATGGTGCTGTTAGCTACTCGGAGCGAATGGAAGATTCCATGATTAGCAAAAAAAAACGTGTTTTATGCTTCTTTGTGGTTTGTGTCTACAGACCGGAGATATGGGCGATATCTCTAATAGCAGGAGATGTAAGGAGTGACGAGGAGAGAGAGCAAGAAAGGGAGGGGGATCTGATAATAACCTGCACTGCAGATTTTCTCTCTTTCTGTAAATACTTAGTGCAAAACTAGCAAAGCGTTGCATCAGGTGTGTGGAGGATGGGGGGGTTGTGCGAGAGGTACACCACATGGGAAAGACAGATAGCTGACAGATGTAGACTTGTTGGCTAAAATAAATGTGGGGTTTTCCTGGCCACGTGACAAGAAGTGGCTTCTCAGCTGGCGATGTGTTTCAGTTTGCGGCTCGGTTTTGCATCAGCCGCCCATGCCTGAGCAGGTTTTATGTACTGTAAGCCGGTTTAAAAATTCCCCTGAGTGCGCAAATATGTGTGTGTGAGGAAGAGTTCATGGCTATGTGGTGGTACGCATGCTCAGCAATGAGCTATGCAAAAAAAAACAAAAAAAAACACACAACCAGACATTTCTCAGAAATCAAACCCACAGCTCTTACAGGAAGTGCACATATGCTGCGCAGGTTAAACTTATGACTTTCTTTAAAAAATTAATAAATAAATAAATAATCAGCTAAGATGATCCTTGTGATGAAGAAAAAAACTAAAGAAAACACTTCCGCACTTGGCTCCTCCCTAAGCCAGGTAGCTCACCCTCCTACTCCCTTTGCTCTAACCAATCATAACCCAGTTGCTAAGCCTGAGAAGCAGAGGGAGAGCGAGAGAGAGCGAGAGAGAGAGAGAGAGAAAGAACTTCCTGTAACATCTGACCTCACTGCCATTCTCTAACAGAGAAACAAAACAAACAAATAAAAGGCAGAGAAGTGAAAATGTTAAAGAGCAAAGGGACGGGTCGAGACAAGAGGGACGAAAAGCACAATAAATTCCGACAAACACGTTTCCAAGAACATGACGGGAAATATGTTTTAATTCCTGGTTGATAACTTCTCAGAGCCTTGAGATTAGCTGTTTTGCACAGCATATTTTAAAAATCAAGGTCTTGAACAGGGTCTGTTCCTGAGAATCATACATGACAAGTCCAAACAGGGCTAGAAGTAAAAACGAACACAAAAATAAAAAAATTTTTTTAAATCTGGTGTGCAGCTTTTGTTTAAAGAGACATATTTCTTTGAAGTAAAAACACCACCCATGTGATAATCAGTGAAGAGGCAATGCTTTAGTGCTGCACAGGTTAAACGTGTGTATAAAAAAAATAAAATAAAAAAAACTTCTCTCTACCCATTTGCTCTTCTACCCCTTAAATAGTCTGGAGACTTTCTAAAGACACGCTGGAGCCTAGGCCAACTCGGGTTACACCAAATGCCCTTGGGAAAAACATTTCACTACACACCACCTACTGTGTCTCCATCACCTGTTTTTATGCGTCCCATTTCATTCATTCTTATGCACGACCTTTCCTACATACATTCATAGTCACAAAAATGCTTTTGCACTTTCTACACTAAACGCAGTCCGTAAACACAGATTGAAATCCAACTCAAGAGATATGAATGTAGAACTAACAAGCAACAATCGTTCTCCTGTAGCTGATAACATTTATTAAACCCCAGCCCTGAATGTTTGTCTCGCTCAAAATCTTTTCAGCCAGCCGTAAAAATCTGGCCCTTGACCTCACACAAACACGGGCTGTCGCCAATAGGAGTCGGTTTGTTAGGCTGACACCACCCGAGCTCATCCAATAGCGCAGCGGGAGGGGGACTGGATGATAAGAGTGGTGTTGTAAAAACATTTGACTTATCTATCTACAAACAAGCCTTAACCGCTTATAACCTCCGGAAAAACACCAGAGTAAAAAATAAATAAATAAGTATATATAGGTATATATAGGGTTTTTCTTGATTTATTGTTTAAAAGTGACCCCCACACACAAAGAGACATTTACATTCACCTACCGGTGTGAGGAGTTCTGGGGTAGAGATGGGAGAGCTGTCGCTGTTCAGCTTGATTCCACTGCCCAGGTCGAAATCACAAATTTTCACTGGTGAAATCTGAAAGCGGAAGGAGTCTTCGTCACTGTGACTGCACGAGTTCTTTGTCATGCTTGTGATTATCTAAAGACAGGAAATCTGAACTTCTGTTCTCATTCAAGAAAAAACTTACCCTGTCTTTATGTTCGCATAAAATGTTTTCAGGCTTGAGGTCTCTGTGTGCCATCCCTAGAGTACACAGAAAAACACACACACGGGTCACGCGTTAGCATTTTAGAGAGGTTTCTCCAGGCTTTTGAAGGATGACAAAAGATCAACAGAGTAAAAGTTTGTTTCCAACACACTGAGTTGCCAAGAGCTGCTATAAATAGATGATCATAAGAAACGTCCTCGGGGCGAACACAAAAACACCAGACGCATCGGCTTCTCGACGAGCTTCTCAGAACATCTTTCAAGGAAGCGCGTAATATGAAACACGGGAAATGTGATCCGGCTACGATTTTGATATCCCATCCTGCGGCACCCTAGCTACCTCTCCTCCTCCTCCCCACACATCACCACTATCACCACCTTCTCCGATTCCTAAACGGACTATTCCCGGTAAGGAGCGTACACTATAATTATACTGATATACAAGTAAAGAGTGTGATGTCATTCTGAAATTCATCTCCATGAACCCGCTCACCTTTGTTGTGCAGAAAGTCCAGAGCGCTTGCGATGTCCTGCACCACAATGCTCGCTTCCTGCTCGCTGAAGTGTCTTCGTTTGTGAATGTGGTTCAAGACGGAGCCTGGAGGAAGGGGAAAAAAAAGGACATACACAAATCCCATTACCACAACAGCTCAGGGGACAGAAAAGATCTATGATTAGTTTATTTCTTATGAAAAAAAACAAAAGCTTGTACCTCCTCTTAGCTTTTCAAACACCAGGTAAAACTTATCCTCCTCTTCGAAAAACTCCACAAGCTCCAGGATGTTTCTGCAGCGAGAAAGATAAAAGCGGTTCGCAACTTTTTTTATCCATGCACACAGTAATTCTGGCTTCTAAAGGCATTTAGAATATGCAAAGCTTATGCTATAACTCAGGGTTGTTTTATACATTACAAAGATATTATGCAGGGGAAGTAAATCAACTCTTAGAATATTTTATGCAAAGCATTAAAAGCTGGCTAATACAAGAAGCCTCATTTCGTATTTTGTGAAGTATGGAGAGTGCATTACCTGTGGCCCTGGCACTGATACAGCATCTCCACCTCCCTAAACACACGACTTCGACTATGTCCTGGTCTTTTCTCTATGATCTACAAAACAAAGAAAAAAAATATATAACATTACTTATAGAAACAAAGGCTTTTTTGTCCACACAGTCATTATTTGCGAGTCTTTGTGACAGCTGTGGATATAGAGCTGGATATATAGACTCCTAAATATATCCTAACCTATTTCCCAACCTGAGGAGGCCCGTTACATTGCAGACATACAGCCCTTGAGAAGTCTACAGGTCAAATTCCACCGACAATAAAAGTACAACGAAAATCAAAACGAGCTAAATCGATCCTGGTGGTTATGCAGGAATGAAATTGGCTGTTGACAGTAAATTGCTCTCGCTCTCCCAGGCACCCGCCCCCATCGACCCCCGTGCCATGTGTCGTTGGCTGAACATGACTGGATTAGTTGTGCTAGCGAGAGAGAAGCAGCACACAATGTAGGTCCTGGATTAGAGCCTGGTGTTGAGGGCCAGCTCTGCATTCTTCTACAAACCGCAGCGCGACTGAGTCAGCAGCCTCTGAACAGAAGCCACATGGATGTGAAGAACCTCAGATGTGTGGAACAAAATCCATTAGACTTTGCTTGTTTCTTTGTCCCCTTTCAAAGTTATGAGAGGAATTCATACCACAGCGTTTTTTTTTTAATACTCAATTCTGATCTGTCAAAACGTATTGATTACTTTTCTATAACTGGAGCTCTTACTTGTGTGCTCTTAAATGTGCTTATCCAGATAAGTTATTGTTTCTAAAGCAGCAATTAATTTAGAGTAACTTTGACAACTTAAACAAAAACTTAATTACATTAAAGTTTTTAAAAACAGCTTTTATTTAACAAACTCATTAACCAGAAGATTATTCAACGGTTGTGGTAAAAGCCTTTGGTCTCAGCACTCAAGACAAAGTTCAAGACTTTTAAATCAATCATGTCAAGGTAAAAAAATAAATAATCCAATTTGGTGCTGTTTGAGAAGAGCCACACATTCAGGAAGTGGTGTTACTGTAAAATAATCAGCTTTCGGGTCATTACAAAACACCGTGCTGATAATCATCTTCTCAAACATCAAACTCCTGTCCGTTTCCTTCCTTCCTTTCTTAGTTGCTTGACGGCACCGTAAACCCATATAGCTGCCCAGGACTGTTGCCTTAATGAACTGAGACAGAGCGTGTAAAATAAGCCAGCCTGTAAACATGAAGTTCAATCACTGAATGAGGTAAAAAAAGGAGAGGGGTGGTGCAACTCAGGAAGCCTGGCTGTTTTCCTCAGTTCTTTTGTTCAGACTCAGATACCATCATCCCCCCCCAACACACACCCCCACACCTTATGCCCCAACCTCTGGGAGGGGTGGAATCGCCATGACATCTGGTCTCAATTTCCAGTGCCCTTCCCACCCAAAAAACGACCCTCATGGAGATAACAAGTGACTACCCCCCCTCGAGACAACAAAGCCCTGCAGATAGATGGCCAGTGTTGTGAAAAGCAAGAGTGTGGCCTGTCTTTCCATTTTCCCAAAAAAATATGTACAGGTTATGATAGTTATGATACAAATAATTGTATCACATTTAAATGGAATTTTAATTTAAGTTCTGCGACCAAAACTTTCTAGAACGTTCTCTCCTAAGCACGTGCCTCTGAAAATCAAAACAACCAAAGTATTTCTCAATGCTCCACTTCCTCAAACAAGCAACAACAACAACAAAAAAAAAATCACGAGTTAAAACGCCTCCGGCACGTAACGTTTATTCTCGAGGCCACGCCTCACGTCTTTGTACAGTTTGTAATCAAGAAAGTGGGTAAACATTTTAGGACGCAACCTCGGACCGCCCCCTCCTCTTCTTCCTTTACTGGTGTATGCGTGTGTGTGTGTGTTTTGGCAGACATGCCAGAACAGAACACTATGTTCCCGCCACTGCCTGGCTCCCTGACCAACGGGCGTGCAGAACGGGGGAGGACGTGAGCCTCCCGGCTTTCCCATTGGCCGACGTTTACGGATGATCTAACAAAAACAGGATGCGGGAGCTTCTTTGCTGAGCCAGCACTGAACGCAGCAACAGTGCAACACTTCACCACGGACCTCCTCTCTGTCTCTCTCTCTCTCTCTCTCTTTTTCACAACACAACCCAACAAAAGGTACAAGGCTCGTCTATCGCGTCCTTTTAATCTTGACTAATGTTTAACTTTCAGGGTTAGGTAACACTCACAGCCACAATAACACATAGAACCTGGAAATACCTCTGTTCCTGCTTCTCAGAAACAAACTCAAACACTGAGCTTGTTTAATTCCAAGCAGATTTACAGAAATGTAAATTGTAGATCTATAGTCATAATTAACAAGCTGGAGGTGACGGTTCATGCCCTGCAGGACTTCAGAAATGTAACACGCTCACAATAACAAACTAACAGTCGTGTGCAGACGGCGGCTCCGTTTCCTGTAACAAGTTTTATAAGTTCCTAGAACCGGTGTAAGTGCAACAGGATAATCCTGTTCAAAACAACACTGTAATACCACCTATGTCGTAGGCATAAAACACAACATACGCATATACACACTTTCACTTATAAACAACTTAACCTCTAAGAATTTGATCCTAAACCAGGTAGAGACAGGAAGTGCGTCATACCTTCACTGCGTATTCCTTCTGCGTGATTTGGCTGATGCACGTTTGCACTTTTGCATACGCTCCCTCTCCCAGCACTTCATCCTGCAGCTTGTAGACATCTGAGTGGAGGAAAGCAAAAACTATTAATGGCGATGAATACATCCAGTAAAGTGTCTAAATTGACTACACGAGATAAGCTAAAATATACTGTATATACTCAGGGAACTTAAGACAATCTATACCCAGCACAATATCTACTTAAAATATGCTTATACAATCAGGACTATTTTGTGCTTGGGCCAGTATAAATGCTGGATGAGGTACAGTCCTGAGATCGTACATTAGTCAACATCTCCTCAGGACCGTGTATATTTCAGCTTAACTCTACACAAAACATTCCCAAGATGGCTCACATTAACTCTACAGGTTATTAAAAACATTGTAAACGGCTGTCTGTAGACTCTAGGTAGATGTTTCAGTCATGCTGTTTTGGTAGAAATGCTGATAGCGGTAATTGTCTCAGAGAGACAATAGTGTTTAAATCATCATAATCAGAGCCGATTGTGATGCAGATAAATGCCAGGACTGTGTAAATAATGATAACATTACCATAAAGGAGACAAACATTCAGGATAATATATGGTGTAACACTCACCCTCAAAACGTCCAGAGAAGCTGTCTGTCGCCCGGCACCTCTTTTTCTTCTTGTTTCGCTTCTTGGCGTCCGGTATATCGATCGGCTGGCTGGATGGCATGTCTTCATGTCGGGACGGGAAAAAAAGGGAAAACGGTTACACGTGAAGAAACAAAGAAGCCGATCCTCTCCCTGAAGCAGGCTCAGAACACCAGCACATGGGAGACAGAGGCTTAACTATAAAGCAACCAAGCTTAGACTCTTTACTGTAAACAAGCTGACTGGGAGTGTGTCCCACATCATAGGAAAACCTCCACCAAATGACAGTATGTCTTTGGGTTGCGGTTTTGGAAACGGATCATCATAAGTAAGCCAAAAAAAGAAAGACTATAAGCACTTGCAGAACTCTACGTAAACGCTGGTTTTCCAGGAACGCGAAGGCATGTCCGAAACAAAAGCAGTGGTGTCGATGAGGGCTTCTTACTCACCGGGGCGAGTGGAGCAATCGAAATTGAAGGAAGAGTCAAGAAGGTGGGATCCACTTTTGGAGAATTCCTCCGTTTCGAAAGGATTTTGGCCCTAAAATGAAAGACCAAACATTTTATACAAATTCCAAAACTAAAAATTAATGCATGAAATTATGTGCGCAATTCATGTGGTATCAACTGTAATTACTGTGTAATTGTTTTTAATTTGGTTATGAGTAACATGTAAAATAAACATTAACATTTTCCGGTACGTGTCAAAGCATGTTCATGGATTCGCAAATTTCCCTGTTGTCAGAAATAGGAATTGAGGACACGTGCCAACGTACCTTGAAAGAGCGATGGAATCCGGTTACGGCGGTGATCTTGTTCTGAACCATTTTGCTTCCTGATTCGGTGACTTTTCTCCCCAGATCGGATCAGTGGCTGCCGGCAACAACGGTTTGCTTAGCTGGAGTGATTAGTCTCACTTCGCTAATCCGATGCCTATCGACTGTGATGCTTTAAACGGGAAACCTGAGAGAGGGGGTGGAGAAAAAAATTGTCAAAATCATATATGTTATGTGCAATGATATTGCATTATTAAAGTTTACTGTCCAAAAAAAAAAAACATTCATACACCCATAAACTTCATTCTCACCCACCCATGAGCTCTACACAATTTAACCCATGAATGAAAGTCATTCATGGCCAACATCTCATTAGCCAGATCTCCACCTAGCCAATAAACATGCCACTTAATTGTGATGTAATGAACTTCAGGAAAAATCAATTTAGGGCACCAACACCTCTCTCTCAGAGACAATCCAAGTTCAACCCCCCCTCCCTTTTTAGACTGCTAACACACACACACACACACACACACACACACACATATACATACCAGATCTTTAACTGCTGCATAAACGTTTCGTCTATTATTAGACACTGTGCTAGTCATAGAATAAAGGAATGTCTATGCCTTGTGGAATGTCCCATCATGGAAGACATATTTCTAGGACAATTCCCAAATCAGGAAAAATGAATTCCATCAAAAATCAAAGGTTTCCACTCAAAGGTGTCTACTCAATCCTGCATTGAGATTTATATCAGGCAAAGAATACTTATAATAAACTACTGTTTTATTATTTATCACCCTGTTAATTAAACCTCATCAGTATCTGACTGGAACATTCTGGAAAATTTCCTGCAATTTGCATCCTTAGCACTGGCATCACAAAAAGGCTGCAAGCAACCTTCCCGCAAACACGATCTAAATCACAAGCATTACATAAACATTTCAATATATTAATTAGTATAAATATTAACTCTACTTTATTAACAGCTAATTTTTTTTATTACTGAACAATATAAAGCAGTGCAGAGGCAGATCACAATAACTGCGGTTTCGTACAGGAGCCGAATCCCAATTCGCACGCGTAGTGCACTACATAGACTACCGAGGCCATTCTTTGATTCTGAGAAGTAGTGCACTTGTTTAAGGAGAACATATCAATTTAGGATACCACCCATTCCTAACCGTCCGTTAGCTAACCGTTGGAGAATGATAACGCAAAAAAAGACAGCTGGTTACTGTATTATAGGTGTCAAAAATTTAAAATACACAGTTAATAATAAATATTAAAAACGATGTATTAAAAAAATCTAACTTAAATAACTAACTTTTTTGTGAGCTAGGGTCACGCGCTTTTGTCTGCTCAGACAGGGGCTTAAATGCTACACAGCAAAACAGGACAAACTATATGTGACATTATAAATTCATGTAGATATTTCTTAAAAAAAGAAATATAATCAGGAATATGTGCTCACCCCGTTGATTTAGGTTTAAAGCTCCAGTCTGGCTGCCGTTGCGCGACCCCTCTGCTGCTGTTCTACTGTGTGGAAGGTACAAAACGCTGCATGATGAGCTTTATATAACTTCGCTGTCATTTTTTTCCCTCTCCCGCCCCTTGTTCATTGCAGACTCCGCCCTTCTCCTGAGAAGACAGCGCGCACGTACGTACGTACACGGTGACGTTTGGTTTGAAGGCGGAGCTCACGCACCCTTTGTCCCGTTTCATTTTCAGAAAATATAAACAAAAACAGTCCGAAATGCTCTTAAGCATATACAACCAGTAACCAAAAGTAAAATCTTATCTTTCCTCCTTAAACGCAAGATAAAAAAAATGTGCCCTACCGTCTTAGGATACAGTATGAATGCGCGTGCATGATGCAAGTTTCTGTAATAACACCAACTACTGTATGACGTCACCATTTTTTATCCCTCCATCGCTCTATATATCTATTCAAACCATGATGAGTGAGCACAGGATCAGTTGAAGAGAATCTCTGAGTCATGATGCTATTCAGATAACACCTAGTTATAACCCTGTGTACTCTGGTTTCATATATATATATATATACATACAGTATATCATCCATCTAGGAACCTCTGTAGCCTAATTGGGGGACTGGAACTGGTGAGGCCAATGGTGATTGCCATTGTATTTATCCCTAAATTTTTTACAACCATGGTAAACATTCACACATTCACACAAACTAAGCAATTTGGGAATGCCAATTAGCCTTCTCCACATGTCTTTGGACTGTGGGAAGAACCTGGAGTACCCAGAGGAAACCACCAAGCATGAGGAGAACAAACATGCTCCATGGCCACTGACACTGGATTCTATTGTCAACTTAAATGAGAAACATGTTATAAATACTTTGGTACAGGTGCAAATTATTTTCTCGTACAGATAAACAGGACGATTTGAAGAGTCATGCTTATGTTGTTTCAAAAGGAGAGTCAGTTATTTTAATCAAATAGACTTGTCAAATTTGGCAAATATCTATTCATGGTCTGCTAGATGTTAATTTTTTGTGTGGGTTGGCAAAAATATAGCTCTGTAAACAGGCAACAACACTATTCTAGCCAATCAGGAACAAGGAAGTTCATGCACAATGGCGTTTTTTAAATATTTATATTGGGCATCCATAAATTCAAGGGGCGGGGCATCTGAAGGATCGCTAAAGGGAGTGGTGGAATTGTTCAGCTGTTGTGTTCAAATATCAAAATTTTTTGCCCTAGTGTCAGCGACTCCTTTATACCGGTGAGAAAACCGATTGCTCTGATGCTTGGATGTGCCTCTTGTTAGTAACTTCATAGACACTACAGTCCAACATAGATCCTGGACTTGGAGTTTTGTGAATGTGGTTAGGAATCGATCAAAGGTCAAAACCATTAAACTGTTAAGAAATCTTAAAACTAAACAAAGCAAAAAACTATAATCCTACCTAATGCACCACTTATTATTAAAAGCTTTTCTAAAAAAGAGACCGACCTATAATTAAAATCTAAGCCAGAATTATTATCACATAATTACAAGTAAATAAACTAATAATCAGTACAAATTCATTTTAGTTAGCATTTACAAGATTGTACTTCATTTTAAGTAAAGATTAAAAAATAAGGTTTAAACTTGACATATCATCAACACAAATATTTGCATTTGTCCTTCTAAATCTAAGTAAACACCTATGCTTTTCACCAACTTTCAATACGTCTGACCACAAGATAATAAACATGGGTTGGTCTCTCAGGCTTCATTTTGTTTGAACCTCACCTGTGCTTCATTTGTTACTTGCTAACCCAAGAGTCTAACCTTTATCATATGGAGTTCCTCAAGGTTCAATGTTGAGTTGAACCTAACTTATACAACTTCTTCAGTTCTGGACCATCGTGAGTCTTTTCCTGCCTGTTTAAAAGACTGCGGGTAAATAAAGATAAACCAGAAATTGTTGCAAATATAGTCCTTATCTATATGGTTAAAATATGCATCAAAAACCCAAAGGGAATTTTATTATCCAACTAAGCTTGAAAAATTGCATCAGTAATATTTGCAAAACAGCATAGTGTTAGATATATATGTACAGTCTGTGACATTCTCATGATAAACGCAAAAATTATCATTATTTTTATTTACTTGTATGGATTGCCTAAATGCTGTTTTATCTGGCTTATCAAATAGCAGCGCAAAAAGATTACAAAGCATGCAAAATGCTTTGAATAAGGAATTACATCATTGGTTTAAACATCCACTTAGTGATAACAAAAATCCCTCTGTGTAAATAATGTAACAGGCTAGCAAGATGATTAGGCACTTTTAAAACAGTCCCTTCTATATAATCGGTATTCGTAAATTAAGTGTCGGCCTACCTCAGGATCCTGTTTTATGTTGATGAATTGCACATTTAACACCTTTGCCCACAGACAAAAAGGGGGTTAAAACTTTTTGTCAATGATATAGAATTAGTGTTTTATAAAATCTGCAAATGGATTGCTTTTAAGAGAAAAGTAAGAAATGTCAGTAAAATAACAAACTGTGTAATGAAAATATAAGGATGTCCTGGAATAAACCTTATGTGTGTTCAAATATCAACCTAAAACAGTGCCCAGTGCTTCTAGGAAGTGTAGACATAACCTCCCCCTGGCACCTACTCGACCCTAAAACGTTTGACAGTTAGCTGAGAAAGATCAAGCGAGGTGGTACACACTCTCATGGCGGTGTTAATGAAATACCTCACCGTTATAATCCCTGTTCTTCGAAAGAGCTTTTCAAAGAAACCACCACATTTGTGTAAAAGTTAAAAGTGGACCATGGATATGTTTTGTGACTTGAATAGACATATTCCTGATCATTTGTTTTTGCATGAAACTGAATCAGACACAGAAAGAGCGATGTGCTACATGTGACTGTATGAAAGATGAGAGAAAGATCTTGAGTATCTCTTCTTACAAGTGACTTAGAGGGGCTTTTTTTTTCCACGACAAGCCGTCCAGCAGATCCTACATTCTCCCTCCCTTACCGTTTAAGGGAACTTAATAAACTGGAATCTTATGACTGTCTCTTTTACTTCTTTGCTCCCTCCCTCTTTCTCTCTCTTACACACTCTCATGACCTACAGACTCACTTATGAAAACAGAAGCAGATATTGCGAAAGCTCCGTATGCTGCTTGGGGAGGGAGAAGCACATGATGCAATTCCTGGTGGTGTTGACAACAAGCCGTGTTCCGAGGTAGGAGCAGGATTTACACGTTGGCCAGCACAAGCACAACATCTAAAAAAAAAAAGGGCTGATGGGGCACTTCAGGTTCACCCGCGGCCTGGAATGTTTTCCACAATCCACGGTCTTTGATTGGCTGGGATGTGTAGGTGTTTCATTGAGAGTTTATTCATGCTTTTAAATGCTTTTAAAGCATTTACCATCAGGGTAACCATTGACATGTTATGTAAGAGATCCTGGAATGCAGACATCGTCACGGGTGTGTGTATTTACACGTAGAACAATAAATCCACTCATCTAATACAGTGCCAACAAAATAGCTCTGACCCATCAAGCCATGGACTGCACAAGACGTCTGAAGGTGTGCTGTGGCATCTGGCACCAAGACGTTAACTCCTAGGAAGTCCTTGATGTTCTGAGGTGGGGCTTCCATGGATCGGACTTCCAACGGATTCACGGCTGGATTTAGAGCTGGAGATTTTCTAGAGTTTTTCTGTGGTGGACACGGGCCAGTATTGGCACTCTGATTGTTTTCATGCCCATACACAGCAAGCTGTGATGCATTGAGTATTTGGACATCTTTATATCAAACCCAGCTTTAACTTTTTCAGCCATTTTTATTTACATGTCTTGTCATGGTTCCTTGAAACAATTTTCGTAGGAGCTAACCACCGCATACAGGAAACACCCCACAAAACCCGCTGTTTTGGAAAATCTGATCTAGTCTTCCAGCCATCATAATTTGGCCCCTTGTCAAAGTCACTCTTTCATGTTTTTAACACATCAACTTGAGGAATGAGTGTTTATTTGCTGCCTAATATATCTCACCTCTGACAGATGTCAGTGAAGTGAGATAATCACTGTAATCTATTTCACCTTTCAGTGTTTTTTTTTTTTTTTAATGTTTTGGCTGATCGACGTATGGATGAATGTCTGCAAGACAAACACGGGCTCTGATTGGGTCGGCGTTCCTACGTGTACGCTACAGTAGGTGTAACGCATGTCCTGTCAGGGTGGGACATTCACATGCTATGTAAGAGAGACTGGAATGCCTGTATCTTCTCATGTGTAATTACATATGGCGTGCACATTATATATGGTGTGGTGAAATCTCTGCAAAACAAACATGGCCCCTGATTGGCTGGAATATTGGGGTGTTCCATTGTAAGTTCCAATTACATTACATTACATGCTTGTGTAAATTTTATGCATGAGGTTATGTAGGATGGACCAAAATGCATCTAGCAAGTGTGTGTGTGTTTTTTTTATAAAAATTTTTTATACGTACTGTAAACAGTATATGCATCATAAATGGCTGAATCACTTCTCAAACCCGGGTGCATTATAGTAGGACCAGGGCAGAAAAATGTAGGCCGACTACTCAGTTTTTGAAAAAACAAGATGAAAGTCTAGTTTGGGATCTTTGAATTTTAACTTTGTATTAAATATAACGAGATTTTTAGGATTAAATTTAGAGAGTGATTAATAATTCAAATTTCCCAATTAAGAAGTGAGATTTGACTCATATATTTTTTTTTAAAGAAGAGAAACAGTCCTTTCCGTGTTCACAGTTTCGTTATAAATTGTATCGTTGTTTATTACATCACAGAAAATATTTTCCGAAGTGGAGGCGAAAAAGCAGCTGTTCCAACTGAAGTCTGTTATCTTCTGGTCCTGGGGTACACGACTGCCACTATCTCACTTACACCACACTTGCTTTTTTAAAAACACAGGGTTTGCACATTTTTTTTGCCTTAGTTACAGATTGATAATATAAAACTGCCCTATTTTTTTATTTATTTAGATAACTTTAGTTATCTCTTTACTGTTGGTCTACATTATGAAAAAATAATTATATGACGATTGTATTTTAGCTTATAAAGTTATGGTCTAATTACAATAATTAGTTTGACTACATTCATAAAATACTTTTTTAAATGAAATTCTGTAAATTGAAAACATTTTTAATGTATAAAATAAATATGCACATTTTAAAAAGTCATGTTTAAGATTGATATTGTATTTTATTTTAAATCTCACCATCCTTCCTATTAAATGGGCAAAGTGACATTTACTAAAATGAAAACAAAAGTGACTAGAAAGTGAGAAGCACAACTTTTTTTTTTTCACAAGTATTTATTTGAAAAGCGGAAGTTAAAGTTTAGATTTTTTTAGAAATCTTGTGAGCAAAACAAACTCCGGTTTCAAGGAAGCAGACTCACATGTTACACGGGCTTCAAGAGAGACACGTGCGTGTGTGTACGTGTGTGTGAGAGTAGTACTGGAACGTGTGTGTGTGTGTGTGTGTGTGTGTGTGCGCACCAGTCGTTGCTCCTATTCTGTTACATCTGAATATTTTCCAAGCTGGCATCTACTACATTTACATTTACATTTAAGGCATTTGGCAGGTAGACTTACAGAGCGACTTACAGAAACACTTCAAAGTTTCTATTAATAAATACATCCTAATACTGGTTCACTAGGTCATGGACTAAGAATACCATCAGACTAAAAATTCTCTTGGAGAAGTAATGTAGTAAAATAAGCACAGAGACAATACATGTTTTAATTAAAGTGCTAATTTACATTTACATTTAGGCATTTGGCAGACGCTCTTATCCAGAGCGACTTACAAAAAGTGTTCTTTAGGTCTTTAGATGTTTTTTGAAGACAGTCAGCGATTTGGACATCTAGATGACACTCTTGATGCAGGCCTTCCTTGTATCCTGAGAGATGGTGGGACTCGTCGAGCCGTTCCAGAGGGAGCGTGGTGCAATGGAGAGAAACGACAATAAGAGTTGACTTGACATTATACTTTTAGCTCATCCCTTGACATTTAGCAAACTCGGAAAGACACTGGCAGGTTTGTGTGGATTCAGCATGGGGGTTTGGCTTATCTCTGATGCTGTTGACTTTTACGCAAGTCAGTAAAGAAGTTTAGGATGACATCATCATCACGACTTCCTGCTGCGGAAGGAAACATGTCGACATACAGAATCGAGGCACGGATCTGAAGCTGTTTTATGTAGACTTTAATGACAATTTGTGTATTTGGAAAGTATGTAAAATTGAAAAGTGGGTTACTTTTTAACCTGGTTACTGATTTAAACATGAATATAAGGGGGAAAAGTTCAGGCATTATTTGTCAGCGTTCAGAAAGTCCCTTCGCAGTGGCTGCATCGAGTAGGTTATAGGAAAATATTCGTTTAATGAAACAGATCATTATTCTCACTCGTATTTATTTATTGAATTCTTCTTTGTCTTTTGGCTGTTCCCTTTCAGGGGTCGCCACAGCGAATCATCTGCCTCCATCTAAGCCTATCCTCTGCATTCTTTTCTCTCACACCAACTAACTTCATGGCCGCTGTGGAGAGACTTCCTGAACTCACTGTATGTTACTGCACAGTGAAATTCTTTATTCTTTGCATATCCTGCCTTTTTGTTAGTAGGCTGGGGTCAGAGTGAAGGGTCAGCCATTATATGGCGCCCCCTGGAGCAGACAGAGTTAGGGGCCTTGCTCTAAGGGCCCAACAGTGGCAACCTGGCGGAGCTGGGGCTCGAACCGTCAACTCAATATAACGTTGCAACAAAAAAAAAATCATGGGTTTATGGGGTCATTTTGCCTTCTTATAATAAATAAAAAATAATTCATAATGTTGAATATATAAACTTTATTAAGTCAGTTTTTATAATGCATCACTGTTTTCATTCCTACGTACTTTATATCGTTGTATCGGAAATCTACATGAAATATTATTGATTTTGGTTTTGTCGTATCGTATCGTCCATCTCTATTTCTTTATAAGAAAAAAAAAACGCGCTGCGTCATCAAAAATCAGGCAAACAAAAGAAAGCGTGGACTGAGGCTGTAGAAATCCAACTGGTAAAGCTGCAACTGTCTCTGACGCAACCCTGGACCGCATTGAACCAGACAAAACACACACACACACACACACACACACACAAGCCGTCTGGCACGTAGCAGCGCCGAAGACACGCCTACTGCCGAACGGATGTTCTGACTCCGCCCACCGACTGACGCATGACGTTTAGTCTCGGTTCCTCAGGCACGTTCTAGAAGAAAACAAAGCGCACACCGACCGGCTGGAACCGGCTGCGCTGATTCAGCTGCAAAGGTTGCCAGATCGTAGAAAAACAAACACTGGTCTCAGTCCCTGTAAAACTGTATACAATCTACACAAGCTATACACTTAAAACTAGTTTTAAACTCTAACATATTTTTTTTTATCAAAAAAATTTTTTTTATTTATTTTTAAACTATACAGAAAAAACGATAGTCTGAATTTATATACTTTAAAATTTTGACAAATCATCACCAAATATGTCTGTGAAGATTCCCAGTCATTCAGAAGAAGTTATCTGGAAGTTGAGACAACTGGACTTCTTTCTTGTATTAATTTGGGACATTATTCACTATTTAAACCAAGATTCATTTAGGAAGTCAGATGCAACCAAAATATTATTTCGATGAATAGAAATGGTTCTTTCTAAATATACGACCTACACAATCTCTACAGCAAACACTACTTTCAAACTAACTTTATGACAATCATCAGTAATTATGTTTTAAGTTTTATGAAGTAAAATCGACACAACAGATTTAAACAAGGGGATATAAAATAAATTGAATAGGTTTAAAAGAAAGAAGTCCAGTTGACATGACTCAACTTCCAGACTTCTTCAAAAATGTTATGATGTTCATGAAGTAAAACCGCATGTGTTTACACAAAGGGTTATAAAATGAGTTGAATATGTTTACAAGATTTGTTTACAAGTCCAGTTGACATGACTTAACTTTCAGACATCTCCAAATATGATGTAAGTTTCATAAAGTAACAATACAAAATCATCCAACAATACAAAAATGCTGCCATACAAATGGTTATTAATTTTAAATCATTTTGTTCACTGATTTTTTGTTTTCGTTTTTCATATTTTACATTAATTTTTAAAAAAGATCTTCTAGCCTTATGTATATTGCTCTTTTTTTTATTATAAAACCTATTATTTCTATAGTAACAACTTAGACCTATTAAAATTGTTTTAAGCATGTAAGCATTGATTTCTGTAAGATGTTTATTTGAAGTTCATGGAAGGAGTCTCCAGTGTCAGTGGTTTGTGTGAAACAGGGCAAAAATTGCACTTCGAGTTCACCCATGCCCTGGAACGTGTTTTCCATAATCATTAACAGGACACACCCAGGTTGCGTCTACATCACGAACATCGTGTCGGATTAGCGGGTATATATAGGTGAGTGTGTTGTGATATCCTACATTGGTATGTAAACGGTATGTTTGCGTGTACTTGCTGTACAGAGGCTGGAATGCATGGAATGTTTATTCACGCATATAGATAGTTAAATTAGTTCTCATTCAAGGTGTATTATGGGAAAGACTAGGACAGTGGACTAGAACTAGGACAGTGAAATGTAGACTGACTGTGGGTTAAGGAATAAGAAGTCGTCGTCTAGCTTGGGACCTTTGCATGTGTGACCTTTGAAATATAACTTTTTACTTAATATAATTAAAAATAAAAAAATTGAGAAGTTATCAATTGTTCAATTATGTTTCAATTAGGAAGTCAGATATAATGGAACTTACTTTGATTATATCTTTTAAATTTTTATATTTCTAATATAATTTTCTGTTTTAATTTTTTTTTTTTTCCATTTTTATGCATCGTTTAATATAAGGCTTATTATTTCTATAGTAACAACTTAGAGAGACGTGTTTTACTCCACATAAAATTTTTGTGTCATTTATGGAAGGACCCTCCAGTGTAAGTGTTTTACAACAGTCTAAGGGAAATCTGTACCTCTAAGTTTTCTGTCACAGGAAAGTTTGCAGCGTTTTGTTATTCCTTTGTAAGATGACATGCTGCATTATTTTGTCTTAATAAATATGTCCTATTAGTAATCCTTATACATTTGCTGTATGTACAACATACATAGAGTTCTTAGAGTTTAAGAATTTTGAGGAAAAATTATAAATATATAAAGTGTAAATGCAGCCACATGAAACTAGATATAAATCTGAAATGCAAACAAGTGGGAATTTATCAAACCAACTGAAACTGGTCCTACAGCATTATAAGTATGTTTGAAAACCCGCTGTGCAGAACAAAGCAACCTTTCTGTGAGGCGGTCTCAGTGGTTTAAGTCAAGTCAAACTCTGGCGCTTTTCGCTCTCGTTTTGTCCATAATGAGGCAACCGAGTCTAATATTTTGTGTGTTTTGTGTTTTAAAGGGCATTTTTGTGCCAGAAGCTAAGCCAAAGTACAGAGCTGTAGAGCTACGGAAATGTTATGTGTTTTGGAGATTTAAAATCATGAACAAAAAGTAAATCCTGTTGAATCCATACACACTTATTATTTTTTTTAAAAAAAGGTCCAGTAATAAATTTCCCAATTATACATTTTGTAATTTTTTAAGAAATAAATATCTGAATATCAGGGATCTCCTGGAGAGCATGGAATTGGAAGTGGAGAAAATTATGCTTCACAAACTGTTAATCATCATGGAGAAGACGTCACATCCCCTTTAACTACCTACCGGCTAAATAGCGAAGTACTTTTAGCAAAACAAATACTTCAGCTCCGCTATGGAAAAGAATGCTACAGGACGTTTTTCTTGCACACTGTAATTGGTCTGTATGATACCACTGCACTTAGTCAGAAGAGGGATTTCCTCCTCTGACATCATCACTATAAATATGGTCATATACTGTACATTCTATGGTCATATACTGTATTTCTTATCCATACTGTTAAATCTGTTAAGATCCCATCAACCCACCTTAATCTACACTCTCTTATGTTGACCACCTGATTGCACTGATATGATCATGTATATTCATTTATTAATATTACAATTTGCGGGTGCACGTTTTGTGGACCTATGGAATCTATTTGCTATCCTACCTGCAGTTCATATCCTGTGTGTCGGTTGTCCAATATGTACAAGCTACACTATATGGACAAAAGCATTTGGCCAAACCTGTTAATTATTGAATTCAGGTGTTTCAATCAGGCCCCTTATCCTCAGTGAAGGGCAATCTTAAAGCTTTAACACATCAAGACAATGCTATGCTTCTATGCAACTTTATGGCAACAGTTTGGGAAAGGTCTTTTTCTATTCCAACACGACTGTGCCCCAGTGCAAAAAAGCAAGGACTATAAAGACATGGTTTGATGAGTTTGGTGTGGAAGAACTCGACCGGCCCAAACACTAAGCCCTGACCTCAACCCCATCAAGCAGCTTTGGAATGAAATGGAACGGAGATTGCGAGCCAGGCCTTCTCGTCCAACATCAGTGCCTGACCCCATAAATGCTCTACAGAATAAATGGACATGAATTCCCACAGAAACACTCCAAAATCTTGTGGACAGCCTTCCAAGAAGAGCAGAATCTATTATAGCTGCAAAAGAGGGACTGGCTACATATCAAAGTATATGTATTTGGATACAATGGCATTGCCGGTTTGGCCAAATACTTTTGTCCATATAGTGTATGTTAAAGAACGGCAACTTGACTAATCAAGGTTAAGAGATATTTATCAGCATAAAACTTATAAAAATGTGGCTGGGTGAAGATTGAAGTGGTGTAAAGAGCTGATTTATATTAGCACTAGACACAGAAAATTTATTTGAATGTACATAAAATGTCTGTATAAGTAATCTTATCAAAGTTAATCCAAATTAAATTTTAATTACTTCAATTAAAATGTTTTCTTTTGTTTTGTTTAAGGAACATTGAAGGAAAACAGAGGATTTGGCAACAAACGTGTTCAAGAGGAAAAGGGGGAAAGAACACATCGCGCACGTAACACACGGACATGACCAAGGGGGCTTTGGACAGTGTTTTACGAGCAAAAGGTTAAGAGCAAGAAAAGGAGCTAATTTTTAATTAGGATTAATATTTTGCTAGCTTTACTAGCGTGGTTTTAATTTATTTTGCAGCAGGTTTAGTTGTTAGAAATGCACGCTGTTGTGGATTTAAATATTGTCATCTGTTTTTTTTCTGTTTGTTTACTCTTAATATAGTACTCTTATATATTTCATTTGCATTCATTCACAATTTATTTGTTTTACTTATGTGCTTAATAATAAATCCAGGCCTCACAAACTTTATGGTTCTGACCAACGTTGTTGTTGTTAAATAAATGTCTTTAGTTAACTTAAACATATATTAAAACAACTTCTTCAAATAAAAAATACACCTTTTAATATATAAAAGTATGAACAAATAATTGTTTGTTTTTGTCTTGCTTGACTTCTTGTGTGCACATTTATTTAGAAAAATCCAAAATGACTAGCATGCTAGCTAGTTACTTATATCAGCATAAAATAACGTTTTTTTTCTGGTTTTCTGCCTCAAGTGTAGGCTGTTAGTCTCACTGACCTGAATAAAAGACACCGCGTGACACCTAACTTACAAAGGAAAATAAAATCAATAAATAAACAACAAAATATACACATAGAACTTTCTGGAAAATTCACTTGTGGGTTGTTTTTCCTTCTGTCCGCCATTTTGGTCGTGTTCCAAATCATTAGTAGGCCGCGATACAATTCCTAGTTTAGCTCTAAAGCTAAACAGTCTAGGACGAGGTTCTTAAACATTATTTTTGAGCCAAATACTACTCTAAAGTTTAAATTAATTTAATGGACTCGTTATTTTAAAGTGTATATTATACTAAGATTGTTATAGAGCCTTTTATCCCTGTCCTAAGTTGGACTGGACCATTGGAGGTCCAGAAACCAGGCTCAGAAAATGTGTCTGTCCAGCCAGACTTAGTCACAGCATTTACACATTATTGAATAAAACTTTAGCAGTTTTTAGATCTCTGCCTTAAGTTTAACCTGCACCATAAATGATATCTAAACGTTGAGTAAAAGTGATGTTATGAACAGTTATGTGCTGGATTTAATAATCTTTAAACTAAGCTCCTAATGTGCTACTGTCTCAATGTAAACAAACACCTGCACCAATAGATATTAATTAGAAAAGATAAAGTGAATATTTTGACTGGGATTAGTTCATATTTTCACTTTGGCTGAAATAACAGCGCTGAAGTGGTATAAGTGAATTTTAACACGCTGGAGTGGTTTTAAGACAAAACTTCATCTTTATCCTTTTATCTACTTTTTCCATTTCTCATCTGTGATTCACTCTCCGATTACCGAACAGGGAGTGTATTTGTCTGAGCACCAAAGAAGGACAACTTAGTGTAAACAAGGCGTAAGATACTCAACCTTACAGAATGTGATTTCTTTGTATTAATAAGTTAGACAGAGAGTTCTGCTGTACAGAGAGACACACAGACATGGACGTGGGCTTCAACCTCAAATAATAATAATAATAATAATCATAATAATAATAATAATATCACTGATTACATTAAAGATCATCAGATTAATTTTAGCTTTAACCTTTTAACTGTTTCTACAAACTCTTCGCAGCCGTTGATGACAGGTACTTTCGCTAGTACAATATGATACCAAAAGTATGTGAACACATGCTTGTTAAACATCCTTAGGAATTTATAAACCATGGAGTTATACCCCTGATTGCTGTTATGATATTATAATAACCTTTACCACTATGTATCTAGTTGAAGTTCTGTAAGTTGCATCAACGTCACCTATAGATCTCTCTCCTTTTCTCTCCTTCTCTCTCTCTTTCTCTCTTTCCTCATCTTCCCTGTCCTTTTAAAGCCAAGTCCAACCTTCCTCAAAAACAACATTCAATGCTTTTTTCCCCCTGATCACTGAGTCCCTTAACATTGCTTTCTATTCTCCTAGTTCTTGGAGCTGTGCCACCATATCTAGCCTCTCCTGCATATATTTCCTGGTTCTGAAAAGGAAACGCGTCAAAAAGAAACAGTGTGTGGAAGTACTGGATAAAGCAGACAAAGTGTTTAAGACAAAACAAATGAAGACAAAATCAGGGAAGGATGCATTAGACCTTTGAATGGAAGGCTGGTATCAGAAAAAGAGGCCGGGAAGATGAGGGTGAATGAGACCTTCAGCTGGGGGAAATGTAACCTTCTGGATTCCAACCGCTGTTAAACAACAAAGAAGAAGAAGAAGAACCGCTACGCTTCTGCAAAGATTTTGAAACTTGGCTGTTGGGATTTGTGCTCGTTCAGCAACAAGAGCATTAAAGAGGTCAGGCACTAGGCCTGTACAACAAGACCTGGGGCAACATTCCAATACCGCATTCCGACTCCTTCGAAGGGTGCTCAGTGGGGGGTTGAGGTCAGGGCTGTGTGCAGGTCATCAAGTTCTTCCACTACAACCTCATTAAACCATGTTTTTACAGTTCTGTGTTGGAACAGGTTTGAGGTTCTTAGTTCTTGTGAAAGCGAGTCATATTGCTGGAGACTATGAACAAATCCTTTATAGTTTTATACGGGTGTGACGGTCAGATTTTTTGAAAATGGTAGACTAGGTTTTGATTTCCACCACTTGAACTTAAAAAAAAAACATAAAAAAAACATAATCCTGGTAGCTCAACTTTGAGAACGTTGCCCTAGGGTAGTAGTTTCCAACAGTGCTGTCCAGGGACCCCCAGGAGGATCTGTGAAGCATTTGCCAGAGGCTCTGTGATGTTTTACTGTGATTTAGTTACAGCTGAGGGAATTCACAACACACCATTATCAAAGTTAAAAATAACACCATCCTGGGCTTAATGTATTCTCGCTGTGGAACGTGCTGGAATTGAGCAGCTCTATGGCTCCAGTAAGTAGACAAAATATTATCGTACACTGCGGTGAGGGTTCGATCCTGACCTTGGGTTTCCGTCTGAGCAAAGTTTCAAATGTTCTCCAGTTTCTTCCGTGTTCTCAGAAATGTCCTGGGTTGACTATGCTAAATCGCTGCACGCGGTGCGAATGTGTGTTCATGGTGATCAAATTGAAGAGTGTATTCTAACATGCGTTCCACTGCAACTCTGCCCAGAAAAACAGTGACCACTGCTGATAAATGATATGGCGCTGTGGCGTAGGGGTTAGCACTGCATCTCCAGAGGTGAGGGTTTGATTCCTGCCTTGTGTGTGTGTGTGTGTGTGTTTGGAGCTTGCTTGTCCTCTGGGTTCTCTGGTTTTCTGTGAGGAAGAAGACGAAGAAGACTTTACTGTCATAAGAAATTAGGAGTGAGACTTTTCCAAAGGTGCAATTAGGAGAACTTTATAAATGAATTAGAAAAAAAATATACAGCAACACACAGACAGACAGACAATGTTAAGAGAAAGATATTGGAGATGTGTATTTAAATGATAAATAAAGAGACGCATTATTGCCCGCGGGCTTCTATCTGACCCGGATAGGGACGAAGCGCTTACTGAAAGTGAGACGGGGTTAAAGGCTACAAATGCTTTCTAGCTTTCTTTAGCGTCACTTTCTAAACACTGTTGTGTCGACACAGGCCTGAGAATCGCTTTCCTTTGATGGATGGACTGGGAGGTTTTACTTTGTTTCCTTGGAAGAACATTTCTGCCAGTAAACAATTAAACCATGACTCTTACTCCCAGCCTTAGGGATTTAAAAATGATTTTCGTTTGCTACCCGACCCAAGGCCAAATGGAAACAATGATGTTGGTGCATCCAAACTATTGGTTTTAACACACGTATTGTTTTTTTTTTAAGAAAAATGTATTTGCTTTAGGGTCCATTAGTGGCAGCTTGACCTTCTGATTAGTAACCCCAGAGACTTATCCACTGAGCCTTGAAGAAACTACTAGAGTTTGCAAAGACAAAGCCGGTAACCTAACCCGTCCTGACGAATGACGCAATTCTGACAAATGAGCCTGCGTGCAATTTCCATTCGAAATGCCTCAATTGATGAGCCTCGGTTATATTTAGCTTGTTTGTCTTTCTCCTTTTGGCATTCGGACATTTGTTCCACGAGCTTTCTGCCCCCGAAGCAACAACACAAGAGAATATTTCACACATTTGTCATTAAAATGCCCCAGATTGTCATGCAGGGTTTATAGCAACAACAAACGAGCTGTCACTCATGCTGGTTTATTTAAAAAACAGAAATGTGTGTAAAAAGAAATCATGTTTATATTGGTAGAATGAAACAAAGAAGTCCACATTTCACTCTCAGGGCTGATGGTGTGTCATTTCAGTGCTGCTTGCGCACCCTGGTGGACAAACTGTGTAATTTCACTCTGTCTCTTCTGGTGTGAATGTCTAAATAACTATCAGTGATTATTAATGATTATAAGTGTCCGCTAAAAAGATCGAACAATCACCTTGGTTTTTTTTTTACACTTTATAACCTAAGCAAAATCTAATCATAAATTCTCTTTTGTTTGTTTATTACTGCAGCAAAAAAAGATATAAAAGTTCAAGTGTTCAAGTCAATCCGGGACTTTTGATTGCACAAAATAACAGAACACAGCTACGAGAGTGAAAACTCTTTTTTTATTTCTCTATGTAGTCTTCTGCTACACTAACCCACTTATCCCAGTGTTTCACTAGTGCTTGAACACCATCAAGATATAAAGTTTTCTCAGTACGCCGTACTCAGTACGTCATGATCGGAGTGCCTGTTTAATTCACGTCTGAAACTCTGGCCTCCCAGGAACTCCTTTGATGGCCCAAAGATGTAAAAATGCCTTGGAGCGAGGTCAGGACTGTACAGGGGATGTGGCAATAACCCCCAGCCGAGATCCTGTAATATGCAAGTGATATTGGTGAATGATTGTGTGTACAGTTCACACAGACAAATGCATCTCTAACGCAAGTTGGCGATGTAGATTTTTAAGGATCAGGCGTTCTACTCGCTGAAAGTTGAAGGGAACAATTGTAACAATTGTACAACAGTGTAATGTACAGCCTTCTTTAAAACGTTTGCACCACTCAAAAGTCCCAGTTTGACTTGAACACTCCTCATGTAATATATTTATGTGTGTATTTGATCGCATTCAGTAGGTTAAATATACTTGTCTTTATTCTGCACATATTCCTCCAACTCAGAAAAGTACTTTATAGTTAGTTGTTAGATGAGTTCGGTGAGTTCAGGAAGAGGAAGCGTCATTTTTGCACGATTACCCTATGTTTAGGAATCTTTTACTGAGATCTATTTACTGTAGGGGCAAAGGTAAGGGTTAATTTAAATGTAAAGGTGATTTGCATGGATGCTTGGCCTTTTGGTTATATTTCTGATTAACAATAATCGCAAATGATTATTTCAAATATTATTACATTTAGTTTCTTGCTTTTGTAATTATTGAATTATTTTTGGGGAAAAATAATTAAATTCAAATGTGTGAATTAAAATGTTTCTGCTTAAATATCAATTAATGTCCCTACTGTTTATGTACAGTATATACCGAGATGCTTTTCAGACAAACAAACAGTGAACATGTTTAGCAGAATATGTTTACTGTCTCAAATACATACATAAATATTAACAAATATAATCTGTATGCTTGTGACAGGGGAAAAGTTTTCAGCAAACAATTAAAGAAATGATTCAGAATCAAATGAAAAAAAAAAAAGATTTCTAATACTGAATTCTAGCAAAAACACATTTCTACACATTAAAGAGAGGAATTCGGAGGGTGTTAACATATTTCCCGCTAAATAGAATATTACAGTACTTTAATACGTATAAAAATAGAGTCTTTGGAAATTTTGGTTGGTTTTCTGAAATCGTTGATTCGGACGATTGGGTCAGTGGGGCTGGAATGTACCACCTCGAGACGCCGCTTCAGTGACACATCCGTGACGTCATCTCTTTCTGTTAGGAGAGAAAAGAGAAAATGTGTCACACAACATGTTATAAAACACACAAGAACTTTATAAAAAGCATACATTTTACATTATTGTGTGAGTATTATGTGATCATGTAAAAAAACAAAAAAATGATATGTAAATGAAAAATGAAAGCACATGCACTACATTAATATTAGTTTATGTTGCTGTTATGTGCAGCCTCTTCCTGTTTTCAAAGAAGACCAATTATAGAATTTTGAATTATTGAAGAGCCTTTCTTTCACATTCTCTTATTGCAGCAACGAATTTGGTAAAAATCATCGTCAAATGTTAACGGATCAACCAAAACATGTTTGTTATCTTAAGATGATTTTAGTTTTTCAGTTATCTTTCCAGAAACAAATGCTCATGTCCGCTCGGGACGGGAATCACCAGGGGTCACCTGATATGATATACATTATTGTGTTTCAATTCTATAAGTATCATGATTTTAGGAATATACATATTAATGTGTTTTCTGATGTGTAAATAGCGCCATCTGCAGGATTGTGGAGAATAGCACCATTTTACCACCCTAAATGCAAACATAGTGTATATAAATAAAAATGTAAAAAAAAAAAAAAAACTATTTTCTTGTCGGTTGTTCCCCATCTCTAACGGTTACCAGGTTAAACCGCATGTTTAAACCACCACACTGCAACAAGACCCCTAACATTGGAGATGTTATTACAGTATATAACTGTAATTAGGTTGTAACATCGTTCACATCGAAACAACACTGTTTTAAGTTTTAAATTAATTCCATAAAATGACGGTTGTTTTACTTCAAATGAATGACAAAATATGTTGCAAATACAACCTTAAAAAATAACAAACATTTTCTTATGGTACATACTTTTTTAGCAAGGTTAGATGAAAGAAACGGGAGCAAATGTGTTACTGCGACAGGCTGCAAAGTGCAATTTAAAACTTGGTTGTTTATGTAACAGCCTCAGCAGCGACCTCATTTCCTCTCTCGTCTGTTCCAACCACACAGCATTCAGCATCAGCAGTTTATTAATCACCTGCCTGAACTTCTGTCACCATCTGCACCTGTGTCTCACTGGGTCAGGACTTAAGTTAAAAGTTTTATATGTTGTAATGATTCATACGTCACTGTGCAGCTCAACAAACCAAAAACATTCCTCTGAAACTGCTCCGGTACTGAGATTGGACTGAATACAATGAGATGCATTGTCAAAAATGAAAAGCAAAAACGTCCTTCATGGAGCCTGAACTTTTACAAATATTTACATTATCAGCTGCTATTTGCTTTAGGACTCTTTCTCGTCTATGCTGCTACTCACAAGTAATGTTTTAAAATTTTTTAGGATCTATCATGCCAATAACTTGCACTACCTCAACCCGCTATAACTTTTTTTTTGTTGCATTGTGTGTGGCATGTTGTTGTGTTGCTGCTTTATGTCGTCTTGTGTTATCTTTTATATAGTACTTTAGAATAGTTTTTGATAATGTATGGTGTAGATAGTTAGCTAATTAGGTGTCCTAGTTATCTAGTTAGTTTCTGTTCATTTATGTAATATGTACAGTATGTAGCTCCTCGGTCCTGGAGGAACGCAGTTTCATTTCATTGTTAAGGATGAGTTTATATTGACTTCAACATTTACTTCTTAGCTTCATTTACTTCATCAGCCACATCTTTTGGCAGGAAGAGATGATGTGGAAAACCCAGTGAATCACGCTGGCACTATGAACTCCCAGAGGCGCCCAAAATGGCTTATTACTCACACGCTTTTAGCCTTTTGCTTCTCCTCCCTCTCCCTCTTTTTTTTTTTTAAACATATTTAAATGGAAATGTATCCACGCACACTAAATGACATTTATGGGTTTACATACACAGACTTTCCTCCTAAAACTTTCCACTGCCTTCAGAGCTTTTTCTTTACACACACTCAACGGTAACGCATTATACTAAGGCGTCTTCACATTAGGTATGATTTGTACTTTTCCCAGGATAGATTGTCCCCCCTCCCCCCCCATTCATATTATTTTTTCATATTATTTTTCTCCGTATTTTCACCCTCCAATACAGCAGGTGGCAGTACGCACTTAGTTGGTTTCCGAGCCGCCATTAAGCACAAAGAGGAGAATATGCCTACTATTATGGATATTTTAGAAAAAAAATGTCTCTCGTGCCCTCCTACTCTATTAGCTAGAACTGTGCAGAGAGATTTCGGGGGAAACAGACAGCACTGATGACATCACGTCCACTTCCGGTTTCATGTACGATTGGCTTATCCATATCTGATTCGATCCGTGCGCGAGTACACTCTATCGTACTTGAGACCATCTTTTCCAGCGGACTCGAGGCGTTCCCGAGGCCAGAACGATTGTATTCTCACTAATCAAAATGAACCAGGCTTTTCTTTGGGGGCCAAATTTTCTTGAAAATGATCCCAGGGCTCGAATATGAAACTGCTCTTATAGGTCTCAATTGAGTGACTGCAGAATGCAGGATCAGGGTTGACATTCAACTTCCTGATTGCGCCTGCTTGAATTTCTTTCACTTCTTTTCCAAACGCGCTGCTTTAGTGTCTATTGCTTTAAACAAGCTGCCGCTGAACGGAAGTGCTTTTAAGGATGTTAGAGAGAATGTTAGAGACTTCATCAAGCAAGAAAAAAGGCAGAGCTGGGCGAAGTTGAGCGTTGAGCTGGAGCAGGGTGTCCTGGTATATGAGTTCACAATAGGGGGAAATCTTGTTTAAGTGCTGGACAATACAAACATGAAATAAAGTATAAACACTAGGGATTGTTTTATTCTCGTGCTGTTTGTGTGTCCGCGTAAAAGTATATTTTGCATAATAGGTCCTCTTTATCGCTAAGTATCCTTATGTTTATTGTGCACTAATGCTGTGCTCCACCTAAACCTAACCTTAACCCTTAACCTTAGTTAAACAGTCCTTCCCTTGTAGGGATATTTGATATATAAAAACAAGCCCCCACACACACTCCAACTGTTTTATGTCTCAGTAAGTGTCTCACACCCTCTCTAACAACACTAAACAGTATGACACGTTAGAGAACTTCCCTTCTTTGGTTGTCCGTCCCAGAGAACTCTTAAACATCGATTCTTAATCGGAAAGGCCCTTAAAAACCCATGATGTATCCTCTGCTAAGGGTGTGTGATCACTAATGTGAATTCAAAACTGTGTATAACCTTGTTTCTGTTTTCCTGTTACATAACAGCACATCTGAAAGTCGGAGGAGTTCTCGGGAGGATGTGGTATAGCGACATCATTTCCTGTGTAAACTAAGAGTAGCAACAGTGGAGGAGGTTCAGGGTCTTATTTGGCGTTTTATTCAACATCCGCGTAGATGCAGTCGAACAAACGGGAATCATTAACGGCAATATGATTAGACATTACTGAATACTGGCAGCTAGTCGACACCTGAAAACACTCATCGTTCTTTGGAACAGTTTCTGCCAATTCAACTAATTCGCTAATTAACAGCTCACTGAGTACTGTATGGTAGAGCAGGAAAAGGATTAAAACACACAAACACACACATATACACAAACACTGACCAGCGGCTCAAGCTCCTTGTGGTCTATGAGGTTGAATTCAGTAACAAAGTAGTAGAAATGTTTGTAACAGGTGTTCACGTGCGCTTCTGCCCCCATCTGACTGACTCGGTCAAAGTGGTGGATGTAGACGTGGACGAAGACGCGGAACAGGCGTGACAGGATCTTCTTCGCCACCTGCATGAAGCCCTTAGGGAAGGGCGTACCTGTCGGGTAAAGCCAATAGACATGCCGTTAGAAATCTGCATCTTTACTCGAGCATTAGCGTTCAGGAGTTCTGTTTGAAAATTTGAGCCAAAAATTTAAGTACACGTATCTTCAGTTTCTAAAAAGCATAGGTTGAAAAGAGAGTTTAACACATTAACAAACAATAATCGATTAATCATTACTAATCATCAATAAAAAAAAAAAAAACACTGCTTTTGTCGCTCTGATATCCCACATCAACCACCGCCAGAACTGAAGTTCGCCCTCTTGTGGTAGACAAGCTAACAGCTATGTGAGCTACAGAGAAACATTACGCAAAACATTACAGGTGACTGCATTTTAATCTGGTTTCATCTTAATAGGTATTAAGTGATTAATCATTTATTTCGCTTTCACTTTTAACGCCGTATCCGGCTCACTTGCACCCGATACAAAAGCAGCTGTTTTTTGCTAAACATAGGTGGGTTTTTGTATTATTTAAACCCCTCGATGTCAAATGACAAGTCCAGGTTGCACTTTCCGTCTGGCTTCATTTAACTTCCTCTTAGTTTTCATACTAAACACAATAAAGAAACCATGACTCACACACGCTGCACTTAAACCACACACAAAAAATCCCCACAGCTGAAGGCTTTACGCTTAAAGAAACTGATGTTAATGCACGAAGAGCAATTACAGCATGTACACATTATAGTACTGCAGCAGAAGTTGTTTAGTAAATTAGCATAGTGGGTTAGTATAACTTATAGTATTAGTATAACCCAAATATAGTTCATCCACCAAGACATGTCATGTTACAGAATTATTCTTCTATATAACATATAAATTTTTCCACTGCAATTTAACATTTGAAAAAAAAACATATTTGTAGCTAATACTTGTTACAGAGCATTTTTATTCTATAACAAAATTAATATCATATATACTGTATGTCACGCATCACAAAGACATCTTTACGTATCACAGGATGATATTTTTGTACGGTTTATAAATAGCAAACTGATAAGGATTTAATGAAGCCATTAAGCTGCGTGTTGGCAGAGTTTTGAAAAGGTGTATTTATATCCTGAGCTGGATGGCGTCACCTGATTTGAAAGGTGACGCTCGGATGAGTGCAGGAGCAGCGAGGCGTCAGGTTTACACTGACACTGAGACACAGACGGGGGGAGAAAAAAAGCCGGAGTCATTTGGAACAATGGCGCTGCTTTCTTAGAAATGTTTTGTTTGCGTCTGGTTAAATGTGTGTGGTTTCAATTAGATGATACTCATGAGCGATTTGTTCTGAGTCCGTGTGTGTAGGTCGAGTCGGGCCTGCCGGGTGTCACAGTGCTTTCTGATTTTGCATCTTATTTGAGTGCGAAGCCTTACAATAAGTTTACGACGAGGTCAAAACCAGGTCCAGGTTGCTATGCTACCATGGGATGTTTTAAACAAAGATTGGAAATCTAAATCTTTCTCACCTGCACAGTACTTCCTTAAAATCGAAGGTTGTGTTTTTTTTTGTTTTTAATGAAATAAACCTCTAAACACAAACTTCTAATCTAATTCCCGTAAAACACCATATAGCCTGTATAGCGCTGCGGTTTCTAAGGCGACTGGGTTGATTCATGCTCGCTGGTTAAAAGTCAACACCTGAGTGCTGACCATTTGCGTGTGAGAGCGATTCAGAAGCGGGTTGTCTCGATGTATGTGGTGCAACCAGAAAGAGATATGGGTTGGACGAGGAAATAAACAAAATAAGATCAGTCATTTCCTGATGTGTACACTTAAGCCTACAAGTGTGATGTGCTTGTGAATCTCACTCGCGTGTCAGACAGCAGTATGAGTGACAATGACGCGAATTTCTAATACAGAAGCATCTTTCTATATAAATAACGTTGCCAGGAAATACGTTTTTGACACTGAAAACGTGTTAAATACTACTTTTCTTACAATGTTTTTCTTAATCCAATTTGCTGTTATGAGACATACAGTATATTAAAGGTTTATATTTTTTACTTATCATCTGGTGAAGCGTGTATCAGGATGTCCAATATGGTGGCTTTGGTGTATTTTCTCATGCCTAGTAATAGCCACTGAGCAACGAAATAAGCAACGATAAGCCGAAGCTTTATGCTGCTTATGAAATATAGGAACAATCCTTATGATAAAGATGTGAAAGACCAGGTAAAAATCATTTCGGTAAGTGCAAGTGCTCAAAGAAAGCAAACCTGGCTGCGTTTTCTGAGTGGGAGGGGTTGCACACTGTCTCCCCTGTCAATCACGCGGACTCTAGCCAGTCACAGGTGTCTAAGCGGATATGGATGTGAAATAGGATGGATAGCACCTTCCCTTGTAATGTCTTACAACGACCTGCGCGGTCAGCTGTTTGAAAAGATGCAGATGGCTTGATTCACTTGTCTTAAATAAAGCATGTGATAGCGTTCACTTTTCCAGGTTGCCAGGTGTCGGGTGATAGACGAGAGCTGGCTTGTTGGTGGAAGTTTGCCACGACTAAACTAAGGGAAAAAAAAAATTCTGAAGAGAAGCAGAGGAGACGGCCGAGCTGTGGAAAGTGTTTGGGTTTTTCCTTACCGACATTGGTGGGGAAGATCTGCTCGTTGTTGATCTGTACCTCGATCCAATCCATCAGCAGGCTCATGTACTTTGGGGCGGAAAGCGCCGTGGGCTTCTTGTACTTGTGCTCGTCCTGCCAGCGGTACTCGTACTTGGGCCCTCCGGACATGACGGGGCAGGTCTGCTCGGTGCACGACTCGCTGATGGTGCCGTAGATCAGGTTGATCCGGTTGAAGAAGTCCACCGCGTGCACGGCCACCCAGTCGTTCAGGTCCTCGCCGTGGGGCAGCTGCACAGCCAGCTTCAGGTCCAGGCCCGCGTTCAGGGACGCCTGCGCCTTCTTGTGGAGCTCGAAGCGCTGCGTGCCGGGCTCAAACTTGCGCTTGGGCCGGAACGTTCTGTCCTTGTTGAAGACTTGCTTCAGGGCAAGAGACATGGCGAAGGGGACGGTGCGGATTATTGAAAGAGGATGAGGGAGGAATAAAAACAAACGCTAAGGGAAAGGCTGTTGCTTAAGTCACCGACAGCTGTTTTGCAATTCTGAAAGAGAGAGTGAGAGAGAGAGAGAGGGAGAGAGGGAGATGTTACATAATCAGAATATGTTTCACTTTTAAGGAATTTGACTTGACAGTTGTTCAAATAAGAATTAAGAAGAAAAAAAAACAAAGTTTTGTTGGAAATGTTGTTGTAAAACATTCCAAATACAGATTTTCATAAGAAACGTCCATCAAAAAATAAATAAAAAGAGGCAAAAATATGTGCACAAAACCTCCTCTAACATCAGCTGAACTCACCAACCTGACCATTACGAGAACCTTCTTGAAGGGGTGTGGCCTAATACTCTTATTATCATACTTCATACAGTACATACTGCATACAAAAGAAGCAATTTTAAACGCCATGAATCATTAGGTGGATAAAATGGGTGTTTTCAAACTGCTTAATATAAAACTTCCACCTCTTGGACGTGAAGGACGTCAGAGCAAACCTGTTCATCTGTAATTACAACCAAAATATCGTCCCTATTCCTAATTTTAACTTATCCGGAATGATGAATGACACTTTAAACGTGACGTAAACAACATATAGAGTCGCTTGTACGTATATTGATCTGTTTTGGAACCCTAGTGACACCAACATAAACCTCGATTACAATCGAAGCAAAGCACTTTCACAGAAGAAGCCTTAACTTTTAAAAACACACTTATAAAAAGTTAAAAAAGAGGTGATGCAACAGAATAAAAAAAAAACTTACCAATTAAAAAAGAAGGTAAAACACTTTGGCATTAAAGCAGCTTGCTACCTTAACATCAGGCGAGAATCAGGATTGTTCGATGTCGCGAGTGCCAACCCATACTGATTATAGAGCGAGAGTACACAGTGTTATTAAGCTTCATTAAAAGGTATGAGAGATGAGTAACTTGTGATTGTGATGGAGTTCCTAACTAGGAAGACCAGGGCACGTGATAAAACCAGGTATGACTAAAGTATTGAGATTATTGTGTTCAGACCTTAAAGTGCTTTCACACCCATGTAGTGTACGCTCACTGCTGAGTCTGAATCAGAGTGAATCAAGATAACCAGATGCAGGGATAAGACTGAAAAATACATCCTCGCTGAGCTCTTTCATTACCTCGTCAGACGTTCACGATAAAAGACTAGATAATTATATATAGAACTCGTTTACGTTTTTTTTTATGTCGTTCATCCGGTGTTCATTTCCTCTTTCTCTTCATCATTACAAATCTCCAGGACACACTGACTTGTCCGCAGTGCTACAGCTTAGTCCTTTGGCTCGGTTTAGCTTACGCACATCATGTTTGATTCACTTCCTGCAGCCGGATTGAATCAGAATTGAATCACTTTATCACCGCAAGAGTTCAGTCAGAAGCAGGCTGAAACTGGTTCAGAGTTGAGAAGCGCTCAGCCGGGTGTTTCAGTGGAAATTGCTTAAGTATTGTGGTCTCACCTTTCCAGACAATGGTGGCTCAACAGTTAAAGCTCTGGGGTACTGATCGAAAGGTCAGTGGTTCACGCCCCAGCACCACCCTCTCTTAACCCTGTCTGCTCCAGGGGTGCGAGCCCAGCTTCCTAACCAACTGGAAAGTATGAAACTAAAGGGGATGGGGAAAGGGGTTAGTTCACCAGGGTTTGATGGAAACTGACTATACGGTGCATTCACTGCCGTGACGTATCCCAGAATAAAATGCAAAGTTGCTGTCAATGTTTTCTACTGCCACAAGAGAACAACACCCACATTGTACGCTTAATAATCAAATGATACAGTTTTCCATCACATGTCTAGGATTTACGTTATACAGGGCACAATCGATTCGTTCCATGCCCGGGTACGATTGCTTCCCCCTCCCTGCCTGCTGGCCAGCTTTCACATTAGTGATATGGTTTTGTGCTACTTGTGTATTTACACTCTACGATACGGTATGCGGCAGTCCACACCTAGATGGTTTTTAATAAGCACAATGAGAAGAAGAGTACCAGGCAGTTGACCTTCATGGTATGTGAATTGGTAGAGATTTTTGGGGAAAAATCTAAAAAAGCAACCTTCTTGCGTGCCTTCCTACTTCAGGAATGAGGATAAGATCTGGATGTCCTGATTGTCGAGATTTCATATCCGTGCATTGCCTTTTCATGCGGACTTGAACGCCTTTATCCAGAGCGACTTACATTTTTATCTCATTATACATCTAAGCAGTAAGAACCTTACCTCAGTGGTGCCGGGGTTCGAACCGGGAACCTTCCAATCAGTAGTCCAACACCTTAACCATTACACACAGGACCCATATCATATCTCACAAACTGTGGGTCCAAGCGGACCGGGATCCACGCTCGAGAGCGTAGTCTGAAAGCGTCCTTAATCTTCCTGACGCTGAATATGGCACAAGATATTAATGTCGATATTTTCCTGCCGTCTCAAGATTGAATTCCCACTAGATGTACTGTAAAGCGCGGAAAGGCAAGATGAATGCACAATAGAGGGAGAGACGACAACAACCATTCCCATGGGTAAAAATAAAAGTCTAATTTCAACAAGGAAGAGAAATTCAAGTGAAAGAAAAACAAACAGACACAGGCCACTAAACAAACAGAGCGAAGGAGAGTGTCATGTGTTTCTGATGAATGTTGTGGTACAAACAATCCCCTGAACAACTTCAACTGGGAAACTACTGAACTAACCCGAGTAGCATCTTGGGAATGCTGGGGGAAATTTGCGTGAGTGTATGTTAATGATGGTGTGATAGATCGATATATTGCAGACTATCATAAACTAAACTGTCTTGTTTTCTGTTTCTGTGCATGTTGTTTTTATTCCTTAATCTGCTTGACTGATATAAAACCTTTATTACCCCCAATTACCTTCAATAAGGCACTTATTAATAAGTTTATGCACCTATGTCCCTGCCTCATTAGTTAACCCACATGTGATACGTGCTTCAAAATATTCAACCGCAGGATGAGTTCCTGCATCATGGCACACTATTCGGCTCTTTAGTGAACTAACTTTGAGAAACACCTGTCGGCAGGGATGCGGCCATGACCTCGTTTCCCCATTAGCTCGGCTTTGCCGCTGAGCTTTGTACTGTTTGCTGTTCGCTTCATTCCTTTATGTGGTGTTTCACAACAAAACACAGGCAGTGATGTCATACTTCATTCAAATTTTTACAATTTATTGTCTGAAAAATGTTGTCCAAAAATTAGGGATACAGAATTGTATCAGATACGTAATAACGTATCGCATGCTAACTGGTGATTCCTGTCCCTACTAGGAAACAATCATATTTAACTGTTCTTATGGATGTTTTCTCAAGCGTGCTAGCATTATCTTTCATATTTCAGCATACCTCTTTAAATATGTTGTTACTGTTTTTGGTGGTTGGATTAAATAAGATGGTTATAACAATAATAATATATTTTTTAAATAATAGCTTATCATTAGAATCTGTTTGATTTCTATTGCGCTTTGTATAAATAATGTTTCTTTTTTTTCCTTGATTCTGTTTTATGTATAACATGAGGACTAACTTACAATTTAAAACATGAACAAAAACACTAATGCTGAAACACACCATTTTATATAGCACATTCTGCACATCTTGTGTCATTTTTATATTTTATATAAATGTCTATATATATATATATATATATATATATATAAAATTACATTATATACAATATACATTTTTCTTAGTGCAATTTTTCCTTCATTGCAGTAAAGTCTTTATTTAGGCCATACACTTTGTATCATTTCTTGCTTAATGTTTTTTTTTTTTTATCTTAAAGTAAATCTTTACTTCAATTGTTATCACATCCTTATGACTTTCTTACTTATTTATAATAAAAAGAAACATCTATGTATAATTTTAATGCATTTTTCAAGGTAATTCTTTTGTTCTAAATTTGTTTGGGTCACTTCTCTTCTGTCAGTCACTATAATGTTAGAGTTTAGAAAATGTACATTAGGTACCATCCATTCATCTCTTGTAGTCCAGCTAGGGACCGTGAAGGCCAATAGTGACCAAGTCAAGTCAAGTCATGTCAAGTTGGATTTTATTGTCATTTCAACCGTATGGAGCTCAATACACAGTGAAATGAAACAACGTTCCTCCAGGACCAGGTTGCTACACACAACATCAAGGAACACCATAAATAAACAAAACTAACTGGCTAAGACTAGCAAAGAAAACAAATTAACACAATTAAGACAAAAAAGGCAGCAATGGACAACATAAGTGCACATGCAAAAGGGCAATAAGAGCAGCAACACGACGCAATACAATACTGAGTTATGACTGAGTTGAGGTAGTGCAAATAAACCGTGAGATGAAGACAAAAAACATTTCTTGTTGAAATGAGAGCAAAAACAGAATGAATAACCCTGAACACACAAACTCACGATATTCCGAAATTAACCTGATCTGCATGTCTTTGGACTGTGGGAGGAAACCCACAATGAGAAGATGCGAACAGACCCGAGGTGGGAATCGAACCCGGACCCTAGAGGTGCGAATGCTAACCACTACGCCATCATCCTGCCATTAAGCATCAGCTACAGTGAAAAGACAATTAATTTCACCTCAGTTCATCCAGCACCATACAACAGAGTCAGGATCAACCTGTGGATATTTGAACATGAACACTTTGTAACTAGAGATCAGTAGAGAGATATTACATGGGCGTTTCTACAGTGCAGAGCTTGAGAGGGAAATAACTACCTGTTGGACACTGTGGGAGTCTCCACATATAATTATACTCAATAATGATGATAATAATAATAATAAGCATCATGAGGAATTTACACCTTTTGAAATCCAGTGAATTTACACTTCATATCTAATCCTGAGTGGGCAACATGTAGGTATGTCCGTGTGTGTGGAAAAGAAAAAAAGAAAAGAACAAAAACCACCCCAAAAAAAAGGCGGTTCCTTTTTCCTTTTTTTAGACACAAAACACATGAAAGAAAAGTATCTTAAGCTCGGAGTTCAAACAACAGCGTTCTAATTCGCCGTTTCATCCATCAGCAACATTTCCGTCTCGAGAAGTTGAAACAAACTTACCTCCACTTCCGCTTTGATGTTACCGCCTTAGTTTTGGCCGCTTATTAACTCTACTTTTATCCGCCTGTTGCTTTGATAAATCTGTCCACCGACTCCTAAACCTACATCATTGTTCCTCTGACACCTCGAGTCGTGATGTTAAAGCTAGTCCCTGTTCATGAAGAGCCTTTCGGAGATATTTACAGTGGGGTGTAGAGAGCACTGAGCGCCTCGAGTCCACTGAGCGAAGTCCACTTCCTCTCGTCAACAACGTCACAGCTCTACTGTACGCACCCCATCCCAAAATGGCTCAGTGCTGTAAACTTAGTGCACTACGTAGGGTGTAAATGCCTGTGTTTGCACGCGCGCAGGGTGACGCACTTGATTTGGGATCGAGCCAAATCATATTGGGATGTGACTCAATTTCTGAAAAGAAAAAGGTTTAACTTTATGGCTCTCAAACATGAAACAAAAAAAAAAAAAAAAGGGAAAAAGTTTGTTTAATTACATAGCAACAGACAGGCATGCAACAAATGAATAGACAGATGCATTAAAAAAAAAATCAAATAAACTAAAAACAAAGTATCAACATATTTAAATTCACAACAAAATAATAAGTACTTTATTAATCTCAAAGAGAAATCATAATTTTTTTACATATCCCAAGGGATCAGAAAGGATACAGCACCCCTGGAGCAGATAGGGTTAAGGGTTTGACCCCCCCCCCCCCAAACCTTCTGATCTTTAGAAACCCACTAAATTACAGCATTAAAACTAATTAATAACAAAATATGCAAGATAAACAAAAATACAAAATGTGTATAAATAAATAAAAAAGTTTTTGTCCATACATTGGTTTCAATGATATCTTGTTGTTTCATACATTGGAGGACCCGAAAGCAGAAAACAATTTTCTGTCTGTAAGTCTGTCCAGACAGATTTCATGCAAAAAAGAGTTTATTGGAACTTTTGCAGTACTTAGAAATCTGCCTGAAGTTTAACCTGCACCATAAGTGAAATCAAAATGTTTAGTAAAAGCGATGTTATGAACAGTTATGTGACGGATTTTAATAATCTACTTTAAAATAAGCTAGTAATGCGCTACTGTCTCAATGTAAACAAACACCTGCACCAATAGATATTAATTAGATGAAGTGGTTTAAGTGAATTTTAACACACTGGAGAAAAAACTTATTTACAACCTTTTAACTTTCAGATACTTCAGGTAATGCTAGTTTAAGTTAAGCTATTTAAGTTGAATTAAGTACATTGCAAATTTAATTGAAGAATAAAATTATTCTTCATTCTTCAAGAAACAAAATAATATGCAAGGGCCTCCCACCCAATGCCCTAACCACAGCCACTGGATGGCGTGCTGGTCCCAAGCTCGTTTAAAAAAGTGGGAGGATTGCTTTAGGGCGGGCATGCGGCGTAAGACCTGCGCCAACTTGTGTGCAAATCGGATGGCCCACGTTGGCAACCCCTCGCTGGAGCAGCCAAAAGACTAACAACAGCAACAACAAACTTAATAAGAATGAGCAAAGGTGGTATTTGAGACTATGTGGATGTTCTCCCCATGCTTGGTGGGTTTCCTCATTGGAGTCCAAATACATTCAGATTAGGTTAATTGGTATTCCCAAATTGCCCGTAGTATGTATGTGTGTTTGTGTGACTGTGTGTGCCCTGTGATGTATTGGCACCCCATCCAGGGTGTACCCCACCTCGCACCCTAAGTCCCCTGGGATGGGCTCCAGACCCCCCATGGCCATGTATTCAGAATAAGGTTCTATAGAAAATGAATAATAAAAGGCAGCATGGTGGCATAGTGGCTAGTGCTGTGGCCTCGCACCCCATGGGTCAAGGGTCGACCCTCACCTTCTGGTCTACGTACATGGTGTTTGCATGTTCTCCTCGTGCTTGGTGAGATTCCTTAAAGTACGAGTACGTAGCGATAGATTCGAAACACGTCCAAGGTGAACCCCGACCCGTGCCCCAAGTCCCCTGGCATAGGCTCCAGGCCTCCCATGACCCTAAATAAATTGCTTACAGAAAGTTAGTGGGTATCCCTGGACCAGACAGGGACTCTACCTTCTGTTCAGTAACTCAGCGCCTTAAAACACCGATCTACCACTGCTCCATGACTGCTGCTACCCATCTTTAATCCTAGAAGTGAAAACTCTAAAAAAAAAAGTCTGATTCTGAAAGAGGAAGATTGTTGGTAGAGTGAATTGTCCCAGAGACAAACAGCTACTTATCAGGAAATCTCCCTTTCTTTCATAAACAGAATTATAGTTCAGTTTAAGGAACAATAGTAAAACATCAGCAGCTGCTCAGTCTTGACCTTTTAAAAAAGACATGGTGTTTGAGGATCTGCTTAGATTCCAGTCTCACTCTATACCTGGGTGAGTTGTTGCGGCTAAAGAAAAGTCAGTTAAGTATGAAAAACAGATTAACAGCTAAAACGTACTCCTTTGAAAAAAGTAACTCATTGTATCCTAAATGTTGTCATATTATTATATATTCATCTTGGCTCGACAGGTTGACTTTGAGCATTTAAAACAAAATACTGCAGTATACGGCCAAAACCAAGTGGCACCTTACCCAGTTTCTGAGGAACAGTAAAAGCCTACAAACCACATTGTTGCCCAGGTGTGTGTGTGTGTGTGTGTGTGTGTGTGAAAAAGAGAGAGATAAGATATAAGTACAAATAGGTCATGGATATAATGTTTGTCAATTTTACATATTTAACATACAATTTTCATCGTAGGTATATCTTCACTATGAGAGACAAAATAAAATAAAAAAATCCAGAAAATCACATTGTAGGATTTTTCATTTGCAAATTATGGTGGATTTTGTCAATAACAAAATTTCCTATTTTGTCTCTTACAGGCCTCTCTCATCCTTTTAAGTGGGAGAACTTGCACAATTGGTGGCTGACTAAATACTTTTTTTGTCCCACTGTAATCTGTTTGATCTTATGCTATAACTTATTAAATCTATAGTAATAATAATATACATATTATATACACAGAATATATTGTATATAACAGTTCCCAATGAAAAAATATCTTTTTTATCCTTTGCTGTATTTGTACATTTGTATTGAGATTTTATATATATATATATATATATATATATATATATATATATATATATATATATATATATAAATTTCATTTAAATAAAGGACAAATGAATTAAGTAATACAGTTCAAGAGAAAAAAAGTATATAAGTAGTATAATAAGTATAATAAATATATATATATATATATATATATATATATATATATATATATATATATATATATATATATATATATGTGTGTGTGTGTGTGTGTGTGTGTGTGTGTGTGTGTGTGTGTATAATAAGGATAAAAAGCAGATTTATATGTGAGGGTTCAAAGGAAAATGGGATTTTTGATTGTGTACCTTTATTCCTCTATATAATCTCCTGCTACACTAATGCAATAAGATCAGGACTGTATGGGGGTGTGGCAATAACTGTAACTAATAAAGTTCCTGTAATGTTTAGGTGGTGAATGATTGTGTGTACAGTTTACACAGACAGATGCATCTCTTTCGGAAGTTGTCCGTGCAAGTTATCCGCCGATTTTCTAGGATCAGGTGTACCACTTGCTGAATGTTCACGGGAACGACTGCTATGGGCTTGTTTTCATCTTCCAAATATTTTACTGTGGCTAAGAGTAAAATTGTTAAAATGTGAAAAAGCAGGTACAAACCTTGTACATCCAACATCTGCATTAAAACAATTCGCCCAGACAGTATTTGCATAGTTTATTAAAAAGTAAATATGACAACAACAACAAAAAAAAACAACAACATAAGAATTCACACATAAGTGTAAAATATTAATAGAAAACTGAGTTTGACTGAGATTTGAATTCAACCCAATTCGACCTCAATTCTGCAATATTTCTTACATGAATTAAGAACACTTTATTACGGCCCAACAACATTAGCATTAAAAGACGCTGTTAATTCAATATCTGTTATTATATCAGCTTTACCACATACCATAGCTGCAAAGTTCGTGGAAAAAGGACAAAGTGGCAAAGATGAGAGCAAGACGTTCATTCTTAGAAAGACAAACAGTTTAACTTGCATCATTATGTCATAGAGGATGTTAAAAACAACACTTCATGTATGTTATAAAGACAGAGCTTCCGCTTTTCGCCAGCTTTGAAACACAGCGAGTCCTGTAATGAGCATATGCAATCACTATGCAGATATTTTGTAAAATACACACACACCACACACTCACAATTAAGCACATCAGGTTGTTAGTAATTCCTGGGAAAAAAGGTTCAAATCTCAGCCCCCTCCGGTTTCGCTGCCTCTCCATTCTCCTCAGTGGGATTCTTCTTAGAAATGGAGTAATAGTAGGTCCTCATCTTCTCCTCCACTTTCACAAAACTTGGCCTGTCTTCATACCTGCAAAGGAAAATAGAAAGAATGCAAAAAGGCTTTTTCACATTGTTTTGATTGGAATACACTTTGGTAAAAATAAACCTCTTTATTAATTCCATTTAGATGTCAGAGTCGGTCTGGAAAAATGACACTGTGAGCACAAGGCAGTACCTCAGCACACTACTGACCCACCTTAAGAATTTTCACCTGAAAAAAGAAAAAAATTTTGCAAGAAATTTGCCTTGGCCTTAGCGAAGCAATTTTAGTATACGAACGGCCTACATTTTGTGTACGGCCAGAAGTCGTTCAAAACTTGTTTACGCCAGTGGAAAGCCAGTTTGGTTTTCAGTTTTGGATTTTAAAGCAGCTGGTACCAAGAGGTATCATAAATTAAGGTTAAGTGAGTTTTAATGCCTATTTATATTTATATATTACTGCATTTACTGTACATGTCTTAAGTGTTGTGATTGTTTTTGTATGCAAAAATATGTTTATAGTGTTTAAAATCTGTAATATTGGTTATATTTTCGGGTGGCTGAAACGGATTATCCACATTTACATTGTTTCCTATGGGAAAATGTGTTTTGCAATGCAAAATTTCACCTTAACGGAACAGAATAAATTTGTATGCCAAGGTACCGCTGTTTACCGCTGGTAAACATGTATATATTCTAAACACATACAAAACCCTGAAAAATAAATAATAAATATTTGTAATATCTAAAGAATATCTAACTTCTTAAAAGTAATTTTCATATGCGTGCGATTCCATGACAGGTCACATGACCAGAAATGCAAACTATCCCACAGATGGAGGAAATGTGGCTTCAAAAGTCACATCTGCTTGACCATCTGTAAGTCAAGTAACGGGGAGTTTCATGAGCAGGTTATAACAATCTGTATTAGTATAAGAGAAAATAAAAAACCCTAAGATGCATTATTATTATGTTAAAAGGGGAATAGATTCAAATATATAAATCTGTCTATAAATATTTTTTTGTTGTCAGGGTAGGTGTTCAAGTCAAACTTTAATTGTGCAGAATAACAGAAAACAGAACCCTTTATTTCTCTATATAACCCCCTGCTACACTAATGCATTTATCCCAGCATTTCACTAGTGCTTGGACTTCATGACTGAAACGCTCTCCTCCCTGGTACTCACTTACTCACTCATCTTCTATACCACTTTATTCTGTATTCAGGGTTGCGGGCCTCCCTGGTACGCCTTTAATAATAATGAAAAAAAAAACAGCCTGTTTTGATCACCAAAGTTCTTTTTTTGCGGGATAATGCACAAACTCATACGGCCCCCCGCACCACTTGCACATTACAGGAGCTCGGCTGGGAGTTATTGCCACAGCCCTCATACAGCCCTGACCGCGCTCCAAAGCATTTCCACATGTTCGGGCCATCAAAGGAGTTCCTGGAGGGTTTCGAAGTTAATACAGTTTTATTATTCATTAGCTAATAACTAACAAATCTCACATACTTTAACGTCCAGCATTCTTTCATCAGCTCGTACATGGGCTCCGGGCAGTTAGCTGGACTCTCCATCCGGTTGCCGCTCTGGAGGAAGCTGATCACCTCGGGACCCTTCATTTTCTGCACACGATTAAAAAAGTTTGCAAGCAGCTTAGCACTTTTATAAGTACAAAAGTACAAACACGTTCAGTCAGACTTGTAATGTACAATGAAGTTTTGTGTAAAAACCCTTCCGTGTTCTGTCCTGGAAAAAGACAATCATAAAAAGAAACAAAACAAACAAACAAACTAAATATTTTTAAAAATCTAACAAAATTTTAAGAAGGCATTGTCGGACATTTGTGTGAAAGTCACTGGTTTACTGGTCGGAAGGTCTGGGGTTCGAGCACCAGTACCAGCAAGTTGCCACAGTTGAGCCCTTGAGCAAGACCCTTAACCCTACCTGCTCCAGGGACGCTGTATCCTGAGTGCACCTGTGCTCTGACCCCAGCTTCCTAACTGGGATATTCCATATGGGATATAGTGCTGTTTTTAATATTTGTCATTGTGATAACAGCGTGGATTGATACCCTTCCTAGCCACCAGAGGTCTTAGTCTGCTCAACACAAACACTGTTCTTCAATAGTATCCAGTAATTTAGATTATTCAGAAAATGCTTTGTTTATTTCTGTCACTCTTCCCTCCTCATGAATATGTAAACGGATATAGTTTCATTTTCTTCACTCTCTATTTGACACTTTCTTATCATTCGGGAGCATCAGTGACATCGATCCACCCTTGATGTTGATGTATGTTTAACTTTATGACCTTTTTTCTTGGGGTGTACAAACTTTTACATTCCATTATAGAGTTTGTGTGTGTATTGTTTTTTTTTTTTTAGAGAACCTGTAGCAGAAGACATCCGGGGGTCAACGAAGGACACGAACAAGAATTATATGCGTGGAAAAAACAAGCGAGATACAAAACCTGAAGAACCAGAACACGGAAACGAGACTCAGACTTCGACGTACAAACACACAATCAGACTTCACACCAGGACTAAGACACAACAGACACTCTAATCACAAACTAACACGAAACAGACGCACACAATCAGGAAACAAACGTAACCACGAACACATGGGGCTTATCGTCACGGGAACAGCAGCAGAGGAATTCATGACAGACAGGTAACACTCAAAAGAGTATTAAGTCAGTACCTTGTAAGGTTTCCCTCCGTAGGAAAACGCCTCCCACATGGTAACCCCAAAGCTCCACACGTCGCCTTTACTGGAGAACTTGTGGTAGTTGATGCACTCCGGAGCGTACCATTTTAGAGGCCATTTGCCTAATGTTCGTGCCTACACAAGTGCAAAAAACACACACACACACACACACACACACACACACACACAAATACGGATGTTGGTGTAAATTTTTTCCACCCACACGCTGCTCTTTGTGGTTCCTGAGGTTGTCGTTATCATTATCGTTCTCACTGCAACATACAATAACGCCAAACCATTTACAAAAACTGTGCCAGAGTACGATGTGCAAATTCACCTTGTAATAGTTATCGTCTGCACCGAGCGCTTTGGAGAGCCCAAAGTCACTGATCTTGGCGTAATGTTGGTTGACCAGCAGAACGTTTCGAGCCGCCAGATCTCTGTGCACGAAGTTCTTCTCCTCTAAATACTTCATCCCCAATGAGACCTGGTGCATCAGCTCCACCACGTTATCCACTGACACCTGGTCTCTAAACACACACACAAACACACACACATTTAAACATTTAACATTGTGTTAGTTTCCTCTTAATAGAAAATATATATTACATCATAATTTTAATGTAGAAGTATTAATACTATTGCTTGTAATAATGCTGAGTAGATGACATCCTCAACAGACTTTTGCTCAAGGTTCGGGGAAAGCTGCTTGAAAGTTTTACTAAACAGTTCTTTGTTTAACTCGACAATAAGAACTCGTCCTTACTTCCTGCTGGAGAGATATTTGTTGAGAGGCCCGGCAGGCGCCATTTCCATCACCAGCATCAGCGCCTCGGCCTCGCACAGTCCGATCATGCGGACTATGTAGGGGTTATCCAGCTGGTGCATGATATCAGCCTCACGCAACATCTCTTCCTTCACTCCCTTCTCGTTTTCACTCTTCAGAATCTTGATGGCTACGTCGATGTGTTTGCTGAGGAACATAAAATGCCATAAACACAAGATACCAGGTTCAACTTTCTCCTAATATCCATTCACGGCTCTCACCTTTTCATCTTATAGACTCCTTTCTTCACGCAGCCAAAGTTTCCAGATCCGAGCTCCACCTCGTCCACCATCAGCTTTTCTCGATTAATGAGGAGCGTCTTATCCTGGAGCTCCTTCGGGTCAGCGTACGGGCTGACGAACTCTTCGCTGTCCATCGGCAGAGCTCTAGGAACTGGAAATAATAACATTAATATTAATAATAATTCATTTAATACATACATACAGTCCTCTGCAAAACTCTTGAGCCAACGCTCATTTCTTTATATTTTGCTTCCAAAGCTCCAAACTTTCTTATATTTTATTATGTACTTTTGAGGAATAGTTCTCCAGGTTTCCTGATGGACTTTTTTGTCTCTCATTATTTTCAGCCCAGTCGCTGTACTTGAGCAGTTTCAGAGGAATGTTTAATGTTCGTTAAGCCACACAGTGACCTATGAATCATTCAAATATAAAAATATCTTACTTAGGGCATAAACCAGTGAGAAACAGGGGCAGATGATTGGCTGAAGAATACTTAGTTAGTAACCTAGTACCCTAGTGTAAGGATCTATCCAGTGACGGGAACTTCAAAGCACTGGATAAGAGTGTCTGCCAGACGCCTAAATGTAAATGTAAATATAAGTATATACACTACCGTTCAAAAGTTTGGGGTCACTTTCTAACTCCATGATGGTTCCTGATTTTTATTTCTTTCTACATTTTAAAGGAATGCTGAAGGCGTCCAAAAAATGCATTAATCTCCTTTGAACAATTAATGGTGAGATGTTTCTGCTACTTCTGCTCTGTAAAGACTTTATAACGCCTCTAATCTGAGGTGCTGTTAATTGGTCATTTTTCAGGCTGATAACTCTAAATGAACTTCTCGTCTGAGGCAGAGGTGGGTTTTGGTCTCGCCCTCCTGGGACGGCCTTCATGAGAGCCAGTTTCATTATGGTGCTTGACGGATTTTGCAAATGCACTTGACAATACTGTTCTTGCAAGAACTATTACAGAAAGGCCGACCTCTGTGTCTTAAAATAACAACTAACTGTTGTTTTTCTTGTTGTTATTATTAAATTCCATATGTGTTATTTTATAGTTTTGAAATTCTCAGTATTGTTGTAGAATGTAGAAAATAAATCACTAAACAAAAACAAAGAAATTTGCAAGTGTTCTAAAACTTTTAAACGGTAGTATATATATATATATATATATCTAGCATAAAGAAGAGCAAGGAGTCCTGAAAGGAATGGTGTCGCCGCTGCAGAGCCCGGATCTCAACTTCATCGAGTGGGATTACATAATAAGACGGGTGGTCACACCAAACACTGGTTTAATTCGGATTTCTCTTCTGGTTACTTACTTTCCATCGTGTTAATTGATAAAAATAACCTATTAACACTACTATTTTTGAAAGCATTCTTACTTCACAGCATTACTTCACACATTCTATAAATAACAAGGGGAAAAAAACAGACAAAAAAGAACAAACACAAAGATAAAAAAAAATGAAAGAGAGTAGGAAATGAGTAGGAAATGTTCAAGAAGAAGGAGAAGGAGAGGATGGAAGCAGGAAGCAGGAATGATAGTAAAAGAAAAGATGCTGGACAAGGTAAAACCCTGGGAGGAGAAGGAGATGAAATGGAAGTAGGAGAGGAAAATGAGAAGAATAAAAAGACAAAATAGAGGAAAACTAACAAAAATACATTGTGAGGTTGATATTTTTTAAAGATACTGATATATGTTTCAGCAGATGTTTTTTTTTACTCAGTTTACATGCATAATTGTTAGATCATGTGTCCTGCCATGTTTGTACAGCAGGTCTTGTGTTAACACATGCTCACCTTCAGGGGGCGGTGTGTAGCCATTAGCTCTGGCTCTCCTCTGCAAGAAAGTAAAACAGATAAGGTGAGAGAGACAGAGAGAGAGAGAGAGAGAGAAAGAGAGATGAAGACAAAACAAACACACATGCACAGAGAACAGAACACGTGCATGTCCACATGCACAGAGGACACGTGCATGTCCAATTTATGATAATATCGTAAGAAGAGATAAACCTGATACGTACAAGCGCAGGCACGGCTGGAGCCTCTGAAGAGAAAAACAGAAACAGAGACAAATGCTTCAATAACATAACACATAGCAGGGATCCTTTAACTCATCTCCCGTCCCGTCCCGTCTCGTTTGTGTTTCTTACGTTCATGTATTGATCACATAATTAGCAAGACCTTCATGTCCTGATTCAGCCGTCTCAGAGTTAAACATGCAGAAAAAGGAGGCAAAGGCAGTGGAGAAAACTCCAGAATAGGAAGAGACGGAGAAGATATGAAGAAGGAGAGGAAAACAGGAGGACTAGAAGCATGATGTTAAGAATGAGGAGAAGGTAACGTAAAGGAAGGAGAAAGAAGAAGAAGGATAAAGAGGTGAGATGTGGGAGCAGGGTGAGAGATAGAATGAAAAGGTAAAAGGTGGAGGAGGAGAAGTAAATAGAAGGAAGGTCAGGAGAAGACACAAAAAGAGAAAAGTAAGGTAATATAAAAGAATAAAAAACATAGGAAGAAAGAGTAAGGTGATTGAATGGAGAAGATGAGAAGGTGGAGAAAGAAGAGATGGAGGTAGGAAAATAAGATGGTGGAGAAGAAAAAGATGAAAAAGGAGGAGAAGAATATGTGAGGAAAAGGAAAGAGGATAAGGAGAAAGAGAAAAATGAAGGAATGGTAAAAAAATGAACAGTGATACACTAAAGTACAAGAAAAGGAAGAAGACAGGATTTAGTAGGTGTGAATGAATAGGAAATGAAAGTCAATGCAGGACAAGGATGGGAGAAGAATAAGGAACAAAATGAGTCGAAGATAGAAGAGGCTGAAAAATGAAGAAGAAGAAGAATAGATGCGAAGAAGGCAAGCCAGAGAGAGGAAACGATGGAGGAAAGGGGAGATTAACTGATCGGAAAATGAAAAAGATAAAACAATTGTAAGGTGTGAAAATATAGGACAGGGAGAAGGAGGAAAGTCCACTGTAGAAGGAGTGAGATTTGAGTAAAAGAAAAGGGTGAATGAGGAAGAATGCGGAGGAGAAGGTGGTGTAGATAGGGAAGGACGACTGGAAGAAGATCAAGGATAAAAAGAGAAAAGGGGAACATGATCATGAGGACGAGATGACTGGTACAGTGTGATCCAGCAACAGATCTTATGGCTTCTGCGATTACTAGGGACTACACCTTTGCTGAAACAGAATAAAACCAGGTTTGCAAACCCGTATTTTTGCATAATATATACTTTTTAATTTGTAATAGTTTGGGTGCGTAAAGCCTTAAAAGTATTTTAGAACGCCTTAATGTATTTAATATATATGTATATAACAAGATGACATGATGAAGGCTGGTACAAGTGCTTCAGTGGCAACTATAAGACGTGCACTGAATAATCAAGGACTTTATGGCCGGACCCCAAGACGCACTCCACTCTTGACCTCAAGGAACATCAGGAGTCGACTAGAATATGCCAGGAGGAATTTGGATGAACCTACAGAGTTCGGGGAGACAGTTCTATAAACTGATGAAACCAAACTGGAACTTGTTGGACATATGGACCAGCGGTATGTCTGGCGTGCAAAAGGTCAGGCTTATGACCAGAAGAATACCATCACCACAGTCAAGCACCGAGGTGGGTCAATTATGATGTGGAGCTGTTTTTCTGCGGCAGGAACTGGCGATCTTGATTGTGTACCTGGCATCATGGATTCCATTTCGAAGAAGAACGTGATGCCTTCTGTTGATAAATTAAACCTTGGTGATCATTGGATTTTCCAGCAAGACAATGATCCCAAGCACACCTCCAAATCAACCAAAGCTTGGTTGGGGAAAAGATGCTGGAGTGTCCTGGAATGGCCTTCTTAGTCACCAGATTTAAATCCAATTGAAAATCTCTGGTGGGATTTGAAGAAGGCAGTTGCAGCATGGAAGCCATCAAACTTCACGTTTTGCACGTGAAGAGTAGGCAAAGGTTTCAATCGAGAGGTGCAAGAAGCTTGTCAGCACTTATCGAAAATGCTTGTTAGAAGTTATAAGAACCAAAGGCGCTCCACATGGTGCTGGGGGTTGAATAGTACTGCACATGCTCATGTGTTACAAGACTTACAATTTTCATTTGAACTTCAAAGTTAATCAACTTCTGTTGTGAAAATAACGCAAATATTTTTTTATTTTTAATTTATTTTTATTATCTTTCATCAACATTACTATATTGTCTATTGAGGTGAGGGGGTTGAATGTTTCTGATTGCAAGTGTATATATATATATATATATATATATATATATATATATATATATATATATATATATAATAGATGTATATTATTAATTTAAATAATATGATTTCCTGTGAATTCGTAGCAGAGCAAAAAAGAATATTGAGAGCCAAAAAGTATTAAAATCCTGTCCTAATTAAATAATTGTGTTAATCATTAAAAACAAATATAGTAAACACTGGTTTACAGCTTATTTACAGACCTGTACATCCCATTAGTTTGGTCTTCACTTACAACTTCATTTGTTATTTTCTAATATGGAAGATAAACATCACAGTAACTAGAGAGAGCAAACAATGCAGCACCCGCTATCAAGCTCATTTATTGTGTTCACACACGTATTAATGACAAAGTAGAATATAGTTGACGAGCAACGATGACGGGCCCAAGCACCCTGTGCCATCGCCACCCCGGGTTAGAATTTGCGATGTGTCATATACAGTACAAGTACATGAGTATAAGTGTGTTTGTGTATATTTGTGCGTCTGTGTGAGTGTGAGAATGTTAACATTGTGATATAAGTGTGTTTGTGCGTGTGTTTGCGCAAGAGAGGTGTGTGTGTGTGTGCGTGTTAACATTTGTAATGTGTGTGTATGTATGTGTGCATGTGTGTGATGTATGAGTGTGGTTGTGTGTGTGTGTGTGTGTGTGTGTGTGTGTGTACGTGTGTTCAATAGGACACAGATGCTGGAAGAAAAGCATCACACTATGATGTTCCTCAATGTGATGTCACTGAACGTGTCACTCAATATAATGCCACACAGAAAGTTATTAATCATTTTTCGGTGTAAGTTTTGTTTAAGACATTATCACGGCTGACCCGTTTAAGGTAACAAAGATCCCTCCGCAATTTTGCATCCTCAATGTCTTTAGATCACATCGGCCTGGTTTGGTGACGATCGTATAAATTCCCTAGGAGGAGTATATAATAACTCATCGGGTGCGTTTTTGTAAACAACCCAAAATAACCGGCCTCCTGTTGAGTTGAGACCATGACATGCAGTGCGAAAGTTGTTTGGTTCAATGAGCTCTAAAGTTTCTAAAGGTTCTCCAAGTTTCGTGTGCCTACGTGAAAGTGTGTATGAGCTATCCAGCAAAATCTCGTGTGGGGCCCATGGGGGCCCCGGGCCGCGCGACTTCAGGCATCCCAATGGCAGCAGATTCCAACATCCCTGCCAATTTTCATGAGTTTTTGAGCAAGTTAAGACCCCCAAAAAGTCCAAAAGGGTGGGAAAAAAATAATCCTTAGGATTATAGTGCTTGGGCCCTCACTCTCACTCACTCATCTTCTGTATTCAGGGTCACGGGGCCCTGGAGCCTATCCCATCGTTCTGAACTAGCGCCTGTCCGCTGATCGCCAACCGGCTAAACAAGGCGTATTTTTTAAAAAGAAAAAGAAATAATTATTTACAGTTTTATCGAGGAAACTGCTTTTTCCTCCGCCAAGATGACAAGTGTGTCGAAGTTGTTTGACCTCCAAATACGGATTTAACCTCCAAATACATGTTGCATGTTGCTCAGAACGGCTGCAATTTTCTTCAAAACTCAAACCATCCTACTCATAGTCATGACATTCGTTCTTCTATTAATCAGATGAGGGTGGACTTTTTTTTTAATTTAGAGCTTCATATTACCTTCTATATAAATTAATTTACCTATATATAAATAATATTTGATAAACTCTGACTTTTCCTGGATGGTTCATTTTATTCAGTGGGGTTTCACAGTTTCGGGTTTTTCTTTCTCTTCGTAATTATGTAAAGTTTTGCCATTATGAAAAAAACATCCTGGCGATTTTTCTCTATGAGTAAGACTGTAGATAAATGATATACTTCTACACTGTGTGGATAGACATCCTGTCTGTGTATTTGATATTTTTTTGATAGTGTTTTATTATTACACTCTGCAAGTTTAAATTTTCACTGTTATGCACAAAATGTCCCGGAAACTCAATTAATGTAACAGTTTGTAAATATATAAGCTATTGTGATTTAAAAACGTGATAAAAGCTCAACCTATATATGGTGTGCATAGTAATAGTAACATACTGCATTTCTATAAATTCTTACCTGATGCATTGTTCTGGTTTACGCACATCTCGCGCAGTAACGTGACCAGACCATCAGGCTTCATTTTCAGATACTCGACCAGCTGCAAAATAGCCATAATTTGTTTAGCACTCACAAAGTATGAGAGGTGTTCGAGTCAAACCGGGACTTTACACAGCTTAGCTTTCTATGATCAATTAATACATTTAAGATCAACTTAATAATCTTCAACCTTGAAGATATATTTTTGGTCAATACAGGAGTTTTGGACATTAAGCAGGCAGTCTGATCATAGCTCCGGGATACTGAGAAAACCAGAAACACTGGGATAAGTGCATTAGTGTAGCAGGAGATTATATAGAGACATAAAGTGAGATTTTAATCTCATAACTGTGTTCTGTTCGTCTGTAAAATCAAAAGTCCCGGTTTGACTTAAACACCCTTCATAAAAAAATAAAATCTCTATATTTTTAAAAGCAGCATTACATCCTTATAATCATGTGATCATGAAGCATTTCTCCTCCCACTGACCTGCCACACGGTGTCGAACTTGGTTCCTTCAGGCATGCTGTATTTCCCTGATTTATCGTGAAGGATCTGGTAATGGTAGACAGTTTTTCCGTACAACAAAGACAAGGCGAAGGTGCCAGACTCGTCTCGTTCTCTCACTCTGCAGACAGGAACAACATCCTGTGTGTAAACCAGCATCTCTGCACTTTATGTACTAGTTATTAAAAACAGCTATAAATAACACAAAAAAGTGTGTTTTGAGTTAAAATGTCTCTGCTTTTTGCTTAAAAGATTGCTCGATTAATATCTACCGCAGGCATTAATAGTGTTTATACAGCAGCGGTGTTGAATTCTTATGATCGCCCTCGCTCGAGTAGGTTATATTATCGTAACATCTCACAGAGCAACTCATACTGTGGATGCTTTATATAAATCACTGACGTGACAACGTTTGAAGAAAATAACTTTTTTATTTCAGTGGTTAAGGCATTGGACTACGGTTCGGTAGGTCCCAGGTTTAAACCCCATGACCACCCCCTTGAGCAAGGCCCTTAACACTCAACTGCCCAGATGTAAAATAAGATAAAAATGTAAGGCATTCTGGATAGGGGGCGTCTGCCAAATGCCGTAATGTAAATTTCACGTTCAAGAAAGGAGAGAATAAAGAGAATAAGAGAGACGAAGAGACGGGTGAGAAAATGATCGCGTCTAGCAGCTGAAGCATAAGTGAATAAACATAGTTATGTGAATAATTAGAAAAATTCATCATTATATAAATTTTTGTTGTTATTATAGTGTTTTTATATTCTTAATATGTTGTTACTGCTATTGTATATACTGCTACTATATATATATATATTAACAATCTCTTGGCTTCACCCTGACATTGACTCACTCAAGTGTTTTATTCCTCACAATCATACTTCCATAAACCCTATCTATTAATGTATTAAACATTGTCGCTCATGATAATATTAAATCTCTGAAACAATAAACAAGAACGATACATATTAGTATTTTTACACTTATCTTTTTAATAACTCGTATATTCTCGCACAGGATTACAACTTGACAGATTTATTGTTTGCACACTTTCACACGAGTGAAAGTTTCCGACCGTGCATCACGAATGCAGCTCAGGTTTCGCTACTTTTTCCATGACTAATTATAGCTTGGAGTGGCCTCCCTCACACCAAGATGTTTTAATTTATCATTTATTCGCTCTATATGTCTTAATTTTATACAAAAAAAATTATGCATACAGTATACACCATGTGTGTGAGTTATTGCTGGTGCACTGGATTTATTTGTTTTACTTTATTACAGTAAAATGAAGTAAGGAGTAAGGACATGAAAACATCTGCACATCTGGCACCGGTTAGCGATTTTATGATTTTTACTGTATCTTTTTATTTTTTTTTTTATTTTAATTTTTGGTGTTGGTTCACTTTTCACTGCTTTAATATTCAAGTTATTGAATCTTATTCCAGTCTATTAAATTATATTACAAGGTTTTGACTGTAGACTTTATGTCCTTTTCCTTAATTCACATTATTTTAATTTATTCCTAATAGGATTTTATTACTAAAATTTCATTTTAACTCTTTAACAGTCTTCATTGATTAGTAATTAAGTCTTTTTTTAATTGCTATATCTGTATAAACAATTCACAAAATGAATATTTAAACATTCTTTACTTTTTTTATTCAGCCGCGTTAGAGCATTTGGTGTGTGGCACGGTTTTAATGGCACAGCCGCTCAAAAGTTTTTAAACCCCCCGCATGAACAGTTTTTAGTTAAAGGTTGAGGAAAGGGTTCGAGTTAAATCCTGTAGAATTAGAGCGTCTAAGTATAAATTGTTTTTTAAATGAAGTGAAAAACATTTGTGGGTTTTTTTGTCATTTGGAAAAAGTAGCTGTGTAAACAAAATTTGTAAAAGTTTTTTTTTTGCATGTATAATAACACTTTCTACTATCAGATCCAGACTTATGATGGCGTAGTTACACACTAGGGGCTTCATCATAGATGTGCACTCGCTGTTAACAACGCTTCAGGCTGCAGGTTGATGAAGATGTAAAATACAAATGTTTAAAGGACATTTTTCCTTATTTGTAATATGCTGTGTAATTTTAAGAAAAGATTTTTACTGTACAGTACTCAGTTCGGATTAAAATATTATTACCATCTATGCTTTTTTTGGTGAGAAGATTTTTAAAAATGTGTTTTATATGCTTACACAATTTCTGTTCATCTGATCATATCTCTTGTTTATGTACTGGATGTCTCTAAGTGTCCAATGTTTTTCACACATTAAGCACTTATACACTTTGCATGCATAAAATGTTACTCGTAATTTGATCTAAACCACATGGCTGTAAAGGATTGAAATCTGCAGCACTCCAGGACATCAGGCTGACTTACAGGAACTTTCCGTCTGGCTGAGAGCCCGAGTAGAGTCTCCTCTCTCCCTCCTGACGCGGGATTTTACTGTGGAACCACGGCATCCTCTCATGGGCCGTGGTGGCAATCAGCTTCTCTAACTGAGGAGCCTGACTGATCACGGCCTGCTCCATGGCCTCGCCCTGAAAACACACACACACACACACACACACACACACACACACACACACACACACACGTCAGCACACTATATTCACTTTAACACTGGACAACCAATAGAAGTTAGAGTCTAATGTCTACGAGGGGCGTTCAAGCCAAACCGGGACTTTTACAGAAAAATTTACAGAAAGGCGGAAAAGTGATTGACATTTACAGGAAACTTCAAGCACGGTTCGGTGATGAGACTCTTTGCCGCAGTAAAACATTTAAGAGAAGAGTTTTAGACGTTAGGCGCTTTGATCATTCTGAGAAACGAGAGTTTTTACTTCAATAACTGCTTCCTGTTATTCTGCACAATCAAAAGTCCCGCTTTGACTTGAACGCCCCTGGTGGATTATATGCATATTTTTGAATTAAGCAATTTTTAGATATGCATGTAAGAATATATTGCAACATGATACAAATGAAATAGTTTAGACTTTGGGTACGTTACATCTTACTGTATGTGTTATGGATTATGTAAATATCTTGCCGTGCATTTCACACATGGTACATTAATTTACGTTTGCTGTGGTATGTGCCATGTTCTCACAGAGACGATTATTTTCATATAACAAGATGGGTCGTGTTATTCAGCTTATACCACGGTGATCTGTCAACAAGTACAATTTTGTTTATTAATATTTAACACTTTATTTAATCGCTCACATATAAAAGTCATTGCATAAACCAATATTTGCTCTTTTGCAGAAAATAAAATACGCAGAAGAAAATATGCAGCCTGTCATGTGACAGAGAAACCAGAAGTCAAGAGTGCTGACACTGGAGACTCCTTCCGTAAAAATGATAAATAACCCTGTCATCACATCACCAATTTTATATATTTATTATTAGACTTATTTAGAGCATCTGCCATGTGCTGTATGAGCTGTTCCTAGAGAAACGATAAAGCATTAGGATTATTGGTCAGAATTGATGCTCAAACTCAACCACAGTACGATAGTAGATTAAAAAAAGGTTTCTGAGCTCCGCCATGAAAGTTGACTCATCAGTTTTTTTGGGGTTTTTCAGTCGTGATTGCATATTAGATTAACTATCTAAATAACACGAAAAAAAAAAAAGTTGCACACTCTAAGATGTTATTTAGTCAACTTTATCTTTGATTACGGCACACACTGTGGGGTTTAGTTTGTTATATCTGTTATGATTCCTCATGCTCCCAGAACCTCTCTTTCACACTACTATTCAGTCCTTGAATATACTTGTGCCATCAGGGCATAAAAAAACCCAACTCATCCATAGACGTGATAATCTGGTCATTCAGTACACTCAGGTCGTAAGCTAACTTTATTTTATTGCCAGATAACTTTGCTGAGTCTCGACCTGAGCAACTGATCAACTCCAGATCAAAACACTGTCTCCAGAGGCTTGTACAGTGGACACAATGCATGATGGGAGCATCGCTTCATGCGCTTCCCTTCTTACCCTGACACGCCCATCACCATGGAATAGAGTCAATCTGGACTCATCAGGTCACGTGACCTTTATCCGTTGCTCCAAACTGAGGCAGCATTTCTTTGTCTTCATTGTAAAATAATGCTGAAGTCGTCCAAAATACACAATAATCTCCTCTGAACAGTTGATATTGAGATGTGTCTGCGACTTATGCTCTGTAAAGCTTCATAACGGCTCTGATCTGATCTTATCGAATTCACATCACAGCAAATTCAATTCTCTTTCTGCTTAAGAAAAAATTGTTATAAGGGGGGCCCTTTAAGGATAGCACTATGATGTTGTATTGTGGGAGCCTGCATGTGCTGTATGAGGATGTTCAGTGGGAGGTTTATCAGTACTGGGAAGCACATTGCTAAACTAAAGGCTTTAAAATATTGCCTCGCTTTCTCGAATTGTGTTCAATCGTGTGCTTGGTGGGTTTTCTCTGGGTTCTTCTCGGTGGGTTTCCTCCCACCGTCCAAAGACATGCAGATTATGGTAATTGGTGTCTCAAAATTGCCCGTAGTGTGTGAATAAGCATGTGAGTGTTGAACGGTCCTACCACAGTCATACAAATACAGATTGCGAGTAACGCGGTTTGCAAGTGTTCCGCAAGACCAGAAAAGATTTTGAATAAATTTTGACGTGAAAAATGAACCAATTTTGGTTTTACGAGTACCGAGTATCATGTATCACGCATGCGCATCTTGTTTTGACGCCGAGCATCAGGTGATCTCAACGGAGCCAATGTTTTTCTCTCTCTTGCGCTGCGGAATTGTGGGTAATCGTCTCTCCTGCTAGGTCTTAGTGTGTGTCTCTCACTGGTATAATCAACATCCTGTGCACGCATTTTCTCCCTCAGCCTGTCATTATGTACACACGGTGGCAAATTACGTGTGCGCACACACATAACGACAGGCCCAAACACACGAACATAGTGCCTGCGCGGATAAACGGAAACACTTATCTGTCAGGGTTCTATTTTTACTTTTTCGTTATGTGTGTGTGTGTGCGCGCGTAATTTGACACCGTGCCGACACTGTGCTGTGAAACCAATAATTTAGTTTCCATTATTTCTTATGGGAAAATTTTATTTGGTTTACGAGTGTTTTGGAATACGAGCCCGCTTCCGGAACGAATTATGCTCGTTATCCAAGGTTCCACTGTTAACACAACTGTTCCCCTTAATGGATGGATGGATGTATAGTCCCTATTACCATAATAATAACCTAATGTTCGCATGTTACGTGCCGGTTTCTAGGAGCTTAAATAGGCATGCGACCAGGCGCCCTGCATTTCACCTGATTACCAACATGTCTGGGTTGCCTGCCTTATCAAACAACAGTGCGTTAAAACTGGACTAGTAGAACTCATCACCTTTGTGATGAACTGGGGAGCCGGCCGCACCTCGTTACCCCAACTGCATTATTTGACCTTCAACTTTTACACTTTAACTGACTCACCTCCAGGTTCCAGGTTTGGCGGACATACTCGCGCAGCATGTTTTCCCTTAGGTTTTCGAAGACGCCGGGTTTGATGGCTGTGTCTGGTCCGCGGAGACACGGCTTCCTGAGCACGCACATCAGGCCATCCGCGTCCTTGCTGTAGAACTCGCAGAGCTCCGCTGGGCCGCAGTGGGCCTTTCCACCCGCGATGCAGTACGTCCCATTCAGCTGTTTCTCCACCGGGTAGTGATAAAACTCCAGGTTCCAGACGAGAGACAGCACGTATCCGCCCAGACTGCGCAGACACTGACGCAGCAGGAACAGACCGTCACTCATCCCCGCTAGCTTCAGGTACTGCTCAGCGTCTGAGCGGCTGATGCTGCCATAGAAGAAAGGCAGCTCTGCCGCGGGGTCGAGCATGGCGCAGCCGGATCAGGAGTGTTTACAGTCTAAAGAGAGGAAAGATGAGTTGAATGTAGGTTTTACATCATCTAAAAATGAAGAAAAGTAGCAGCACCACTTGAGTGACAAGGACACGTACAGTTTAGTGTGATTTTCTGAGACTGGACGTCAAAATATTAGATAGTCAGTAAGAAAGCTAGAATTTGGAAAACATAACTTATATTCAAGCCAGAATATGTGTAATACTGTATTTCAGGATTGAATTAGAGAAGGAGGGAAAAAATTACGAGTTGTTTATTGGAAAAAAAGCAAAAGAAGAGACAGAGAAAGACACCAGTGTGATTCTGTTTTTCATAACTTTAACAGTTACAGTGAAAGCTTCACTACAAATGTGGAAACAACTAACTCACTATCTCTCTGACTCATACACACATTGTTTTTCATGCTTCCTTTCAGTCCCACAACTCTTCAGGACTGTAGCCAGATCACACAAACATGCCCCTGTCATCCACATTATGCATTTATCATGCCGCAGTTTGTAAGTGTGTATGCCGACACGTTGCTCTGCAATGTGCAGATGCTCTTTAGTGCTGATCTGAGACCTGCATCGCCACAACAGGAAGCTCACACACACACATCCTCTGCCTCCCTCTGCTAATCTCGACATCTTCTCATTCTAACAGGTGCTGACGTTTTCTCGAATGTTCCTCTGTGACACACACAAACGCTTCGCCACAAAACAGGACATGCTTTCTTACGCTCACTGTACCAGTAAAGCCGTGTATAAGGCTCTCATGGTCTCGAAGAGAGGGACAAACTGAGAGACAGAGGACTGGAAAGAGGTCCAGGGTAGTAGCATCTCTTTTGAGTTACTGGTTTTGTTTATTTCAATTATTATCAAGTCAAAAGTAAGAAATAAATCTGTTTAAAGGTAATAAAGACAAAAACATTCATCAGGGAAATTCTTCAGCTGTACAGATGCACATACGTGGCAGAACACTCACAAATTCCTAACAGCTTACACGACTCGAGTTGTTACAAAGGTTGAAGTCGTGGTGAGAAACAATTTTGAAATAAAATCAAATACGTCCGAATCCGTTTTCAAATTTGCAACGCACTCTTATTAGATAAAGGTTGTACGGCTATATGTTTTACGTTCAAGGTCCAAACTAGGTACCATTTAAAATATAAAAAACATTACCCTAGGCCCTATTAACTATGGGTGAGGAACCATATATGGTAACTTCATCAACCGTGCTTTGCAAATATAAAAATGATGAAATGTTTTAAGAAAAATCTAAAGTTCACAATCAAAAGTGAAAAAAAGCGTTTTGTTTTTTTTAGTATTTCAATAAGGGCCTTATGAAGGGATATGGTTCCTCACATGTCTAGGGTAATAAAAAAAAATACACATAAGGTTAAAGGTAGATTTATTTAAACATAAAAATGCATATATCTCTTGGAAGTTATGAACTGTGGTTCTTCGCTTGATTAACGGTTAAATGACACCCCAGGCTTCCAAATATAAAAATTGAAGCATATGACAACTGATATAAATTAAATTTGTAGAAAATGAGACCAAGATATCAGAGCATTAAAGCACAGATCAACCAGATTTGTTATATCTTATACCCTATACTCGCTTTCAGCAAGAGTCAGGGTCTTTACACCTGGGACTGATCAGTAGTAAATATCTTAAAGACAATGAGGTGTTTTCGTTGTCTTTGAGATACTTACTACCGAAATACTAAACTCGCCAAGAATGACAGCTAGGTTCACTTTACAACTGAATCTGACCCAGGGTGTGGTCTTTAAAGGCCGATGCCAAAGCTTAAGCTTAAACTTCCTCAATGCGACACGGTCAGATAAATAAAAATAGTAATAATAATTAAAAAAATCATAGATGCGCAAACTTAAACAACTCTGAGAACAGTTCTAGAACTAAGGGTCCATCAGAGTGAACCAGTTCTGCTGTTTTAAAACTGTTCTCAGAACTGTCTCCAAAATCTGGAATTTCGGAATCTGGAAGCCTGGAATTTGTCCTTAGAGTGAGGACGTACAGACTCACTGGTGACCCATATTCACTGGTCAAGAGCTAAAATCATCAGTAAATTCTGATAAGATGAAGTAAGATGAAGATCGACGCATGCGTTCGTTTGCATTAACTTATAAGTTAATTAATGATTAAAAACATAAATATTAACATTTCTAATGACAGTGCGAAAAAATAAGGACTTTTGATTTATTCGGAATGTGCCAGATTTAACAATTTACAGTATAATTTAAAATAAATAGTATTAAGAACTAGTAAAAAACTATTTTATATTAAGCCAGCTCTGCACTGTGCATCGAGTGCTTAATATCACTGCAGAAACCTCGCTACCTGAAAAGAGCTTTATAACTTGCCTATTTGAGATACTAAGGAAGATTTACTTTAGCTTCGAACATGACTTTTGAAGCAAAGTCGTGTGATATTAAACATGTTTTTTTTTTTTTTTTTCATATTAAGCAAATCCTGTTACCTTTTCTTGTGAGTTCTTTGCACGGTCCTTCACTCCGTATCAGACTGTTTCCTCTCTCTCTTTGTTTGCTCAGTATTTATGATACTTATTTTCCACTGTGTGGGAGGTGGACAGGTCAGAGCATATAGGAAACTTTTTGAAAAGTTAAGCAAAAAAATCAGCTTCGCCCTAATAATATCTTATAAGCAAGACAAAGAGTGCTGTGTTTGATCAGATTTTGCTCAATTATCTGCCCGTTCTCCAACCACCCATCAATACCCCCCCCCACCCTTCCTCATCTCCCACAATGATTCACACACTTTCAACATCGCTTGTGTGTTACACCACAGTTTCCTGGACAAAATCACAAACACACACACACACATCAGCCCGCAATCCTAACGAGGACTGCAGCATCAGAGCGGAAGACCCTCAGACACACACATGCAGAAACACACATGCTCTATGTTCTTAGCCGCACCAAACCACAGCAAAGGGATCCTATCCGTAAAGGGCAGTCAGGTGACAAAGGTGTGGTGGAGAACGAACCAGAAAAGTACTTTGACAAACCGCTGACCAGCTGCACAAAGGCAAACTAGCATGGTGTGTCTTGCAACTCTTTTGCAACTTGTTCAAAGCTTCAACCGCTAAGCTACACCTGCCTGCTCCTTGGTATATACAGTATGTAAATGTGAATTGCTACATGGTATGGCGAGACTTTTTCTCTTCATGTGGTTCAAATGATGAGAACAATGCTGCTGAAAAACTGACACCTAGCTAAGAATGATGCTAGCGAGCATGTTTTTTTTACAAAGCGGGGGAGGGGCGGGCAGACAATGACACTAGAAACCTTGAAGCTTGGAAATAAACAAGTCCTTAAAAAACTTCTACTTCTTATTAAACAGTTTAATGTGAGATGGGGAGTTCAGAAGATGGGACATAGAAATAAAGTGAGGAGAGTGTAGGATGTGGGTCAGGAGCAGTGTCTAGTGGGCATGACAGCAAGCTGTGGCAGCAACGAAAGAGAGGCAGCAACTGCCGGTTCACCGGCAGCAAGTCCACACTGAATGTCAAAGGGGCCAATCATAGTTCAGTGGCAGCATGCCAGAGTCAAAAGTAAATCTTAACAGCAGCTGAATCTCAAGAGTTGGAGGTAACAAAAGGTCCATCAACAACGGACCCTCAGCATTGAACCTCGGAAGAGCATGCAAACACAGTATGGCACTCACAGCATGCCTTACACCATCTCTACCCTTGATCTCACTGAAGTCCAAACCAGCACACTCACCGCCTCTCATTTGTTAGCAGAGAATCCTCAATTGAAGATGTGCCACCAGCCATGGCATAACATGTGGCACTGCCCCCTCGTATATGTATATTCCTTTCAATGGGGAGGCCACAGTGCCAAACGAGCTGACCAGTTTCTTCTTGTGAAAAATTAAGGCATGTGCCAGTCATGTGACACTATACGTACATGCCTATGCTACTGTAGGTTTGCATCATGGTGGTGAGTGAATTGCTACTGTACTTTCAGTATAATGAAGTGAATGAAACCTAGTTGCTTTATGCTGTTCAAGCGTTCAAACATGTGGTTCAAGATGGCTGCTAGACGAGGGGTACGTATGGCTAGCTATAGCCACTGTGGCTAGCAATAAGTGTGTAGAGGGAAAAAAAACAGTAAGAACATTTTTATTTCTACCTTTTTTTTACTCTCCTGCCAGAATTTCCTACCAGTATTTAAAATGTATAGCTATATCACTCTGTACTACTTTATCAACATTTCCCTCATACAGCAATGAAAAAAACTCTTGCAGTTTCATCAGAGGTAGCATTTCCTGATACACTATACTGGTAGCACTTTCTGACACATCGATTTACACATGAGTATCCGACTTTTAAATCAACCATGCAAATAAAATTAAATGTGCAATAAAACAATGTGTAACTAAGTAGGCATGACTTTCGCAAACAAAATGATACAAATTTGAACATCAAAATTACTTATTGTAGCTTCAAAGGAAACTTAATTTCGTGTTCTTTGATGACTGTGGGAAGTATGTCGTTAGCTAAAAAAGCAAATTTGGTTGTTGGCACAAGCCATTTTCTTTCTTTGGAGTTTCCAGAAAGAACGTTGCGGTAAAGAACGAGACTCTTTCCTTTTCTTGTTCCGGATGTATGAGAAAGATCAAAAGTTCTCTGATTACGGATAAGATAAATAAAGATAAAAACAAGTGTTCCATAATGTGACTTAAAATTTTTTTATATGTATTGAACAAAATTTTAGGCTTAGATTAAAGACTAAAAGGAGACCGCAGTAGTCAGTTGACACCTTTAAGTACTACAACTAACTGGTGATCCCAGGCTTTAACGTCTGATTAAACTAAAAAAAAATATTTATATTTTTTACTATAGTACTTTCCTTCAAACTGTGCACACGTACAGAAGCATGATGTTATAATTCTTGGTTATAAATCTTTCGAAACAGATGAGCATTAAGTCCGGTGGGGCGTATCAGTCTGCCTATAAACTGTATATATAAACCTTATATATTTATTACAAAAATAAGTAAAAGATGAGGTAAGTGAAAGCAAGCATCACTGTAATTCCAAGGAGAAGTCACTTCAAAAGAGTCTAAAGAGTTTAATATTGAGCCTAGGAAATCTATTCATTGATTGTAAAGGTTGTTGTCAATAGATCAATAATAAAACATATATATATATATATAAAAAAAAAAAAAAAAATATATATATATATATATATATATATATATATATATATATATATATAAAACATCTGTCAGAGTCATAATATAATAATATATAAATACCTCCCTGTGTATAACATACCAACATGCACCTACTGTATGATCACATATTATTCACATGATCACCAACTTATGATCACATATAAAATATATTTAGTGACTAAATTATCCGTCGATGTTTATATACAATGGTGGCCAAAACTATTAAGACAGCATATACCATGTATTATAGTTGTCCCTATGATATCACTTATTAGTTCCATCCTCTCTGGCTAAAGAGTTGTGCTATTTACAATCAGCTGGCTTAGTTAGTGGATGGAGCATGTGTATGGCGGGACTTTTACTTTCTGAAGCCGGGGTGTCCGCCTCCGCACTAAAATAGCTTAAATTAGAGAATTTCACTAGTGAATTGTGAACTTCTGTGATAAATTCTATATGATTGTATATAATCTTGAAGCAGGCATTAATCGAGAGGTGACACCAGAGTATTACAGACGTCTTTTTGACAGGTTTTAAGGAGTAAAAGACTTCATACTAAATACAGTAAGAATTCTTGAAGAACAATTTTCTCATATCAAAAAAAAAAAAAACTGTATTATGTTAATTGTCATTATTTAACATTTTCAGAATGTCATTAATACATAGAATTTAATTTTCATCTCGACACGTTTGGCGATCACTGTACTATACAAATAATGTCCTGGGTAGAACATGGTGACATCACATGTTATTCATATAATCACAAATGCACGATCACATGTGAAATGGATGTTATTTGTCCATAATGAGACTTAATTATCTACATTTTATTCACATACGGGCAACTATTTATTATCATTTATTTTTATTATTATTACTAAATGTATTTATTCATTCATCATTATCAATCATTAGTTAAGTAGAAATATCAAGTAGGTTTAGTTCAGCCCTAAATATATATAATAACGTTTTATCAGCACATGCTATTGTAACTGCTCACAATAATAATAAAAGAAAAGCTAAAAAATTAGGATGTTTTTGAAGCGGACATAATAACCATAAGCTGGAGATTACATTTCCTTTAATCGGTTTTAATACATTCAGAAATAATGGGCTTATTTTAATACTTTCAACTAATTCAATTTTATTTGTTAAAGCACTTTTAACAACGCAGATTCCAACAATGCAGGGTTACAGAAATATGTAAGTTCTGCGTTTACGTTTAAATGAGTCGATGATGAGGGAGACGATATGAGGAAGTAACCTTGAGAGGAACCAAAGTCCAAAGTGCAAATGATGCAGTTATTTCCAACATATTACATAAAAATCTTTGCTAGATACAAACATATGATTGAATGCAAATTGCATTTTACAACATGCACAAAATATTACAGTGTTCAGGCATGTATGGCACATTTTCTAATGATATTATTGTATGTTTTTCTATAGAGAAAATGCAGTTGTGTAAACACTTATGAGCAACTTATGAGTATGAACAAGAGGGTCATTTCTGAATTCATTACATTTTCAACTTTAAAAGTTGATTTTGTTGAAGCTTTGGACAGTGTAATGATTCAGGCTTGAGTGTAATGTTTTCATGGCATTTCCAGTCCTAAGGCTAAAACCAGAGATCCATATTTCACTTTGTCAAATGACAAATGAAACGCTAACATGAGAGCCATGAATAATGTTTAACTAGGAACATCTTACCAATTAATTCTGTTTAAGTACTGCATGCATCAATTCATCCTAGTTATTGCAGAATCAGGTTAAATACTAGTACGTATTTATAGCTGTTTTAGTTGTAATTTTCATCACTAGGGTTTGCGCTGTACTCTGGACCATACTGAATAGCGTTATATTATTCAGTATATATTAATCAGCGTATATTGATTATTATTATCGTTTTTTTCGGCATGACCGATTTATTCTAAAAGTGAATGGAAATTATTTTCTCTCTACACCCTACACTGGAAACCAAAATGTTTTTATGTGCACTATCCCAGCGCCCCACCCCCACCCGCAAATGTGTTTGAGATCATTAGTGACTCTGACCCTGGGCCTTTTTAAGCTATACTCCTTTTCTTGCATTTGTCATTGATTTTCCACAAACAGCTTTTTCGCCCGTACTTAGCTGCTCCCACTGGTCGGCTGAAATATCACGAGCGTTTAGAGCTGAGACAGGCCTGGAATCCTGCCACAGACTTCCTGCTGTTTTTAATGCTCTTTACAATGCCTTATTGCTCACAATGCTGTAATACTTGCTGAAAATGGATTAACAGTTATGAAGTAAAATTATTTTGTTTCTTTAAATGCTGGCAAAATAGCTTGAATAGATTACTCATCTATGTATTAGATTTCTTTTACGCTGCAAGGCGAAATTTAGGCTGAACGGATGCGGGTTAACTTAGGTCGCAGGGTTTTAACGTCTGCTGTGGCGGGACCAAAACATGTCAGGTTTCCTGAACAGGAGTGCATTAGTCTGTTTGATAGCGCTATTAATAAATTTCCTACATTGGGTTTGCATCTGCTTTATTATTTTTTTAGATAAATTAATTATTATTAATATACTTTTAGGTAACGGAACACATTATGAAAAATAAAAAAGGGATTAAATTAACATTCTTTACAAGAAAGCTATTCACTGATATCTCACTGTTCGGCTATCAATAACTCATCTGCATTATGTCTTCTTGCATAAAAACGTTTGCATGTGATGATTATTTAAGAGTTTTTGTCTTTTGTTATTTGCTTAATGTCGGCCTTGACCTTGGAAAGTGACCTTGAGTTTCAAAGCGGTCCCATGTAAGTAAAAAGTAGCAATGAGGAAAAATGTCAATAAATTCGAGTAACTGTATAGAAATGACAATCAGTCTAAATTTCTTTGCTATTTTTTTATAATAATAATTATTATAACATAATTTTTTGTCTTACATTTGGACTGTACCATTCTTAATTTCACTCCTGAGCGTCTACGTAGCAGTTTAGAAATAATTCCCCAGTATTTTACGTACTAATGATATTTTAAATTATGACAACTTCAGGATCACACATATGCACGGGAGTACAGGGTAATAAAACCTATTTTAGCTAGCTTCAGGCGTAAACATACTGTGTATACGTACATATTTTAGTGCTAATAAGATGACGCACAATGCAAAGGACATGAGGTGAGTAGAAATTGTTACGGTACACGAAACATCAACTGATCAATTTATTCTGCTAGCATGCTGCTTAGGATGTGTTTAACAAAGCTTACAAACTGTTTCTGTAATTTGATCTGGATAAGACTGAAGCAGATTAAGTCTAAATGCAAATGTAATGCATAAAATATGAAATGTCATTATTCTGTCACCAAAACGCAGCAGATCATTTTTTCAGTTGTTAAATTACTGGAAATTAAACCAACATCAGACAAAGGAAAGACGCCCTGTCGCTGTTAGAAACCTTTTGTTACTGCGACATGGCACAGGTTTCCCCTGAAAAAAAGAAGAAAAGAAAGAAAGAAAACCTCAACGCATCAATGTTCTCTAATGGCTGCTATTGTTCTCGTTCATAACTTGGCCTTGAATTAACTCATCTGTCAGTTTAACAACCGTCCTAGTCTCGCTCACCTCATTTACACACTCACCACTCTGACACTCAGATCAACACTGGAACGGGTCATGAAATCAGCCGAGAACCAGACAAGAAGATCCATCAGTAACGGAGAAGGGATGAAAAGGAGGAAAAAAGAGACCACACGATCCAATTGAGCACTCACCAACTCCAGGAGGCTCCAGGAAGAGAGAGAGAAGGAGAAAAGAGATGGAGAGACTGAGAAGTGCAGCCCAAATCAACCGTCAGAGACAATCGTGCACAGTCTGAGGAGGTGATGAACTCTGATCTGTCTTGATGTATGACATCTGTGCTTGCCAAGCACTACCGTGTGTGCGTGCGTGTGTGTGTGTGGGTGTGTGAGTGTGTCTGAATGCATGAGTGTGTGTGTCAACCCTTTTACACATGCAGGTGAACTATGTGGGCTGTTAGAGTCCCCTTTATGTTTTTTGCAATTCTCAGAAACTGAAAATTTCTCCTCCACCTCAATCAGTGTAGCGCGGGCTCTGGTAGCAGGCAGTGTGTATCGTGTTTACAATATAAAAATCACTTCATATTTCTTTCAGTGGAATGTACTACAGCAGCAGTGTACAAGTCAAAAATGTGTCATAGTGTAATGCGTTATAAAAAAAGTCATCTGATGATTATTATTACCACATGAACAGCACAGCGCAATTAAAACACACACACACACACTGAGCAGGAATTTATTAAAGTCACAAATGAAATCGACATCACACACCTTGATCTGTTTTCTGCCAGAAGGCCCAGGTACGTTCAGGCCCAGAGAACTTTCTGTTCTCATCACTTTTATCGTTTGTGCCCTTACATAGTCAGGACAAACTCAGTTTGCTTTTATTTCTAGTCCTAGGGTTAGAAGTCCAGGGGGTGAAGCTGGACTTGATCCAACTCCTCCTATAAGACTAATGTCTAACCCACAAGGTGCTGTCCAGTACACAACAACAAACACATTCATCCAATCTGACACACTCTGAAGGACTTCTTTGGTTTAAGCCCACTCTGGCAGGAGGAGCTAGATCTGGACTGACTCCACCCCCTGGACTTTTGGTTAGCGTTTACCCATGTAGGAGGAGCTGGATCCAGTCTAACTCCACCCTCTGGACATTTGGTTTGAATTTACTCAGATGGGAGAAGCTGGACTTTTCGTTAAACTCCACCCATGTTGGGGGAGTTAGATCAGGTCAGACTATACTCTCTCGACTTTTCTTTTGACTTTTTTTTTTTTTACCATTGTACTAGCAGCTACTAATAGGTCTGACTACAGACTCTACACAATTTTGTTCAGTAGGAGGACCTGGTTCAGCTCTACGGTTTGACTCTACAGGACGTGAAGGATGTCTAGAGAAGGAAAAGCAAACAATGTCCAATTATACCTCCTGAACTTTTGGTTAGACTCAGCCCATGTGGAACATGCTGGATCATATCTGACTACAACCCTACGGACATGTGGTTTGACTATCTGATATCTGATGCCGCCTATGTAAAGGAGGTAGATCAAATCTAACTCCACCCCATGAACTTTTGGTTAGCCTCCATCTGTGTAGGAGGAGCTAGATTAGATCTGACTTTACATACATTTGACTATACATTTGTAGAGCCTCCTGGACCTTTGACTTTGCTCATGTTGGAGGGCCTGGATCAGTATGACTCCACTTCAAGGACATGTATTTTGACTCCACCTAGGTAGGAGAAGCAGGATCAAATCTAACCCCATCTCATGGACTTTTGGTTGGACTTCATTTGTGTAAGGGGGAGCTGGAGTGGGTTTGACTCTAACTCCTGGATTTTGACTCTGGATGATGTCCACCCTATGAGCTTGTGGTTTGACTCTGCCCTGGTAAGAGAGTCAAATCTCCACCTCTTAGACTTTGCTCATGTGGGAAGTGCTGAATTAGCTCTGACTCCACCTCCTCAACTTTTGACTCTGCCCGTGTGGAAGGTACTGGATCAGATCTAACTCCACCCCATGGACTTTTGGTTAGACTCCATCTGTGTAGGAAGAGCTAGATTAGGTCTGACCACACCTCCTGAACTTTTGACTCCGCCTATGTGGGTGGTGCTAGGTCAAATCTGACTCCGCCCCATGAACTTTTGGTTCTAATCCATCTATGTAGGAGGAGCTGGATTAGGTTCGACTCCACCTCCTTGACTTTCGACTCTGCCCATGTTTGCTGGATCAAATCTGACTCCGCCCTTATGAACTTTTGGTTCGACTCCATCTGTGTAGGAGTAGCTGGATTAGGTTCGACTCCACCTTCTTGACTTTTGACTCTGCCCATGTGGGAGGTGCTGGACCAAATCTGACTCCGCCCCATGGACTTTTGGTCAGACTCCATATATTTAAGAGGTGCTGGATTAGTTCTGACCTCACCTCTTGGACTTTTGACTTTGCCCATGTGGGAGGTGCTGGGTCAAATCTGACTTCGCCCCATGAACTTTTGGTTCGACTCCATCTGTGTAGGAGTGGCTGGATAAGGTTCGACTCCACCTCCTTGACTTTTGACTCTGCCCATGTGGGAGGTGCTGGATCAAATCTGACTCCGCCCCAGGAACTTTTGGTTCGACTCCATCTGTGTAGGAGTAGCTGGATTAGGTCTAGACATTCTAGACTTTTGACTTTTGGCTCTGCCCATGTGGGAGGTGCTGGATCAAATCTGACTCCGCCCCATGGACTTTTAGTTAGCCTCCATTTATTTAAGAGGTGTTCGATTAGGTCTGACTCCACCTCCTCAACTTTTGACTCTGCCCATGTGGGAGGTACTAGATCAGATCTAAGTCCACCCCATGGACTTTTGGTTAGACTCAATCTGTGTAGGAAGAGCTAGTTTAGGTCTGACCCCACCTTCTGAACTTTTGGTTCGACTCCATCTGTGTAGGAGTAGCTAGATTAGGTTCGACTCCACCTCCTTGACTTTTGACTCTGCCCATGTGGGAGGTGCTGGACCAAATCTGACTCCCCCCTCCCCCATAGACTTTTGGTTAGACAGCCTCCATCTCTGCATGATGAGTTGGATTAGGTCTGACCCGACATTCTAGAATTTTGTTCTATATTGTTAAGTTTTGCTGATTTACATTTATTAACTCCTCCTTTTTTTTTTCTGTCTGGTCCACTGACACACTTAATTTGACAACATTTACATACTCCACTTGACGCCCCTGATATATAGGCTGTGTGCTATATATAGCAGTGATGGTAACATACTGTATAGCATCAATCAGAGTGTAAAAAAAGCCCCATGTGGTGTTCATTTGCACTCAGAGAGGCAGTTTGGTGTATCTGATCTCCAGCAGGTGAGGGAGCCTCACACACACACACACACACACTCACTCACTCTCTCTCTCACTCTGCCCCTCTCTTCAGGGCCCCCATCAAAGGCCCGGCGCGCGGGCGCGCGCGCGCTAGCTACTGCCGCCCGCGCGCGACTTCCTGCTCACCGCTCGCGCGCTCACGCAACAAACGGGGCGGGTGCACGTGCCTGAGCGAGCGAGCGGGCGAGCGAGTGTGCGCGCGCACGCGTATGCGTATGTGTGCGTTTTTGCTTCTCCTCCTCTTTACTGCAAGGAACGAGGAAAGAAAGAGAGAGAGGGACAGAGAGAGAGAGTGTAAAGGAGGAAAAAAAGGAGAACAGTGCGCTCTGCTCCGCCGTGCGCTCTCCACAGCATGCCGCAGTGAAGCGCCAGGAGGACCGCGGAGATACTTTACGCACACACACACACACACACACACACACGGCACAGAGAAGAGAGACTTTTTACTGCACGAAGCGCACACGCACTCACAGGTGGGAACCGAACGCATGTGTATTGTGCATGATCTTTGAGTTGCATGCAGCTGAACGAGAGAGACTGTAGCTCTGAAAAAGAGAAATTGCATGACAAACAAGTTAAATAAAATGTGATAGTGTCATATATCCTTTAGTGCATTATGGTATATTATTGCTGTTATTGTATTGCTATTGCTGTTGGTTTGAATGTGTATAGGGAAGCAGGCTGGAGAAAATCAGTGCTGTTTCTCTGAGTCTTCTTGAGAGAAGACAAATCTGAAACAGTCATGACGTGGGAGCTGTGAGCTGCAGAAATTAAAGAGCAACTGCAGAAATTCAGTTTGAAGCAAAAAAAAAAAAAAAAAACAGCAAGGAAAAGCCAAGGAAAAGCATGACCTGGACCTGTCATGGGTTTTATTCTGAATCTATCTAAATTCTTCCATCCTCAGTCACACTGATTCTCTTAAAGTTTGGATTTGATTTTAGACTTGTCACTTTGCACTCTATACTGTATAATAATAATAATAATAATTATTATTATTATTATTATTATTATTATTTAATCAGGTTTTGATTGTTGTTTAGGTTTCTTTGTATACGCTAAAGTTTCCCTGATACTCTAAAGATGTCAAGAAAGTGTTCAAGAATGGACAAGTAATATGGAAAATGAATATGGACATGATTTGCAGTATGGGGCAGGGGTAAGCTCAGTGGTTAAGACATTGGACTCCTGATCGGGAGGTCCCAGGTTCAAACCACTAAGCACCACCAAGTACCCACTGTTGGGCCCTTGAGCAAATCCCTTAACCCTCAACTGCTCAGATATAAAATGAGATAAAATATAAGTTGCCCTGGATAAGACTGCAAAATGCCATAATGTAAATGTACATCATTTGTTTTCTGAGCTCAGTGGTAGGTTTGTCCCCTGCGGAAGGCGCAGGTTCGGTTCCCACCCAATGTCCAAACCACAGCCACTGGATGCCGTGCCTGAATAAAATGGAAGGGTCGCGTCAGGAAGGGCATCCGGTGTAAAACCTGTGCCAAGATGTACAGATTGGATGCTCTGCTGTGTGCTTCGTCGACCCCTCGACAGAAACAGCCAGAAGTCCACTAGTTAGTTTTATGAGGAAAGGGTTAAAGGTACACTACATGCACCTTCCTAGGTAAAGTAGAAGGGAAAACAATTCAGGTGTAATTCTTTTGTTGTTAGAGTTAAGAATCATTTATTTTTTTAAAATAAATTAAATTTTTATATTTTTGCATTTAAGGTGGTAATATGTTGCAATTCCTCTATGATCCTACAGGTGGTGTGCTCTAAACTATTCACACACCGACTGTGTGTGAAGTTTGTTTAGAATTGTAATGAAATCTGTGATATTTATGAAATTATGATACTTATAGAATAACAATACAAATCAAATACCCAGGTAACCTGATAATATCATATTGCGTTGTGATTGATTTTTCCCATGACTACCATTAAGTACCATTTTTCTCCAAGAGTATTGGAGAGTGTGTGTCTTTGAAGACATTAGTATGTATATCAGTATTTGTACTTTTTTTTTTTGTGTTGATTAAATCCCAATGTGACTTATTGATACTACTGCTTGAAAGTAATCTTTAAAAAAAGGGACAAGAATAGGAATAAATAAGGTATGGACACTGTGCATTGTCACCTTGCATTTCCAGGGTCTCTCATATGGGCAGGTTTGGTTCCCACCTCAGGTCTCTGTGCTTGGAGTTTGCATGTTCTTCCCATGCTTGGTGGGGTCCCTTCAGGTACTCCGGTTTCCTCCTAATAGTTGAATGACATGCAGATTAGGCTAATTGGTGAACCCCACCTCGTGCCCAAAATCTCCTGGGATAGGCTCCATGCCCCTGCAACCATGTAAACAAGATAAGCGGTATAGAAGATGAATGAATAAGTATGGTGTGATGACAGGAATAAAACCTTTTGGTTTTTGTTTTTTAAACCGGGTGAAATTTACAGAAGACTTCAAGTGATGAGACTCTTAGCCGCAGTAAATGAGCCACAGGTCCATGAATGACCATCCAGGCTGCGGTGGTGTAGAGCTCACTGCAGTCATTCCTGTGAGCATCCAGCGAGTAGAACGGCTGATCCTTGAAAATCGACAGATAACTTGTCGCTAACTTGCAAAAGAGACGCATCTGTCTGTGGGAATTGTACACAAAGTCATTCACCAACTTCATAGGAACTCAGCTGGGAGTTATTGCCACATCCCCTGCACAGTCCTGACATGGCTCCAGGCCATTATCACATGTTTGGACCATTAAAGCAGTTCCTGGGAGGCCGGCGTGTTGGACATGAAGTGGAAGTCCGATGAGAAAACTTTCTACCTTGATGGAATCCAAGAACTAGTCCTGCTTTTACTTTAGTGCATCATGTAGTAGTAGTTTCCCTTTCCTTGTTTTGCATGTACTGTTAAATTGCTTGTTAAACATTTTCAAACATAGATTCATTGTTATGCACATACTGGTTGGAGGCTTGTGCAAAGCAAAATGCTCCAATCTGGCAACCGAATGAGCAAGGGCGCTTTTTTTTTTCTTTAATTCAGAACCCTCTTGCCATGGTGGTGATACTGGGTCTTTGGGTTTTAGGTTTTATTAGGTTTATGGCTTCAGGATTTTTTTGTTTGTTTTAGATTGAAGTTTTTTTTAGAAGATCATACGCTGGAAAAAAAAAAGCAATATCACACCTGCCGTCAACTATAAATCCCGTTTTGGCTTTCCTGCGATTGTTATTATCATGTTATTATTACAAAGTACCAAGCTTGATGTGAAGCAGCACGTGACATTTAGGAGGCTGTTAATTGTGGGTCGCTGCATATATAACCTCTGAATCTTGTGCCTGTAAAGTTGCATGACGAGTGGGGTGACATCTATGTCTAGCATAAATCTTCAGCGATCAGAAGATTTGCAGAGAAATCCCATGATGTCTTCCTCTCTTTCTCCCTTTATCTCTGTCGGTCTCTCTCTTTCTCTTTTTGTAGTCACATGGATGACTGAGAGCAAGTCTCAAACTCAACTGTTTCACTGGATTGCATAAAAAAAAAAATCCTAGAATGTCAAAGCAGAGCAAGCTAATTCTGTCCAGCTTACGTCTGTTCACCAACTCCGATCCCAGATGCCAGAGTGTGTTGACTGATCCATGGTTGATTGAGTTCATTAAATGTTGCGTTGAGTCATTTTCGCCAAGTTTGCATCAGTGGCCATGAACGCTCCTCGTTCTGCTGCGTAAGCCGTGTTTATTTGTGGACACTGGAGAGACCCCGAGGTCGGTTTAGACCCGCCTTTGTTCTTAGCATTAATGTTATCACCTCATCTGTTTCTGGCTTGCTCCACGCACAGATCTCCTCGTTTCTGTAGACCCGAGCACGTTGTCTGCGGATAAGCATTGTGTGTTCGTGGACGCCAGTGGCCTCTGGCCGTTCTCCATTTAATACCTCTTTCCTCGTTGTTGGCACGACGCTCTATGATATGCTGTCCAAATAGGGAAATGAAGGACAGACATTCCTGGAAAAGCACAGAAATGTCCAGATCTGTTTGGCTTCCAAGAGTGTGTTGTGGTAGAATAAGAGTGGGAGACAGGGTTTCAGCACTGTGAGAAAAAATTGGAGAGACAGAGCTTGATGGTATTTGTGGAAGAGTAAGAGAGTCAGACGGGGTGATTTACATTCTTTAAAGACTCCTGTGCATTGAGCAGCATTGTATGGGTTTGATTAACAAAGTCCACCAACGTGCGATGCCTCTGGGCTTGGACATTCGGAATCGCCAGTGACCTTCTCCTTCTTCAAATTATATAAGAGGATATGATGTGCTTTCCACATGACTGAACCTTTGTCTGATGGAGACTCTTTTAAAGTTTTATCTTAATGATTTGTTACTGTACTGTGTCCAGCTGCAATCCATTGAACTCGGTGACCTCTGACATGGAAAAGTGTACGTGCAAGAGCGGTCAGTTAGCTCGGAATTCCAGGTCGGAATTTCGGGCAACATCCAGCTTGCCTGAGTAAACAGATCTAGCTTTGCATCTGTTTCTGTTTGATAAAACTGGTTTGGACTTGATATATGTAGATTTTCACAATGTTGTTTTTGTAACAACTTTGTAAGTTTTAATTTATCACATAATTCTATTCATTCCAGCATAATCTTGCTAACAAAAAGATGAACAAGATTGCTCAGCGTTTCCCTAGAAAATCTTTCAGGCATGGTGGCAAGAGGATGATAGAGGTCTTTCAGTGCACGTGCAAGATGTTTTAATATGTAGTTTTTTGCACAGCACAACTGATGTTTGGTAATTTCCCTGAGTGTGGCATTGTGGCTTAGTGGTCGCCTTGCACCTCTAGGTCCTGGGTTTGAGTCCCGTCTGGGGTCTGTGTGCAAGGAGTTCTCCCCGTGCTTGATGGGTTTCCTCTGGGTTCTCCAGTTTCCTCCCACAGTCCAAAGACCTGCAGATCAGGCTAATTGGTGTTTCCAAACTTCCAGAGTGAATGTGAGAGTGTTGACCAGAGGTTGTACCATGGTCAAACAAATTGGAATAAATACAAAGGTCACCACAGGGTTCCACAGTCCCAAGTTAGACTACAAAGGTTCCTAGATGGATGAATGGATGGTATGGGTATAGAGCAACCAAAGTTACCCAGAACAAAATGCAGTGATACCTCTGCATACAAATTTAATCCATTCCAGAGGCAAGTTCTTAAGGCGAAATTTCGTATTTTAGTATATAGAAAATAATGTAAATGCAGATAATCCGTTCTAGTCACCCTAAAAAATATTACTAATATTACCAATTTCTACTATAATCATATTTTTGCATATAAAAACAAAAAAAACATTTAAAAAAGACATGTAAATATAGTAAAATATGAAATAAATAGACATTAAACCTCACCTAACCTTAATTAATGATTCGTCTGGGCACCGGCTTTTTTAAAAACCAAACTGAAAGCAGCTCCGTTTTCTTCCTGCTGCTGTTCTTGCTACTGTAACATTCTTGGGGCCCATGGTGATGGGGATGTCTTCACTAAATCTTACACAAAATTCAAAATGCAAAAAAAAAATTAAATATGTAAACTCGCTTGGCTTGGCCTTTCACTGACGCAAACAAGTTTACTAGAAGTATGCACAACTGAATGTACACGCGAACGGAAGTATGTTTAACTGGCAGCATTGCTCATACGCCGGAAATTTCTTGCTAAATTTTAGTTCTTTAGTCGAAAATTCGCAAGGCGGAGCATTTGTATGCAACTTATTTTTTTACAGTATGTAATGAAAAAAAACATCGTAAAACAAGGATGTCTGAACTTTTCTTTGTCGTCCTTTAAAGCACACAGTGATATATATATATATATATATATATATATATATATACATATATATATATATTTTTTTTTTTTATTACATACTGTATGTAAAATGCTTATATATGGATGTGTAACAAAATAACCAGAAATGCAGGAGTAGTCCTAAGGTTAATGCAGTAATGTTAGTCAGTAGATCTTAATGTGCACCTTAAATAATTTTAAAGGGTCAAATAATATAAAAAACACAATTGTTGCTGGCTAAATTAAAAACACAGCAATTTACTGTTACCTATGTGTGAATTTTGTAGCTATAAATTAGCTATAAAGTTGCTAGCTAACATTGTCAGATTAACATTTGCACCAAGTTTGTTCCCGTTAAACAGCAGTTCTTAGTTACACTTGTTAGTTGCTAACTAATCTCTAGCTAAAGTTATCAGATCAATTTTAGTGCCAACTGGGTATTAACAGTTCTTAATTGAAATAGCTTTCTTTGGGAGCTAAACTTTAACTAGCTTTCATCAATCGCTAAACGCTAGCTTTATTTGAGCTAAGTAGCCTTACATTTACTACTGTAGGTTAACCAGAGGCCCATATTCAAAGCTTTTGTAGATAGATAGATAGATAGATAGATAGATAGATACTTTATTGATGCTGAAATAATTTACTCACTCATCATCTACACCACTTTATCATGTATACAGGGTCGCTGGGGGCCTGGAGTTTATCCCAGGAGACTTAGGGCACGAGGCGGCATACACCATGGATGGGATGCCAATTCATTGCAGGACACACACATAGAAACACTCATTCACACCCTATGGGCAATTCCAGGAACGCCAATTAGTATAGTATGCATATCTGTGGACCGTGGGAGAAAACCGGAGTACCCAGAGGAAACCTGCCCAGCATGGGGAGAACATGCAAACACCATGGACACAGAGGTGGGAATCGAACCTGTCTGTGAATCGAACCTGGACTCTGGAGGTGCAAGGCGACAGTGCTAACCAAAAAGCCACCGTGCCGCCCCAAAAGAAATTTCATAAATGAAAAAATTACAGCTGGACTGTGCAGAGATGGGTTCCATATCCATGGAAAACATTATAATGCTAATTATGTCAGATAATGCTAGTAGAAAATAAAATGCATTTGTAATAGCTAGACATTATCTAGAGTCCTCTAATATACATTAGCGCTAGTTCTTTGCTGAATACAGTTCTCAGGTGAACCAGCTACAGTTGACATCTGTTGTTCTTAGGTAACATCACTATTAGCTACATTTAGCAGGTGATCTTAGATGTAGTTACTGTAATAGTTCAGCATGATTTAAATGACTAAATGCTGTTTTTTTTATGCATGAGGAATCTAGTATGTTTGAACCACTCTTAAACAGCCTACAATAAATCTAAATTAACAACAGAGATGTTAGGAAAGGGGTCTGATTAGAGGAGCCTTTGTTTGCAGAAAGAGAAAATAAATGCCTTAATAAGAACCATTGGATGTCTGACAGCGAGTCTTACAAGTAGACAATAAAACAAGTCTCTAACAAGAAGAAATGAAACCAAAGGGAATTTGGCCAAGTGGCAAATCTCAGGAAAAGCCCTTGGAGTTTGGACAGAGTAAAGAAGAGGAGAAAGAGAAGAGAGAAGAAGAGAGGGGCCCACTGCAGTCCTTCAGCATTTGTAGTTGGTATAGCGTCGGAGGTGGAGGGGGGGACAAAGACGTCTTAGTGTTTTAAGACTCCCTGCTGAACTGGGGCCATTTGACTTGCTCTCAAAGGAAATGAGGGCAACCTTAAACCTGCATCCACCTCTTTTCCACCGCAAACTCGCCCCCTACACCGGCCCCTACACACACACATACACACACAGACACACATCCTCAGTTGAAGCCTGAACATTCAGTGTTATATTGTGCTTTGAAGATAAAGGGAAATGTATTTCTCCCTCATGTGAGGTGAGAAAGGGATCTTTGTACACCAGGTTCGGTAAGATGGAACACTAAGGGCAGTATTTTAAAGCGAGACATGTTAACACGACGAGGCAGTCGAGCACAGCACCATGCAGGAGTTTCAAATAACTTTCCAAAACAATGTTTTTTCCCAAAGCAGAGACAAGTCACAGAGGGAAAATAGGTTTATTTTTTCTGGGGTTGGAGGTGCAAATACATGGGAACACACAGACACAGACATCACATTGTTTGTACTATAAGTTGCTCATCAGGAATGGTTATCCCAGCTGGGTGAAAGAGTGCATAACTTCTCTTTCTTTTTCTCTCGTTTGCTTCCCCCTTGAGCTTCCCTCTATCTCTTTCTCCCCCACTTTTTTTTTCACATGACAAAGCGACTTGTTCCTTCAATCCCATTTCCAAATTGTTTCCCATCTGCTCCTGATTACCTTTCGTTGCACTTGGTAATCTGCCAACCATCTGGGTTTCCATATTCTCTTTCTTTCCTTCTCCTTCTCTGTCTTTCTTTATCTCTCCGCTATTTTTTTCTTTTCCTTCTCTCTTTCATTCTCCCCTCTTTCAATTTGCAAAAAAAGGATGGAGTAGAGGTTAGGCTATGTCCAAAAGGGAGAGAAATTGAAAGTGAAAAGAGAGAGAGAGAGAATGAGTGTTGAGGAGAATTAAGTTTTTGGCAGCTGCTACAAATGAAAAAGTAAATAAAAAAAAAAAGGTAGACAGATAGACAAGCAGATACTTTATTGACGCTGTAGGGGAAATTGCTTTGTTACAGCACACATAACTGCAAAATAAATCTCTAGTATGATTATGTCAATTGTCCAAGTACAGATTCACTAGAGATGAGTTAAACACTTGAGACGCAGAAGTCTTAATATACTTTCCCTGAAGGATGAGGTGTGTAACTTCTTAAATATTCAGGAACGGGTACCCTCTGTTGGACAGGAGGAGATTTAAACTTCTATCCGATGTGATAGCAGTATAGAAAACATTGTCCATCATGGTCATCAGTTATGACACAAGTTTGCTCTCCAGCTTACTTCTAGTAGGTTAAAGATAAGACGGAGATTATACATGTCAATTCATTTACAATATGCTGGCCTTTCTGTTTCTTATTACACCACATGCAAGTGGTACCTATGGAACAACATAACGCATACTTGAAAAAAAGGAAGGTTCTGCTTGTCTGGTTGATGCTTTTATCCTGAACATCTTACAAATGGTGCAACGGTTAGCCGTGTCACCTTTCATCTCCGGTGTCCGGGTTTGATTCCTGCCGTGTGCATGGAGTATGTATGTTCTCCCTGTGATTGGTGGGTTTCCATGGTGGGAAAATTGGTGGGTTAAGGTTCTGTCACGGTTGTAAAAATGGGAATAAATACAATGAACACCACTGGCCTCCATGGCCCCTAGTTGGACTACAGAGGTTCATGACAGACATGTGAAAAGTTAAAAAGTTTAAACCCTTCGCTAAAGGACACAACAGTGGTTTTGAACTCACAACCATCTCATAGGCATCCCAAAGAGTTACCTGCTAAGCCACTATGTTTGGTATGTTAATGACGTGAAGGCAGACAAAACTTGAAGGGGTCCTCTTGTTCTGAAGCTCACCACTGGTTTTCCCGGTAGTATCACTTTGCATGGAACTGCCTTCAATGATGCAACCATTGTAGCTTGCCAGTGCTAAGCTTTAAACTCAAGGCCTTTAAACTCAGTAGCCCAAAAACTTAAAACTTTGACCCACCACATCACATTAGAAATCCTATAATTTGTTTTTGCATCACTCGAGAACTTGTGCGGGAAACACAACTCACGTTTTACTTGAGAACTGATGTGTGACGTCTAAACAGGAAGGAAGAAAGTATGTTCATATGGGGAGCACCTGTAATCACTATATGACAGTTTTGAACTCACAAATTGCAGAGCGCTCCACAGGTAGCCTATTATCACTGAAATCCTAAGGGCACACACCTGCATTTTCCCCTATTCTTAACCGTTGTTAGTTTATAATGTCAGAATTACTGGAGAACACATTATCCCCACATGGCCTCTAGTTATATTCAGGTAGGTCTTTTTACATTATCTACAACTAAATGGGGCACAGGTTCTAATTAACTACAAGTGTGAACAAGCTTGACCAAGACCAGCCTTTTCAATGCCTTTCACATTAATGAATAAGGCACAGATCCGAGTACACTTGAGTCCAAGGTCTGGTACATTTATGTAGTGTGAACACTGTCACCTGCCTGGACACATCTAATGTTCGCGAGTTCGCTTTTCAATTGAGCATGGTACGGTACACTCGGGCAGAGTTCAAATAAAAATAAAAGTCAGCCGTACCTAAACAAGCAAGTGGACCTCAGATTAGCATCCGACTTCATTAACTATGTCTGTCTACTTGGAATCCTGTGTATGCACAGGGCACAAGTCGATATCTTCTTTTGACGTCATTCGAGGTGGTTGCTCTAGACATTTCCCCCCAAAATAGCAATAATATTAAGAATAGTGTGCTGGTGGACTTCCTTGAACATTTCTTCTTTGTTGTTAATTTTGTAAGACAACTAGGTGCATACCGCCGCCACTTGCTGAATCAGAGAGTGGTGATGCGCAAGCCTACTCGGGTAAGTAATGATATTACTAATGTGAAAGCTGCCCAGCATGGTAGTGAGACTGGGATGCAGTTGTACTTGGGGGTGGCATGAAGCAGCCATTGGTAGTGTGAAAGCCCCTTTTATAATTTAAGTCATTAAGGCCTGTGGGCTACCATCACCACTTTGGTACATTGACTTGACATTTACTTTTACACAGTACAAGGTCTTTCTTCATGCTCCAGACAAACTTGTGTTGTAAGACTTGAGAAAACTGAACAAGCCCTTAGGACTCCTGAGTAGGAATACTGATGATACTGATAATAAATGGATTTTAGTAGTCTTGAGAAAACTGTCCAAATGCAGGAGACGACATGGAGTATAAGCTGAAGTTGTGGAGAAGTGGGTGGTTGTGTGATGTGTGGTAACCACCCTGAGGCCTCCTCCCTGTCTGCCTCCATAAAGTGCCTTTATCTGGTTTTCTAAAGAACATTCAGACTGTGTGTAACTCAGGGGTTTGTTATTGGGGCTGCAGCCTACCTCCATGATGGGACTTTGGGAATTGTGAGGCCTCTGTTGAGTGGGGAAAAAGTAGCGAGATTTCTCAAATTGGCCAATTTTCATTAATAGCCCCTTTAGTTGGCATTAAGACTTTGGTGTGATTCTTAGGAAGTATCAGGAATACTTTCTTTGACACTGGTTTTAAGGCCCTAGTGAAAGGCCAGCTATAAAGAATTTAGCTATTCACACAGCAGAGTAGTCGTGGCTTGTAATCCTCTAGCTCTTATCTTCAGTAACAACATGATCCTGGTCAGGGTTGAGTAAGAGTACACTGATACTCTTTACTGTAGGTAATAGACATGTTAACATTCCTGGACATATACTGTACCTGCAGGATATGTTTGAAGTAATAATGATTGATTTGCATCGGATAAGGACAATATTTGGTTTTGGCAGGGGACGATAGGAAAAGAGCCCTTCCTGGGGAGTTTCCATTATGAAGAAAAAAACTGTGAATCAAAAAGAATGATTTTTTACCAGTGTGTCAATTTAAATGTTATATACTGTATGTTGTTAAAGAGTATATCAAGTGCTTTGCTCAGTGTCCCAAAACCGGTGCTGCTTTCAGATTAATTGGCCAGAGCTTTAGCTGCTTAACATTTTATCCACGCTAATGCTGTTATGTCTTCCTGCAGCGTTGTGCAGTGTTTTCGCTGCTGATTATCGCCTTGTTTGTCTTTTCTTCAGCGTCTTCAACACTACTGATTTCTCTCCCTGGCTGTGGGAAGTGGACACACAGACGAGTCACACATCTCGCAGAGCTGCCTGGAAGTTGAAGTTGAACATACAACTTTGCTCAAACACAACATATTGAATCCCGGAGTTGCTGTCATGGCCCCAGAATTCAATGCGTCACTCTGGTGAGCGGTGGGGCGAACCAGGCAGAAGACATGTTGGCACGCAGGGACGGGTACCGCACTGAAACTAGCTGTAGTAACCATGGAAACGGTGTGGAGGAGCTTGGCCTGTGTTGGGGTCATCGCCATGGTAACCGCCGGAGTGGGAGTGAGCATCTCTGCCCAGGAGGGTCAAGGTAATGGCTGACGAATTATCTATATCTTATTGACCAAAGTATCAGGTCATTACTTTAAAAGTAATTGAAAGTTTATAGTAGTTTTTACTAACTTTAGTATTATTCAGTGCAAATCTGTCATTCGGTTAAAGCTGTACCATTTACTTTAAAGTTTTTAAGAAAGTGATTATATCATAAATTCATGATCACTTCTGGTACTAATGGTAAGATTGTTGGTAATAAAACATGAAGTGTCCAGGTTTTTTTTTTTTTTTTTACAGTTTAGTAGCTGGAAAGCATAAAAAATGACTTGTTTGTTTAAACGGAAGTTTCGTAGGATATAATATTTTATGGAATAAACTGTCTGCGGTGCAGTCAGACTTTTGGGGACTGTACATGTAATTACACATTGTAGGAAAGGTAAAATGTGGTTTGCGCTAATTTAACAAGTAATGGGACAAATATGCTGACAGGGCACAGGGTAGTGTTTTTTCTTCCATGTACTTTGTCCTTTAAATAGCTAATGAGGTTAGACATCATGCTACCGGCATTGTGTCATGTATCGGTTAATAAAGACCTGCACTGAGTGCGTGTGTAATCTTAGGGCTCAGACAGGCATTTCATGGTTTTATAACTTAAGCGTGCAATGGTTCCCCACGAGACGGACAAAAACAGAGACAGGATTGCACACGGAGTTATGAATAGGCTCGTTTGGAGCTGTGGACAGGAGTCCTGTGGTTATAGTGGCCTTCATTCAAGGAAAAAAAAAGGACTTTCTGAACCTGACACACAGATATGCATACGCTGTTCCACGAGCCCTGGATCAGCCGTGACTGGATACAGCTGTTGGACACTTGAAAGAGAGAGAGAAAGAGAGCGAGAGAGACCCAAACAGGCAGACAGACAAGCAGACAGACAGACAGACAGATGGCTGCTGTTTTCCTTGCATTCTCCAGGAACAGTGAGTCATATTCATCAAGTGTTCCCGAGTAAAACTAGTGATTTAGGACCAACTTCTCTCTTTTTCCAGACAAGAGTGCTTAAAAAACACTATATATATATAGCATAGAATTTATTTTAATTATCTTTTAGAAAATAAATCTAAATCTCCTTGCTTTTCAATACACTTTGTCCAACAAGCTTTCGTATTCCTGCATTAAAAAAAATGTTTAAGGCTGAGCTACAAGCCATGAATGCACCGCTGTCTTCAGTTCTTCATCAGAAGTAAATCTTTGTCCTCGTAGGGCTGCGTTCAGGGGACCAAACAGGTGAAAGCCTGATGGTGTGAGGTCAGGACTATAGGGAGGATACTTTAACACCTCAAAACGAAGTTTCTGCAGAGCGTCAACAGAGTGTGAGTGGAAATGCGTGGACGTTTGTCATCAGCCGTGGACATGGACTGGCGTCCCGCTCCTTCTTGATGGCAAATGCTTGTGCGACAGTATGTGGCGAGAAAACATTTTTCCATACTGAGCGAGAATATTTCAATACACTCAATATCACCAGGTATACCCTCAGACCCCAATAAACGAATCTGCTTTTCTTTATTACAAATCACAATAAATGGGGCGCACCCATTTTTGCTTTACAGGTTACGACACGTTCCGTTCACACCTTAACAGAAACGCTGATAAGACGACCAACAGTGGTTATAAATTTAACTGGAATGCATTACAAGTAGTGTCCTTATGAATATAAAGTGCTACAAGATTAAAACGCAATAGAAATATTTGAACGTCACTGTAAATATTGACATGTATTTCCCTCTTTAAATAATACGGTCACTGCCCTCACTCGCCCTTTTACGCTGATGCGTAATTTTGTTGCAGTCTGTAAAAATATATCAACATTTAAAGTCTTTAAATGTTGATATATTTTATTATTCTGTTGATCTGTTTAGCACTGTTACGACTCTTCCAATTACGATCCCTTCTTTTTCCATTTGACTTCTGCTCCGCACAGCTGTAAATGTGTGTTAATTTCAACCAGATTACATGAACATTATTTCTCTTCACTTGAAGTGGATAAAGAGCCTCATGCCGAGAATAAAAGCTGTTTATTGCTGACTCGTCAGAAAGAGGATGGAGTCCAGTCATTTTGCTTCCACAAAACATTTGTTTTGAATATGAAAGCGTGAGAAATTGGCAGTGTGGCGTGAGAGCGTGTGAAGACGAGTGAATGCCAGTCTCACGTTCAGCCTTCACAGAGCTTTACTAGCTAAACCAATTATTCCAAATATATTTTAAATCAGATATACTCCCAGTCTTGTCATTTGAATCCAAGACTTTATTATTATTTTTTGTTGTCTGTTGGCGTTTATCTGATTGCCCATGTGTTCCCTTCAAAGTGGACCCGCATCCTCAGCTAATTCTCCTTCCAAGACCCTCTTATCAAATTTTCCTTTATTTTCCACTTCCACATTTAATTAAGGGCTTTTTTCCTTTCGGTCTCTGTAATGTAAACTATAGTGAGTGTGTTTGAATCAAAGGTGAGTGCTTTTAGTGTTTTATGGGCCTCTCTGTTGACTTTATGAGAGAATAATGGGGGTATCCTGCATCTCCCCTGGGCCTCGTCACAGAGATTAGAGGAAAGATCAAAAGGCTTTAATAAATAAATGGGCTTCCCTATATGTGCAGGGAGAGGTCTTTCCGCTCATTGTAGTCCAATGTTTAGTTAAGAGAGTGTTTGGGTGCATAGTGGTCCGGAAACTAGGTGTGTGTCAACGTCTTTTTAATGATGAGGAAGTTGTATGGCTATGATTTTTTTTTTGTATGTACTTGACTGGTTTATTTGATTGATGGAATTCACAAGCTTAATAAGATCATGTGGAACTGGAAGGGTTCTGCTCTCTGGTGGTCCCTGACCTCATTTTGCTTTAGGAAATTGCTCCATGTAAAACACATAAAAGTGTCTAAACGTATTTAAAAAAAACACATACAGACCTGAGAACCTGTATAGATCTTTTTATGTACAGTTTAAATGTGCCCGGGATGGTTATTCTCGGATGTACAGCCTTCTTTAAAACACTTCATCAGTCAAATGTTTTACTGCATTCATGAAAAAGTTAATCACAAGTCCCGGTTTGACTTGAATGACCCTTGTATAACAAATTTGTTAGGTATTAAATGCATTTCCACTTTCTGGAATTGTACTAACACATCAATCAATTACACTTTACAGTGTGCAGGTGTAAAGTATTGGTATAATTAGTATAATTATTTTTATAATTATTGCACCATATTGAACAATCAGGAGAGCTACACCACTCCAACTGGATTATTCCCTTTCATTACACTAAATAACGGATGACAGAGAGAAAGCATGAATAAGCATGTACTTAAAATAGCAAATTCATGCTGCTTTGGATAAAAAAACTGAGCTTCCCGAAGACATTAGTGACGTTACAAAAGCATTAGATCAGATATGAGCTCAGTGTCAGTGACACTTGGTCTGCCTGAGAGAGGTGTTGAAAACCCAATGAAACCACATGTAAAACCTCGAATCAGATTTAATCAGATCAGGATGGCTGGTTCTGGTTAGATTCTTAAAGAAGTGTTTTCAGTTTGATCATTTAGGAATCTTACGCCTGCAGTTTAAAGCCTGTTAACAGCAGATTAGGACCGAGCAAATCTTGGCTCCTAACAAGACCTGTTCCTACTGCGGAGTACCACAGGAAACAACTAATGGGCCTAACATGTTTTCCCTAAAGTCAATCAAAAACCAATCCCTGATATCCCTTCATGCGCTTTATTTATCGTCTTGCACTTGTTTGAATCTTGAATCCATGCTTGGTGGGTTTCCTTTGGGCACTCCAGTTTCTTTCCACAGTTCAGAGACATAAGTTGTTGGCTGATTACTGTTTGCAGTAGTGTTTTATTGGGTGTGTGTGGGTATATTTTTGTCTGATGGGTTGACACCCCATCAAGAGTGTACCCTGCCTTGTTTCCTGGAATAGGCCCTAGGCCCACCAGGACCCTACACAGGCTAAGCTGTATATAGTATAAATGGATCTACCAAGAAGATTCAGTCAAATTAAATTCTGGGGACAGAAATAGATATATCAAAAAGATTAAATCATATTTCCATAAAATCTGTAGATCTCGCAGCTTCCAATTCCAGGTTTAACTCCTGTAGATAAGTTTGGACGTCCAAGGACTTCTAACGTTCTTTGTCAAATGTCTCTGCCTGAAACACTACTTACAGCATGACATAAAAAATAATCAGGTTTTATGTTGAGTTTCTGATGTTTTGACATTTTTTCCATGGTTAGCTTCATCTTGGATTGCTCCAAAGCAAACGCTACACTCATTTTCTCGGCAAGTCAAAAGATTTTACAAATCCTTAATAAGTCAGGTCCTTGGAGAGCTCGCACTGCGTTTGTCCAATGGCATTCTGTTTTACAAAAGCGGGATTTTCTGCTTGTCCCGTTCAGAGCTTATTTTAAACTGGCTCTGATGAAGGAGCACCAGCCAAAGTCTTTATTTCTCTCCAGAGCCAGTGGATAGCATGTTAGCATCTAAACCCATTAAGGAAAGCAATGAGTTGGACAGCTGGGGGTTTCAGAGTTGACCTCACCCATTGGTGCTAAACATAAGCTATTTATAGTGTAACTCCTTGGAGAGCAGGAAGTATACAGTTTCAGGGTTTCTGTGGAAACAGTTAACTCTCAGACCTTTGGACCGCTAGCTTTGGACTCTGACGCATGTGGTTAAGTTTGTATTGGTAATTGCTAAGTAGACTGCCAAATGCCAGAAACACCACTCAGATTCCCAAGTTTTATTTCTGTTTAGATTTTGTCATACCTTCTGAGTGTCTCGATTCTAATTGGTCAGAAAGTTTTTATTATTTTCTTTGAAAGCAGTGACAGGTTTATATTAATGCTCCAATTCTAATCTTACTTCTGTATTATGGACGCTCAAGAGATGTTTAAAGAGTTTGTAAAGAGATGTTTATTTAACATTTATGGAAGAAGTGCTCAGTGTCCGAGCTGAAAATATTGACTTTATTATGGATTTATGACAAAACGCTTTTAAAGGATCATAAATCCTATTTTAAAATCTTTACTCAAATTAAGCTGTTTTAAATTCAATTTTTATTGAAAGAATATTTTCTAAAATGCAGCAAAATTGTCCGCCATGAGGTCACTATTCTGAGCACAATTTTAGCTTATCAGAGAACATTTAAAAATATGCTTACTTTACATAAAATTGTACCCCTGTTATTATTCCACTAATATTCTAACTTCTTCTATTCATCTTCAGCTGCATTCCTCTCCACTCTGGCTCACTATGAGATCGCCGTCCCGATCCGTGTTGGCCCTCGAGGCGATTCACTGTACAATGGCGAGGCCTCAGACAGGCACAGGCGCCATCGGCGGAGCGCCGAGACAAAACAGGAGGTTCCTGAGCCACAGCTTTATTACCAGCTGTCCACACCGAGCACCAGCCTCTTCCTGAACCTCACGCTGCAGAATGGCCTGCTGTCCCGCAAGTTTCGTGTCGAGTACTGGAAGAAAGGCAGACTGGCATGGAGTCACCCATACTTCTCCGACTGCCAGTATGTGGGGCATCTGCAGCACCAGCCCCAGTCCAGCACTGTGGCCCTCAGTAACTGCAATGGCCTGGTAATATCTTGCATAGATGCCCTGAAACACGAATATGTCTATATCATAAAACAAGCTTTGGATTGGACATAATAATGCTAGACTAGTCCTCCACCTTTCAGTTTGTTTTTTAGCCCATTTTCCCATATACTCACCAATTTGGTCAGCTGCCAGTTCCCACTAATTCCCTTGTGCCCAGTGTTCCAGGATATCCTCCAAATACACCACAACCCTAACGGGAATGAATAAATAAGGCCATCTCTTGTTGCTCCAGGATTAGTTCCTCCCTACTCAGACCACTGTTTATGCTAGTTTTGTCTGTTTTTTTAAACAAAAAAAAAAAAAAAGAAAGCTTGCAAAATTATCCATACAAGCTGACTTCATGTGATTTACGCTGCTTAAATAGAAAGCATCCAAAACCTGGATCTCAACTGCCTGTCTTCTTGTAGCCCAAATGAAACCTAAATTTAGATCAACTCGAGTATTTCTAAACCTTATGCTGCAGGATGGATAGTAAATTCTCCAACATCTCTTCTGTTGAGTATACAGATTCAGGGCCAAAGCTGATTACTTGCTAAGGGTTTGTTACCTTTACCCACCTGGTGTGACTCAAACCCTGCACACTACAGTTCAGGATTTACTGGAACAAACCACAGCTTCTGAAGTTCCTAATAATTGGTACGTAAAGTTGAACCAGGTGTGTTGAACAAGTGTTTCCTGAATCCGGTCCCAGGGGAACTCAGCAATCACAACTTTACATTTTCCTGGCACTAAAACAGGTCAGTCGTTTTATAGAGGCTTTGTTTGCAGATAATGAACCGCAAGTGTTCTTAAATATCCTGTCAGGGATGATTATCTTAGCCAGCTCTCTGGGTTGTGAACAATTTAATATGGTCAAGTTAGTTTAGTTAATATGAACTAAAACTCCCTCAGAAGTTCTGATTAGATTGTTAGTTTTCTGTCTAACATTTGGTATAACATTAGTATAGTAAAGGGTGTGAACTTAACATTAAGGTATGTGTGTAGGTCATGTTAAATAACGGTTTAGCATTATCTGTGCAAATTGTAAAAATGTGAAATATTACTAAAAAATTTCCTTACAGATTTTGATGAAATATCTCATGTTGGCTAGCTGTTGAAAATGAGCAGCAATGAATTCTAGTTATTTCTTCTTAACTAAAATAAGCATGACGATCAATATATTGATATTGAAAAGAATATCTCAGACATACTGATATTAACTAGCTCACAATTTAGCCTGATTAACCAATTTTACATTTTCTAGCACTACTAGTAAAAATTTTAAACATTTGTTATAATTACAAAATTTCCTTCATAGATTCGCTCTATATATCATGTTAGTTAGCTGCCTAAATTTACTATAAATGTTAGCATTTGTGAATATAGTAAAAAATATCTCGCAAAATTTTGCCAGTAAAATTTATGTTAGTTTGGTGTCAACTTAAGCAGCAAAGATTGTAAATATTTGTACATATTCCAAAAACATTCTCTGGTTACATAGCCAGAAACATGTTATATATTGTTATATATAGCTAGTAACTAACTGGCAAGTTACCATTAAAGCTTAACATTTCTTTAAGAAGAGGACTTAAGGAAAATGTTTAAAAGGAAGTAAAATCTTAATTGTTTTCTAGTTTTAGCAGTAAGGAACGCAAATTGTGAATATAACAAAAATTCCCTTTGAAATTCTCTGTATATTTTTATGTTACCTAACTGCATAACTTTACCATTAAAAAACTGCTAGCATTTGTGAAAGTGACTGAAAAGTCCCTCAGAAACTCTGTTTGGTTAGCTCATGTTAGCTAACAGCTTAACATTCACAGGCACAACAAGACTCATTTGTGGATATGATGAAAATAATCTAACAAAAATTTTATCTTGCATAGCTAATGTTAGCTAGCTGTCTAAGATTAGTGGAGACTATTGTTAACATTAGTAAATATAATAAATAAATAAATAAATAAATAAGCATTCATGAACTCATTAGCATTCATGAACATATTAGAGGGCAGTATAGTGTTAGCAAACATTTGTCAATCTCTCAAAAGTTCTATCTGTATAGCCAGCATTAGCATATGCTTGAAACTAACTGAAAAATAATCCTAGACAGCTCATTAAGACAGGGATGAGTAATGACTAAACGTTTGTTAAAATGAATGAATGAAAATTTAGCTCAAATTAGCAGGCCAGCTACAGTTAGTAGTGAAAATTGACTTTAAAAAAAAACAACACTTTTTCTGGTTAGCTCATGTTAGCTAGCTTTCTGCTGTTAGCAGTAATGGACAAAAAAGTCCGTCAGAAATCTTGTCAGTATGCTAGCTAACATTCTGTTCAGGCTACCTGTTTGCATGTGTATGAATCAATGCCGATGACTTTCTTCTACCCATTAAAAGACTTTCCTAATTCATAGACATAAGCAGAACCTTTCGTGTTGAAATTGCTTAAGGTGTCAGTTCAAATAGTCAGCAGCACAACTTCACCAGCCTGACAACACAAGGGCGCTTATTCTTCTCTAGGTTTTTTTTTTTTTGGGGGATTAAGAACATGTGGTAAAAATTACCGACCCTCCTATTCTGGAGTCTAAAGCCATCACTCCTGCAGGATGATATGACAATCCTTGCTGTCTTCTTCTCTTGTAAGAGAGAGAGAGCACTTTTTGTGGGGGCTGTTACATACAGCTGTTCCTGCGGCTTCGTTCCCAGTGCCAGCTGATTTATTACTCCATTCCACAAACAGGTGTTTTGGATCCTAATGATGGATTTGGTTTCGAGCAGCGTGCTGTGGCATGCTTATTACCAACCTGCGCCAGCAATGCACCTGCGTAAACAAGAGCGAACAGAGCCAAGACTAATGGCTGCTTATTTATGTGCACTTAGATACAATTTCAGCTCAGGTTAATGAGGGACTAAAGGCAAGACACCGGCTACTATTGGCTCAGTGTCCTGGGAATTTAAGGGTTTGCTGGTATATCTTGAGGAGAGGTTAAAGGAATGGCTGATATGATGCCATCACAATACACTTTCGTGAAATACTGTATATATATATATATATATATTTTTTTTTTATATACTGTATAAAAAACACTATTTTGTGATACTTAACATTTTTACAATAAATCTGGAGTAAATGTTAAATTTTTGTTCATTTCTAAACTATTGTTGTATTGTATAATTTTAAATTGTTTACATTTGTAATTTGTAGTTACAGTTTTAAACTTAAAAATTTACAAAAGCTTGTTATAAACTAATTGGAAGCAGTTGATTGTGTTACAAAAAACATTTTTAAAGACATATTTAAAAAAAAACAGAACAGATACAGAACACAACAGTTACAAACTGATGTGTTTTTTGTGTTTAAATTTTTACAAAGTTAAATGTATTATTTTTTTTACAAAGTTTTGTACAGTTTTAAATAAATGTTTACAATTAACAGTTTTACAATTTTTTAAAATTTGATTTTGGTTTTGTTATTTTACACTTTAAACTGTAGTTTTAAATCTGCAAAGGAAATATTTGATTTAAAATTTGCAGTATAAATCTATAAAATTGTAAAAATGTTAACATTTTCCAGGTATATACAGTACATTTTTTTTTACAAACTGATTAGGTACAAACACAACAACACAACATGTTGTTAACAATTTGAATAATTTTAAAATCACTGGAATTTTAAAATGTTAACATTTTTGTGATTTTTAAAAAAAGGAAATATGGTTTAATTAGCTTTAAATATGCAAAGATTATTAGTTTTTTTTACATTCTGGAAGCAGTTAATTTACAATTCGCTTTTATAAATCTTTAACATTCTGAAGATTTTCCTTATTTTTTAAACTTATTTTTCCCTGTTGTCAATTCTGTAAAGCTGTTTTGCGGATATGACATTATTAAAAGGTCTTTTTTTTGTTGCAAATTAATAAGTTACAACAGATTAGTTTTCCACTTGTTTTGATTGTTTTGTTTGTGCCACTTACATATTTTTTACAAACTAATTGAAAGTTTATGTTACAATTGTAAAATGTTTTAAATCACTGAAATTTTAACATTTAAACAGTTTTACATTTTTTTAAATGAACTAATTAGGAATTGTTTTTTTTAATAACTAAAATTATAAAATGTTTTTAAAATACAAACTGATTAATGATTTCTTTTTCAAATGTTGTAGTTTTTAGTTTGTACAGATTTTTTAAAAAGTTGTTTACAAACTTTGACCAGAGGTTTGAGTTGAAGTTATTGTGTTGAGTTTTATCAGCTTGTTTTCTTACAAGCTGATAAGAAACAGCTGAACTCTTGTTTTATGTTTTCAAATTATAAATGATTAGCCTTTTCTTTTAAGTATCAAGGGTCACACACATGTTTATGCACTTAAACCACTAGAGTCTTTTTTAAAGGTTCATAAAAACCTTAATTAATACCAACGAAATGTCAACCATATGCCATAAGCTTAAAAAAGGTCTGTTTTATTGCAGGCTGTCTTTAAGATGTGTATATTTTATATGGGATTCATTTCAAGGTTAATATTTGTCACATTTTCTCTTGCAGCAGGGGGTGATCGTAGCTGGTAGAGAGGAATACCTCATTGAACCTTTAGTTTCTGCTGAAAACCAGACAAGCGCCGATGAAAAAGAAGCGCGCCCCCATGTGGTGTATAAGAGATCGTCTCTGCGACACCTTTACATGGACCAGTCCTGTGGCGTCATTGGTAAGATGTCAAATATTATAAATGCTGATGATTGCAAGGGATATTGAGCCTAATCAGGATGTAATGCTGTTCAACCTTAAAGGTTAAAGCATGTTTCTTTATTTTAGATGAGAAACCAAGCAAAAGCTTCGATTGGTGGCAGAGAACAATTAAACCTCCCAACCAGATGGGCCGTGGCCAGCTGCCACTAAAGCGTTCGGTTGGCCGTGAGCGCTACGTAGAGACCCTGGTAGTGGCTGATAAGATGATGGTGTCATACCACGGGAGGCGTGACATTGAGCAGTACATTTTGGCTGTCATGAATATTGTAAGTTTAAAATCTTTTTGTTCCATGAAAACAATGATGTCACGGATTTAAACGATTGACATCGTTAACAATGTATCTAGCTGTCTAATTTAGAGTTTAAGTCTAGTCTAAAAACCTTGAGAGAAACCAGACTCAAAATGGAACAGTACCGAGTGTGTTTACAGGGTGTTCAGGAGAAGCAGACAGTTTTGAGATGCTATTAGCTGCAAATCTCCAGTTTCCAGATGAGATTAAACACTGATGCAAGAATGAGAACTATTTTACAAGACCTCATCCTTAGCATATAGAGTGGCAAGAAAAAGGATGTGAACCTTTTGCAATTTCATGCTCTTCTGCATTTATTTGTCATAAAATGTGTTCTGATCTTCATCTAAATCAAGTGTGTTGACAAATATAATGTGCATACAATAATAACACAAAAAAATTCTGAACTTTCATGTCTTCACTGAACATACTCATTCAGCTTTCGAAATGGTAGTGGGAAAAGTAAGTGAACCCTTGGAATTAATAACTGGTTGACCACCCGTGAGCACTTCCTGTAGCAGTGGATCGGATCTGCACATCGTTCAGGAGGAATTTTAGCCTATTCTTCCCGGCAGAACTGCTGGGTTGAGGTCTGGGCTCTGACTCGGCCACTCCAAAAGGCAGATTCAGTTTTTCTGAAGCCATTCTGTTGTGGACTTGCTCTGGTGTTTTGGGTCATTGTCCTGTTGCAACATCTAACTTCTAAAGAGTTTTGGCTGATATACAGACATTCTCACATTACCCTGAAAAATTTTTTAATACGCTTGAGAATTCATCTTCCCCTTAATGACTGCAAGCTAGCCAGCCTCTGATACAGCAAACCAGGCCCAAATCATGATGCTTCTTCCTCCACTTTATGCGACTTTACGCTTGGGATGATGTTTTCATGATGGTATGCAGTGACCTTTTTACGTCAGATGTAGTGCTGTGTTTTTTCCAAATAGTTCACCCTTAGTTTCATCAGTGCACAAAACATTTCGAGTGCTCTTTCGCAAAATTCAGGCGTGCAGCAATTTTCTTTTTACTAAGCAGCGGCTTCCTTTGGGGTGTCCTGCCATAGACACTCTACTTGTTTGATGTATTTATGTACTGTAGACTCATAAACACAGATGTTAACCAGTTTCAATGATGCCTTCAAATCTTCGACTGACACTCAGGGTTGTTTCCTTACCTCATTGTGCTCTTCTGGTCATTTTGACTGGGTGCCCAATTCTTGGTAGAGAAGCCACAGTCCCAAAGTGTCTCCATTTGACTAACCGTAGACTGGTGAATGTGTAAAGTCTTTGAAATCACTTAGTAACTCTTTCCAGCTTTACGTAAATCAACAATTCTTGACCATTGATTCTCTGAAAGCTCTTTTTGGCGAGGCATGTCTCACATCAGCGTATTCTTCGCTCACACTATTTCTTCTTCATCTAAACTCATTTTCTTAACAAGTCTCCATGTATACTAACACCTGACTCCAATTAGCCATTTAGAGGTCATTAACTCAAGGATCCTTTTTCACTAGAACCATAAGGTTTTCATGGTTGTTTTCAATAAAGACATAAAAGATCAGACCTTTTTATGTTATTAATTTAGGCTCATTATATTTGTCGATGCTCGTGACTGAATGAATATAAGATCACATTTTATAACAAATTAATGAAGAAAACCATGACATTCCAAAAGGTTCACATATTTTTCTTGCCACTGTAATGTACATTTCAGCTCTGTTTTTTTTTTTTGTTGTTGTTTTTTTTTTTTAGAAAGCTGCAAAGTTGAGGGTTTTCTCTGCTTTATTGAACCTTAATCTAGGTAATTTATGATTTCCTCAATGATGAGCTGAAGATTTCGTTCAGTGTCAGAGCAGAGCAGAAATAACTCTAAACGCCTTGTTAAATTTGAAGTCAGCTAAATTGCATACCATAACGATGCAGTTTTTACAACAGACTGTAAAGAGCCTAGTGTAAAGTGTCAGAGTTTATAGCGAGGTCAATGAGCTTTACATATCGCAGAGGAGAAAAGAGAGAAAGAGAGAGAGGGACACACATGCACAAAGAGACAGAAAGAGAGAGAGATAAAGGGAGAGTTGGAAGGAGAGAAAAAACAAGAAAGACAGAGACAGAGAGAGAAGGCTCTTTTTAAAGACTGGTCTTTTCTTGTTTCCCTGGAGGTCAGGTTGCCAAACTGTTCCAGGATTCTAGCCTGGGGAACGCAGTGAACATTGTGGTGACTCGACTGATCCTACTGATGGAGGACCAGGTAAATCACACACACACACATACAGTACACCAAAATTCAGTTCGCTGTATAATAGCTCCTCCTGAAAGATTTATAATATTTTCAAACTCATGAAATAGTATAAGGATTTTTCTTTAATGGGGAAGTATATTGTGTATCGGTAAGAATGAAAATGAACGTTTACAGGACTGTAGTGAGACCAGCCAGGTTGTACGGTTTGAAGGCGTTGCTTCTAACAAAAAGACAGAGGTGGCAGTGCTGAAGATGCTGCGATTTGCTTTGGGAGCAACATAAATGTAGAGGATTAGCTATGACTATATCGGCATTGGACAATGGCAGAGGAGGTATGAGGGGTATATTAGCCAGGGGTAGCTCAGTGGTTAAGGCATTGGACTACGGTTCGGAAGATCCCAGGTTCAAACCCCACAACCACCAAGCTGCCACTGTTGGGCCCTTGAGCAAGGCCCTTAACCCTCAACTGCTCAGATGTATAATGAGATAAAAATGTAAGTCGCTCTGGATAAGAGCGTCTGCTAAATGCCTAAATGTAAATGTATTAGGAGGAGCATGTTAGAGATGGAGCAGCCAGGCAGGAGGAGAAGAATAAGGCTCAAGAGGAGGTTCATGGATGTGGTGAGAGAGGACATTAAGGAGGAGTAACAAAGGAAGAAGTGGTGGACAGAGACAAATATGGAGACAAATGGTCCGCTGTGGCAACCCGATAGAAGAAGAAGATTGTCATTAACCTTATTTAGGAATTGTATTATTTTGTATTGTTTATGATAAAATGTTCTTTATACTGTATATAAAGTGTAAGTTGACATTTATAAAGCTTACTTCATTTCATTCTTTAACTGTAATGAGTTTAAAAGTGGAAAAACACTGAGGACACGCTGCGTTTGAAGTTTGAAGTGTCCTACACAGAGTTCAGTCTGACCTTAACCCCACTGAACACCAACTGCACTCCAGGGCTCTGAACAAAAATCCCCAGAGCCACGCTCCAAAATCTAATGAAAACCCTTCCCAGAGGAGAGGAGCTCATTATACGCAAGCAGATGAATCTGGAATAAATCTGGAAAGGCATGTTCAACAAGAACACATGGTTGTGATGGTCAGGTGCCGACAATCTATGCATGCTTATTCAAGGCATTTACGCACCAAAGTGGTGTGTATATGACAGATTATAAATGATGGACACACACAGACACTCCTCCCCGTTCAGTCCTCAGACTCGGAGAAGCATAACGAATACATTCCACGGTGTTTATGCCCCACTCAAAGAGCTTCTTGTTTGTTAATTTGCGGACTTAGTGTCCTTCCTGTTATGAGTCGATCCAGACAGTCGATGTTGAGTCTCGTGTGTTTGCTGTTCTGCCGTATTTGGTGCACTCATGACTGCAGCATGTCATGCAGTTGCTGTTGATTGGGATGGATGTGTGTGAAAACCGATGAATAAGCGCATTAAAACATTTATGTATGGCGACAGGATGGCGGGTCCGGTCTGTGGTGAAGCTGCTCTCTCTCTCTTTCGCTCTCTCACTCTATCTCTCTCTAGCTTTTAGAAAAGAGAGACATACAGGAAAGCAATAAAAGGAGCATCCAGAGCCAGAAACACCCAACAGCATCTGTCAATTAATAACCCTGTGCTGTAATAAAGTCACTAATAAAATCACTGTTACTAAAGTAGACGTTCTAAAATAACAGCACGCCCCAAAAATAAAAGATAACAGCACTCTAAAAACACCAGCAGTTTACCAAGACTTACCTTTTTTTTTTGTTTATTAAAGGACCCATGTTTAAACAGGGCGCAGAGCTCCTCCAAAAGTGTATCCCCCTAAAATACCCCTTTTTTCTACCTCAATCTCCCTCTGTCTCACTCCTGTTCCAAATATCCCATTTCAGTGTCTATGCAAATGAGCTCCTGCTAAGCCCCGCCTCCACCACCAGAGCTTGAGCTGAGCAACAAACTGGGAGAGAGTATCTTCTTATATGAGGTCACATTAGGAGAAAATCTAATCGGCTTGTTTATGCCTCGGCCAGTACAACAGTGGAAAAAAGGAGAAAACGTCATAATTTTGTTTGATGTTTTAGTACAAGCAAACAGGAGGCCTTAAAAATGACTCAAATGTGAAGATCGCGTGATACGTCTCCTTTAAAAAAGGATGTGTTTACCTTTTCACCCGTTTATAGTTAGGTTCAATGTTGTGGAGTGTCTATGTTATAAGTTGTCATATACATTAAATAGGAGTTATGTTACAGTCATTTAAAACAGTCATACCTTCACCAGCATAATTTTTTTTTCCTTTTACGTGGCTTGTAATATTACAATGAAATCCCAAAGCATACACTCATCTGTCTTGAAGTTTTACCAAAACTTTCCCTTTTTTTTCTTTTTTTTTGATGAAGACTTCAATACATGAACTCCTTCCATCCGTAAACATTTCCTTAGAGAAAACCTTCACATTAACCCTGTTTATATGAATGAGGTGTTAGGCTTTATTAGAATGAGTGCATTCATTTAAACCTGCGATGTGCTGGTGCGCTCTTGTTAGAGCTGCTGTTATGGGAAATGAATCAACAACATTCTGACCGATTAGAATCCAGAACGGTTCATGTATGGAGGGGCATTTTAGGCCTAGAACGCACAGACACAGACACAGACAAACACACACACACATCCTATGACACTCCACCTCCACTTCCAGCCTGAGTTAGAGCATAGGAACACACATCGGGGGAGTATGAGGCAGATGATTATGGGTTATGTCAGTATGTGCATTCCCAGGTTGTGAGTGTGACCAAACCATGACCAGTAAAACTGCCAGGGTGGAATGATGAGAGACAGAGAGAGAGACAGAGAGAGAGAGACTGTAGGAGAGGGAGAGGGAGTGACTGCAGCTATAAATGTGTTCATTTTTTTAAATCCAAAGATAGAAATGTCATGACCCAGGCATCGCGGTTTAGACATTATACTGCCATGAGCTAAAAACACAACATTGACTCATTACTTTAAGAAAATATTATGTTATCTGCGGTCATGGGACCCTCCTGGGATGCTTATCTCATTTCTTATATTTCGCAGATGGAGTGCATGAAAGTCATTAAAAACATATCCTAATGATTAAAGCTCACATCTCATCAAACAGTATTTTCAAGATTTACGGACACCATGACACCCGTCCTCAGGTCAGTTATAACATTATCTATTCTTCATGTTCTCCTGGTTCTTTTTCTTCACAGCCGACTCTGGAGATCAACCACCACGCGGGGAAGTCTTTGGACAGTTTCTGTAAGTGGCAGAAATCCATCCAGCAGAGCAACGGCCATGGAAACGCCATCCCCGAGAACGGCATCGCACCCCATGACACAGCCGTCCTCATCACGAGGTCAGAACCGAATATTCCTTCTGTCACATGTCTCACTTTATGCCAACTTTAAAGCTATTTAAAGAAGGAAAAAAAAAACTTAGCATTGTTGTACGCATTCATATACACACACACACACACACACACACACACCAGTACAGCTGTCTGAAATCTTGTTGTGTTTAGCCTGAGCCTAAGGCTGAGCTCCAGCTTGGAAACACTCAAGCATCAGGAATGGAGTCATTTAGTACAACAAGCAATTTACAGAAAACAGTCCTTCTGCTTTGATACTGTATGTGCGTGTGTTCGCGTGTGTGTTTTATCTAAAGAACAGGGAATGCGTCTGGGAAAGGGTGCCGTTAGCGTTCCTCACTTCCTGTTATTGTCCTGTCTGGGAGATGAGCTTCAGGACATTGTACAGTTTCAACCCTCGATTTGCTCTGTGTGCTCATTCAGGTTTTGTGTATTTGTATTTTGTGTGTGTGTGTGTGTGTTTGTTAAAGTTTAATTGTGTTGTGCTCTAGATACGACATCTGCATCTACAAGAACAAGCCGTGTGGGACGCTCGGTAAGAGACAACGAACTCCTGTTTAATTAAGCTACAGTCATTTTAAAACATTAAACATTTTATATGTTTACTTAAAACAAAATTTATATTTAAACCGTTTTCACTCATGAACTGAAACAATAATAAATAATTATAGTTTAATGTTAAACAGAATAACATTTATTTACAAAGTTTTATTTTAAAACTATATTGTAGTAAAAAATAGACATAATATCAATTTTGTAAAAGTTTTTTACAAATCAAATATGCAACTTCTATCTCACCCCAAACTATGGTAAACTATGGTAACACTTCTGTATACAGTATATTGTATACGGTCCCCATATGCAGTATATGAGGAACATACAGGTCATATCAAAATTTCGTATTGCGAAGCGCATTTTTCCATAGGAAATAATATAAATGTAGATAATCCGTTCCACCCCAAAATATTACCAATGTTACGAAATTTCCAACACTATAAATCATAATTTTTTGCATATAAAAGAACAGAAAAAACATGCAAATGAAGTAACATATGAAATACATAAACATTGAACCTTACATGGTTTAATGTTCATTTACATGGTATAATGTTAAAAAACAACCCAACCGCTGGGTCACTATTGGACAAAACACGCTGGGTTGTTTTGACTTAAGTTCTGGGTCTAACCATTTATTTTATTTTTTTTTTTCAAAAAAGACCCAAAATGTACACAACTTCACATAATGTAAATAGATTGTCACAGAATAAGAAAAAGCAAATAACTCAATTTTGACACAAATGTCAGACAGAACCATATAATCCCAAGCTGACAATTTGTTAAATATAAAATAAATGTAACATAAACACACTATAAAACAATAAAACCAAGAGGCTCCTGTAAATCCGATTTGAAATACTTTTTTTTTTTTTTTGCATTTAATACAATGTTTTAACACTTTTAAGTGACACATCCACATGGCATCAAACATTCCCCATCTTAATATTTTAACTATTAGTTATTTAACTATTACCATTTAATTTCCTTTTTAAAATATTATTGATTAATTTGGGCTCAAAATTGTAACAGATGAGGACTTATCTCCATCAATCTGATATACAGTATGATACAGTATGCTGGAGAAACTCCCAGGTGGGAAGACACTGCTTTGTGTAGATAACATCAAAGACAAAAAACAAACATCAAAACAAACATCCACCAAAGAATCTGTATCAATAGCATTGCCTCCAACAATGGGAAAGGTCTGAAGTGTCCTCCTTGTCTCATCCCCAAGGCACAAAACGTGGGACAGTGCTCCAGTCATCTCCATAATATTCCCATCATTTTGGTCCCCATCAGTGGATTAAATACCATCAATTAGTGTTTTAATAAAACTACCAATAACGGCAAGAATTTTTGCAAAAGATGTACAACTACGTATGGATTTAATGCAAAATGTCTTTTCCCTTGTAAATGCACAAAAATACATCATGTGAACATGAATTTAGTGTATATTTCTGACTAATCTACCTCACAATTTAACATATGAGGGATAACAGGATACGACGTTTTTAAATTCTCAACTTTTTACAACTTTTATTGAATATTTCATAAGGATGCAAAAATAGCTTGTTTTTAACTATGACTTGACGGGCACATTTTTCTCAGTTTTTGAATAATAAAAAAAACTAAATGAAAAAAAAAAAATTAACTGCACACCCCCATGTCAAAGCATTTAATTTGAAAAATAAAATGTTCTTGCTCCTACCACAACTTACTAAAAAAATAAGTAAAAATTCACATTAACTTACTGAGCATGATCTAGTCAGAAGTGAAGAATCCAGAAAGTTTGCCAAAAATAAACCGACTGCTGGGTCAAAATAACACAACCAGGTGTTTGAGGTTTTTTTTTTTTTTTAATGATCCTGGATCTGACAGAAAGAGAAGACATATTAAAACATACCCCAATTGCTTCTTCTGACAACTATAAAATATTATAAAATATGGTAACTGACTGTCCACATACAACTTTAGTGAAGATTTTTTAGTAATTTACCTAAAATACAAGAACTTTTCTTATAACATACAGTAAAGTCGACTATTGCCACAGAATATAAAAACATGAACTCCCCACACCCCATCAAAATGGCACTTAAAAGGTGGAAAAGCGGATGAACATGAAAATGAGCTTGCTCCCACCACAACTACAACATTTACAATTTAGGTAAAAATTCATATTAACTTACCATAAAATACTACCAGCTTTGGGTGACGTGCACCTCACTTCAGAAGTGAAGAATCCAGAAAGTTCGTCATGCCGTGTCTCAATTCCAAGAACACTCAAGGGCATGAGGACATCGGGGATATTGCTAACAGGATGTCTCTCACGGCCGCGATATATTATACCACAACCATATTACACCAAAAATTGCCTGTTAGAAATTAGATAAATCCGCTGTTTTAACCGCTGCAGACACATCACAGCCAGCGGTAGTTTTCAGAAGTTCTTCCCGAGGTGAAGCTTTGTTGGCTGGGCGCCTGGGGGATTTGCCTGGAGCTCAAATTTCCGAAACCGCTCGGTCAATTTCTTAAATAGACGCTATCCTCAATAACAGATGGATGTTTTGAGCTGTACACACATACATTCTTGCTTAAACAACTCTAAAAAACTACACTTTGTGACACAATAACAGTATTATATATTTAGAACACTTTGAGGGCCGCCATTTGTGAAACAAGAGAATAAAGGATAAACCAGTTGTTGGGTCAAAAGAAACCAACAAGGTGTTCATTTATAAATGACCCACTACATCTCATTTGACCCAACATGAGCAACCCAACCATGTGTTTAAAGTACCCGAAATAACCCAGAATTTTGACCCAGCATAAACAACCCAACAATGTGTTTACAGAAACAACCCAGCATTTTTAGAGTGTAATTTGTGATTCCTTTTGCCACCGACTGCTTTAAAAACCAAACTGAAAGTGGCTCCCTTTCCTTCTCGCTAACGTGCTTGCTACTCATTGCAAAATGCAAAAAAAAAAAAAACACAAAAGCTTCGTTTGACTTTCCACTGACGCAAACAAGTTTTGACCAGGTCCTAAAGGTGCACACAACGTACTGTAAGCACAAGCCGATGTTCGATTCGTCTCAGCTCGGTCGCTCGTATGCTGAAAATGCTTCATATGCTGATGCAAAATTCTTGCATAATTTCAGTTCTTAAGGCGAAAAATATAAATACAGTGGGACCACGGATTACGAGTAAAGCGGTTTACGAGTGTTCCAGGAGACGAGCAAAGATTTTTAATAAATTTTGACTTAAAAAACGAGCGTTGTCGTGGTTTACGAGCTTCAAGTATCATGTATAACGCATGCGCTTCTTGTTTCGACACCGAGCATCGCGTTATCACAACTGAGCCAACGGTTTTTCTCTCTCTGGCGCTGCGGGTATTCATCTCCCCTACTAGGTCTTAGTGCTCGTCTCTTACTGGTATAATCAATCCGTGTGTGTGTGTGTTATGTGTATGGCCGCGCACGTAATTTTACACCGCGCAGGGTCGCACACACACTCTTTCTCGTCGTTAGTGTGTGTCAGTTTTTGAGTGTGTGTTATGTGTGTGCGCAAGCGTAATTTGACACCGTGCCGGTTTACACTCTCTCTCTCTCTCTCTCGCCTTTAATGTGTTTGTGTGTGTCTGTGTGTGTGAAACAGAGAGGGAGTGCTTCACTCACACACAACTGGAACGGTGTCAAATTACGCTCGCGCACACACATAACACACACTCAGCAGCGCAGGAGAAAGGAAAAGACACACAGCGCTTGTGCGCATAAATGGAAACACTTATTGGTCGGGATTTATTTTTACTTTTTTTAAGTTAACATGCAGGTTAATTTGTTTTATTTTTACTTTATATTTTGTGTTAATTATTTTTATGTATTTATTTTTTGGGGCTGTGGAACGAATAAGTTTAATTTCCATTATTTCTTTTGGGAAAATATGCTTTGATTTACGAGTGTTTTGAAATACGAGCCCGCTTTCGGAACGAGTTATGCTCGTAATCCGAGGTTCCACTGTACAGTATTTGTTTATTTATATAGTCATCTGCTGTAAGTGATTTATCCTGATCAGGGTCATGGTAAATCTTGGGGGCACGCTGGAATCCACCATTAGACACCCAACACATTCGAGCACAATGGGTGATAAAAACATTGCATAACTTAAAATAGCTCTTGCAGTGAAAAGTTTTATGATTCGCATCACTTCCTGCTAGAACGGATACAACTTTACGATCGTGTGAGCAATAGAGATGGGTACAGTATTTACCAAAATGTTCCGACTTCAAAATAAAAAGTCCAAAATTCCGGGTGAAGCAGATTTATGTTACAAGTTAGCTACATTAGTCTTGTGGCAAATCATAAGTAGAGATCAAAACTAAAGAAACAGACGCCAAACATTCTACATATCTTGGCTGATCAGCTACATTTAGAAACTCATGATTGATCTCAGATCAGTGTTATTTTATGGATAATCTCCAAATTAGGTCTAATACTGTAGAAACACAATTTAAACTTTGTAGTCTGTAGAAATAGTGTACTGCTGCACAACGTTAAAACCTTCAGTAGCCTCTCTTTCAGTTTGTATGTGTGTGTGTGTGTGTGTGTGTGTGTGTCAGGCCTGGCCCCAGTTGGTGGAATGTGTGAGCCGGAGAGAAGCTGCAGTATAAATGAAGACATCGGTCTGGCCACGGCGTTCACCATCGCTCACGAGATTGGACACACGTGAGTCTCATCTCGCAACAGCATTTTTGTTTCTTCATTTTTCTGGCTCTTCTTCATGCCAGCTCTCTCTCTCTCTCCCTCTTTCTCTCTCCTCATTGTCCCTGCTCATGCTCAGTCTCTAGTGAACAGTTTGTTCCGGTGTTTCGAGGAGATGCGTGACTAATGTGCACTGATTTACCGATCCCGACAGTTCCAATGCTAAGAGAATCTAAAGCGAAATCTAAGGCCCGTTGTAGCGGAGACGATAAGTAGTACTCGGCTCCAGGTGTTTTTAGTACACCTTCATGAACTTCCTCTCATGACTTTAAAGTGTTACTTTCATCACATGTGTGGTCGCTTACAAAACAGATTAAGGAGTGTTGTATCAGGAAGTGGATTATCCAGCATGAACCCGCTTGACCTCAGTGGTAGCTTCTTTGTTATTTATGGCGGGTGGAGTGTGACAAAGTTTAATCAATCAATCAATAAATAAATATCATTTAATACATAATTACCATTAGAATTACTCATTTACTTGTGTTATACTTAAAAAGTACTTTTCATTGCCATTTTTTATTTGGTTAATTTTGAGTAGTTGATGTTAGTTTGATAATGAATGTAGGTTTATAATAACCAAAGTTTATATTTTTTTATTAATGTTGTTTTATGGGGAGTGTTGATTTGCTTTGAATGAATGTAGATATTCTTTGGTGGTAAGTGACAATGTTGGCACTTAAACAAAGAATGTATTGGATTTTTTAAATGTTGTTTAATGGAGGAAGCTTCTTGGAGTCCGGATGCCTGATAGAGGATGAGGGTGTTTCTTTGTAAACGGTGTTTTCTTAATGGTTATTCAATGATGTTGTTTCTTGGTGAATGATGGCATTTGTGAATTGTGGTGTTTGTTCCTCAACTATGGACTTTTTTGCGGTTAAATGTCAATTTTCTTAGACAAGATTGGTTTTTATTTAACATTCTCATTTGCAGGTAATTTTTGTTGGAGAATATTTGTTGAAGTTTGTTGGTAAATGTTGATGTTTGGTGAATGTTGAGGCTTAGTTATTTGTTAATGCTTGTTAAGTGTTGGTGTTTGATGAATGATGTTTTGTATGAAGTTTGGTGTGTGTCAGTGAGTGTTTGGTAAGCGGTGTTTTTGTTGATTGTTGGTGTTTCTCGTGAATGTTGCTGTTTATGGGTGAGTGTACGGTAGGTGTTTCTGGGGGAGTGTTGGTGTTTGGTAAATAATGTTTTTGATGAATGTTGGTGTTTGTGAGTAATTGTGGTGAGTGTTGATGTTTTTAAATAAATGTTGAATTAAAGTGTTAAGTGTTTGGGGAAAATTGTTTTTGATGAATGTAAAAGAATGTTGGTGTTTGTTGGTGAATATTGAAGTTTGGTAGATCATGGGGTGATGTTCAATGTTCATTGAAGATGGTTGGTGTTTTTTGGTGATTGTTGGTGCAACTAGGTGTTTGGTACGTTATGGTTCTCAGGTGAATGTTGGTGCTTGTTGGTGAATATTGGAGTTGGTAGATGATGAAGTTAATTAAATGTTGATGTTTATTGTGGAATCATGGGGTGATGTTCAATGTTCATTGAAGATGGTTGGTGTTTTTTGGTGATTCTTGGTGCATTATAGTTCTCAAGTGAATGTTGGTGCTTGTTGGTGAATGTTTTTTTTCTCGGGAATGCACAATTTTTGCAAAGGAATGTATTTCTTGTAGAATGTGCACATCCGTTTATAGAATTTGTTAAAAATATGATTCTAAAAGGGAGTGTGGATAGCAGAATGAGCCCTGTCCATCCTCCATCCTGAGAGAGTTAACCATGATACTGTATCTCGGTCTCCTTCTAAACATACACAGTGTTTGTTATTGGAAGAAGTTGCTGCCTCCCTGCTCAATCACTCAGTCATGATCTTCCTCAGTCTTCAGCCAAAAATCCAAGCCTCTTGCGTTTGCCTGGTGGCCTTGCATTCCTCCGTGGCAGTGTTATTGCAGTGTAATCGGTTTTCGCTGGGTCCTGAGCTTTTCACAGGTGGGAAAGTCATTAGCAAATGACTCCTAATGCAGCGGCCAGCTTTAAAGCCACTGAGCCCTGCTGACTGTCTAGACAAGGGGGCATATGCATATAAGATTACATAGGGTTGCTGTATTTAATCAGGTGTGTCAATTAAAGACAAAAATTTCTGCCAACCACAAAAATGTCTACCCATGTATCCCTCTGTCAATTCATCTCTTTCCTTCTTTGTCTGTTTCTCTTGTTTTTTTTTTGTCCTTCTTTGTCCCTGTCTTAGGTTTGGTATGAATCATGATGGCGTAGGGAACCCTTGTGGCGCTCGCAGTCAGGAGACGGCAAAGCTCATGGCCGCACACATCACCATGAAGACGAATCCCTTTGTCTGGTCAGCCTGCAGCCGCGATTACATCACAAACTTCCTCAAGTAAAGATTTATGTTCTTTTTCAGAAATGAGTCAAAGCATAGTACAGAAACTTACCTGCCAACTATTTAGCGTACTGTAAAACTAATCTTTTATTAGCTTTTAAATGATCACACTGGGTATTAAAGTAGCATCCTGTGTGAACTAGAAAACTTAGAATTTTTGCCTCTGAATGAGATTTTGGAGATGTTTTATTTTGATGTAGAAGTTTGCTCCAGCTCATATCATATGAAATATCCTTACAGCCCTACTGCTTCGTGTTGCTAATCACGAGGGGTGTTCAAGTCAAACTGGGACTTTTGATATACTGTACTGCAGAACACAGTTCTGAGAGTAAATACTCTTTTTATTTCTGTATATAATCTCCTGCTACACTAATGCACTTATCTTATAGGGACTCCTATAATGGCATAAACATGTTTAAATGTCTTGCTGTGTCCGAGTTCCTGTAACATCCAAGTGGTGTTGGTGAATGGTTGTGTGTACAGTTCCCACAGACAGATGCGTCTCTTTAATAAGTTGGCGACAAGTTATCCTTTTATTTCGTCGTACGGTGCTTGAAGTCTTCGCTTTAATGAATTCACTCACCATGAATTTCAGCACCAGTCCCGGTTTGACTTTAACGCCCATGTACTATCTAAGAAAAAGTATTTTTGCAAGCATGTGTAATAAATTTCAGCAACAAAAAAAAAAGAAGTTGACTTGTGTAACAAGTTAGCCTTGGGTTTATTTGTAATCATTCTAAGCGATCTCAGCATGTTTGGGAGAGCTGTTTAATGAGCATGATTTCTGAGTTGACATTACTCTGTGTGTGTCCGGGTCACTTTCTGCAGCTCTGGAATGGGCTCGTGTGTGAACAACATTCCCCCGAAGCAGGAATTTATGTATCCGACTACGGCGCCCGGTCAGGCCTACGATGCGGATGAGCAGTGCCGCTTCCAGTACGGAATAAAATCTCGGCAGTGTAAATATGGGGTACTCACTTCTCTATACTCTGTTTCATGGTTTTTACATGTTCAGGTTGTTATAAACAAAAAAATTATTTGTTATAATGCCATCCCTGGCAAGCTCTAAAACATATACAGCTGTGCCAGTTATATAGAGGTAATACATGTGTACAGGTGCTTATTCTTAACTGTTAACTTAATTGTCACCCAGAATTTAAATGCAATGTGAACAATAGGGGCCAAATTCCACGACCCTTATTATGTGTAAAAATGTATTACATAGGTCAGATGAGAATTTGAACAGTGTGCATTGCATTTTTTTTATTTTATAACCTAACTCTGCTTTAAACTTCTCTTCTGGTGTGTTCCTTGGGTTTCATGATGCTTGGTTCCACTGGATTTTATGAATACAAATGCACGCTAAACGTTTCAGATTTTTGTTTGTAAAAAAATGTTGAAAATCGTTTATAATTTTCCTTCCACTTCACAATTATGGGCCACATAAAATACATTTTTGTTTGTGGTGATAACTTGACAAAATATGGAAAAATATCATACTTTTTTAAAACTCTATCATTATTACACAAATTTATATATGCACATTTACTAGGGTTTTTACGGGAGGTTTGCGACTCCAGGAGTCCAGTACTTCTTGTGTTTGTTTTTTTTTGTTGTTGTTAAATCACAGGAAACAGTAAAAAGTCCTACAATTCATCAACACTAATAGGACAAAAAGTAAAAAAAATTTTTAAAAAGAATTCACTATGCGGATACATTCAGAATGTCACTTTAGAGCCGGTACAAAATAACTGCTATAACAACTTGACTTATGCAACAAAGTGAAGTACATGTTTTTTTACTCTAAGCAGGTAGATGTTAGGGGAATTGTGTTTTAGTCAATAGTCTGGAAAAGTTCCTCATTAGGTGCCTCTTTTCGATTCTCAGTGAATCACTTTCTTTCTCTCTATCCTTCCCTACCCAAACTTTCGCTCACATCTGGCCCAGATGTCTGTTGTAGCTCTTTCTGTTCTCTGTCTGCTCTGCTCATTCCTGGCTTTTTGCCTTTACCAAAAAAAAAACTGCGATAAAAAAGGTTGCTGCTTTCGTTTTTGTGTGGCCTCACTACGCCAACCATAACTATGACCTCTTGTACCTTCTGCAGGACGGTTTCAGACCACAGAGCTTCAGTCCAGCTCCAGCTAGTCTTTAAAAACATCTATAGCTGTCTTTATTGACCCAGGACTTTATGTGTATACCCGGTTTTTATGACATGCTGCTAGAAGAACATCTGGAATAGGAAATTACATTTAGGACGCATTCTGATTTTAATCCTGCATTGGGTTAGCTTAGGAACCCGTGTGGGAATGGTGTGCAGTGTGTGTGTGTGTGTGTGTGTACTGTGTCCGGGGTTAGAGCTGTGGACTAATGTTAGGTTGATGAACATTTTGTTGCACTTTTGTAGCTCTATCTATTTCATTGTCTTCCTTTGTACGTTTGCTTAGAGAAAATATGTCAAATTATGTCAATCAGTTCAAATGTCTCACTAGCTGTGCTATTTCTGAAAAAAAATGTCACTTGACGTGTATTTCCTTTAAATTAAATCAATGCGTAAATCCTGAAGATATGCATACTGTAGAGTGCGTTTTACCTTACATAGTAAGTGCATTAATAAAAAATTGCATTAATTAAATAGCAAACTGTAGACATTTTTCTATGGATAATAAGGATAAAGCAGGGAAAAAAATATTGTAGGATAAACAGCTATGCTAAAAAAAAGTACATTTGAAAAGTGAAGAAAAAAACAGCTGACAAATTGCACCTACTGTCTTAGGGTTGGTTATAGGAATTTGTCATCATTTATAATTGGGTAGGTGGTCAGCACTTTTTGAACTAGGTGATTGATGCAAATGTGCATGGATAGCACCTTAACACTCAGTTCACTCACCACTGTTTTTTTTAAAGCAGTGGTATGCTCAGTATTTCTGATGCATATTGTACATGTCAGACTAGATGCCAGTGCTTTGTTGAGTTAAACTTCTTGTCGGCTCGAAGCTGCTTGAGAGCAAAAACTGAAGTGGCTTAGTGCTAAATTCGAGCCACTACGTTTAGTCAGGCAGCAGTATTGATACTTAACCTTCTTTTTTTAACAAATAATTTTATTGAAACAACTTCAAGTGTTATAGACAGAGAGAATTGTGGCTTGTGATGTGTTTAGCTTTTAACATCAGTGTGAATGCTAGCAATGTAAATTAAATTAAACAATCGACTGTGTTTTTGGAGTAAGAGGGCTATGCCGTCTGTTTCTTGTCAATCACAGGAACACTAGCCAATTATGTACATGTGAGCATAATGGGCTTATGGGCATCTGTGAGCTCGTGTGTGTGTGGAAGAGGGTGGATAGCACTTTCCTCTGAGTGTGTAGTCTGCCGTTTGTCACACTAATATGGAGGAAGCACACATCAGTTTACTGGAAAGGGCAGCTGTATAAATTGGTTCAAATAGATAGAGAAAAACAATGCAAAAAATGTATTTTAGTGTTCAGTAAGACTTTTGACAAACACATAAAATAATAACTTTACTAATGCAATCATGGCAACAGCTTTTGGCCACAGTGGCTTTCCATATTACACATGGTAACCATAAAGTTCTCATATGAATTCATTTTTAATTGACTGTCATTCTGTCGTTTTAAAATCTACTTACTTTTAGATGATACATTGCATTTGTTTAAGAAATGAAAAAAAGTTAAAATTAAATATTAAAAAGGTCTGTTGTGGGTTTCTGTGCAGGAGGTGTGCAGTGAGCTCTGGTGTATGAGCAAGAGTAACCGCTGTATAACCAGCAGCATCCCTGCAGCTGAAGGCACCATCTGCCAAACCAGCACTATAGACAAAGGGGTGAGTATGTCCTAAAAAAAAACATATATAAATTATAATTTAATTAGTTTCAGAAGCAGAATCTCTGTATTAGTGTCCATTGTGTTGAGAGTAGGGTGCCTACACTTTTTGTTTGAGAATAAAGATGACGCTAAGGGATTTTTTTTTTCTCTGCACAGTGGTGCTACAAGCGGATGTGTGTGCCGTACGGCACTCGTCCGGAGGGAGTGGACGGTCAATGGGGTACGTGGTCTCCGTGGGAGGAGTGCAGTCGTACCTGTGGGGGTGGAGTCTCTTCCTCTGTACGGCATTGTGACAGCCCCAGGTGAGACATTTTTCCCAGATATAATGTACATTTTATTACAAATTGTATGTATGTGTTATACACACATATGTCATAGTACAGCTGAAATCTTGATTCTGATTGGTCAGCAGGTGTCCTAATCAGTGTTGGGGGACGTTACTTTTTAAAGTTACTACAGTGGAACCTTGCATCACGAGCATAATTTGTTATGGAAACGTATTTCAAAACACTCGTAAACCAAATGTTGATTGTACCAGTAAGAGTTGTGCAGTAAGACAGAGCAGGGGAGACGGTTACCCACAATTCTGCCTAACACCACTCTCCGTGTTTGGTGGGTTTCCTCCCACTGTCCAAAGACCTGCAGATAAGGCTAATTGGCGTTCCCAAATTGCTCAGTGCGTGTATGTGTGTGTCCTGCGATGGATCGGAACCCTGTCCAGGGTGTATCCCGCCTCGTGCCCCAAGTCTCCAGGTCCCTGCGACCCTAAATACAGGTTTAAGCGGTATAGACGATGAGTAAGTAAGTGATGAGAACTGAGTACTTAAATGGCGGACCTAACGCGGTAGATTACTCGTTACATCAAAAAAGTAATCCAAGTACTCTAACTTGGACCCAACACAGTTCCTAATACAGTAAATTATTGTTTTCATAGAAACAGGGCCTTATATGGTAAACACGATGCATCGTTAATATTTAATAATAAACTGAGTATTAAACAAAGAAAGCTACAGCTGGGTCCATAAATTTTGGAACGAAGATAAGGGCTTTTTGGCATTTGAAAGACTCAAGATGTGAGCAAAGTTAAGACTTTCATCAAGTGTATACTCAAGTGTGGTATTAAGTATTCAGGAATTACAAACATTTCCATACACACATACCCTATTATTATTATAATACTCTGTCCTGTTTGTATAAAATTAATTTCTATATATGGTCAATATTTCCTGCTCTTGCATCTCTGTGTGCTTGCAGTTAAACAAACTCACCATTTGTTGCTACAGTTGTGTACTGTATATAAACCTCTGTAAGGTTGTTTGTGTGTTGATTGATGACTCACATGTACTGTACTTACCTACACTTTGCACTTTACGTACACTTCATAACTAATAAACCAGCGTCTCAGAAAGTTTTTCTTCTCACGTGTTGCCGGTTTGCCAGATTTTCCTAGCATATCAAAGTAATTATGTTTGTCATATTCTGATTTGTCCTGATTGTAATTCATCGTGTACTCTCAGTAATGAAGTGTATTTTATTTATAATATGATGTGTTGTTATTAAGGCCAGTGTAACTCACTGATGAAAAAACAAATAAAAATTAAACCGAGCAGGAGCAGACATGATGGCTGGTTTTGAATAACATGGAGTGGAGTTGACAGCGTGATGAGGACTTCATGTGAAATTGCTCTCAGATGTTACTTTAATCTCAGTTTATGTGTGTGTGTGTGTGTGTGTGTGTGTGTGTCTGTGTGTGCGAGCAGGCCAACCATTGGAGGACGTTTCTGTCTAGGCGAGAGGAAAAGGTTCAAATCCTGCAACATCGAGGTGAGTTTTAGGTAAAACACATAGTGTGGTCCAGCAGTAAACACCCTAAGAGTTTTTTAAAGCCCAGCCTGCCCGTCTTCAGAGGTCACAACCTTTTACTACTTAATGTTTATTTTGCTTTATGACCACTTTAGGCACCTTCTGAACTGGTGTGGAGGAAAAATGTCAAAGAAATGCTGAATGTTTTATTAGTTTTTAGTATTATTTGTAGAAATAAGCAAATTATTCATAAAATATGGGAATTATGATTTTTAAATCATGAAAAATGTACAGAAATGTCCTTCTCATAGAAGTCCATGACTGCTGGGGAACTGCAATGGAACCGAATTTAATCATTGTTTTTCTTGGCTTCAACATTTTCAAAGCCTATTGAACATGTTAAGTTCATTTACAGCAGCTTTTTAGTGATGTGAAATTTGATAATTTCACATCACTGATCATGTGACAGGGAGAAGTGATGCAATTGGATCTTCACGGATGTGCTGTGTTTTGCTGTGTAATGCAGAGGTTCAATGTTGCGATTTCCCAACTAAATAAAAAGTTCAAAGAAGTTAAAGAAAAAAAATTATATCTAACAATTTTCTCATAGACAACCTTATGAGGAAAATAATTTACCAGATGGAGTGAAAGTCTGAAAATGGTGTTTAGCAGGCTTTCAGCAAACCCTTCATTTGTTTTATATATATATATACATTTGGGGAATTTACATAATCAAAACATTTCCATATGCAGAATAAAATATGCATAGACAAGTTATTTGGTTTCAGACCTAACCTTCGTGTCTTGGTCATGTGACATACTCATGATCAAGCACAGACACAAAACTTACAACATAAAAGGAAGTCAAACACCAATATTTCGTTTGACTGCCTTCAGCTTTGATTACAGTGCTCTATGTGGTGTTCAATTCATGTGTGAAAATGACTCCTCATGCTCAGCCGAGGCCAGGACTGTCTTTATGGACCGTGAGATCGTCTCTGGTCAGCACACGTATCCCAAACAGACCACACGGGGCCTTCAAACAGAAGTGGGGAACCAGGAGGAGCAAGGTCAGACAGATCCACAGGGCAGAGGGGCTCAGGAGTGACGTGTGTAGCTCGACAGAGAGAGAGAGAGAAAGAAGAGAACAGTAGAGAGGAGAAAGAGGGAAAACAGTTAGGCATACACTACTAACAGTCACATAAGGTTAATGTATGTTTAGTGCACAGTGAAAGCAGGGACTCCGGCAGGACTAACTTCGACAGCATAACTAAAAGGGCGAGCCTGAAGGAAACACAGCCATGAGGGCTCCCTGGGATGTAAAGTGACCGAACCCGAGTGATCAATGACAGTGTGGAAGACATCATCTAAACATACCAGTTCACCATAACACATAATACGTCCATAAGTCCCCCAGATCTGCTCCTTTACTTAAGGCAAAGGACATGGCTTACCCTTCCCATAACCTGACACGCCCATCGCTCTGGAATAGGCTCAGTTTGGACTCATAAGACCACATGACCACACTCTTTCCATTTCTCCAAAGTCCAATCTTTAGGTTCCAAAGTCAAACTGAAGCCTTTTTTTCCTGATGAATCCCACTAACAAGGCCACTACGGCCATACGGCTGTTTATTCACAAATTCCCATCACATTGTGTGTGTGTGTGTGTGTGTGGAAATGCCTCTACTTTCATTATTAAATATAGCTTTGATTTCTACTGTTTGTTTATTGACAATGCAACTTTACCAAGCGTTTAAGTGATCTCTGATCACAATCAGTCGAGATTTTTTCCAACCACATGTCTTACTTCAACTTGACGAACGAAAGTGCACTATCCTTCCAGGTTATAATAATGTGTTGAACAGTTCTTAACCCAATTTAAGTCATTTAAAAATTTTCATTGCTTGATGCAGACCCTTTTTTGGCCAAGCGGTGTATAATAAAGATAAAAATCAATCGGCTTCTATTAAAGATACAGTATGTGGTGTGTTATAAGAATAGACGCTTCGTGTCTATGATTATTCTGTGCATAATTATTGCGAACACATGGCCTCTTGTTCCACTGTGTAACAGACAAGTCTCAAAAATAAATGCAAATAGTAATGACCTGTTATTTTGGATAATAAAAGAAAAGAGCTTAGGCTGACTGCTCTCTCTCTCTCTCTCTCTCTCTCTCTCTCTCTCTGTGCGTTGCAGGAGTGCCCTCCTGGGTCTCAGGATTTCCGAGAGATTCAGTGCTCGGATTTTGACAGCGTTGCTTTCCGGGGGAAATTCTACACCTGGAAGCCGTACAGAGGCGGTGAGTGATGTTGAAACTGCAGCTGGACAAATGACACACACACACACACACACACACACACACACACACACACAGTAGTTCCACTTACACTGCGAGTGCTTATTTCAGACATAAGCTTTTCCTCTTGCCTTCTCTTTCATCTATTCATAAAGGTTCATTAAAGATTCCTCAGAGTTCTTCCAGTGTTACAGTGAGGTAGTGTAGATGCAAAACTCAAGAACATTGTAGATCAGAGCACAAGGTGTCTAGTATCAGAAGCAGAAGGAAAAGGAGAAGAATGAAGCAAACAAAATAATCTTCATATCAGTGTGAATTAATTCGTATTAGGTCGTACTTGCTGTTTTTTTAACAACTAATGTTACTGGTTGATTTGGTAAAGCCTGCATTAGCATTATGGGAGTAGTTTCTATGTTCTCTGTAATTTCATATACAAGGAATGTTCAAGTTGTAACGTTCGGATGAAATAATAACCTGGTTACACTAAAAAGAACCTAAAATCTAGTCTCTGGTGAAGCGTTAGCCGCTCAGAACAAGAAAAGACGCACACAGCCAATGTAAAGAGCAACCCAAAGTGCATTAAACAATAAATAAACAAAAGAGGTGCATAAAAAACCAACAAAATTCATAATAATATTTACTAAATATATACAAAAAGCGATGGTGTGTAAGTGTGTGGAATGATTGTCCAAAGTCCAGGTTATTTATGAAGGGTATATGTAGTGGGAGAGCTGGATCGGCTTCACTGGAAGTAGCCCGGGGGTGATAATCTAACTGGAAAGGATATCCGCCGACTCCGAATTCATGAGCTCCTAATACTCCCCTCCTAGAGCTTCTCCTTGGGTGTCCTTTTAATAGGATCCCTTGACCCTGTTACGTCTTTGGGATGACCTCGGGACGCGGCTGCGCACTCTCGCGAGCCTTCATCCCCGAACCAAAACACAAAGTCGTTGGGCCACGTAAACCAAAACGGGTGCGATTTATAAGGCACAGCAGTTTTCTTTTCCTTTTTTCCAGCTTATTAAAAGCCTATATAAAGAACCCTTTTATGTGGCTGCACTACAAAGTCAAAGCGGTAGTTTTAATTGTGCAAAAAAATTGTCCCTTTATTTCTCTATATAATCCCCTGCTACACTAATGCACTTACCCCAGCGTTTCACTAGTGCTTGGAAACCATCAGGGTAGAAAGTGTCAGTGCCAGTCTGGAGCGGTGGAGAGAAAATAAACCCTTTAGTGCACATATTCTATGGTTAGTAACAGATGGAATTCAGCTGTGATTAAAGCTTTACTCCAAGTCTCACACGACCTGCAGGGTCAAGTAAGGGCACGCAAAGGGGATTAGATACGACGAGGTGGGCAAAGAGAAAGGATAGAATGGCAGTTTAAGAGCTGGGTGTGCAAGTCTGTGCATATTTGTACAGCACTGTTTGGGACCAGGGGTTCCGCTCAGTGCACGATGTGTTATGAGGGTAGAAATAGAGGCAGTACCATCTAGATCGGTGTGTGTGTCTTCAATTTTCCATTCATGTTGAATTTTGAACGGCATACAACTATCTCTGTGTAAATGTGTTAAATACTCTAGCAAAAAATTATGAAAGGCATTCAAGTTAAACCGTGACTTTTCTGGTGTTTATTTCTGGAGAATGAAGGTGTAGTGATGTTTACAGAAGAGTTCTAGAACAGTATGGCGATGAGACCACAGTAAAATATTTGAACGGTGCAAACGTTTTAAAGATGGCGTACATCCGTGAGTGACGATCCAGGTCAAGGTGGCTCGGAGCCGCTGCAGTCGTTCCCGTTAACTTTCAACTTTCCTTTAAAATCGTCGAATAACTGATCACCAACTTGAAGAAGAGACGCGTCTGTCTGTGAGAATTGTACACACAATTATTTAACAGTGGAAGTTATTGCCACATTACCCATCCAGTCCTGACCTCGCTCCATGGCATGCCACATGTAATGGAGTTCCTGGGAGGCCAGCGTTTCAGACCTAAAAAGGGGAGTTCAGTCATGGCTCGGACTTAGTAAGAAAACTGTTTGGAACCCTTGATTGTATACAAGCACTAGTGAAACTCTGGGGGATGCGCATTAGTGTAGCAGGGGATTATATAGAGAAACTAGAGAGGTACGTTTTCTGGAGAAAATGTGAGTGGTGCTTGCTGTAGCAAAACTCAGGCCTAGGGCATGGCTTGACAGATTCAAAATGATCCTGAGAGACTAACTGGTAAGTAAAATGAGCCCACACACATGTTAGCATGTTGCTAGCATGATGTGATGTTAAGATGATTAGCATGTCGCGAGCATTATGCTAACTGTGTTAACATGTAGCTGGCAACATCATCAGCATGTTGTTCGCATTAGGCTAATATGATTAGAATGTCGCCAACATGATGCTAGCGTGAAGCTAATATGATTAGCATGTCGCCAACATGATGGTAGCATGGTTAGCATGTTGTTAGCACGACTCTAATGTTTATTAGCAATTTGTTTGCATGATGCTAACATGATTAGCATGTTGCTAGCATGATGCTAACATGATTAGCATGTCGCCAACATGATGTTAGCATGGTTAGCATGTTGCTCGCACGACTCTAATGTGATTAGCAATTTGCTAGCATGATGCTAACATGACTAGCCTGTTGCTTGCATGATGCTAACACAATTTTAACATGCCTAACTTGTGTAACAAGTTTTTACACAATCAGAAGTCCTGGTTTGACTTGAACATTTTATTAGATGAAAATGACCCGGAAAACTTGCGATCAGTTAATTACACCCCTAATCCCTCTGTCCTAATGCACTTGACAAATGTCATAGTATAAGCTTTTGATCCAAAGCAAATGAACAGTGGCATGTTCCTCGTGAGATGGTGCGCCTCTTCCCAAAATGCATTGCAGCCAGATCTCAACTTTATGGACATTACCCTTACAGGAATGTGTTTAATGAGACTCAAACCTGTCTGCCATCTTCACTTTCTGTCACACGGGTTTTTAGAGCACAGTCCGAAGAGGCCCGAGGATGTAGTGAAAGTGTTTGTGTGTGTGTGTGTCTTGTTATGTGTGTAGTGTTGTTAATTAGCCTCAGCTGTTTGTAAGTGTGCCAGGTAAAATGTGCTCTTCCCCTTTTAGTACCTCACTTTCTCTCCCTCTCGCTCCCATCTGCGGCCCCGTCTTTCTAGCAGCTGGTGAAGAACACACTCGCATAAAAACCCTCAGTAAAAAGCTCAGTAACACACGATCAAATAAGATCATGCCTAAACCTCCATTCGCAGAAGACATGTTTGAAAGTGTGTGTGTGTTTATGTGTGTGTGTGTGTGTGAACTCAGGTGGAGTAAAACCCTGCTCTCTGAACTGCCTGGCTGAGGGTTATAACTTCTACACTGAGCGTGCTCCAGCGGTGGTGGATGGGACGCCGTGCAGAGACGACTCTCTGGATCTGTGTGTTAATGGCGAGTGTAAGGTGAGAGCACCGTAAACACACACGCAGACACTCACACACAAAGAAATCCCATCCAGGTTCAGGTACTTTTATTCGGCGAAGTTTCCTCCGAGTTGTTTTTCTGTAACCTTTAATAACGTTTCCACAACATTGCTGCAACATTTTCAGTTGTAGAAACATGAAAGTCTAAGTCGCTCAAATGTTGTGTCTGACTCCGTCCATTGTTATTATATTTTCTTTGTCTCTCTTTCTATTAATCACCAACATTGCACACTTTATTCTTACTTTTATTCCTTTCTTTCTCTTTCTCTTGCACTCATTCTCCTTCTGTCCTCATCGTCTTCTCTCTCTCTGGCTAAGGAGCCGTGTCTCTTATCGTCCCTTCTCTTTCCATATGCTGTCCTCTCCTCCTCTCTCGTTCTTTCTCCTTTCCTCTCATCTCTTCTCGCTTTTCCTTTCCCCTCCTCCTCTCCTCTCCTCTTCTCTCATCCTCCCATTCCATCTCCCCTGCACTAATCCTTTCACCTCATTTATCCTCTCCTCTTTTCTCCCCGCATCCTCTCCTTTTATTTTATACTAACTCTGCTTTCATCTTCTCATATTTCTGTACTCTTATCCTCTACCCTTTTCTCCTCTTTTTTCGTATCCTTTCCTCCTTCTTTGCTCCTACTTCTTTTCCCAGCTATTCCTTTTATCTTCTGTCCTCTTCCTCTTATTCTCTTTTTTCTTTTATTCGATTTTTCTATGTTCTTTTATATATTGTTCTCCTTTTATTTTTCCTGTTTCTTCTCAGTTTGCTTCTCTCGTCTCTTTTCCACTCCTTTTCTTCTGTCCTTTTCTTCGTCTTTTTCCCTCTGCTCCACTCTCCTCTCCTCTCCTCTCCTCTGTGTTATATTTACAGTCTAAATGAACTCGGTGCCCTTCCAGGCTGCAGCTGTCTGAACCGCCAGCAGCCGAACAAGATCATAGCAACTGATTTCTCCTCTCCTCTTTCCCTCACTCCATCCTGCCCTGCTCTTTTTTTTTTTCATATTTTCTTTTCCCCCCTCTCGATTTGATCCCTCTCAAAATCGTGCTTTCCTTGACACCCAGTGCTCGATCTCCTTTCCCGTCTTTCCCCTTCCGCTCTACTTAATGGCGTGTATTAAAACGAGGGAGCAGCAGGAGTGGAAGGCAGCGGCATGTTTGCGGCCTCGCGGTCGACGCGCTTCCAAAACAACGTGCCTTTGATTTAGGACGATTTCAGAGCAGAGCTTTGAAGCACGCAGAGCCAAGCACAGCCTCAGGAGAAACACGCACTCGAGCGACCTGCAGAGAGGGTCGCTGACTCACTCCGGCCGTTCCCAGAACTGGGTCACACACTCGCAGGTTGTGAAATGTAGGCCAGGTCAGGAGGAACGTTTCCAAGGAGCGGTGCACTGGAAGGGTGTGAGGGGTTTGCGCGAGAATTTTAGATTGAAAGATCATGGATAGAAAGTCATGCATACTTTTATAAAAGGTCCCATAGTTAAAGTAAAGAGCTCGCCCAGTGTATGTGTTAATGCTCCTGCTGTAATACCCCTCAGATAATGCATTTTTTTCATACTTTACATTCACTCCCTCTTTGTTTCCTCTTTCTCTTCTATTTTAGTGTCGCTATACTGTAGAAGTGACAAGACCGCTGGGTGTGTGCTGTGGTGTCTGGCACCAGGACGTTGAGGGAGGTTTGTGGGTTGCTTGGTGAGGTCTCCGTGGATCAGACTTGTTTGCCTGGTGCAACCCATTGGTGCTTGATTCTTGGGAGTTTGGAGGTCGAGTGGGCTCGTTGTTGTTGGCTCTTTTGTCTGCTGGGCCCCGTGTGAACCAGGCTGTGGTGCACTGGGTGTTCTGTTGCCTTTACATTGTGACTAGCATTGACTTATACTGTAGGATTTAAATATACAGTAGTACCTCGACATATGAACGCCCCGCCTAGTGAATTTTCACCATAAGAACTAAAATTTTGCAAGCAATTTGCCTCGACATAAGAAACTTATTTTTTTTTGCATTTTGTGCAATATTTAATAAAGAGGGTCCTAAGAATGTTATGAGGCATGTCAGCAAGAATACAAGGAAGCGCTTTCAGTTTCGTTTTTAAAGAAGCTAAGCGGAATCGTAAATTAAGATTAAGTGGGGTTTATTCTGTATTTTATGTAAATGTTTTGATTGTTTTTATCTGCAAAGATCTGATTACATGTTGGAAATTGTACATTTTTAGAATATTTTTGCATTAAAATGATTCCCCTTATGAGAAAATGCGGTTTGTAATATGAAATTTCACCTATAAAGAACTCGCCCCTGGAACTGAATATGCAGAGATTTTATATTCTGTATATTATGGGTTTGGTGGGTTTCCTCTTGGCACTCCAAAGATGTGCAGATTAGGTTAATTGGCATTCTGAAATGCCAGTGTGTGTGTGTGCCCTGTGATGGATTGGCACCCAGGTCCAGAGTGTACCCTGCCTCGTACACCGAGTCTCCTTGCAGTGTATTTAAAAAGAACAATGATTTTTCCTGTGACTTGATTCGATCTGTGTGTATGTGTGTGTGTCTGTTTGTGTAGCACGTGGGATGTGATAAAATCCTTGGCTCGGATGCTCGCGAGGACCGCTGCCGCGTGTGTGGGGGTGATGGGAGCAGCTGCGAGGCCGTCGAGGGCATCTTCAACGATTCGCTGCCTGAAGGAGGTAGGTTTCATTTGTGTTTCTTTCTATTTACAGACTGCTTCAATACCGTTTTCTTTCCAAGTTTGCAGATCCCTTTCTCCTGGCAGTCCTCTCCGACTTTATACAGGAAGCTGTAGAAATGTCAACTCATGCTCTGAGATATAAGTCATCGAATTATGAAATAAAGTGACCTGTCTAATTACCGGCACGGAGACACAGTGGATTTACAGTAGGTGTCAGAATACGACCGGTGAAGCTATTTGGTTGAAAAAGAAAGCAGCACGAATTTTTTTTCCCCTCATCTCAGAGTCCATGGAGTTTGTCGGGCGTTGAGGTGCAGTTCCTGGAACTACACTGGATGGTCTTAAATCCTGCTCGCTCACTGTGTGAACACACGTCTTGGGTTACAGGTCTCTGGAGTGGAACGTTCGGGCAACGACGTGCAAAAGCTCTCGCTGTACAGGAAAAAATGATCCGGTTCAGCTCCTGTGGTCTGACTGAAGCAATCGGATATGTGTCTTCTGTCTTTGTAGTAATCCCGCAGTAATGCCTTGGCCCTGCTTCTCTATTATAATCTCATAAAGCAAAACGTGTGTGGGTGAGAGGGAGAGAGAGAAAACCGCTATTACATCTATTTATGTTCACTCGAACTTCACTCACTAGATACCGTATAAAACATTTAAGTATGGAATGAAACACTTTTTGGTATGCTCTTACAGGAAAGTAAGCAACAACAAGGGCTGTAGCTGTAACCAAGCTGAAGGTGATTAAAAACCTACCACCATCACCATGTCCTGGATTGTTTTATCCCCCCTCTTAAGCCTTTCGTCTTTTCTTTTAAAGTTAACCTGTTACCAAGCACAAACCAATCACGTTTAAAAAAAAAAAAGAAACCAGAAACTCTTCTGCCCTGAAGATGTCAGGAAGTGCTGAGCCTGGAATTCAGCAGTTATAATTTATCAGTAGACCAGTCTTACATTAAAGCATTTATCATGTACAGTTTGTGAATGGTAAAGTTTGCATTGAAGCACTTCATACTCACGGGCCTGGCACACCCTTCGACTGTAGTGCACGCCAAATAGTCTCCGAGCGTGCCAGGGTTGTTTCTGGATTGTTTAGATACTAAAATGCACCATTTTGTACCACCTTGATTTCAGAACCTCTTATTTGTTTTTGGTTGCTGTATGTACTACAGCCTGTTTTTTTCCACTCATATTCCATCTCTCTCTGTCTCGAATCCATAAATCATGATTAGTCTCCACATTTATAACACAGGCAGTGAAACCTGTCTTTCAGCATGGCTGGAAAACACGGGCCAACCTGGACTCAAATCAAATGAAATAAGACTTTTGGATCAGGTTTGAGCCTCGCGAGAGCCAACTTTAACACTTTTTCGCCTCATACCTGCTCCAAACGACTCTATAATTGCTTTATGGAAAGTCAAACAATGTGTCTGTGTGTTTTGTCGTGTTTTTTCTCTTTATCTTTCATTTTTCTTTTTCTTTTTTCCAGTTTAGAGTTGGACCCATGCCCCTTTTGAGAGAGTGATTTTAAGGCAAATTCATAATTACTTGCTCACATGCAATGTCTCTAACGTTCAAATATATCTAAGATTAAAGGAAAAAAGAAATTAAGAATATATATGATCTGTGCCAAGACTGAACTGTCTGTCATACACTGTCTAAAAATTTGGCATCCTTATCCAGTTTGGGATTGGGAAAGGAGATGGTGGAGTTAGAGTCTAGGAGGCTATATGATGAGAAATAAAGGATATGAATGGATAAGAAATGGCATGCAGGGGGGTATATAAGGGAATATAGAGGAGTATGGAGCTCAACAAATTGATATCCAGAGTAACTGAATAGTACAAAGACATAACCAAGGGGTCCAAGTGGATATAAAGGGACATGGAGGGTAGAGATGGATACAAGGGTTATCTAAAGGGTACATGGATAGTTAACCATCATAGGAAGAGGGATTCTTTGGAAGAAGTTGAGATTAGTGAGATTGGTATAATTGATGAGTGAAGGGTACTCAGGAGTATAAAGGGTCGTGGAAGGTTGAGCTAAGGATGAAGAGATATAAAAAAGCATGGGAGGTTGGGGGGGGGGTTAATGATAACTGAAAGGTATAAAAGATTGGTAAGGCAGGGAAGATTGAAACAGAAAGAAAAGGTAAGTTGGAAGGTTGAGTTGGGTAGGAAGGATAGACGCATGGAAGGATGAGGTGGGTAGGGTTGGGCAACTGCGGGTGTATAAGGATAAAGAGATGGTTATAGGCCGGACAAACAAGTCCAATCCATCCCACAATTCACAGCACCCTAAGGATCTGAAGGGTCTGAAGGGCCAGAGTCATTTATTCACAGTGTATGAATATTGGACATTTGACATTTGGAGTAGTCGAGTAGGATATGACAAGGGAATTGTGTAGCCATAACAGACTTGTATTGTAGAGAACTGAATTGTAGAGATGGATGCTCAGGGTTATGGAGGATACAGGTGATGGTAGAAGGTATAGAGGTAGCTCAGTGGTTAAGGCATTGGATTACGTTTCGGAAGATCCCAGGTTCAACCCCACAACCACCAAGTTGCCACTGTTGGGCCCTTGAGCAAGGCCCTTAACCCTCAACTGCTCAAATGTGTAATGAGATAAAAATGTAAGTCGCTTTGGATAAGAGCATCTGCCAAATGTAAATGTAGAAGGGATGATATTCAGTGGATATGATAAGAAGGGATAAACAGGGGTACAGGGGGATATAAACTCATCAGGAATAAATTTGCAACATAAAAACATTATGTCCAATATTGTGTAGACTCCTCCTGTGCAACTAGTGTGGCTCTGGCCCTTCAGATCCTTAGGGTGCTGTGAATTGTGGGACTTGGACTTGTTTGTCCGGCCCATCCTATGGGTACTCTGTGGAATTTGGGAGGCCAGGTTGGAAGCCTTGAGCTCTTTGCCTGCCAGGCCTCACTGCCAGGTGCACTGGGTTTTTTGGTGCCTTTATACAGTACCAGGCCAGCATTTACTTTTTTGGTGATTTGTGCTGCATTTACTTTTTATTTGGATCAAACCAGACAGACTTGCCTTTGGTCCCCATGAGCCTTGGGTGCTTAAGATCCTGTTACCAGTTTACTGGTATATAATTGATAATCAATGTTAATGTGTTAATATTGTGGCTGAAGTACTTCTGGGAATATAAGGGATATAGATGTATGGAATGGAAAAGGTACAGGGTGGTACACTGGTTTATAGAAGGAGACACAAAGTTTTAAATGGGATATAAAGTGATACAGATCTGTATAAAGTAGTATGGTGTAGTGTCAAAGGCTTAAAGAGGTATAAAGCGGCCTACAGGAGGATTTAGCTAAAAGCTTGGCCAAGAAGTCATTGTACATTTTATGAATAAAAAACTTTTTTTGAGTTTTTATGCTGCAGAATTCATCACATCATTAAGGTATGTGCGCGGTGAGTATTGACTTATGAAGCAATAGGTCATGGGTTTGAGACTATTCCAGGAAAACCACATGCTTTTTTAAAGCGGTTGTTTGAGAGGTTACTTGGCATGCAGTGGTCTGTGGTTTGAACTTTAGTCATTACCCCAGCGATGGTCACCGTTCACACTGTCGAACACATTTCACCCTGATCCTACTGCACTGGGCCAAAGAAATACTTCATCTGTCAGTGAATGCTGCCTCTAGTCCAAATGGGTTCTCAATATCGGCTAAGAATAACCGTTGTGGCTTTCATCTGCCCTAATATGGACAAACGCCCTGGGTGGGGTTGGAGTTGGTGCTAGTAGCAGTGTTGGTGGTTGGGTGGAATGTTGACATTGGGCTGTTGGGTCAGTATTAAGGGAAGGGTGTAGTAGTTTTTAGAAAGAAGAGTTTAGATAGTGATAATGGTGGTTGTTTTACATTTGAGCCACCATTGTCAGCAAAGTTAGCATGTACTAAGAGTAATGATAAACAATTTTTTTGCAATCGACAGTATTTATTCTTAACATACTGTAAGTTGGCAAAAGGATTTAATTTCCTTTTAATGTGATTGCTGGTGATGGCACAGTGGTGTAGTGGCTAGCATTGTCACCTTGCACCTCCAGGGTCTGGGTTCGATTCTCAGCCAGGGTCGATTTCCGTATATGTGTCCATGGACTTCCTTCCAAAGACCTGCAGATTAGGCTAATTGGCGTTTCCAAGTTTCCTGTAGTGTGTGTGTGGCCTGCGAATGATTGGCACCATGTCCAGGGTGTACCCCGCCTTGTGCGCTAAATCTCCTTTTATAGGCTCCAGGCCCCTTGCGACCCTGAATACAGGATAAAAGCGGTAGAGACGATAGAAGTTCACGAGAGACGATAGTTTTTGGTTGCTGGCATTTCTTTGATACGTCAAACGTTATTGATAAGTTAAAGACAATCTGGAAGAAATTGTACCTTTAATAGTACCTAACATGGGCAGGTGTAAAAGTACTTCTTGAAAGTTTGTTAGTGAACAGGATGTGGTACTGTAGTAGCCACGTGGTTGGTGCTATGATCATCAGGAGATATATTGGTCAGTATAGGCATTTTGAAAAGTAGTGAGCTCATCTGCTAACAGAATCATCAGGAGCTCATATATAGCAGGGAGGAGTGCATGGTTTGGTGTTTGGGTTTATTATTGGTGGAGTGGAAGGTAAGCCAGGTGGCGCTGGTGGCTTACAGTACATATGGGCTCAGATCTTTATTTTAGGCATTGGGACGCCTAGAAGACCACACCCTGGACCACAAAGCCCAGGAAGGTCAAGCTCAGGGACCTGGTCTGGGCTTTAATTGATTTTTTTGTTTGTGAATATTGAAATGCCACCAGTCATTTTGTAATCTGTTCCTCTCTTCCCATCTTGTTGTTCTTCTCCTCCTTCTTCCCTAGTCTTATGAGCTTTGCCAGTTTTTTGCAGTTATGTTTACCACATGGCTTCTTACCCGTTAATATTTTTATTACTCTCTCACTCTCGCTCTCCTCTTCTCCTCTCCACTGAAACCCACACGCTTGCAAAAAAATTACTCTTTTTTTTCTTCTTCGGTCTGGTTTTTGGAGATGGTGTTATTTGTAGGCCTGCGGTCTAGAGCTGGCCGGCGCTGACTGACCTCAGACGAGTTCGGTGCTCAGCTGTGGAGACGTTGCCCAGGAATTCAGCAGGAATCTTAAACCTCTGCTGAATGCTTATTCCAGAGCAGGCCTGCTGTAGAGAACACCACTCACCACATTATTCCTCAGTGTAACCATGAATAAACTTCCATTTGTGTGTGTGTGTGTGTGTGTGTGTCTGTTCTCAGGTTATGAAGAGGTGATCAGGATTCCTAAAGGGTCTGTGTTCATACATATACAAGAGCTCAACATTTCTCTTAATTATTTAGGTAAGAAAAGAAAAGGATTATTTGTTTGACTCTTAGGTGTCTAGAGAACTGGACTGCAGTAATCTGTCATAAAATTGTTCTCCTTCGGTGGCTTTTTGCAATATAAAATAAATAAATAATTATAATAAATAATAATAATAATAAAATTATTCATACACAGTATGATATGCAGGGAAATGCTTATACGACCACCTGTGACCTTAAAAATAAAAGATTATTAATAGGAAATAAATATGAATAAAAAAGAAATACAATAGAAAAAAGATTTAGCTAGGGTAAGAATAATATATCTATAGAAGACAAATATACAATATAAGAAAAATATAAAAAATATAAGAAAACGTAGCTGTACAAATATGGAAAAGATTCTGTACAATATAGAAAAATATTTTTAAAATTGTATAAATGAAAAATGACTGGTGGTGTGCAAATATGCATGAAAGTGTCAGAGTCAAAAAATGAAATGTAAATGTACAGGTGTGCAAAAGTTCAAAAGTTTGGGGTCACTTGCAAATTTCTTTTTTTTTTTTGTTTAGTGGTTTATTTTCTACATTCTACAACAATACTGAGAATTTCAAAACTATAAAATAACACACATGGAATTAGGTAATTACGTAACAACATCAAAAACAACAGTTAGTTGTTATTTTAAGACACAGAGGTCAGCCTTTCTCTAATAGTTCTTGCAAGAACAGTATTGTCAAGTGCATCTGCAAAGTCCTTCAAGCGCCATAATGAAACTGGCTCTCATGAAGGCCATCCCAGGAGGGCGAGACCAAAACCTACCTCTGCCGCAGACGAGAAATTCATTTAGAGTTATATATTATATATAATTTATATATATAAAAATTGGGATGTTTCTAAAATCTTGATATTAACAGAATCGCAATACAAATCGAATCGCCACCTAGGTATCGTGATAATATTGACTCATAGCAGTTTTTTCCGCTAAGACTGTTCAGTGCATGCTCAGAACATCATTGATTCTACACATATTTCCAATTTAAACCTTGGATTGCGAGCATAATTTGTTCCGGGAGGATGCTTGTTTATCAAAGCACATGTATGTCAAGTGAATTCCATCCATAAGAAGTGATGAAAACTCAGATGATTCGTTTCACAGCCCAAAAATATTCATATAAAAATAATTAACACAAAAAATAAAGTAAAAATAAAACAAATTTTTTATTTGCCCACAATGTTACAGTAAACAGTTCACACGCGCATGGATGTTGACTATACGAGTGAATAAAATACTTATAATATTTTTTTATATCTTCACAACATCCCCCCTGCAGTTCTGAAAGGCAAAAGTGACCAATACTTCATCAACGGCAAGCTGACCATTGACACACCACGCCGGTTCGACATCGCCGGGACGACGTTCCACTACAGCCGACCTGCTGATCAGCCTGAGACCCTCGAGGCATTAGGGCCCACCAATATGACTCTTGTTGTCATGGTAACCAAACTAGATGTTGTGGAAAAAGCTAGTTAAATATAATACCTGTTTCTCTAAGCTTGTTGCATATTATTGATTTACTATTAGAAAAATTTTGAAGTATTTGAATAACATTTCGACAATCCCTGACTCTGTGTGTGTGTGTGTGTGTGTGTGTGTGTGTGTGTGTGTGTGTGGTAGGTGTTGGTAAGGGAAGAGAACCAAGGTATTCATTACCGCTTTAACCCCCCTGTAAACAGAGACACCCAGAGTGTCTTCACCTGGCACTCGACATCCTGGAGCCGCTGCTCCGTCTCATGCGCTGGAGGTACGGATACACGAACACACACACACACACCTAAACACCTATACGGGCGCAATAAAGAAGGAGGTGATTGTAGGTTCTTGCTAAGAGCTTCATTCATTATTTAATTACATTTATTAAATTCAATTAATTAATACACTAAAACAGAAAAAAAAATCAAGACCTGTTTGGATCGCCTTTACATTGCACGCACTTTAACAAACCAGGAGGCAAAACTACACTTTAGCTTAGGTTTCAGACTAGTCTCAACAAGCTCAAAACAATGCTGTGTGTGCAGGATGTCGTGTGTATGTGAGTGGGTGACCCTGATTCTAATACTTCTCTGAGAGCACAACACGCTTTACGTCTGATTTGTTACAAATGGCTGGAAATTTAAGTAAGAAATATGTATGTTTGTGTTTGTGTGTGACAGGGTTTCAAATCCAGCAGGTGGTGTGTAAGAAGCAATCGGATTATTCAGTGGTTTTCAATCACTTCTGTGACAAGAAGAGCAAGCCTAAAGAGAAGAAACGTCCATGCAACACAGCGCCGTGTCCTCCGACGTGAGTGTGTGTAGAGCAGAAATATAAAATTAGAATCGAATCAACGGTCTACCTGTGATTCATAGATCTAGAGAGCTGGCTCGTGGGCAGGAATTGGCGTGCAACCAAAAACTTGAAATTTTATAGGAGGGTTTACATTCAGCGAGTGGAACTTCTGAAGTTTGAAAATTTACATCGTGACTCTAAGCCATTTCCACGTGTTTGGGCCATTAAAGGAGTTCTTGGGAGGCCAGTGTTTCAGAGGTGAAGCAGGCAGTCTGATCATGGCTTTCACGTTCTACATGTACCTTGATGGTGTCCAAGCACTAGTCAAATGTGCATTAGCCTAGCAGAGGATTATAAAGAGACGCAATCAAAAGTTCTGGTTTGGCCTGAACACCGTTAGTGCAAGTGCAATAATCTGATCTCTCTCTCACACACACACACTCCGTCAGCTGGTGGGTGAGCGAGTGGTCCGAGTGCAGCAGGAGTTGTAGTGGAGGTGTGCAGACGCGAGAGGTGCTGTGTAAGAGGAGGATCAGCTCTACGGAAGAGAAGGTTCAGGACGATTCAGCATGCGTCCAGCCGCGGCCTCCCCTCACCGAACCCTGCAATAATCACACCTGTCCACCTGAATGGCACGCCCTCGACTGGTCTGAGGTACACCTTCAGCTCACTCATACTACAAAAATAAATAAAACATTTTCCCTTTATATTACCTAGTTTATTGGTTTAATATATACAATGAATTATTTTTGTATTAATATATTATATGTTAATATAGGTACATACTTAGTACATTACTTTGATCATTTTTAAATAATAAAACTTGAATTAAATATGTACTGTAAATGATTATAATTACTGAACCTCATCTTAGCTAGGATAATGGTTGTGGAAAGGATGTAGATATAGTACATAGTGGTTAGCACTGTCGTCTTGGACCTCCAGGGTTCGACTCCCTGCGCTTGGTGGGTTTCCTCTGGGTACTTCGGTTTCCTTCCACAGTCGAAAGACATGCACATTAGGTTAACTAAATTGTGTGAATGCGCATGTAAATGTTAATTGGAGGTCACACCACGGTGGTAAAAAATGGAAATACTGTAAATTCAATGGTCACCATTGGCCTCCGATGGTCGTTAGTTGTACTACAGAGGTTCCTGGATAGATGGATGGATGGATGGATGTGCATTTATACATAAGCACTGTAGAGACAGTGGTTCAGTAACAAGAAGACATGAGAACGAAAGAAGTAAGTCCAGAACCAGACAGACTTTTAAAACCAAGGGAACACCTTGGTGTTTAAATCCGTCATATCTCACAGCCCTGACTGAGGCAGTACAGTACGCTCAGCAGTGATCCAATGTCTGGATAAAGTAAAGGATGTCACAGGAGCGGAGGAGAATCAATTCTTTTTGTAAGCTTACTTTCTGAAGTTCATCTCTTTCTTTCTCTCTCTCTCTCTCTCTCTCTCTCTCTCTCCTCGTACGTGTAGTGCACTCCCAGCTGCGGTCCAGGTTACAGACAGAGGGTAATTCTGTGCAGGAGTGGAGAGAGCGGAGACATCCTGGACGAGTCCGAGTGTCCCAAACATAGCCGTCCCACCACCAGGATGCGCTGTAACCTGCAGCGTTGTCCTCCTCCTCAGTGGCTCATTGGTCCATGGAGCGAGGTCTGACTGACATCCATAGAAGAACAAATCCCACTACACATCATACAGCTGGGAGATTTTTTACAGAAAAGTTGCTGACATTTTAGCACAAGAAATGTCGCTGTAATCATAGCAACGGTTTGGCCAGTTTCAGCTAGTAACGGCTCATTTATTAGCCTAGCTTGGTGTCTTGATTTGAATTATTATTCTCAGTAATACAGAAGAAATAACCCTCGGTGTTTGTCTTCACTGTAACTTTGTAACGTTGGGTTTATGGCAGCGCAGTATTTTAGGTGCAATTTGTCATCAATCAGCTTCATGTTTAGAAAAAAATGAAAAAATGTGCTGTTATGAACAGATCCATGGTGTGTATGATTAGTCCTGTATGTGTGTGTGTTTATCGCCAGTGTTCAGCTAAGTGTGGCGTGGGGCATCAGATGCGTGCCGTGCAGTGTGTGTCACACACTGGTCTGCCGTCCAACGAGTGTCTGGAGCTGCACCGACCTGGCTTTATGCAGCAGTGCCGGAGCAAGTGTGACATCAGCGTCCCCACAGACAACCCTGAGGGTGAGCGCTCAAAGTGGACCCTGGTCTACTGCATGGCACCTTTAACACACACTCATATTCACAACCCGGTGTAATGTCCTATACCAAGTCCAGCTACTGGAATGTGTTGGGAAAGTGGGAGGAAACTGTAGAAACCTGGAAGAGACCCACATGGACACGACGTCAGACAGACAGTAACCTGAGCTCGGGTTCTTGGTCTGTCTGACGGTGATCTTTATCTTTTTGTCACTGGATATGTCTGTCTGGCTGTGTGTATAGACAGGTTTAACAACAAAAACACACATGAAAAATCTTTCAATCTGTGTCTTTTCTTCTCTTCTCTCCTGTAGAGTGTAAAGATGTGAACACGGTCGCATACTGCCCCCTGGTGCTCAGGTTTAAGTTCTGCAGCCGCCCATATTTCAGACAGATGTGCTGCAAGACCTGCCAAGGACACTGACCTCCTCTCTTCTCCTCTCTCTCTCTCTCTCTCTCTCTCTCTCTCCTCTTTTTCTCTCTCTTTGTGCTCCCTCGGTCTCTTCTTTCCATGCTTGGAGTCCCAATCCCACCCTAAAGTGAGAAAAAGAGAGTGAAAGAGATCGAGCAAAGAAATGAAGAAAAGAGAGGGACTGTGCTGCTGTCCTCCACTTCTCCAAACCAGCTGCTCTCGTGCAGTTCCTGTGAATGTCAGATGGTCAGAGAGAGAGACATTTGTCTTTTATTAGTTGTCCTAAACATGGTGCTAGTTCTTATTTCTTCCATATTTCAAACGGGATACTTTGGTTCTACTAAGTTACAGCTAAAACAGAGCATAGGACTGCACAGATTACTGTTTTTTCCTGCTTATAGGCTCATACCGTTTCTGATTTATGAATTATCGATCCAAGTATGGAAATACCAAACCTAATTTCGCAAAAGTTAGAGAACTTCCTACATCTGGCTTTGACTTTGTTTTTCTTTCCAAAGCTAACTTAAGAGACAGAAGCGCTGTATTGATTCATAGAATATAATAGACCCGGATAAAGCACATAAAGAAAATTAAATAGCATGCAAAATATTTGCAGAAATGTTTGTTAATGTTTTAAATCGAAATATTAAAGCTCAGCCTGTTTCATGTACAAAATTTCGGTGGAACAATAAATTCCAAAATTCAATGCAACAGATTCAGGTTGCTTTCACACTACGGAGTCAGGCACGGATCCGAGTACTCTTGACCCCAAAGTATGGTACATTTGCATAATGTAAAAACTTTGTACTGTGCCCGGGTACTGATAAGTGTAAGGTGCTGGAACATACTTGAAAATCTGCTTTTGAAGACTGTGTGTTGTACTCGGGCATGGACGTTGTACCCACAGGGGACCACTGGTTAGAATACAACAAATACCTCATTTCCACTACACTGGTGCTGGTGCCAGGTGCCGGTTCTGGTGCTCTGGTGCTCTGGTGCTGGTGCTGGTATGGGAACCACCGAGAACCGGCCCGCATTTACACTAGACAGGAGCTCAGCGGGAGCTGCATTATAATACGTCACAGGCCACGCCCACTAAACAGAAACGACCATGACCGAAGTCAGTTTACTGGTTATCCTCCAAACTGGTTATCCTCCAAACAATATGAAAATGTATTTCAGTATCCAAAAGCAGCTTATTCGACGTGTTATAACCGCTGAAAGTCTTTCTTTAGTTTTTTTAGCTTATACACTATTTGGTCGGTTGTTCGTGTGAAGCCTGCGACTGTTAGTTCTTTTCTTATTTCCTCATACACTTTTTTTTTTCTTAAAGCACTTTCCAATTTCTGCTGAATCTCGGCGAATGTCCTAAATGCAGCAAAAACGCTTTTGTTTCGTCCGCGCTCCACATTAACGGACTTTGGGTCTCCGCCATTTTTTTTAACGCGCCCTATAACTCCTCCCACCGCTCGTGACATCACGGGTTCTCGCAACTAGACCAGCAGAGTTTAGGGGCCGGTTCAGTGCTTATTTTAGGGCACCAGCACCAATTTTTTTTCTGTGGAAAAGCGCAGCACTGGTTCCAAAATTGGGAACCGGCACGGAACCGGCACGGGAACCAGAGCAGTGGAAAAGGGGTAAAAGCCACCTGTCTCTTCTGATATCTGTCTAATCATGGTCATAGTTGATAACGTAGGAAAGCAGGCGACACGGAATTTTCTCATAAATATTAACAATATTAGGCATAATGAAAAGGTCGACATCTATATAATCTTCTTCTTCTTCTGGATCGCAAACCAAGTTGGTGCATACCGCCTCCTGTTGTTTGGGAGAACGAGGATGTGCAAGTGTACTCGGGTACAGGAAAATATAACTGATGTGAAAGCTGGCCAGCGAAGGAGAAGGGAGGGAGAAGCAATCATGCCTAGTGTGAAAGCAGCCTCATATTGAGCAAATCCTGTCGACCATCATATCAGTGGTCAGGTGTAACAATGTACTCATTTTATCACATTTGTTCATCAAATTGAGTACATAAAATTTATACCCGTAGTAGAATTACATTTAAACTCATAAAGTTTGACTTAATTCAACAAAAGAATCTTAAGGAAAAAATGTAATCCATTCACTTTCAATAAACGCTTTTTCCTGCTTAGAGTTAATCAAGGAATCTGAGAGATTATGATAGGAATACTTTATCAAATTTCACAGCAACGGAACACAAGTGCAATTTCTACTTTCACAAATGTTACTCCGTAATTAATCACTGCTCTTCACTTTTTCTACAACGGCCATCATGCTCTAGGGTAAAACCAGTAACCTCAAACTGACGTTTCTATTCATCCGCACAGAACTGAAAACAGACTGGTTTTTGTCCAAGCGTAGAACCAGTTCTCAGTCCCTGACTCTGCATGGAACATTCAGGTCTCTTTTTTGATCACTTCCTCTTTTCTATTTCTCATAAGATAGAGCAATGACTGAAATATCAGTGTGTTAAAGCTGTAATGTAAGGAAAACACCTGAACTGTGCAGTGCTCTGTTTAAAAAAAAGTCTACAACACTAATGACCACACACTATTCACTGTTTACATTATCTTGGTTTATCCTTTTTGGTGTGTTTTTTTCCTTTTTTTATTAGGAGCTTTAGGTGTTCGTGCTGAGTTAGGATGACATCAAACATTTGGCAAATGTACAGTTCATCCAATAATCATACAGTATTTGCACAGTATTCCTTTCTCCAATGTATTCGATCAACGAAGAGACAGTCGCTGCTTAACTGTTTTGCGCTGATGATGTGAGACCTAGTGTTGCTAAGAAGTAAATGAAACGTCTCAGTTCTGTATTAAAGATACACAAATGTGTTTTTAGTCTAGAAATAGAAATCAGACTTCACAGTATAGTCATTGGTGCTGGAATGAGGAAGGTGGGTGGAGTCAAGTGGCTTAAAGACACATGTTAATGATTATAATATTATTTACAGCTATTTATTTAGCGAAATAATAAAGGAGCATGAAAAGATGATATTTTCATGGCTGCAACATGACGTATTGTTCAAGTCAATGTTGCATTGCACAATCTTCAGAATCTTAGCGTCCTTCTATTAATCGGGAATACTTGGATGTCACATGTTGCATTAATTATATCTCACTTTAGACAGAAAGAAATAAAAATTTTAAAAAGTCAATTTATATTAGAAAAAAATCTAGCTTATCTAAAAATTGTGGAAATGCGAACACTTAGTATCAACCATTCAGTATAATAAGCTTCATATATGCTGTATACTGTATAACCTCTCTGTGACTGTATTATGATTGCCCTGATCTTGCCCTTCGGTATGGAAAGATTTATTAATAAGTATTAATCTAACTATGATCTCAACACACTTATTCAGATCACTAGACCAACATAGCAGGAGGTCAAGATTGATCGCTACCTTATACTCTGGCATGAGGCGGTATTTTTACACATCAAACAATTCGAATAAAAGGTAGTGTTCATAGAGCTACTTAAGAGCTCCATAAGCCCTTTATGACACAATGTATCTCTACATACTGTGCTATAAACCGGACTGCTAGAACGCGTGCCGTGACAGCATTCTAGCTATATACATAATCTGTCATTATGGTAACGTGACATAGTTATTGGACTTCCTTGGGCTCTTATAAGCAGTAATAAGACAATTACTCAAGGGCAAGAAACAATCTTCATAATCATATAAGAAAAACAATCTTTTATATAACCATCTAAATGCCGAAGTGTAAGCTTATTTCATCAAACTCACATGGTCAGTTCCATCACCTTATAGCTGTTATGTGGATCTGACACACTAGTAGTGCACTAGGCTATAATCACTTGAAATAACAACCGTCTTTGTCACTTGACTCAGATGATAAAGACTCTAGAAATGATCATTTAGCCAATTCTTAAGTGTTTATAAATGTTTATGTTAATGGTCATTATGCCAGCCAGCACTTATTAAAGAGAAATACTTTCAAATATTTATGTAGGTTAATAAATGGGTTATGTAGTTTCTATGTCACTTTAATATGAAATTAAGGCAACCAGTGTTAGTCAGAGTAAGCATTGCTGAGTGTGTTTAAGTTTCTGTTAGTTGTCATAAAGGGCTTATGTAGTCCTTTTGTCACTTTTACATACAAATTACATAAAGTAGTATTTATCAGCTAACACCATTTATACATGTCTATTTAGTTTTACGGCCATTATAATCAGGGGTTTATGTAGTTGTTATGTCACCCTAATATTAATGTTAACATTACATTACAGTAATTAGGGCTTATGTGCTTATGTGCATTGGAGTCGGCACTTACAAACATTACTGTAGGCTTGTGTCAGGTGTTATAAAGAGTTTATGTAGTTGTTGTGTCAACTTAGTACTAAAATGTTTAAAAAGTCAATTAAGTTAGATAATGCTTATTTGAGAAGCATTTATAAATGTTTATGTAGTTTTATACATTAGGTGCTATAACGTAAAACTAGATAAACATTTACTTGTTTTGCAGTTCTTATGTTACCTGATGACATAATTTAAAAAGGTTTTGTCGGATGTCATGTACAGTAGTACTATGAACACTACCTAGAATATTAGCAAAGGAAAAAAAGGATAGCTGTCAGTTTAAAGAGAAAAATATATAGGATACTTTGCAAAAAAAATACTAAAGTGATTAATAGTAAATGAACTCATCACATTCGGTGTGGAAAATGTCTCCATAATGAATAAAATTCTATAAGAGCTGTTTGATAGACCTGACTAAAACAAAGCGGCAAATTTAGATGTTTTGTCTGATTCCGCTTTGCTTGTTCCCAAAAAAAGGAAAATGTCTTTAATGTGGCTTGTGTTTATCAAAAAAAAAAAAAAAAAAAAAAAATCTAAAATCATTTTATGTAAGATGCTTAAAGATTTCAGCTTTAAATAGTTTATCAGAAGTTGACAATCTGGCCAGAAATTAAGTTTTTTCTATCGTTTTTTTTTTTTGTTTGTTTACGATTTTCCCATCCATAGTTTGCTTCATTGCTTTTGAGCTTGTAGCAAACAAGTAAAGGAAGCGTATATCCATCAGTTTAGCATTGATTAAATTTGGGTTAAAGGAGAAAATTAAGAGCATTTATTTTGCTTTAATACACTAAGCACTGGAACGAGTTAGATATAATTAGCATTAGAAGAGCTAAGCAACTTTGAGTGTTATGAAGGTGCTTTATAAATGAAATAGGTTGTTATTATTACTTTTATTTTTCAGTTTATAGTATTATAGATATACTGTATATGTTAGGGTTTTTTATTTTTTTTGCATTAGCCTATTTAGTATAGTTTGACATGATGTTTATGGGAAGGTACAGTTACAGTACAGTTAGTTTGGTATTAACACATATCTTTACGTTTCAAAATCCCAAAGCTGCGGATGAGGTAATTAGCATTTGGACTAGCAAAAGCATTAGCATTGCCATGCCAGCCGCTGGTCATTTTTATTAAAGCACTGACGTGTGTTAAGACAACTGTACCTGTAGTTTCTATTTTTAAAAAAGGCATAGTGTATGTTGACTTATTTCTAATCAGACATATTTCAGATGATGTGCCATTTACATTGGACAGAAATATTGTCCAGAAAATACAGTCCCATTGTTACCCAGCATTATAAACGACATGCATTTTTTCTGAGTGCTTTAAATCTGAAATCCGAGCTGTGACAGGCTGCTTCCTTTTCATCGGCTTTAACAACAATGAAGTGAGATTTAACTTGTCGGTTGTTGTGGTGCTCTGTAATGGTGCTGTTTCTTTTACTATCTTAAGAATTGTACTTTTAAAAATGTTTATTAAAAACTAGCTTGATGTAAAAGCTAAAATATTTAACAGAAATCTATGTTAAGCGTCAAATTATTTGTGAAAAAAAACTGTACGTAAGCAAGTCACGATAGATCTGAAACACATGGCTGTTATTTTTGTTATTGCTGATGTGATCTTTTTTAATTTCTTCTTGTTTGTTTGTTCTACTTAACATGTTACACTTGAAGCGTGTTGATTTGACTCATACTAGTAGACACGGTCAGACATGGTGAGATTTATCAAATGTTATGTTTGTGTGTCATGTTTAAAATGCTATTGAAATAGCTTTGTGTACTGTAATGTGCATTGGATGGATATGTATTTGTCTTTGAATTTTATTTAGACCAACTAAAATTAAAAGTAATACGATGAATAAAGAATATTGTGTATTGTGAACAGAGTCAATTTGGCCTGTGTTTCCTTTTTGGTACGCTATTTAATATTAAAAATTTAGATACTTACTGTCCACTTTATTAGAAACACCTTTTCAACAGCTTGTTAACGCAAATATCTATCAGCCAATCATGTAGCAGAAACCCAATGTACAGTATTTAGGCATGAAGACATGGTCAAGGCAATCTTCTGAAGTTCAAATCAAGCATCAGAATAGGAAAAAAAAGACAATTTGGCGTAATCAACATGAACACGTGAATCCATCAGGCTGCTGGTGGTGTAAGGGTATGAGGAATATTTTCTTGGACCACTTTAAGCCCCTTTGAACTACCTGAGCATGGTTAAACTGCCACCTGAGTATTCCTGATGACCATGTCCATTCCTTTATGACCAAAAATGACCACACCACACATAAATTAGCACTGGCTCACTTTGGTAGAAAAAGGGTAACGGTGGTTTCAAAATGCCCATGTGTTTGTCCTTGACCCCTGCCTACCAACAAGAAGCTTCTTTACAATATCAGAAGAATTCGCCCATTTCTTTCTTCACAGGCTACTCAGGTGCTTGTTCAGTCCCTTGTTATTTCAAGACTGGACTACTGCAACTCACTCCTGGCAGGCCTGCCTCTGTCCACGATTCGTCCTCTGCAACTGATCCAGAATGCAGCAGCACGTCTCGTTTTTAACCTTCCCAAGTTCTCCCACACCACCTCACCTCTGCTCCCTGCACTGGCTTCCTGTAGCTGCCCGCATTAAATTCAAAACGCTGATGCTTGCCTACAAAGCTAAAAATGGCCCAGAACCCACTTACCTCTCTGCTCTAATCACACCACGCACTGCACCACGTTCCCTCCGATCCTCCAGCACTGCTCGCCTCATCCCACCATCTCTCAGGGATCGAGGGCGGCATTCATCCAGGCTCTTTTTTGTTTTGGCACCTAGGTGGTGGAAAGAACTTCCTCTAGGTGTCCGTACAGCTGAGACTTTGACTATCTTTAAACGACGAATCAAGACGCATCTGTTTCTTCAGTACTTGAACTAACCCCCAACCCCCCCCAAAAAAAAAACTCTTCCCAGTTGTGTTGGACTAATGACACTCAGTTATTAACCCAGTGTAAGTATGTATCCAGTGATGTAAACTTTAAAGCACTTTTTGTAAGTCGCTCTGGATAAGAGCGTCTGCCAAGTGCCTAAATGTAAATGTAAATGTAAGCTGGGATATGCGAAGAATTAAGCATTTTACTGCATATCGTACTGCGTATGACTGCATTCACATAAATTGATTTGAGTTTTCAGGCACTGTTGTTTTTTTTTATTAGGCAGCCAGGAGTTCGTCTCGGGTTACTTTGCTGTAACCCTGTTCCCTGAAAAGGCGGGAACGAGATGCTGCGTGAAAACGCTATGGGAACATCTTGTCATGTTGCCGGTTGTGAAGCATGTGTGTACCAAACACGCCAAATTTTTGGCTTTTATAACCTCGGTCAGGTGACGTCATCTGATAGGACGCACCTGCAGGTTATAAATAGGAGTGAACCGGAAACATTCCTCAGATTGATTTGTCTGAACGGACGTCCGGTCACATAGGCAGTGCGGCATTGGGACGCAGCATCTCGTTCCCGCCTTTTCAGGGAACAGGGTTACAGCAAAGTAACCCGAGACGTTCCCTTTCAAAGGCTACACTCGATGGGAACGAGAGTGCCAACGCCGCCGCACTGCAAGTGTCTGGACTCCAAGGTTGTGTAGCGTGTGCGCACAAGGCCGAGAAGGTCTCAGAACTATGTCTGGGTAGCTGACTCAAGGACCCGTGGGCCCGGAGTAGCATGAACATCCAAACTATAAATGTAATAAATGTGTGCGGAGAGGACAACCCTCCGTGTCACACACTTGCTGCAGGAGAATACCTCTTGCTAGTGCAATAGATGGGGCGATCCCCCTGGTTGAATGAGCCCTGATTCCTAGAGGCGAAGTGAGCCCACGCGCCTCATAGGAGAGAGCAATAGCCCAGTGTAGTGGGGGCCACCCCTGTTGCGGCCCCAGACCATGTAAAAGCTGCTTTGACTTACGCCACTAGCTGATGCGGTGGACGTAAATCTGAAGAGCACGTACTGGACAAAGTAGGTGAAGTCTTTCCTGCTCCGAAGCTGTAAAGGCGGAGGACAGAAGGCTTCATAAACAATAGGATGCATATTGGAAAATGTGTGCGGAGAGGACCAACCCTCCGCGTCACAGACTTGCTGCAAGGGAATACCTCTTGCTAGTGCAATTGATGAGGCGATTCCCCTGGTTAAATGAACCCTGATTCCTAGAGGCGAAGTGAGCCCACGCGCCTCATAGGAGAGGGCAATAGCATCTCTCACGCCGCTTGCGGCTTCAAAACATGTAAAAGCTGCTCTGACTTACGCCACTGGCTAATGCGGTGGACGTACGTCTGAAGAGCACGTACTGGACACAGTAAGTGAAGTCTCTCCTGCTCCGAAGCTGTAAAGGCGGAGGACAGAAGGCTTCAAAACAATAGGATGCATATTGGCAAATGTGTGCGGAGAGGACCAACCCTCCGCATTACAGACTTGCTGCAAAGGAATACCTCTTGCTAGTGCAATTAATGAGGCGATTTCCCTGGTTGAATGAACCCTGATTCCTAGAGGCGAAGTGAACCCACGCGCCTCATAGGAGAGGGCAATAGCATCTCTCACGTAGCTTGCGGCTTCAAAACATGTAAAAACTGCTCTGACCTACGCCACTGGCTAATGCGGTGGACGTAAATCTGAAGAGCACGTACTGGACACAGTAAGTGAAGTCTCTCCTGCTCCGAAGCTGTAAAGGCGGAGGACAGAAAGCTTCAAAACAATAGGATGCATATTGGCAAATGTGTGCGGAGAGGACCAACTCTCCGCATCACAGACTTGCTGCAAAGGAATACCTCTTGCTAGTGCAATTGATGAGGCGATTCCCCTGGTTGAATGAACCCTGATTCCTAGAGGCGAAGTGAACCCACGCGCCTCATAGGAGAGGGCAATAGCATCTCTAACGCAGCTTGCGGCTTCAAAACATGTAAAAGCTGCTCTGACTTACGCCACTGGCTAATGCGGTGGATGTAAATCTGAAGAGCACGTACTGGACACAGTAAGTGATGTCTCTCCTGCTCCGAAGCTGTAAAGGCGGAGGACAGAAGGCTTCAAAACAATAGGATGCATGTTGGCAAATGTGTGTGGAGAGGACCAACCCTCCGTGTCACATACTTGCTGCAAGGGAATACCTCTTGCTAATGCAATTGATGAGGCGATTCCCCTGGTTGAATGAGCCCTGATTCCTAGAGGCGAAGTGAGCCCACGCGCCTCATAGGAGAGGGCAATAGCTGTCCGATCCTCTTAGAGAGGTAACACCATTTAGAAAAACCATCTTAAGGGTCAGAAACCTGAGGCGCTGACTCTAGTGGTTCAACAAGGGGCACAAGCCAGAGGACAAATTTTCTCTGCAGAAACTCCAGCACTGAAACAATTCGGCAGTGGACTGGGTCTACCTGCTTCGTCATGCACCAACTTTTCAAATACATTCTATTTGAGGGGGAGTAGTAAAGGGGACATTTGCTGATCTTGCGAGGCAAAGAGGTCCACCTACGCTACATGAAATTTTTCAAGAATGTAAATCGCCCTGAGGGACAGGAATCTGGTGCGCTAGCTATTTAGCGGCGCGAGCACAGTCCGCCCTGGCGATTAATATACGAGACTGCCATAGTGTTGTCCACCCGCACTAGGACATGGTAGTCTCAACTGCTGGAGGAAGTGCTTTAGGGCCTGAAATATAGCCATGATTTTGAGGCAATTGATGTGCCGCGCAAAAAGATGGCCTCTCCAGCTCCCTTGGGCTGGACGGTCATTTAAGACCGCACCCCAGCCCATGAGGGAAGCGTCTGTCGTTAGCATCTGCGACGACAAGACGAACTTAGAGTGGGACCCAGAGTCAGAAACCGGGGTCTGAACCACATAGGAAGGGTACGAAGCACCTGGCGCGTAGCCCTTATTGGGGATTGGCCCTAGAGTAAAATCCCCTGGTTCTTAGCCACAACTGAAATGCTCTCATGTGCAGAAGGTCCAAAGGTGTCACCGTGGATACAGCTGCCATGAGAGCTAAGATCTCTGAAAGTGATGGTCACTTTCTGGTCTAGCTTGATTTCCTTGACGGTGTTGAGAATGGATTCGACACGAGCGGGAGACAGCTGTGCCCGCTTACGCTCAAATTCCATGTGACACCCAAAAATGTTGTCCTCTAAACAGGAAAGAGCATGCTTTCATGGCATTGGATCTCAATCCTAGGAAACAAAGATTAGCTAGAACGACATGCTGATGTCGAAGCGCTAGCTACTGAGACTGGGCCAGCCAGTCATGTAATTCAATACGGATGCTCTGGAGTCGTAAGAGCCAGAACTACATCCATGTATCTTGTGTATGTGCGGGTGAAAAAGCTAGACCAAATGGAAGGACCCGATACTGGTAAGCTTCGCCCCCGAAAGCGAACCTCAGGAACCTCCTGTGTTGTGGCAATATTTCCATTGATTTATTTTTAGATAGCGGTAAAGCCCGCAAAATCTAAAAAATTGGATGCAGCCCCCCGTTCCTATTGCACTTTCCGGTTTCATGGAAGTGGAAGCACGCCATTGAAACGCGGAGGGTGATGTGAGAACTGAATCCTGTAGTTTCTCTGTACAGTGCTTAGTGCCCAAGGAGATATACTTGGCAGTAGCTTCCACGCTGCCAGTTTCTCAGAAAGGGGCAAAGCTCAGCGGCTTGGTTAAACGGGGGGGATGTTAGATGTTCGGCATCCTGAAACACGGCAGGAAAAACCCGAAGAACTAACATTTTATTGGAGACTGGAGTTGCCCGAAACACCAGTGGTGGCGGAGCAAGAACACCAACCTCCTGGGGGTGCCAGGGAGAACACTTCATTCTTTAAAAGGAATTCTGCGTGCCTCTCCTCATTGGGGGGCCACCCCCCACAGTCCTGGGCACATGAACCTCAGGGCTTCTTTGTGAAGACAATATAGTCTGACCTCTTTTGAGGCGGATTGCGTGACGCACCCCAATCTTGCGAGGGGGTGCCCAGCTCAAAAACACTCTCCTTGTGTGTTTCATGCCTCGCAACAGTCAGACCCGGTCGAGACTGGGTGGCCGACAGTCCCGACTCTTGAGCAAGGCGGGGAAGGAATTTCCCGAAGGCTTGTTATATAACTTCGCCTCATGAACCTAGTGGCGACCGAGTTAACGACATCGCCAAGTTGGCCGGGAGGCGAGATGGGGCATCGAGGAGGAATACACGATCCTACTCCTTAATGCCCCTGAGATTCAACCACGAGTGCCTCTCCGCGGAGACCATAGCAGCCATAAAACGGCCGATAGCACGAGCCGTCTGCTTTGTTGCACGAAGAGACAAGTCTGTGGCCCGGCGTAAATCCAATACGCCTTACCTTGCAGAGCCCCGCCAGTACTCAAGTCTCTCAGCAGGTCAGCCTGGTAGGCGTGCAAAACCGCCATGGTGTGCAATGCGCCAACCTGACCTGCTGCCTGAAAAGCTTTTCCCTCCAGGGAAGATAAAAAGTCTACACAGCTTGAAAGGAAATAATAGCTTTTCAGGAAAGATGATGTCCCAGAAGAGAGATAGCCTGGCAGCGTCTCTTCTATCTGTGTGTCATCATATAACTCCGCGTTTCTACCTCAATTATATTTAAATAAATAAATAAGTTGATGGCAGGAAAACACGGGATGAATACAGCTTACTCCATGAAAGGGTTAACTCATATGGAGATTGCTAAGGGGAGAGAGCGTCGTTGAGGCTCCGCCCCCGGCCACCCGACAGAACCTGCCGTCTATGTTTTTATTTTTATTATTTTTAAGTGCTTAGAGCCTATTACCATCTCCGCGGAAGCAAGAGAGGATGTTTATCCTTGCCCATTCACAAGAAGCGCGGCGCGCGCTTGCGAGCGGACAGAGGGATTTCCCGATCCGATGAGAACGCGAAAGAAAGGAGTTTTAAATCCGTCTCTCACTGCTCTGCCGGATGCACGAGTTTAAGCCCCAGGAATGCGCGGCGGCTCGAAGATTCTCAAGGAATGCGAGGCGCGCGCGTAGCACTTAATCGAAGCAGTAAAGTGTAGAGATCGCCCTCCGATATGGATTATACACACGGAGGGACATCTCGTTTAAACTCTGCCATTATCGGTGAGTTAAACACTTATTTTTGCTGGTTAGACACAACACGCTCACAACTAGACAAGGTGAAGACAAGAATCTGAGGAATGTTTCCGGTTCACTCCTATTTATAACCTGCAGGTGCGTCCTATCAGATGACGTCACCTGACCGAGGTTATAAAAGCCAAAAATTTGGCGTGTTTGGTACACACATGCTTAACAACCGGCAACATGACAAGATGTTCCCATAGCGTTTTCACGCAGCATCGAGTGTAGCCTTTGAAAGGGAACTGCTCTGATGAAGGACATGTGGGAGGACGAGGAAGTGTTGGTATGTTAAACGCTTGGCAGAGTTTGAAGTGCTCCACCGAAGCAGACTTTTTTCGGTAAAAGCGTCAAGAGTACGATAGTGATGGAGAGCGGTTTACTGGACAAACTGGTGGATTTGTTCACAAGCCTAATGTAACTACAAAAACATAAAAAAATTTATGCAAAGTTTAAAATCTAAATCTGTCCCAAATAGCAGCACCAGGATGCAATCATTAGACTCATTCTAGACTCATTAGACCAAAGTGCGCTCGTCTTTCGGTTGAGTTTGAGAGAGAGGAGGCGGGGACAGCAACTGGTGTTTTGGCCGCTTGTTTGGTGGACACCATAAATGCCCACAGGTTCCTCCCTTTGACTCCATGTTAGGCATCAGCCAGATGTAGTCGTGTTTTACAGAAGTATTAAGGACGAGATGACAAAAACTGTGATTGTCACTCTCTTAAATAGAAAAGAAGATAGTCGATTCTGGTGCATTTATAATGCAATGCAATATATATGACGACTGGTTGAGAGTGCCATGTAGCTCATTGGTATGATAGGATGATCCACAATTGAGGATTTTTGATAAGTGAATGCTGCAGCTGTTTGCCCAAAAAAGCAAGAAGACATATATTTTTCATGTTATCTAGTGTTGTAAAATAACAGGTAACTTGTAGTTTGCTGGGATCATGTTTTTGAACTCTTTTAAAGTGCTCAAAAGCTGCCAGTGATTCTGGTGTCCACGCAAGCAGTGCATTGTTTTTCTCTTGTTCAGCTGTCTTGACTAAAACTCAAAAGTTGCTGTCTTCAGTGCAAAGTCTCAAATCCATCCTTTACTGAATATCGCCACTTCTAGGAAAGACAGCATGTCTTACACAGTTTTAGGTTTTGTATTGCTTCCACATGTTCTGTGGATATGGGCCTAACTGTCCCTTCCAGCACCCTGCCCAGATATTCTACGTTATGTGTACAAAATTGAAGTTTGTCCCTGCTGACTTTGTGTTTATTTTTAGCCAAGCATTAACATGTTCAATGAATCTTTCTGGTCTCACGTTGAACACCATATCAATAAATTATCAATATATTCTATTAACTGCTTTTCATGTTTACAGAGACTATAGCTTAAGCTAAAACACGATGAAATACTGATGGGATATCACAGTACAGTGGAACCTTGGATTACGAGCATTATTCGCTCCGGAAGCGGGCTCGTAATTTAAAATACTCTCAAACCAAATAGAATTTTCCCATAAGAAATAATGAAAACTCAAATTATTTGTTACACAGCCCCAAAAAAATAAATACATGAAAATAATTAAAAACACAAAATATAAATAAAAAATAAAACCTATATAAAAAATAACCTGCACTTTACCTTTAAAAAAAAGTAAAAACAAATCCCGACAAGAAGAGCATGCGTGATACATGATACTCGGTACTCGTAAACCAAGACTTGTTCTTTTTTCAAGTCAAACAAGTGTTGTGATGCTGGATGTAGTGGGATGCTGAAAAATGCTAAACATAATTAACTGACAGTATTCCCTGGAATATTAGACAACAGTTTGTACCATTTTGTTTATGACTCAGGTCATGTACTTTATGAGTTGGGTCGATGTAATCAGTGTGTTACATTGGCTTTTAGTAGGTATTAGCACCCTTGTTTCCACTAATCCCTTTATTGTAGGCTAAATGCCTTACTTTTTAGCTTGTGTCTAAGATGAGAGGATACTGCCTTCGATGAGGCAATCTGGCATTTGGCCTGACTTCTAAAACGGATGTTTTGTCCAAAACCTCTGAAATTGGTTTTAGTAGTAGTTTAGTTTGTAGTGCTACAGTAGGTCTTGTTTATCATTCTATTTTTCCATTGTAACTAACTTAATAATAATAATAATAATAATAATAATAGATTTTATTTGTAGGCGCCTTTCATGACACTCAAGGACACCTTACACACCATAAAAAAAAAATAAATAAAAATAAATAAATAATAATAATAATAAAATAAAATTAATTAATTAATTAAAAAAACCAACAACAATAGTAAAGGACAATATACAAGCAATACAGTGTTAAAAGTATGTCTGCCTGAAGAGATGTGTTTTTAAACGGGATTTGAAAACAGAAATAGAGTTACTATTCCGGATATCAAGAGGTAGTAGATTCCACAGGTAAGGGGCAGCGTAGCTAAAAGCTCGAGATCCCATGGTTGCCAAACGCATACGAGGAAGAACCAAATTTGGTGACGATGATGATCTCAGATTTCTTGAAGGAGTAAAGGTTAGGAGAAGATCTGTTAAATATGACGGAGCCAGGTTATGTAATGCCTTATAAACAAAAAACAGAATTTTATAATGTATGCGCTGTTGAACAGGAAGCCAGTGTAACTGTTGAAGAACAGGAGTTATGTGGTCCATTGTAGGAGTTCTAGTTAGTATTCTAGCGGCTGAGTTCTGTACTAATTGTAACTTATGTAGGAGTTTTAAGGGAAGACCAAAAAATAGAGCATTGCAATAGTCGATGCGTGTGGTGACGAGGGCGTGTACCAGGATTGCAGCGCTTCTCATTGAGAGGGCCGGACGAAGACGGTTAATGTTTCGGATGTGGTAGTACGCTGTCCTAGTGAGTTTATTAATATGTGCTTCAAAGGATAGGGTGCTATCAAGAATAACACCCAAGCTTTTAACTTGTGTTGAAGGAGAGATTGTAGAACCATCGATACATAAGGAAAAACTATTGGCCTTCGATAGAGTATTTTTAGTGCCCACGAGGAGTAATTCGGTTTTACTACTGTTGAGTTTAAGAAGATTATTTGAGAACCAAGATTTAATTTCAGCTAAACAATTTGAAAGAGAAGATGGAGGAAGGTCAGAAGTAGGTTTGGAAGTAATATAAAGCTGGGTGTCGTCAGCATAACAATAAAATTGAACACCGTATTTCCGGAAAATGTTCCCCAAGGGCAATAAGTAGATGATAAAGAGTAAGGGCCCCAAGACTGACCCCTGAGGCACTCCTGCAGTGATGGGTAAAGGTGTAGATTTGATCTGGCCTAGCTGAACAAACTGAGTGCGGTGAGAGAGATATGAAGAAAACCAAGCCAAGGAAGTATCTACAATTCCAATGGACTTTAGTCTTTCTAATAGAATATTATGGGAGATGGTGTCAAATGCTGAGGTTAAATCAAGAAGTATTAAAATAGACAGAAGTCCTGAATCAGCTGCTACCAGAAGATCATTGGATATTCTGACAAGGGCAGTCTCAGTACTATGCTGAGAACGGACACCTGATTAAAATTGTTCATATAATTTATTAATTGACAGGTGATCGTGTACCTGTGCTGAAACAACCTTCTCTAGGATTTTTGATAAGAATGGCAGATTTGAAATTGGACGAAAATTATCAAAATAGTTTGGATCAGCACCTGGTTTCTTGAGTATAGGAGTTATTAATGCAGTTTTAAAGAAATTGGGGACGATGCCAAAAGTCAGAGAGGAGTGGATGATCTCAGTGATGAATGGTAAGAGAACCGGAAGACAAACTTTGACTAATTGAGTTGGGAGAGGGTCTAATTGACAGGTAGTTGTTTTCCATTTCCAAATAACAGAAGCGATCTCATCAGCTGTAGGTAGTTTAAAAGAAGAGAGAGGAGAGTTGAATACATGTGAAAGAGTGAAGGAAAAAGGAACTTGAAGAGGATTAGAAACGAACAGAGATTTATGTATGTTCTCTGTTTTTTCAGAAAAATAAATGAGTAGTGTGTTACATAGTTCAGCTGTATGCAACTGTACAGGTAGAGAATCAGAAGGCTTTGAAATGTTTTTAACAAGAGTAAAGAGAGTTTTTGTATTACCTTCATTAGATGCAATCTGATTTGAATAGTACTCGGATTTAGCTGTATTAATAGCGGTTTTGTATTGTTTCATATGGTCAGAATACATTTCTTTGTGAACAACAAGTCCAGTTTTAATACACAGACGTTCTAGACGGCGACCTTGAGCTTTTAGCCTACGCAGATCAGATGTAAACCAGGGAGCAGAATTAACAAATGAAACAGTTCTGGATTTTATAGGTGCATGCATATCAAATGATGAATGTAGCGCTTCATTGTAATGAGAAACCAAACCATCCGGAGTGGCTAAATAGTCTTTCATAAGAAGAGTAGTAAGGTCAGATGTAAATGCCATTGTATCAATGTTCTTAGTATTCCGAAATGTGATGGTATGTCGGTTATTGGGCTTTGCTAGATTTAAGCTAGCTTTAAAGAAAACCAGAAAATGGTCAGAAAGTGTTAGGTTGGACGTGGTGAGACCAACGGGAGTAATACCAGAACAACAAACAAGGTCCAATGAGTGGCCTTTCAGATGAGTTGGAAAATCAGTGTATTGCTGTATGCCAAAACTGTCAAGACAAGACAAAAAATCCTTAGTGCATGCACTTGATTCATTGTCAACATGTATGTTAAAATCGCCAACCAGAATCACATTTGGAGACAGAGAACTAATATAGGTTAAGAACGTTGAAAAATCATTTAAAAAGTTGCTATTAACCTTAGGAGGACGGTATACATTAACAAGAATGCTCGGAACTGGACCATTTATTTGTATAACCATGGACTCAAAAGAAGTAAACTTAGGTGCAGAAACATGTGACACTTTCCATTTCTCGCGATATATCACTGCTAGACCTCCACCGCGACCAGTTGTGCGAGGTTTGCAAACATAAGTATATCCTGTTGGAGTAGACTGATTAAGCTGTGTAAAGTCATCCTTATGCTGCCAAGTCTCAGTTAAACACAGGAAATCAAACTTATGTTCACATAGTCAGTCATGGAGCACAGGACCTTAAGTTGAGAGTGATCGCGTGTTCCATAAGCCAAAAAAGAGAATAGCACTAGAGACAGTACCTGTATCAGCAGACCTGATGGGGTGCGCCAGCACGTTGTGGTCAACAGTTCGTATAGTTTTTCTTGGTGGACGAGGTTTTGAAGTCCAGAATGAGCGTATTGCTCTTGTGTCATCAAAGTTGTAATTCCGACGAGATCCCCGGTGGACATATTTACGGCGAGGTATGTAAACGATATCCTTATATGAGAGCAGTGCTGATGGTGGCTGAGAATGACAGGACCGAAGTTGAAGAAGTTCCGATGCCCTATATCGTAATATCGAAGCTACTGGAATACAGATGAGTGAGAGGATGATCCAAGCAGATATAGCCTGGACCTGCAAGTCAACAAGCCTCATATTTCCCACTGATTAGAGGCACAGGCCAGTAGGTCACAGAAAGATGGCGTGGCACTCAGTTCAGAGAGCGGCTAATAAATGAGGTCAATTGCTAGTCCGCACCAGGTAGCCACCGATAGCGATAACTTATCTTATTTTCACTGTTGCCACTGTTCCACTTTTTGTGCATGCAGTATGGAGATGTAATGCACCTGTTCCACCTCTGGTTCCTTTGTGTTCTTCTTCCATTACTTTCTTCTTTGCAGTTTTAATTTCTGCTGCCTGTATTCTATATGGCGGCACGGTGGTGTAGTGTTTAGCACTGTCCGATTCCGGGCCAGACTCGATTCCCGTCTCTGTGTGTATGGAGTTTGCATGTTCTCCCTGTGCTTGGTGGGTTAACTCTGTATTCTCCGGTTCCTCCCCCAGGCCAAAGACCTGCAGATTAGGCTAAGTGGCATTCCCAAATTGCCCATAGTGTGTGAATGATTGTGTGAATGAAATAGTGAGTGTATGTGTGTGTGCCCTGCGATCGATTGGCACTTTGTCCAGGGCCTAAGGTACCCTGCCTCAAGCTCTAAGCCTCCTGGGATAAGCTCCAGGCCCCCTGTGCCCCTTTATCCCATAAAGGATAAATGGTACAGACTATGAGTGAGTGTATTCTATATGAGAAGCACAGAGGTGTAGTAGTTAGCACTTTGGCCTTGTGGCCTTTTACACTAAATAGTGTAAAAAAGACGTTTGAATTGAGTTCATCCTTTTAAGACATATAAAGCTTGTGTGTCTTTTCCTCATCGCATGGTATATCATGAAGGAAACCTTTACCTGCTGTGATTCTCTCGTGACAGCTATGCACCCAAATATTTTTTTATTTGCTCCAGAGTGAAGCTGTTCGGACAACTGTGCTAGATGGACTGGCACTTTTGCTTGACTCAGACACCTGACAAGGAAAAGGCCCCTGTCTCAACATTAAGGCCCCCCTACCCAAGCAAGTTCACTAATGCAACCACTGGAGAGCAGCAGACATGCTGGCCTTGATCGCGTTTGACTCCCGCCTGCAGCTGCCCCAAAAGAGGACTGGGCGTGGTCGGCGCTCACAACTGCAAATGTGCCGCTAAGGAGCCTGCGAGAGCTGCTGTCCACACGCAGATGCGAGTCCACTTTGCCAGATGTGTGCTTGCATGCCAGCTGGACACTGCTTCCGACCCACACATGCAACAATGTTTTCTTCTAAGAGCTAAGCTAGCCTTTTTTTTTTTTCGTTTTCTGTAACATGCCTCGTCTGTTGTCTTTCTGTCTGTGGTATTCGAATCAAAGATCTTATACTGGTGGAGAATGCAGGCTCGAGGTCTTAATTACAAACAGGAAGTGCCAGCAGCAACCGTGAGCTTGGAGCTAAGGAAGGGCTAATGTCATGAATACTCTTGTAACAGGTGTGCGACCACTTTTTTTTTTTTGTGCATGCACTTGGCATGCAGTCTTCCCTCCAGCAGGTGTGTGAAGGGGCAGGCTGCTAAATCTCTAAAGGTCTGGGTATTGTACACCATTTTTTAACCACCTGCCGAGGGACTGCTGCTTGAATGTCTGTGCTAGCTGCCCTGGCACTTTTGCTTTCATTTAAAGCCAGCCATCACTACTGACACGCCAAAAGGGACCACTGTCTCGATGTTAAGTACAGTGATTGCTTTTCAGCCCACATTTATCAGCAAGCCCCACCCTCTTTTTCACACACACACAGAGGCTACAGGTAGAGCGGCATGTGTGACACTGTGTGTGTAAATGGTTTGACTGGGAAGGTTTTCCTATTGTGCGATATACACCATAATGGCCAATCATGCTTCTCTACAATGGATGGCAAGGACTAAAGACACCAACCATCGCATTGCCTTCTGGTTCCTAATGCTCCAGGAGTATTAATTCTCGATCCTGCAGAGGGCTGGAGCACAACACGGCAATGCAGATGGTCCCTGCAGACGCATGCTTTCTGAAGAAGAGAGCTAAGGACAGAGGTGCTGTGACAGACGGCCTACAGCCAGCGCCTTTTACCATGTTTGTGCTCCTTGCTCAACCGTGAAATGAGACCAAGAAACTGGAACCACAACCAGTTTCACTACTCGCTCAAGAGAGACAGGTTGTCTCAACTCACCAGGGCTGGTAGCGAGTTTTATCTACGGTACCATCCTGCTGTCACTGGCTGCCTATAAATGGACCGTCGAGCATCGGTCCAGTAAGTAGTGTGTCTTATTCACTGTCTTCTCTCTGCCTTTGTTAGTTTCCAGAGTCCAAACACTCCAGAAATTCTGTTCTGTGGAGCACACCAAGGAGAAGGGACCATCGGCAAGTCTCAACCATTTCCTTGGCTTCCTCACCTTCAGCTTCTGCCAGTGATGATCATCCTTCTGCTCAGGCTGAACCAATGTTCATAAAACATGTCCAGAAGCCAAAGACTCTTTGCACCTTCCTCTCTGAATTTCACCATGTATATGGCTATGTATATTATAACCGATCGGTGTAGCCGTCCTGGAAAACAGATGCCCCTGTAGCAGAAATTTAGAAAGCAAAATATGTGAAAATGCTTATAATTTAAATCTCTCTGATCCGGTCTTGGCATCTAAAGGAACGTGGCTGAGCAATATTTCATTATATTTACACTGAAATGGAAAAGAAAGAGAAATACAATAGAGTAAGTGTAAAGTATGAAAACATGCATTATCTGTGGGGTATTACAGCAGAAGCATTAGCACACACACTGTACACTGGGAAGCTCTGAGACCTGAGTAAATTTATTAAAGAAACAGTAAAATATGGGACCTTTAATGAAAGCATGCATGATTTTCTTTGCACAAAATCTCTCAATCTACAAATCTTGTGCAAACCCACCCTTCTAGTGGACCGCTCCTCGGAAAACATTTCTCCTGACCTGGCCTATATTTCACAACCTGTGAGTGTGTGACCCAGTTCTGGGAATGGGCAGATTGAGTCAGCGAACTCCTCTGCAGGCCATTCGAGTATGTGTTTTTCCCGAGGCTGTGCTTGCTGCTGCGTGCTTCGAAGGTCTGCTCTGAAATCGTCCCAAATCAAAAGCATGTTGTTTTAGAAGCACATGGCCCGTGAGGCTGCAAACAGGCTGCCACTGCCCTCCACTCCTGCTGCTGCCTTGTTTTAATACATGTCATTAATTTGATCGAGAAAAGGAAAGACAGGAAAGGAGAGCGAGTGCTGGGCATCAAGGAGAGCAGCATTTTTAAAGGGTCAGGAGAATAATAATAAAAAGAGCAGGAAGGAGAGAAGGAAAGAGGAGCGGAGAATTCAGTTGCTGTTCTCTTGTTCGGCTGCTGGCAGTTCAGACAGCTGCAGTCTGGAAGGGCACCGAGTTCCTTTAGACTGTAAAGATAACCCAGTGGAGAGGAGAGCAGAGGATAGCAGAGGGAACAATGAAAAGAGAAAGAGTAGGACAGAGTGAAAAAGACAAGAAAGTAGCAGAAGAAGAAACGGAAAAATAGGAGACAAGTAGACATGAGAAAGACAAGAAGAGGATGTAAGATGATAAAAATAATAACAAAGAAAAGAATGAAAAAGAAAATAGAAGAAAAGAATGAGCAAAGGAAAAACAAGAGGTCAAAAAGGGAAGCAAAGGAGACAGAGAAAGGACTAAAAGAAGGGAATCACTGTAAGTGTGCAGTGTTCTAGTTGGTTTAATTCTAGAGACAAATAGAAAGAAAGGGAAACAGTGACAGGATAAAAAAAGTGAATTTTGAGTAACATGGACTTTCATGTTTCTACAACTGAAAATGTTCAAAAATGTTGTAGGTATGTTCATAAATGTTACAGAAAAAACTTTCTTAAAACATTTTCTAAGTAAAAAATAAAACTTGGATTTGTGTGTGTGTGTGTGTGTGTGTGTGGGTGTGTGTGTTTGTGTGTGTGTCTGTGTGTGTGTGTGCGTGTGTGTGTGCTCTCACCTTACACTCACCATTAACACATAGATCAAGAAAGTCATCTCTGCACAGCATCCCATCCATCACCACTGGAGCACGTATATATATACATACACTCGCCTAAAGGATTATTAGGAACACCTGTTCAATTTCTTATTAATGCAATTATCTAATCAACCAATGCATTTAGGGGTGTGGTCCTGGTCAAGACAATCTCCTGAACTCCAAACTGAATGTCAGAATGGGAAAGAAAGGTGATTTAAGCAATTTTGAGCGTGGCATGGTTGTTGGTGCCAGATGGGCCGCTCTGAGTATTTCACAATCTGCTCAGTTACTGGGATTTTCACGCACAACCATTTCTAGGGTTTACAAAGAATGGTGTGAAAAGGGAAAAACATCCAGTATGCGGCAGTCCTGTGGGCGAAAATGCCTTGTTGATGCTAGAGGTCAGAGGAGAATGGGACGACTGATTCAAGCTGATAGAAGAGCAACTTTGACTGAAATAACCACTCGTTACAACCGAGGTACAGTATGCAGCAAAGTAGTGAAGCCACAACACGCACAACCTTGAGGCGGATGGGCTAAAACAGCAGAAGACCCCATCGGGTACCACTCATCGCCACTACAAATAGGAAAAAGAGGCTACAATTTGTATAAGCTCACCAAAATTAGACAGTTGAAGACTGAAAAAATGTTGCCTGGTCTGATAAGTCTCGATTTCTGTTGAGACATTCAAATGGTAGAGTCAGAATTTGGCGTAAACAGAATGAGAACATGGATCCATCATGCCTTGATACCACTGTGCAGGCTGGTGTTGGTGGTGTAATGGTGTGGGGGATGTTTTCTTGGCACACTTTATGCCCCTTAGTGCCAATTGGGCATGGTTTAAATGCCACAGGCTACCTGAGCATTGTTTCTGATCATGTCCATCCCGTTATGACCACCATGTACCCATCCTCTGATGGCTACTTCCAGCAGGATAATGCACCATGTCACAAAGCTCGAATCATTTCAAATTGGTTTCTTGAACATGACAATGAGGTCACTGTACTAAAATGGCCCCCACAGTCACCAGATCTCAACCCTATAGAGCATCTTTGGGATGTGGTGGAACGGGAGCTTCGTGCCCTGGATGTGCATCCCACAAATCCCCATCAACTGCAAGATGCTATACTTTTTAGGGCTTTTATGCTAGTGTGAAAGGGCACATTTTATCTGGCAAACTTACAAAAAGCTTAATCTGATTAAGAAAACAACACACAAACACATATACAGTACACACAAATACTTTCATCCTCTCGCTTTTCACACTGGGCTTTAGAAATCAAGTGACAAAAAATGAAGATGGCAGACAGGTTCAAGTTTCATTAAGCACATTCCTGAAAGAATAATGTGGACTTGAGGTCTGGCTACAATACATATTTGAAAAAATGTGCGGCATTTTATGAGGAACATGAGGAACACTGGTTATTTGCCTTATACTACGGCATTTATCATGAATACTGGGAGGGAAAGATTAGGGGGTGTAACTAATTGATGCCATGCCTCTCGGGAAATGTTGTTTTCAAGTTTTTCATCTTATTTTCTAGATGATTCTGTCTAAGACAAGGGTCATCTAAAAGGGAACTTTCGATTGTGCAGTATCACAGATTACAGTTCTGAAAGTCAAAACTCGCTTTATTTTTCTATATAATCCCCTGCTACTCTCCAATGAGGACGCAGCCAATTATGAGCTGCTTAAGACCGAAACTTGCTCTTAGTACTCAAGCTGCGTTGGAGTTTCACAAGTGGGCCCACATGTTGCACTTAGACACCTACCTTGTCTCTGCAAGCCACGCATCCTGAAAGGGGAGGAATTTTTCCTGTCCTGCCCACCCTGCCACCCTGCAGAAGGGACATACCCAGCAGGCTCTCTGTCAGGAAAACAAGACACAGGACCTTGGGGAGGGTGCCCTGGACCTCTGGTGGCGCTCCAGAGTAGCGCCTTTTGAGGGGGGGTTCTGTCAGGGTTAACCCCAAGAGGGCGCCTTGCGCCCTGAGACTCTTTTTGTTTTGGACTTAATTTTCCAGAATGCACCTCGGTCAGGTGAAGCTCATTAGTTTTTTTTTTAATAAATAGCTATAGTTTCATAGTTCATCTGTTGTTGTTAATGATGTTTTGTTCTGAGGGCTTTCCTTAGTTTTTTGCCATAGTTCCTGTTTTTTGCTGTTTTGGTTTTGAGCTTGAATTTGTTTATGTTTGTGTTTCCTTTATTAAAACATCTAAATCTTAACCTCTGCGCTTATGCCTCACCTGCAACCCCACCACTTTCATGACAGGGACAACTGACACAGGTTTTCACTGATAACTGATGCATAAGAACTCAAATACATAGTGCTTTAACAATTTCCACCCAGGTGCACTAACCGCCATCATAATGAAGTACTTTAAGAAACTGGTCTTGATTTACCTTAAAGTGGCCAACGATGGCCTCCCACTAATTTTCCTATCATTTGAACAAGTCGACAGACTATGCATTTACATTTTACATTTAGGCATTTGGGTAATTTGGCAACTTTTAAAAAGAGCGACTTGCAATAAGTGCTTTGACTCAACAAAGACTCAGCTGTACGGACATCTAGAGAAAGCTCATTCCACCACCTAGGTGTCAGAACAGAAAAGAGTCTGGATAAATGGTCTCCTTCCTATCCGTCATAGAATATATACTTACACTGTGTTAATAGGTTACTAACTAAGCGCTATGAGTACACTTTTGGCTATCTGATGTATTGTGCAACAACAGTGCATGGCGTGATTAGAGCTGAGAGGTAAAGTGGGTGCTGGGCCATTTTTAGCTTTGTAAGCATGGATCAGGGTGCCATTTCTACCGCACATTATTTAGCCTTCTCCCATTTAAAAAAACAACACATAGGAAGAATGTTATTTGACATTTGACATGTTATCTGGAAATGAAAAAACAGTGGACACTCTCCCTTCTACATCAATGAAACTGAAGTAAAATGTGTCCCTGACATCAAGTTCATAAGTGTCCACATCTCTGAGGATCTCTCCTGGCACCATAACACTTTGCTTCTAATTATAAAAGTGCAACTGCATCCTAACATCCTGAGGAGACAGGAGAAAGTTTATCTATCTCCTCAGATACTAGAAATTGTCACACCATTCTGAGCATCCTGACCAACTCTATTACCATCTGGTATGGCAGCTCCAATCTGTCAGAAAGGAAACCCATGAAAATCATTCAGCACAACACTGGCACCCAACTATAAGCCATTGAACACCTTCAACATAGTAGATGTCTGCACAGGGTACATGGATTTACCTGAGACTCCTCCCAACCATGTAACAAGCTTTTTGATCTCCTGCCATCCAAGAGAATTTACAGGAACATCGCACCAGTACCAGCAGATTTAGGTCCAGCTTGTTTCCCACAACCATCACTCTGGAAGATTCTTGCCCTGCTCATTGGCTATCTGATGTATTAAGCAACAACACAAGAGAATTAAGAACTGTAGAAAGAAAATGAAAGAAATCACTTGATGTAGATCTTGTCTCTTACTGTGCTCTTCTCTCTAAATTTTCATGTGAAGTGACATCTGCCCCATGCAGACTCTGGTTCCACAGAAACTTCTGGTGGCCCACAGGGCTCAGTACTTGGTCCCCTCCTGTTCTTCCTCTATACTCAGTCTCTTGGTAACGTCATATCATCACATGGCTTTTCATACCATTGTTATGCAGATGACAAACAACTCATTCTCTCCTTTCAGACACTCAGGTTTCCACCTGGATCTCAGCATGTATGGACATCTCATGCTGGAACCCAGCTCATCATCTGGAGCTCAATCTCAGTAAAAACCAAACTGCTGTTCATCCCTGGTAATTTATCCTCCTGCACATTAATCTGATCAGTCCTTCAGTCACTGCCCACAATCTTTAGGTTACTCTGGACAACTGTCACTCTAGATGCCCATACAGCTGAGTCTCTGGAAATCTTTAAAAAAAAAAAAGACATCTGTTTCTTTAATACTCGGGTTTGTCTCTTGGAGATGCCAAAATGTAAATGTACTCTATACTAAATGACTAAACCGCTTAAACCACTTATATTTTATTACCTGTAATACATCTCACAACTGTATGACTCTGCTTTTTTTGTTATTATCCACATATAAATGTGCATCTTTCAATGATATCTTTATGTTTTATACATTGGAGGATCCAAAACTAGTCTAAAAAAAATTGTGTATGTATGTACAGTATATCTGACAGAATTTTTTTTGTCAGAATTTTTCTGCCTGATTTTTAACCTGCACCATAATGTTGAGTAAAAGCAAACACCTGCACTAACAGATATTAATTAGAAAAGCTAAACTGAATATTTGATTGGAATTAGTTTATATTTTCAGCACTAAAATAACAGCGCTTAATCTTAATTTTTAATGTAATCTTTGTCCGATATACTTTTACGATTTCTCATCTGTGATTCACGCTTTAATTTCCAAACAAGGACTGTATTTGGCGGAGGACGAAAGAAGTCTAACTTGGAGTAAACAGAGCTAAGATATTCAACCTTACAAATTTTTATTTCTTTGTATTAATAAGTTAGACAGGGCGTTCTGCCTTACAGAAAGGAAAGGCAAACATGTATCTGGGCTTTAACCTGAAATAAGAATATTGCTGATTACATATTTACCGCTGAGTAAGTACATATCTGCACATTTCTTTAATTTCAGCTATTCCTGCTTATATTACCTTTTCTACTTCATAGCGCTTCATAGCATTATCTGTTCAGTAATTACTGCATACACTCCCTGCTTAAATAATATTTACTGCATATATACACAGTAAGTACGACTTATGAATGAGTTTCGGTCCAAGAGCATGTTTGTAAGTCAGATTTGTTCTTAAGTCCGACAAATTGAGTCTTATGCACCTGTGACATGAATATACAATGTAAAGTTTACCAATTCACTTGACTAAATCTGAGTGTGGCATTTGCCCCCTTTCCCCACACTACCATCATGTGGCCAGAAACCGTAACGCCTATAAGTCTATAAACATGCCTAAATTCATCCCAGGTTAGAAGGACAACACACATGGTGTTTACTATGTGCAGAGACCGAATGGCATTTTGTCTTAGAGCTGTTTTCCACTGTAAACTTGGTTATGTTAAGGATTTTCTATCATCGTGCTCCCGGACTAATTCATAAAACCGGTTAGGCCAACTCATTTCTCCCGCACCCCCACACGCACAACATCCCGGACATTTTATGAAAATTTATATATTAAAACTACAAATGATCGTTGATCCATGGTCCTTTCGTATATCTGGAAATTCGTAACTCAAATATATTATTTATAAACATTATATATTAATAATATTTTCAGCAAACATTGATGCATGGTACTTCTTATGCCATAAATTGAACAAAAATAAAACATAAAAATTTTATTATGGCACTGTGCAAAAGTTAGGGCACCCTAAGAGTTCCAGAATCTCAGATTCTTTTTACAAGGTTTCAGACCTTAATCAGCTCGTCAAATGCAAATTTCAAAACTTTACAAATACTTTGACTCTTCAAACCTTGTGCACTCACTTGCGGACACTCAATAACCATGGATTTCTCTAAGCAGCTGTGTAAGCCTCCGAAAATTAAAGTTATTGATGGCCACGATGCAGGAAAAGGCTACAAGAAGATAGTAAAGCGTTCTAAGCTTGCAGTTTCCACAGTAAGCAATGTAAGTAAGAGATGGCAGTTCAAGGGAACTGTGGAGGTCAAGACGAGATCTGGGAGACCAAGAAAACTCTCGGAGGAACTGCTCATATGCTGGTCAGAAAGACAATTCAAAACTTCCATTTGACTGCAAAAAATCTGCAGGAAGATTAACAGTAGAAAACTCAGGAAGGCTTGGTGGTCCACGAGACCTTTATGAAAGAGTCAGCAGAAGAAAACTTTACCTGCATCCCCATCATAAAATCCAACGTCAGAAGTATGAAACAGAACATCTCCAGAAGTCTGATGCGTTTTGAAAACAAGTGCTGTGGATTGTTACTAAGTACTGATTATGTAGGGTGCACAAACATTTGCACAGCGCCACAATAATGTTTTTATTTTTTATCTTTGTCCAATTTATGACATAAAAAGTAGCTATCCATCAATGTTTGCTGAAAATATTGTGCATTTTTTCCATTTCCATAAGAGACTGTGTTAACATCTTTTCAATTAAGGGGTGTCTAGTACAGATACACCCCAAACAATCTCCATATAAAGTAGGTCTTACAGAGTGCCTTTTCTTTATTAAACAGAGTGGAATACTGCCGCCTGGTGCTCAAGTTCTGCAACCGTCCATATTTCAAACAGATGTGCTGTAAGACCTGCCAAGGACAGTGACCTCCTTGCTCTCTCTCTCTCTCTCGCTCTGTCTATTTCTTGCTATCTTTCTTTATCTCTTTATACATCTGTTCTCTCTATTTATTTGTCCTTTTCTTCTGAATCTCAGTTGCATGGTGAAGACTGCTGCTGTCTGCCACGCTTCCAAACCAGCTGCTCTGATGCAGTTTCTGTGAATGTCAGATGGTCAGAGAGAGAGACATTTTTCTTTTATTAGTTGTTCTGAACATGGTGCTAGTCCATATTTCATCCATATTTCAAACAGGTTCTACTCAATTACAGCCAAAACAGAGTATAGAACGGCACAGATTACTGTCTTTCTTTTAAATTATTATTATAAGCTCATGCCTTTCGTGATTCATAAAAGCCTAACCTGGTTAATGCACATAATGAAAATGCATGAATGAGCAAAATATATACAATATCTAAAACAATATGGTTATTGTTTTAATTGTTTTGTCTAAATTAACTTTTAGTGGAACAACAATATTCAAAATTCAGTTCATCACGTTCAGGTTGCTTTTACACTAAGGTTCAGACCAACCCCAAGGTATTGTACGTTTGCGTAATGTAAAAACTTTGTTCTGTGCCTGGGTACAGATCAGCGTATTGTGCTAGAATCAATGTCAAAAGATGCCTGCAAAGATAGTATGTTGTACTCAGGCATGGTTCAAATTAAATATGAAGGACAATTCTACCTAAACATTGCAATTGGATCACGTTTAGATTGCAATATCACCATAGCCACCTGCCTCTTCTGATATTTCAGTGCATGCCAATCTCACCATGGCACAATATTTATATACTGTAATTAAACCTTATATACTATAAATGATAAAGCTTGAATCCGTTATGAAGGCCTTTTTCCTGTTCAGAAATACCAAGCATTTGGAGATTATCAAAGAAATACTGCATCAAACATTAACAGAATACAAGTGCAATTTATTCTTACTTTTCTACTTTATTTCTTACTTTTACAGAACTGATAACTAACTGGTTGTTGTCCAAATGTAGAACCAGTTCTCAGTCCCAGAATCTCTAAATTCCGGGGTCAGGGGTAGCTCAGTGGTTAAGGCATTGGGCCACCATTCGGAAGATCCCAGGTTCAAACCCCACAACCACCAAGTTGCCACTGTTGGGCCCTTGAGCAAGGCCCTTAACCCTCAACTGCTCAGATGTGTAATGAGATAAAAATGTAAGTCGCTCTGGATAAGAGCATCTGCCTAAATATAAATAAAATACATTCAGGTTTCTTTTTTGTTATTTCCTCTTTTCTGTTTCTCCTAAGATGGAACACTGACCAAAATTGTCACAATCCTAGCAGACGAGGTGGATCCAAGCGCAGAGCGCGTATGGAAAAACGCTTGCTATCCTGTGATGAACAACATGCTGATAGTTTTGTGAATAAAAGGAGGCGTGGCGCGAGCATTGAGAAGAGAGTGCGGGAGTGAAGAGCCGGCGTGCACCGAATGCAAGTCTGGTCAGTGTGGAATAATCGAGATTGTGAGCGTGCGTGGTTCAAAGCGGAGAATTCAGATACAGTCCGTGATCCTGAATCGTGGTCATGAAACGTGAGCGAGGGTCAAGAAAAGCCAGAATGCCAAAAAAGCAGTAATCCAAAACGTAAAACATGAGCAAGGTCCGTGAAACAGAGCGTAGGTCGAGATCCAAAGTCAAGGCAGAGAGAATGCTGGAAAATTGGGCATGAGGGCACACAATAATCTGGCGAGAGGTGGTGGTTTTCGAAAGTTATATGAGCAGAGTAATGAATGAAATGAAGAACAGGTGTGCTGAGTTGGTGAATGAGGCGGCAAAATAAAAGCAGTGGTTTGGAGTATGGAAGGGAGTCGCGGGGGTATCATGGCTTGGCTTGAGGCGTGGGCGTGACCTGGCATACCGTGACAGTAAACCTGCTGGTGAAAACCTGAAGAAAGGCTGTGTGTGGCGCCGATGAGGCTGCAAAAGGCCTTCCAGAATTACGAATTACACAATGAATTATAAGTTCAGCTGTTTCTTTGGCCGATGGGAGTTTGGGTAACGGAATGAAGTGAGCTGATTTGGAGGAGCGGCCGACAAGGACTTGATGTGCTCTGTGTTCCTTTAGTGAATGGGAGAAAATCAAGATGTCATCCAGGTAGGCGAAAACAAAGATGTTTAAGAAGTCTCGAAGGACATCGTTGATTAGAGTTTAAAAAACTGCTGGTGCATTGAAACTACCAGATACTCGTAATGGCCAGTGAGGATGTTGAAGGCCATCTTCCACTCGTCACTTTCCCTGATTCGGACTAAATGGTAACCTCAGGTCCAGTTTCATAAAGAGGCGGTCATCTTGCAGTACTGTAGCTCGAAGGCTGTAGACATCAAGGGGAGCGGGTATCAATTCTTGATTGTGATTTCATTGAGTCCTCTGTAATCTATGCAGGGGCGAAGGGACTTGTCTTTTTTCTCTACGAAAAAAATCCAGCGCCGGCTGGGAAAGAAAAGAGGGACGAATGATGCCCGCGGCTAGGGATTCAGAGATGTACAGTTCCATTGCCTCTCTTTCGGAGTGTAATAGGCCATAGAGGCATCCCTTTGGGAGCGAGGTGCCAGGGAGGAGGTCAAATTGTAGGGGCGGTGGAGAGGGAGCGAGACGGCGCGTGATTTACTAAAGACCTGTTTCAGATCATGATATTCAGCAGGGACCTTGGACAAGCTGGGGATATCTTCTGGAGACGTGGTTAATTTACATTTAGGAGAGGCAGAACGAAGACAGGAAGACAAGCAGGCAGGGCTTAAGTCAAGGACATTTCTCCTTGTCCTGTCAATGTGAGTGTTATGTTGCTTTAACCATGGGAGGCCAAGGACGATTTGGTGCATCTTGATCTTGGCTCTTGATAATTAAGAGGGAGATATTTTCGGCGTGGTTCTCTAAGAATTGAAGTGTGAGTGGGGCTGAGCGGTGCATGATCGCGGAAGTCTGCTGGCATCTAGTGCCTGGACGTGAAAGGGTCGACTAAGTGGAACGGAAGGAATCTTGAGCTTAGTGATCGTGGAAGCAGCTATCAGGTTTTATTCTGCCTCGGAGTCTACATGGGCGTTCAGTACGTGGGACTGGTAATTGTAGGTTAGGGTTACGAAAAACAATAGTCACGGATCTGGGAATGAGCTAAGTGTGGAGGCCCTGTGTACTCCCAGAATTACTGGAGGCCCTGGACTTTTAATGGGCAGGTTCATACTAGATAGCCTGCTTGACCACAGTGGAAGCAGGAGCTCTCATTGCGACGTCGCTGATGTTCCTTTAACGAGATACAGTACGAGTATAACCAATCTGCATGGGTTCATGTGGGGTTTCGAGGATAGGCATGGTGACATTTGAGACTGGTGGTTAAATAAGAGCTGGGGTTCAACCACTGATGGTCCGCCTGATAGTGGGCACGTTTGCAAACGTCGATAGATGTTGCAAGGTCCATAAGCCCTTTGATCGTGGAGGGAGGCTTTCGAGCTGCCAATTTAACCCTTAGGCCTTGTTCACACGGGCGTTAAGTTTTTGGATAAACGAACGCGCTCTGAACGTCCTAGACGTTTATGTTGCATTTTGTAGTGGCGCTTGATTGACTTCCACACCGGCGTTCGTTTGTCTCTGTCTAACGTCAGCCTGCAGCCCCAACTGTAGTTTGTGTGTTAACCTGTGGGGGCAGTGTGTCGGGAATTGGATATGAAAGCCCGCCGCTACCGGGTTCACTCTCTGACTGCACAATGTCGGATTAAAGGAAGTTTTTTTTGTGGTTTATGAAGAAATGAAAATCTCCGCGTACCACCAGCCACCACAGAGCAGGATCCTTGGCCTAACTTGAATAATTGGCCTGCCGCCTGGCATCCTGAAAACAAGCGGTCAAATCCCCTTATAATTTTAGACATGAATGCCCTGTAAGTGGCGCAGCAGGGGACCTGGGCGTTCCATAGCGATGTTCCCCACTCTCTTGCTTTTCCAGTAGGATTGGGTTATAAGGTGCGATACCTTAAACCCTTCCGTGGGGAAGGACAAAGCTTGCAACTCCAGTACAAGAGAGCATTGAGACAGGAATAAACGGCAGGTGAGTGGATCACCGTCATATGTGGGCGGTGCAGGGATGCGTGGCTCGTAGTGTGGGGTGGGTGCTGGTGGTGGAACCTGAGAAGCAGGAGATGGAATAAGGTGCAGTTGTTTAATCTGATAAGTCAGAGATGTCAGCGTTGACGTGACCGTGCTAAGCGTAGTCATGATGTGTTAAATATCCTGCTGATGAGAGCCTAAAAGCGCACCATGGTTTTGCAGCGCCGCCTCCAGCCGCGCGATATGTGCTGGATCTATAAGTTGCCAGATTAGACTGTCATGATCCGAGCAGGCGAGGTGGATTCAAGTGCAGAGCCCATATTGAAAACAACGCCAGTTATCTTGTGATGAACACTGTGCTGATAGTTTTGTGAATAAAAGGAGGGATGGCACATGCCTTGAGCAGAGAGTGCGGGAGTGAAGAGCCGGCGTGAGCTGAATGCAAGTCTGGTCAGTGTGGAATAATCGAGATCGTAAGCGAGCATGGGTTAAAGCCGAGAATTCAAATACAGTCCATGATCCTGAATCGTGGTCATGAAACGTGAGAGAGGGTCAATAGCCAAAAATCCGAAAAGGCAGTAATCCAAAACGTGCAAGGTCCGTGAAACAGAGCATGGGTCAAGATCCAAAAGTCAAGGCAGAGAAGAATGCTGGAAAATTGGGCATGAGGGCACACAATAATCTCGCGTAGTTTTCGCAAAAGTTATGTAGAGTTAAGTAATGAATGAAATGAAGGACAGGTGTGCTAAGTCGGTGAATGAGGCTGCAAAATGAAAGCAGTGGGCTGAAGTGTGGAACGGAATCGCGGGTAATCAGGGCTTGGCTTAAGGCGTGGGCGTGACCTGGCATACCATGACAAAAATATCAGTGTTAAAGCTGTAATGTAAAGAAAGTGCTTAAACTGTGACAGGCTCAGTTTTAAAAACATAAATGAATGAATGAATAAATACATAAAAAAGATAATAATTACAACATTCTGTGAACGATATTCACTGTTTGCATTATCTTGGTTTATCCCTTAGGTTGTGTTCTTGTGTTTTTATTGGAAAAATTAATTTATTTGTTTTTATTAGGAGCTTTAGTGGTCTGTGCTAAGATCAGATGACCTCACACAAGTGGCAAATGTACAGTTCAGCCAATAATTAAGCAGTATTGGCACCGTATTCCTTTCTCAAATGCATTTGATCAATGAAGAAACGATGCCTGCTTAACTGTTTTGCGCTGATGATGTGAGACCTCGTGTTGCTAAGTAGTGAATAAAACAGATCAGTTCTGTATGAAAAATACATACACCTGCCTATGTGGTTTCATTACATTAACACAATTCAAACTCCACAGTGTATTATACACCAATAGTCACTGGTGCCGGAACAGGGAAGGTTGGTGGAGTGAAGTGGTTTAAAGATATACTGTATGTTAATGATTCTAGTATTATTTTCTGATATTTATATTCTTCTGTCGGAGTGTAATGATAAAGGAGAGATGAAAATGATATTTTCATGGGTATAACATGATGTATTGTTCAATGCAACATTGTAGCCTTATCTCCAGAATCTTAGCGATCAAGAATGATGTTGAATGAATTATATCTCACTTTAAAGAGAACAAGAATAAAGACGATATTTAAAAGAATAAAAGAGTAAAAATAAAAGTTAAGGAAATATGACCAATCAATGGTATTATACAGAATCAACCATTTAGTATAATAAGCTTTATATATTCTGTACTGTATATGTATAACCTGTCTGTGACTGTATTATGATTGCCCTGATGATTACAGGAGCATTATTCGTACTATGATCTCAACACATCTATTTATATTGCTAGACAAATATAGCAAAAGGCTGTGAGTCATCGTCAACTTATACTTTGACATTTAGCTGTATTTTCACACATCCAGCATTTCACATAAAAGGTAGTGTTTAGAGCTACATAAGAGCTTCATAAGCCCATTGTGACACAGTGTACTGTACCCCATTTATACCGTACAATAAGCCTTATTGTAACTTCAGTTGTTAGGTGTCATTTTTTTCCACATTAAATTTCGGAGTGACATAAGAGATGCGTTGATTTAGAGATTGTGCTATGTCACTTCCCAGGCTATCTTACAGTACAGTACGTTAGAGTGTTATGACACCATTATTGCTCATGTGATAGCACTTCTGGTATGTTGGAGCTACAAACAGTAACACTGACGATGTCAAACGGGAAAACCAAGATAGACTGAATGTTAATTAATGTGTCATAAGATTGTCATATGTGTTCCTAAAAATTGTATAAAAATGTGTTCCGTTTTAATGAAACTCCGGGGAGAACTTCCATTCTGTTGTTATCTGTAGAATGTGTAGTTATAGTGGCATGACATGGTTATTTATAACTCTAAAAACTATAAAAACAAAAAAAAATTGTATAAATAAGAAAAATGATCTGCACTTAATAAAGGACCTGGAAAAATGTGCAGAATCTGTAACTTTCTATCATGTCATTATTGAGAGCCTTTATAAAACTATAAAATAGATTCGTTAAAGAAAATACATATCAATTTATTTAGGGTGTCATGAAATAGTCAGAACTCTTCATTAACCCTGAGATTATACCATATTTATCTCTTATTTTGATGTCATGTCATGGTCATACAGTAAGTGTTCAGAAAATATTAGATAATCAAGTAGTAAGTAATCAAATAATGAACCCAGTTTCCCTAAATGCCTGATAACATATATGCAAACTGTTGTTATGGTGACATGACAAGGACTTCCTTGGACTCTTAGGAGAAGAAAATAACAATATTCAAACCTTTGATATAACCATGTAATGCAATTTATGCCATGCTAACATGCTAGGTTTATTAAGCCCACATGGTCAGTTATGACACATTTTATACGGTTATGTGGCTCTGACACAGCAGAAGTGCACGAGTTGACATACAGTGACAACCATCCTTGTAACTTGATTTAGGTTGATTCTTTAATGTGTTTATGGATGTTTATTAAGGTTTATGTTTATCGTCATTAGGGCTTTCCGTTGTTAGTATGTCAACCTTAAAAATAAAAAAAAAGTTATGTTTATGTCAGGACGTATGTTAGTTTTATCTCAGTTGCGATAAAAAGTTTATGTAGTTGTTAGCAACAACAACAAATACTAATATGATTATTTCTGAATGATCTCAATGAACTTGCAAATAAACATATATTCACCAATTTAGCATTGACTGCATTTAAGGAGAAAACTTAGAGCATTTGTTTTAGCTTTAATACACTAAGCACTGGAACAAGTTAGTTAAAGTTAGCATTAGAAGAGCTAAGCAACCTTAAGTGTTATGGAGTGCTTTATAAATATTTTTATTATTATTTGTATTTTTTAGGTTATAATATTATAGATACATGAAGTATGGTAGCTTATTTCACATTAGCCTGTTTGATATTGTTTGACATGAAGTTTATGGGAAGATACAGTTTCAGTACCGCGGTACTGGTGGTGTTAACACTTAAACCATTTAAAAATCCCAAAGCTGGGAAAGACCTGGACCAAGTTCTCTAAGCAATGTTTCCAGCACCTTGTTGAATCTGTGCCTTGAAGGCAAGACAGGGTCCAACGCAGTACTAGCAAAAGTGTTTCTAATGAAGTGGCCGGTATTGTGGACAAGGAGAAGCTTACTGCTGAACTTCAGTAAGCTTCTCCTTGTCCACAATACCGGCCACTTCATTAGAAACACTTTTGCTGTGGGTGGAGCTCATTTCAGGGTCAGAAATCAAAAGCGAATGGCGATATAACAAAATGATTGACGGTTTTTTTAAAAGGATATTATTATGAATCAAATCTAAAAAAAGAATTCCTTTTTTTTTTTTTAACTAAAGAATGCATCTTTAATTCAAAGAACTGAAATGGCCACTAAATCACTTAGCTCATAAATGGCTGAAAGTGAGAACGGATGTTAGCTCAAAGTCAGCTTTGCCAGAAAAGGAAGTTCAGTCTGAGACACATTATAAAGGGAAGTGATATGCTAATGGTTGCTAACCCCACAAAAAAATACTCATCATGTTAAGAAAGGAAATTTGAGGGGGGAAAAAACACAATAACAATTCAACATTTTCAACAGACATTCTGTTCCCGCTGGCTGGTAATTAATACACAGTTTGTGAGATAATCAAAGATCTTATTACTAATTATGTACATTTGTTTGGTTTGAACTGTACATTACTCCGATTTTATTGCGTCTACAGACTGCATAAGCTTCATGATTCATAAATGAATCATTCATTTTACACGACTCTTTAAACGAATCACCCAGTAATGTTAAATACTGTGTAGTCGAATAGTACTTCACAGCCTCTTGTATCCAGTATATTTGTTAGATGCTAACATAAGTTATAATCTACCTGCCTGCATTTTCCTTTGATGGCTGAACAAGTTTAATTCACAACAATCTCAAAGAAAGCAAAAAAGTTTAATGGGTTCATTAGAATACGGCTTTGCACATCCAAATATGGCATTTAAATCTCGAATTCATGCCTGTACGAGCTGCTACGTTTCACTCCCACTTTACGATCATGAGTGTGGTGTGAGACCGAGGGCGTTGGGTGGAGTCACGGTGGTTTTAAACTGCCACTGAGTGTTTCGCTAGCGCTCGTCCCTGACTCCTACGGTTTCACACATACACACCAATCCGATCTGAGTTCTTTATGTTTTTTTTCTTTTTGTTGCCTTCTTCCTTCTCTATTTTAGACTTCTGAAATTTTCAAGGTTGTGAAAGCTGTGTGTTTCTCTGTTGGAGGCGTAACTGACGCCTGTGTGTGTGTGTGTGTATGAGAGAAAGAGAGAAGATTATTGGTTATGTTAGATATGGAGGATGAAATATAGGAGTTATCAGTGGCATCAGACCCAGACCAAGTGATAGAGCAAGGCATGTCATCATGAAGATGGAATTGCGCTGTCATTTCACACCTCCAGGGTTGGGGGTATGAATCTCACCCCTAGTCTGTGTAGGTGGAGATTGCATACAGTGCTATGTACTCTTGATTTGTCACACTTAAATGATTGCGATAACCAAACAAATATTTAATGTATGGTAACTTCCACAGCACTGTGCCATTCTCCCTGTGCTTAAGTTGGCACCCTAATCCAGAGTGTACCCTGCCTTGTGCACCAAAGCTCCAAGCCCCGCACAGGATAAGCGGTATGGAAAATGGATGGAGAGATCTATAAACACACTTCTTTTTTTTTCCATTTTATCTATGTATTGTGTATTTTTCTTGGACGGTGTGTTGCATGTTAGGGGGCGAAACAATATAACTTTTTTTTACTTTAGGCAAAAATTTTCAGGTTATGCAATAAACTCTGCCCCCTTGTCGATACATAGCTGCTCGGCTCTGCCTCTTTTCTTTATAAGGCATCTTACCGTTTTGGTCAGAGGTGACAAGGGGGTGGCATGATTTGAAGAAATTCAAAATCCAAAATTTAAAACACAGCTTTAAGACTTACAGCAACATTAAGCACGCCTGACTGTGGGTTTTTGATATTTAAAACAGCGAGGGTGTGTTCAGCACTGCAGCTTGTATGTCACTGTTATTCTCACGCATCTGTAAACATCAAGATGATTTCTCGCACATTTGTGTGCGTGCTTTGGGGGGGGAAGAGGGAAGCGCAGCTATTCGGCAGCCAGAGTGCTGCTCTGATGTATGACCTGTGGGAGGATGAGGAAGTGTTGGTGTGTTGATCGCTCGGCGGAGTTTGAAGTGCTCCAACGAAGCAGCCAGAGTTTGGTTTAAAGGGTAAAGAGTCTGATAGTGATGGAGAGGTGCTGACAGGGCACGCTGGTGGATTTGTTCACGGGCCTGACGCGCACACACACACATACACACACACACAAGGATCTGGATACGGATACATAGAGATAAAGGTGTGTGCAGGTGCAGAGGAAGAAGAGGACTTGCACAATGGTAAATATAGCTTTGGGTTATTTTGTTAGCCGCTCAATGTGAAGGTTTAAGCTGAGATATAAAGTAATAATTGATGCTCTGATTAATGAGATGAACATTTCAATGTATGCCGCTTCCCATTCTGATATCAGCTGCGATCTGACACGACACTGCTCCTAAAGCAATAGTGATGTCAGGTTGATGTCACTGGTTAGACACGGTGCTCCTTCCATTCATTCATTCATTCATTCATTCATCATCAAGGTACGTACAAAATGCGGCAATGTTTAAAATGTAACTTTCAAATAGCATCAGGATGCAATCATTAAGGGAGAGATGACGAAAACTGTGGTTGTCAACTCCTTAAATGGAAGAGATACAGTATTAGTTTTCTGTTTCTTGTTTCAAACAGGAAGTGATAAACACAGGGACTCTCCACAGCAGAGAGACCACAGTCTAACGATTCATATGTCATGCTCTAATTACTGTTATTTCTACAGTCCCTTACCTGCCTGTATGCAACAGCTAGCTTGGTTTTCATCACACGCCACTCTTGCCGCAAAATATTGAATGTGCTGCAAATTCTTCATAAATGTAAAGGTTGTGGGGGAAAGGAGCACACGCACACACGCGCACACACACACACGCACACACATCATCCTTTTGCCTGCTATCGTTATAGGTGTGTTTGGGCTTGGCCCAGCCACAGAAGTTTAGAGATAGAGATGAGGCGTTGTCTAAAGAGGATGTGTGCATCGAGAGGGATTTACGCAACAGCACCCTGTTCGCAGAGGGAAGTTGAAATGTGTGTTACAGGGGGCCTCAGCACTTCCTCACACACGTTGTGTCTGTTTATGGAGTTTTTTGCATGGGGTTAGCAGACAACGACCATCAAAAACGACCTTCAGCTTACACATTTTTTTAAATCTTTTATTAGGGGACGTCTAACTATGAAATCTCTGTTTATCCTTATATTTTAATTCCAGTATTATAAAAATTGACACACCTTTACTTAGTTTTTATTACACACTTACTGTAACAGCTATGTACTAGCCAATAAATTATCATTTTAGCTGTTTATGGCAACACAACACAGAGTGATGTTTCATAGCTAGTGACATACACAACAAGGCTAGTTAGTCAATCTTTTTTATTATTATTATTTTATACATTTTATCACTTAACAACTTTTCTTAGTATTTTACTAAGACATCTAATCATATAAAAAATATATTTCTGCTGTCACAATCCTGTCTTTTATAATCTCTTTACCTGGCAATTTGCTAGCACAACAAAGAGAGCTGTTCCCTAGCTAGCTGTGTATAGTATGTGCAGGCTAGTTATTATTTTATAAATCAATTTTTGCAGTTCAGAGCTTTATCTTAGCACTTTATCAAGACATCTGACGCAAATCTTAATGGTTGATCATTTTGATTTGACGATTTCACTGAGCAATACACAGAGAGATGTTTGCTAGCTAGCTGTGCTACTGTGTAATCATGCTAGCTAATAAATCATTTAAAGTTTCCTAGCTTATTGCCAGTGCATCTGAGGAAAAAATGTCAATGTTCTGACAGTTTTTCCCTCACATGTTTACAGTCCCTTTGACTTTACATTGTGTATAAACCCGTTTGAACACTGGTTTAAATATAATATAGCTAATTGCTAGTTTGCTAATATGGGAGATGTAGGGAGTTCCAGTGTTGGGGGACGTTACTTTTTAAAGTAACTAATTACATTTAAAAATTACTGTCATTAAAAAGTGATCAGTTACATTACAGCGTTACTTTCTGATAAAAGTAACTAGTTTGAGTACTTTTCCATTGCAGAAAATGAAAACTCTTTTGTGATTCCTAATGCATGTTGTTTAAGTCAAGACCTTTATAATTATTCCACCATAATCACTCAGCCAAGTTTGGCCCATAATCTGTTAACTATTAATACCCCTATCTCACCTACGCGGTTTCGCGCGGTGGCCATAAGTCCGGTTCATCATGATTCACCACCAGATTTGGCGCTGTGATTAGGTCTCCATCTTTTCGCGTGTCGGTCCTCGTATAGTCAAACCGCATAGGTGAGATAGGGGTATAACAGAGGGGGGCGGGTTATCGGGGGCGGGGCTTGTAGGAGAACTTTCACACACACACTAAAGGAATTGGGACTGACTACTGTCTAGCTCACGGATTACACAAATTGACTAAATAAGGAATTACATTTTTAAAAAAGTAACTAAATAGCTGAGTACTTAAATGGCGGACCTAACGTGTTGGATTACTCGTTACATCAAAAAAGTAATCCAAGTACTTACACCCAACACTGGAAATAAAGGCTTCAGTTTGACAAAGATTGGAATTTGAAGCAAAGGTCATTCGACCCGATGAGTCCAGATTAAGACCTATTCCAGAGCGATGGGCGCGTCAGGGTAAGATGAGAAGTGCATGAAGCGATGTACATCATGCATAGTGTCGACAAGCCTCTGGAGGCAGTGTTATGATCTGGAGTTGCTTCAGTTACTCAGGAGCATGAAAAAAAGTTCACACATGAATCGAACACTACTGTAATCACAGCTAAATGTGGTCCAACAAAATATTGTGTGTGTATGACCTTTTATGGCAAGACAGTGAATAATAAGTTGAAGTAAACATTTCAAACCATGTCTTTGCGGTCCTAATTGCCCTGGTCCTGTTGTCACCATGGTTTTACACTTCCTGTTTGGGTGACAGCAGGACTGTGAGACTAATATAAACATGGTACTAGTGAACTTCAGTGAAAAGTACTTTACTTTAAAGTGGAAAAAGAATGAGTGGGGGTTGATGAGATGAGAAGATTTGCCAACCTAATTACAAACTTTTCTGATCACGTTGTTTTATTGTTTTTTCCATGCTGGTCATGTTTGAGTCATTCAATTTAAATTGAATTAAAGTGTTAGATGCAGGGGGTTTATAGAGATATGCATGTGAGATATGTTCCATGAAACAGTTTCACTACCGACCAGCTAGGGTGACATTATGGACAAAGGAAGTCATGGTAAAGCAGGTCAAATTCATATTGTGTAATAAGTAATGAATAAAAGACGTTAAGTTTGGTAGACAACTAAAAGGTACGACTTTAACCCTGACTGTTGCAAAGCCCTGACACTGAAAACTCCTTCTACATTTAATAAACACAAAAACGTTAGGACCATAGAAACAATATCATATAAGAACAAGTTTATTAATATAAAATGAACACATTTAATTGTGTGAATTAAAACTCTGAGATGCTGCATGTTTTTTTTGTTTTTTGTTTTTTTAATTTCCCCTGTTCACACATATGAGGTCATATTTTCTCTATCTTCCTGTTTAGACGCCAGTTTGGCGATGCGGTATTCAAAATAGGTTCTTACCAAGTTTCTCACATACACAGGCTATTTTCTGTGTGCACACAAAATGTACATACATAGAAGATGAACCGTTTTTTTTTATAAACCTTCATGCAGTAAGTTTAATATCAGCAAATGTTCAGTTCCAGTGTTAAGGACTGTTCCGACTCATGTACTGTATGTGAATGAGCTGTGTTTCAGCTGTGTTGTGGGAACACCTTACCTCTGTTATATCACGTTACAGGGATATAACCCGCAAAGAGCCTGATGTGGTTCAGAAAGAATAGATTTCCATGCTATGAAACCAAACGAAAATGCCTTGAGGCTTTGCCTCAGTAAGCTGCGGTACAGAGATGACTTATAAGAACTACTCACTGAATTTAAACACACTTGGATGATTGTTACACAATGGGTTTATTATGTGTTTTAAATTTAAAATAGAGAAACAATATAGAATAAGGATTCAAAAATAAATGTGATTGTACTGCAAAAATATATTGATTACATATATTATTAATATTATTATATTATTTATCAATTGATGTGCAATATATGTTAAAAATTTTGTTGTTTATATTTATTTACAAATGAGTATAAAATATTATTTTAAATAACTATTTTAACTCATTAAATAATGATATAAAGCAATATGAATATAATCTAATGTATGTGATTGTATAATATAATATAATATAATATAATATAATATAATATAATATAATATAATATAATATAATATCCTTACGAATTTTTGTCTTGTTTTATTTCATACTTCTGTCTGAAGCATATCCTGGACCTTGAAAAAATCTATTTAAATCATTTAAAAGTTTTTAGGTTTATCTGGAGTAAAAATTATATTTAGATCCTGTAATTATCTAGTGGGCACCAGAAACCTTTAACAAAAAAACAGACTGTAGTTCTCTTGTACTTTTACCTTACTTTTTAACTTACTTTTACATTACTTCTACCTTTTATCTCTTGTCCTCTTATTCTTTTACCTTACCTTATTTCACTCCATCCATTTTGTGCTCAATTTTAATAAGGTGCGCTAAGGTTCTGAGGATGAAACTAATCTCCTGAGAATGATGCTGCCACCACCATGTTTCACTTATGTTTAACATGTTTTACATCTTTTCACTTATGGTCTGCATTAGGTTTGAGCCACAGCACATTAAAACCAGTCTCCAACAAATATCTCCACCTTGGTCTCATCAAAAAGCAACTAGTTTAGTCTCATGCCTTCATATGATCCATATTGATGGGTTCTTTCTAGCAATGATTCCAATGCAGTTCATTATCAGAAATCTTTAAGCAGTTTTCTGATGCACCTTAAAGATAGGGCACCTTCAATTCTTTCTGTTTTTATTTTTCTTTATAATACTTGTTGACTAATCATTAATTTTGATGGAAGGAATATGTTTATGTAATGCAATGGTTGTGGAGAAAGTAATCAAAAATGAGCAAAACTGTTTTATTAATTGAAGGAATAGGTTGATCAAATTGTACAGGTTGGTAGAGTAACTCTTCCTCTATACAAAGGTACTAATCAATATAGTCATCATCAAAAGTCACACATTTGTGCCATCATTAAACCCTACTCTCGAATCGTCTTTGAACATTTCCTTTGAGGCAGTTGATTGAATACGTTAACTAACACTATGTTTTGAGAAAAAAAAACACCACAAAGTTTGATATTTTTCTGGGTTGTTTTAGTCTTTCTTTAATTTATTAGTCCATCAATTTAATAATAATTACAATAAATCTCTGCCATTGTTGGATATATTATAATACATTATACGAACCTAATGTCATTTTACGTATCAAGACTGTGAACAGTCTGTTCTGTTTCCTGTTCTCATTACCACAGTAGAGCTAAGTGTATTTATAGAGAGGCCTCAATGTCTTCTTTCTGTTTTATTTCTGCAGTCGATATTACAGGTCTCAAACTAATGCATGCCACTATGCACTATAATAATTCTTGTGCATTATTGTATTCAGGGTGATTCCCAGATGTAAAGTATTTAGTTTCGAGGGTTTATCAACAATAGAGTTGAAAGCAAGAAGTATTCAAAAGTATTAGAAAAGATCTTATTTCTTTGAGTCATACGATGCCTGTTACTGCTTAAATTCTTCATTACAATTGTTTTATTAGTATAATTTCTATTTCTAAATGATTTAGCAAAATGCCCTAATAAGTCCCATAAGTTATAACAGAGATCAGAAATCCTGATTGGAAAAAGAGGATGTAGCAGACATAACCAGGAATAACAAACACAACATGCATATTTCATGTTTCTGTGGATCTCCTAAGCATTGTGGCCATATCTCCCTTCTCAGGTTTCTTTCATAAATATACCCGGCATATTGAAGTGCATCATGCTCACAAATGCAGCAGAACTAATCGAGGAAAATGTTGCACAAGAAATTGTTACAGACAATAATTTGCCATAATGAAAGTTCAAAAAAGTTTATCCCTTTTTGCTCTCAAACCAGCGAAAGTGAACTCTATTTGCTTATACAGCATATAAAAAACTGCTACAACAATCATAAAGAGACAACATACGGGGACAGATGCTCATTAAATTTGAGAATGTTTTTGCTCAAGGTTGAAATTGCACCTAGTATGAATAGTGCAATGCGCAATAAAACGTGATTTTATACATGACCAAATAGTGCAAAAAGATGTATCACTAAGCTTCAGAGTTTAGATTCTGATGGTGCCACAGCCACACATGGCACTGAGACAATAGAGCAAAACTGGGTGTGCTTTCGGTAGGAGGGTCTTACACTCTCTGTGCTGCCAGTCAAAGTACACTGTGTTCTGATCATTTAAACCACATTCAGTGGTCACATTGCATCTGTTCTTTAATGTAGGATTGATTAAAATCATGCTGAACTTGCTGAAATTCTCTGCTGCTAGGCAAAGCAATAAAGACTAAGATAAAACAGAAGCAGGGCAGCTGCTCTGTTACCTGATATCTAATTTAGTTTCAATGTTAGTTTTTTTTCTCACACCACAAAATTAGAATGTCTACAGGTTCATGAGATAGTATTTGCAGGACATTTCCACCTGAAATAACTGCAGCGGAGACAGAGAGAGGTGGTGTGTGTGACAGACTTTCTCCAGCGGAAACATGACATTAAATCTCAAGTTGTCACTGGAGACGGGTTCATAACATGAGGTGTAAAGGTCTCAGGTCTCAGATGTGATCACCAAGGATGCATGTTAGTGCCTTGACTCCTGGCTTTGACCATGAAAACGGTTCATGGTGTGATACTTGGGTGTTGGGTTTAAGTATAAGCTGTGAAAGATAAAATAAGGAAAAAAGGAATTTTTTTCATCAGGGTCATCATTTTTTATAAAAATTTGTAAAGTTACGTTTAGGGGCATGAAATGAACCTCTTATTTTTTTCAAAAAATTTTTATATTGCAAAGATATTACAAGAACATTTTCACCAATAAATGATATATTTACAGTATAGACCTACAGTCCGCAATTATTGATTGCTTATGTTATCGATTTGACATACAGATTTGTCAGTAAAGAGACTGAATTGATTTTTGAAATATAAATGTGATTGGCAGGTGAACATTTGCATAATAAAAGTGTTGTCTATTTTTAATTATACTCAGGTATTGTGTGGATCGTATAAAACGCTACTGAAGTGCTTTCCACCTCAACCATTTTGTTTCCGTGACACTTGGAGGCATAATGTCGTCTCAGTTCAGTATTTTGTCTAACATGTGGTTGGAAGTCCAGCGGCTTCTAAAAAGAGGAATTAGAAACAAAAGCTCTTAGTCCATTTCCATGTTGCACGTTTCTTCAGACGCCTGTCTCAGCGTTCTCAATCACAAAGGGTTTTGTAACGTCCTCCTCCACTGTAGCAACACAGGAGCTCCTTCTCCTTCTTTATATCAACTGGACCAACTGGCTTTGTGTTAATACGTAGTAAAAGCATCATCTGTAATATCTATTTGTACCCTTAACCAAATACAGCTATGCCATTTATTTTGTTTTTATTTTGTTAAGATTTTTCATTTATTTAAAATGACATATAATGCAATATTTTCTTTTTTTTGACATGTTTAGACATTCAGATGGGTCTCCATTGTACCTGTACAAACAATTTCTTTCCCTACATTTAGTTCTTTTTACATTTTTGTGTGAGCTAGGATCTCAGCTCTTCCCCCTTATAATGTGACCTCATATAAGAAGATACCCTCCCCGACCTTGCCGCTTAGCTCTCTTGTTTTCTGGATGGGCGTGGCTCAGCAGTAGCTTATTTTCATAGACAATGACACTGAGTGTTAGGAAGAGATGTAAAATAAACGGAGTCTAAGGTATGAAAATCAGGATTATCTGAAGGGTATTTCAGCTCAAGCATTAACACACATTTTGAGGGAGATCCGAGAGCTGTATAAGGTGAAAAAGAAACGGGGGCTTTAATGTTAATAGAATAGCATTGTAAGAGCTTTTATTCGGGTTTTATATCAGTTTTGTAAATTCAATCAGAGTGTTTAAGGCTCAGTTTCATTTTATGTTAGCAGAACGGTATTTTTCTAAGAACGTTTGAAAATCATTTATCGCAATAATCTATAAGTTCTAATTAATTCCTAATTGGTCCTGATTCTTCTTGAAACAGCAGGTCTTAACACTGGATCTACAAATGCAGGGGGTCACTTGACGTAGTTTGTAAAATTAGCTGGAAAATCCTTTCATGCATGCCTTTAAGATTATTATAAGCAGAAAAAATTGTGAAAAGTTTACAGGATGTGTTTGGAATTATCATCATAAACAGGAGATTTGGAATTTGGAATTGCCCCAAACATGCATAAGGTGATATTAAGGTCAAATGTTTGAAATAGTTATTCCATCAACATATCCTCCCTGAAATTCTCATTAGAATTATAGCTCCTGGACCAGTTGTTTGTAGGATTTAAATATGGAATTATCATAGGATCTGAGTGATTTTGCAATATCTTGATCAAAAAATAATTTTACTTCTTTGAAGAAATAAATGCTTAAAAAAACAGTAAAACTTAACTAGAAATAGGGTTAATAATCTCCTGTTCTTTTTAGTTTAAGTTTAAAGTTTATTTTTCGATAAAGTTGATTAGATTCGGGATAGTTTTTACTTATTTAGATATCACTTTTTGCAGTGAAGTTCACATTATACAGTATGAAATATATATATATATATATATATATATATATATATATATATTCAGGTTCTGGAACCATGGCCTGGCTGATCCTCAGACCTAAACCCAATTGCAAAATGTTGGACAATAGACTGCAGATGTCTATTTGACTCTATGCTCATCCAGATCCAGCAGGTTTCATAGAAAAAAGGACCTCACACTAAATAATGATCATTTTATAGCAATCTAATTGCAGAAAATAACAAAATATTTGTACTATCTTGCCATTATTTAAGAAATTAAAGCATGTCACTAAAACATTGAATTTCACTTTTGTCTCAATGCTTCAGCCCAACATATATAACGTAGCAAAGGGGGTGAATAGTTATGCAAAAGCGCTGTATCTCCTCGCTGTAAGTAAACTTTGTCATTAAGTATAAAGCTTAGACATCAGTGTCATTGTGATTTTCTCCTTCAGGCCAGCAAATATCACTGGCAGAGTCAGAATGTCAAACAGAGCGGTGTGGACGACATGGTGCTCCTCTCCAAGATCACTGAGGACGCCATTGTGGAGAACCTGAAGAAGAGATACCTGGACGACTACATCTTTGTATCCTTTCACTTGAAGGCCAGCTGTAGTGGCTTTACACTCACAGTTTGCACTCACTTTACTGATTAACTGATTGGTATTACTTTTTAATCAAGCTATCATTTCTTACTAATTTCACAATGCAAATTTTCAGTTCCTCTACAAAGATGACTGAGGGAAGCGATTGAAATAGATGTCAGGCATGAACCATAGAGAACTTATTTAAATCTTGCGTTTAGAAATGCAATGAGCAATATCTGTTTAAAAATTTAGCCAGAAGGTTACAAACAGATACTACAGGGGGTCTAAATTAAGATGGATGGATGGATGGATGGATGGATGGATGGATTTATCTATTTCCACTTTATCCTGTGTCCAGGGTCGTGGGGGCCTGAAGCCTAACCCAGGAGACATAAAGCACAAGGCAGGGTACACCCTAGTCAGGGTGCCAATCAATCTCTGGGCACACACATACACACACTCACACACTTATTTACACACTATGGGCAATTTAGGGACGCCAGTCTGCCTAATCTGCATGTCTTTAGACTGTGGGAGAAAACCGGTGTAACTAGAGGAAACCCACCAAGCACAGGGAGAACATGCAAACTCCATGCACACAGACCCGAGGTGGAAATTAAACCCGGAACCTGGAGGTGCAAGGCAACGGTGCTAAACCACTAAACCACCGTGCCACCATTGTGTTTAATAATCCATTTATTATTACCATTAAATTATGTGAACAATTCCCCATACAACTCCCTGTGCAAGTTCCTACTATGAAAACCGTTGGTAGGTAGGTAGGTTGGTACAACTTTATCATAGTACTGTACTGTGCAGTAATTAAATAATAGATATGGCAGTGAAGTAGAAAAGGGGATATAAAGGGATATAAGCAGGAATATATACAAGTGTATATTGCTTTAATATTTGGGTTACTTAACAACAACAACAACAACAAAAAAAAAAAAACTTCTCAACAGAAGTAACCCAGTGTAAGGATCTATCCAATAATGGAAACTTCAAAGCATTTTTGTAAGTCGCTCTGGATAAGAGTGTCGAAAATGTAAATATCAGGTGATTAGAATGATCGAGATTATATAAGCTCTATATAAGCTAAAACTCTAAAAGTAATCACCACCCTTTGACCAATCAGAATCCAGACTGTAACAGTGCTGTGGTAACAACAACAAAAAACGCACTTGCTACACATTAAATGAATGCTAATCAGTGGTTGCTGGTTCTTCTTCGTCCTCTTAGCATGTCTAAAAAACTAACCCTCCGGCTCAATTTTTCACTTCCTCTAATAGGAGCTGAACATTAACTAGAGGAAGTGATCAAAGTGAATCAATCATATCAGAAGAAGAGACTTTTAATCTTCATACTAATACATTCAGTTATAGTGACACCCACACACATGTAAATATAAAATTTAAACATTGTTACAACTTATCTCATGACTTTATATGATTTTTCATATTAACAGGTTCTAACTGATGAATGGCTGATTATGAAATTGCAGAGGCTTTTGCTTTGGGTTAAAGTGTGTTAACTCACTCCTTACATAACACACAGCATGTGGATCAGCAGTACCGAGCCGTTCCTCTTTTCACATGGCAACACACTTCTTTGTTCTTTCTCACACACACAAAAACCGACACATAGAGACACACACACACAAACACACACACATTATTGAGTTTATTGATTAAATAATGACTTAATAAATTATTTAATTTATTTAATTAAAATAATTATATATATATATATATATATATATATATATATATATATATATATATATATATATATAAATTATGGAGGGTCTACAATTTTCAGCATAGGTGCATTTCCACTGTGAGAGACAGAATCTAAAAAGAAAAGTCAGGAAATCACATTGTATGATTTTTTTACAATTTATTTGTGAATTTCTGTTTAAAATAAGTATTTGATCACTTGCTTATCAGCCAGATTTCTGACCCTCAAAGACCTGTTATTTTGCTTTTAAATAGTCCATATGCTTCTTACGGAGCCACTCCTTGGTTTTCCTGGCTGTGTGCTTTGGGTCATTGTCATGTTGGAAGACCCAGCCCCATCTTTGATGCTCTGACTGATGGAAGGAGGTTTTTGCCCAATAAGTCACAATACATGTCCCCGTTCATCCTCTCCTTAATACAGTGCAGTCGTCCTGTCCCCTGTGCAGAAAAACACCCCCAGAGCATGATGCTTCCAGCCCCATGCTTCACTGTAGGTATGGTGTTATTGGGATGATACTCATCATTCTTCTTCCTCCAAACACGGCGAATGGAGTTAAGACCAAAAAGTTCTACTTTGGTCTCATCTGACCACAGGACTTTCTCCCATGGCTCCTCTGGATCATCCAGATGGTCCCTGGCAAACTTCAGACGGGCCTGGACATGGGCTGACTTAAGCAGAGGAACCTTCTGTGCAATGCAAGATTTTAAACCATGACGTCTTAGTGTATTACTGATAGTAGCCTTGGAAACGATGGTACCAGCTCTCTTCACGGCATTAAACAGCTCCTCACGTGTAGTTCTGGGCTGATTCTTCACCATTCTTAGCATTATTGATACCCCATGTATCTACTTAGACTTTGGCTGATTGTGGGGTGCACAGGTGTCTCAAACAGGTGATACTAATTTAGAATCATAAGCAGAATGTAGCTGGACTATTTACAAGCAAAATAACAGGTCTTTGAAGGTCAGAAATCTGGCAGATAAGCAAGTGATCAAATCCTTATTTGACACAGTAATTCACAAATAAATTGTTCAAAAATCAAACAATGTGATTTCCGTGTTTTTCTTTTTAGATTCTGTCTCTCACAGTGGAAATGCACCTATGCTAAAATTGTAGATCCCTCCATGATTTCTAAGTAAGAGAACTTGCAAAATCACAGGGTGATCAATACTTATTGACCTCACTGTATATATATTTAAAATATTTATTACTGAGTTGAGTATTAAAGGGAACTGTACTGTACCTTTAAAATCAAAGGGATAATGTCCTTAACTCTAACCCCTAGACCTACATCGGATCTGTCTTGATTTCAGTGAATCCTTTTAAACAGATGCCGTATTTCACGGATCGAGAGATTGAGCTTTACCAAGGAGCTGTAAGTTGATTCCAATGATCATGTGACTTCTTTATACGTTTATCTGTTTTTGTTACACAGATTGGTGGAAAAATCCTTCATTTCTTAGCCCACTGCAGAAGGGAATCCTTGTTGTATTGCCAGGTCCAATGTTCATTTAGCTGATATTTGATTAGCCTAAATATGGTAGCTAATGTAATTTAATATAGTATGGCTAGTTAGTTAGCTAGCAAGCTAACTACTGATGTTATTAGTAGTTTTGTGCCTCTGAGTTGTTGTTGTTGGTGTATTGAGGGGCAACTTGGCATAGATTTTGCGCCGAATGCCCTTTCTGATGCAATCGTGCCATTTTATCCAGGCTTGGGAATGGCAATAAGGCTAATGCATGTAACCCTTGAATTGATTGACTTGCATGACGCACTGCGTTTTTATAACTAGAAAACTGAATGGTGCTTAAATTACTTATTTTGATTATGATTTTAAAAGAGTCTTGATTCCCTCCGAGTGGTGCAGTGGTAAAGCGCTCGCCCTATCATTCGGAGATCGTGAGTTTGATTCCCGGGTGATGCTGTAACCTCTTGCAGCCGGAGGTCTAGAGAGAGCTGATTGGCTCTCTCAAAGGGGAGGGATGAGAGGTACTTCATGCTCCCACATTAATCGTGGCTCTACAGCCAACCAGGGGCGTCTGTGAGCTGACGCAAGAGGAAGGAGCGGAAAGCGCTTTATAGCTTCTGACCATCAGCCAAATGATCTGATTTTCACTTCATCTTTATGATCCTCCATACTGTACTTTCTGTCTCACTTACTCTTATTTCCTTTCTACCCATATCTTCCTTTCTCTCTCTCTGTTTTTTTTAGTTTCTTCCTGTCTCTATCTTTCTATCTTCCTGTCCCTCCCTTCTTTGCTGTTTCTCTGGTTTCACATTCTGTGTCTGTTTTTTTCTCCCTCTCTGTCTCTCTGTCTCTCTCACCTGCTCTATCTTTCTCTCTCCCTTGGTGTCTCTCTCTTTTTTGTCTCTCTTTCTGTCTATTGCTCTCTCTCTCTCTTCCATTCTCTCCCGACTTATTTCCCTCTCTTTTCGTTTCCCTCTCTCTTTTACTTTCTCTTTCACTCTCTTTCTATTTCTCTTTCACTTTTGGAATTTTCTTTTCGCTCTGTCCTCCATTTTTCCTACCTGCAAACCCTCTTTTCAATTCAGTCACTCTTACCTTGTTTTTCTCTTATTTGTCCCCTCCTTTCCTTTCTCTCTCTCTCTCTTTTTTCATTGTCTCTTCCTGAATTTCTCTCTCTTTCAAACACCTATTCAAAACGTTACATGTACAACTTTGTTACTGTATATCTGGCACTGTTTGCACTTTTACACTTTTTTGCACTTCTGTCATTCTGCCGCTCTCTGTCTTGCACCTTACAAATGTCTTCATACTCAACTACTGAACGTTGACATACATTAGAATGTATATTTGCACCCTACAAATCAAGAACCTTTGGACACATAATTGTATATTAACAGAATTCACTGTTTACATTTGCTCAGATGTATATTCATTCAGATACTTATGAGCCACAGTATTTCTTACAAGTACTTTGCTCTTACCTTCATACAAAATTAGTTTCTATATTGCACTGACTGCTGATATTTTTCTTTCCGTATTGCATTGACAATGTAAACATGGATTTGAGAGAAGAAAAAGAATATTTTGATTCCTCTATATTTCTGCACATATGGTGGCATCGACAAATAAAACCTTTCTCTGTCAATCTTTTTGTCTCTCTCTCTCTCTTCCTGTTGTTCTTTGTCTCTCAGTCAAATGTCTCTTTCACACCTCTTCTTTCTCTTTCTTTCTAACCCCCTTCTCTCTCTCTCTCTCTCTCTCTCTCACCAGGCCCAGTATGAAAACCCACCTCACATCTACGCATTAACAGACAACATGTACAGGAACATGATGATCGACAGTGAGAATCAGTGTGTAATCATCAGGTGATGAGAATAAAGCCACACCCCCTAATCACATCATTTCGCAACACCTTAGAGACAAAAGTGTTTTGAATATTGTGTGCCGGTTGATTGTTTCATTTGGATGGCAAAATTTTTGATGGCCAAAGACTTTGTTGATTTAACACAGAGCTATTTGAACTAAAAACTGTGCCGGATGGAAATTTGACTAGTCAGGATGAGGCTTGCAAATTTCAGAAATCTACTTCACCTATTGTTCTTAATAGATGACAATCAGTAATCAATTGATCATTAATAATTAATGCTAATAGGATGCATATTTCTTTTGTAGTTTAAATTTCTTTTAATCGGTTCTAGAAGCACATTATGATGTTCATTCATTATTGATTCCATAAATTCATTATGTGTTGCAAATCAATAACACCTGAATCATTTGAAATTTAAATGAAAATAAAGCTGCCGCTTGTGCGGTACATATCATAATCTACCTGAGCTCCGGAGAAACATTATGCAAAACAAACATTATTTGCAATTATTATCACTTAATTATTAATCGGTTTAATTTTTAAGAGCAATTAATTATTCAGCGATCATTAGCATCCCTAGTAAGGACAAGTTTGAGGTCTAAAGTTTATTTGTTTAGATTGTGATAGCGGTACGTAGCTAAGGAAATCTTAGAAGGCTGTCTCCGAAAATAGCAATCCCCAAAATATTTTATACTTGCTTCAAGTAGTGTCAATAGGTTTGAAATATTAACTTACTCTGTAAATAGAGGGAAAACAAAGTTCAACTACAAATTAAAAAATTGTTGGGCGGGGCCTAATGACATCAAATAAGTGCATCGAGCCAATCCGGAGATTTCAAGATGGCCACTGGGTAATGATACAGAAAACCAGACTTGGTGAGAAACATTACCCCTTCTAGCTGCACAACTACACAATGTTGAAAGTTGTTCCAATCCTGAATTATTTTAGCCAAGGATTTAACTCACGCTGTAATTGAGTCAGGTTTATAAACGAACTTTCAGTATTACAGTCCTGAGCGCTTCTTGGTTTCTAACACGTCCTCTGAGCAGTCTGTCCACATTACTGGGTTTTTCTCAGAAATGGTGAGGAACTAACACTGAGCATCATTTCCTCCCTGATTAGAAGAAGTGCTAACTCGATGCTAGCCTGCTCATCTCAAGCCTCAGCCTTCACTATGTTGAGCTCATTTTTCGATCTTTACCAGAATCTGAGGATGCCCTTTTCAGTAAATTACACTTTTTTATACACATCCAACATGACATCATGTGACTTTTAAATACAGTGATAACTATGTGCTACGTGTGTGAGTGTGTGTGGGTGGGTGTTTGTGGGTATGAGACAGAAAAAATCAAAAAGATAATGTGTTAGAAAGGTGTGTGCAAAGCATGATAAGATCTGCTGTGGTTTTGCACAACAAATACATAACTACAGTGTAATTAGATTTTTTTATATAAAAATATTTTTATCCTGTATTTGGAGGCTTTTGATCAATTTTGAATAAACCTAGAGGTTTTATGAAATAGAGATAAAATAAATATGCAAATTAAATAAATGAGAAGGTAGAGCTGAGTGCAAAAGTTTGTACCCTGATGTGACAAACCCTTGTTGTTGTTGTTCCGATATTTTATAGTTACATTTTATAGATAAATGCTTTTAGAAATGTATTTTATAATAAAAAAAAATTAATTCATTAATAAAAGCGAATATAAGAGAAATATAATGCAATGCATCGAATATGTACAGTTATTTATTCATATGCCCATGAATGTTTTAATTAATGTCTGCATGTATGTGTGTGTGTGTGTGTGTGTGTGTGCAGTGGAGAGAGTGGCGCAGGAAAAACAGTGGCTGCTAAGTACATCATGGGCTACATCTCCAAAGTGTCCGGTGGTGGAGCTAAAGTTCAGGTACTCGAAATTCTGGAAGATTTTCGGATGTTCACGGATTCTCTCTTGAGAATCCTGAGTTAAGCTCTTTACTCTTAGCCCACAGTGCTATTGAGTTCCAGATTCTGGTTGTCCAGGAGGTGTTAATTCAATTTTAAAGTTGTAATTGATGTAAGAGTTGTTGGAGCCGCACCTCGCTAAAGCTTGCTTGCCGACCAGGACATTTATAGCTGGAAAAGCCTGGGAAATTTCACAATCTAGAAAAAACAAAACCCTAACAGCAGCTCCAAGAGAACGCCAATGGCCAAAAGTCTGCGGCTTCAGTGTTTTAGATCTTTTTGTCAGATGTCACTATGGTATGTTAAGGTATAATTACAAGCATTTCATATGCGTCAAGGGCTTTTATTGACAATTACTGTACATTAAGTGGATACCAAGAGTCAATATTGTCAGCGTTGACCCTTCTTTTTCAAGACCTCTGCAATTCGCCACATCCCGAGTGATGGCGCAGCCCATTCTTGAATAATCGATGCTTGGAGATTTTTGGGTTTTTGTTTGTTCACCCGCCTCTTAAAGATTGGCCAAAGTTCTCGATGGGATTCAGGTCTAAAGAGTTTTTCTGGCCATGCACCCAAAATTTTGACGTTTGATTCCTCGAGCCACTCAGTTATCACTTTTGCGAGAAGATCCATCATGCTGGAAACGGCAAGGTTCGTCCCCAAACTGTTCTTGGATGGTTGGGAGAGGTTTAACCCTACGGTGCCAGGGGTAGCTCAGTGGTTAAGGCATTGGACTACGGTTCGGAAGATCTCAGGTTCAAACCCCACAACCACCAGGTTGCCACTGTTGGGCCCTTGAGCAAGGCCCTTAACCCTCAACTGCTCAGATGTGTAATGAGATAAAAAAATAAATAAAAAATGTAAGTCGCTCTTGATAAGAGCATCTGCCAAATGCCTAAATGTAAATGGTGCAAATTACAGGGTTTATATGGATAATTGTTGCCATAGTAATAGCTTGTTCACAGAGACTTGTACTTCTAATGTTCATTTAGTCTCCATTGTTAGTGCTTTATAACGGGCAGGGTTAAGCTTGCAGGAGGTTTGTACAGTAACACGACATTATTTTGTCTCGTTAACTTAACAGAATAGTGGCTGCAGCGCTTCATCACACTGATCCGTTATTAATTGTTTTCCTATAATGGTTCAACCCAGAAGTGTTTTATACCTTACAGATGCAGGTCACATTTATATGATGAATTTTAAAAGAATCACTGATCCCTTGTTGTGTATCTCTCCCTTCCTCAGCATGTAAAAGACATTATCCTACAGTCCAACCCTCTACTCGAGGCCTTCGGGAACGCTAAAACCGTCCGAAACAACAACTCCAGCCGCTTTGTGAGTTTCATAACGTATCTCTTCGAGCAGAAATCCTTTGTACTGTGTGTTTCTGTGGTGAGCTGCATGAGTCTTGTCTTGGCTGACAGGGAAAATACTTCGAGATCCAGTTCAGCCGAGGAGGAGAACCGGACGGAGGCAAAATCTCCAACTTCCTGCTGGAGAAATCCCGAGTCGTGAGCCAGAACGAGAACGAAAGGAACTTCCATATTTTCTACCAGGTCAGAATGTGTGTGTGAAAGAGAGAGAGAGAGAGAGAGGGAGAGAGAGAGAGAATGCAGATGAAGAAACAGAAGGGGGAAAAATAAAGCAGTTGTTTTGTCGTGCTGCAAAACACATTTCCACACAAGTCTAGACAGAGATGAGAAAGAAACAGAGTGTGTGAGAAAGAACATAACTGAAAGAGAAAGTCTCACAAGAAATAAACTCGTTTTATCCCACAGATCTATCAGTAGACTATTCTCGAATGTTTTGTTTTTTATATTAATTTGCAGAGGTAAGATGAAAAAGGCCTTCATAAATAAATCTTTGCCTGGTGAGGGTGGACATTAAACACATTCAAAGTTATAAATACACGGTGGTGTACAAAACAGTTGATGTCACTAATTATTTTAAGGCGTTTTTGACGCTGCGCTCGGCCGGATTTAGCGGGTTTTGAAGAATAAATATTGATTGTATAGCATTTTCACCGCATACAATAACAAATTATAGCCAGTGTGAACATTTTTATTGCCGTTGTGGCATATGGTGCTTAAAGTTATTATTATTATTATTATTATTATTATTATTATTTGCTTTAATGCTACATATTAATATTAAGCTTATTCCTGTTATATGTAAATTTCTTTATTTCTTATTATTTATTAGCACAATTCAAAGTAAAAAGTCTCCCATTGTTTATAAATAATAAAAATATATACTTTATATTTTATCTGCACATAATTAATTATTGTTAAGAAAAATATATCCAGAGATTTAAAAAATATTTAAGATGCCATTTCAGTGCAACACATTTTTGAATGTACAGTCAGGTGCAAATGTCTTGATATATAAGTTATATCGCCACTCCCCATTTTTTTTCACATAAAATTCAATTCTATTCAATTCAATGATGTAGAGGAGGTCAGATGTTCTCCCCGTGCTTGTTGGGGTTCCTCTGTAGGTGTATGAGTGTGTGTTCTTCCTGTAACCCTGTAGAGGATCAGCAGTATAGAGAATGATTGAGTGAGTGAGTGAATGATGTTGATTTAAATGAAGAAGTCGGAACAAATGTTTTATTGTGACAGGTTGCAAAGTGCCTAAAGATATAATTAAAAAATCCTTTGTTTATGTAACAACCTCAGCAGCGACCTCATTTCCCCTCTCGTCTGTTCCGCACTCATTTTCATTTTTTCCCTTTTTTTATTTACATTTTGTGCTCATGGCCTGATGAAAAGTAAATCTGTTATTCTGATCTAATTTTATAAAAAGCACTGAGTGATATGCATCAAACTGTATATCGGTTATAAAAGTTACAACAGTTATATAAGTTACTTAAACACTTGTATAAGTTACAACAGACCCATAAGGACAGAAAAATGTCCAGAAGATGATCAGTGGTTCATCATACTAATGAAGCGACATCTGAGAAACCAAACACATGAACATATCATGTTTATATACAGTAAATTAGATTTGTAAGTCATTTTGTCATGTGGTTGTGACTGTCACACCTGTTTGTTTTGGTTCCAGTTGATCGAAGGCTCTTCAGCACAGCAAAAGGAAGCTTTAGGGATCATGACTCCTGACTATTACACCTACTTAAACCAGTCAGGAACCTACAAAGTGGACGGCACCAACGACAGCAGTGATTTCCAGGAGACGATGGTGCGTCGTTCATCTCGTACGATTATGAAAGACTCTGACATTGGAGAAACCTTCCATGAAGACTAATTAAACATTTTCTTTCGGAAGATTGTACCATATTAGTGCATTTTATTTGCTAAATAAAATTCTTTTAAAAATTATGATTTATGTTTGTTATGCAAATCGATTAACACTACTATAGAAATGACCATGCGTTCAACAGTATATTATCGTGTGTGATTGACGATATGAAGAGTGTGTGTATATATTTTGCAGGAAGCCATGCAGGTGATCGGGATCCCCGGAGAAAACCAGATGCAGGTCCTGAATATAGTAGCTGGAATCTTACACCTGGGCAACATCAGCTTCATCGAGGTGGGGAACTACGGGCAGGTGGAGAGCACAGACTGTAAGCATGCTCACGTTTCTTTGTTCTGACATCATGTTAGCGGGTTTTTATTTCCTCGAACATCCAGCCTGAATGAGGTTTTGATTGTAGCAGTTACTTTATCAGTGCTGTTGAACGCCCTCTGTGTTGCCCAGTGCTGGCCTTCCCCGCCTACCTGCTGGGCATCGATCAGAACCGGCTGCAGGAGAAACTCACCAGCAGGAAGATGGACTCCAAGTGGGGCGGCAAATCCGAATCCATCGACGTGACCCTGAATCAGGAGCAGGCGTGCTTCACACGTGACGCTCTCGCCAAGGCCCTGTTCGCTCGCGTTTTCGACTACCTGGTGGAGGTCAGGGTTTCCTACACACTCTATGCATGTACACTCACAAGTAGACTTACAGCTTTTCCAAAACAACCCAAACAAATATACTGTATGACATAAAACACTTTCACATCAGTTTAACATCACATTCCGCAGTGCTGTATTTCCTCCATTTCCTACATCACAGCTATGATCAAAATCATGTTACCAAGAAACATCAAAGGTCTAATATTTCATTATTTCTTTAAAGTCTTCTTCTAAGACTTCTCACATGTCAAAAACATCATAGCTAGGACTGTTATAACATGCTGACACTCCTTGCCTGACATAAATGCCATACAAACATCTGCTTATGGAAAACTTCACTGCGTGGGCAATTACACATGTCTTAATCAGTGTATGTATAAGGTTATGAGCTGTAAGAGCGAACACATTAATGTGCTCATTGTGGCAAAATCGATGAGGGTCCTTCAGGTCAAACAGGGACTTGTAATGATATTTTTGATGAAGGAAGGTGTTATACTGAGTTACATTTACAGAAGACTTTAAGCACAGTTCTGTGATGAGACTCCTAGCTGCAATAAAGCATTTGAATTTTAAAGAAGGCCGAACGTCTGTGAATGACGTTCTCGGTCGGCAGCGGTGGCTCGGACCCCACTGCAGTCGTTCCCGTGAACATTCAGCCGGTGGAACGCCTCATCCATGAATATCGATGGATAATTTCAATATGGAAGGGAACTGTACACACAGTCATTTGTACATTACAGGCACTCTGGAGGTTATTGCCACATCCCATATACAGTCCTGAACTAACTACAAGTCAGGGCTGTTAACGGAGTTCCTGGGAGGCCAGCAATTTTAGATGTAAGGCAAGCAGTCTGATCATACCGAGTAAATTTCTACCTTGATGGTGTCCAAGCGCTAGTGAAACGTCCGGGATAGGTGCATCAGTGTAGCAGGGGATTATATAGGGAAATACAGGGAGTTGTAAATAAAGGAGGAAATGTGTTCTGTTATTCTGCATTATCAAAAGTCCCGGTTTGACTTGAATATGGCTATATATAACAATAGGTTTTGAAATATAAAATGACTGAATGTGTTCTCCACCCTAATGTACAGGCCATAAACAAAGCCATGCAGAAGCCCATCGAAGAGTTTAGCGTGGGAGTTCTGGATATTTACGGATTCGAGATCTTTCAGGTTGAAATGACTTTTTATCATTTTAAGTCTCTATACTGAAACTACAGCGCCAGATTCCAAACTAACTGAACTGATTGCTTCCGCAGAGGAATGGGTTCGAGCAGTTCTGTATAAACTTTGTGAATGAGAAACTTCAGCAAATCTTCATCGAGCTGACCCTGAAGGCGGAGCAGGTACTGTGTGCACCATGACCTCTCGCTTTACACATCATTTTATATCTGTTGCTTTATATTCTGACTTTATTTTGTTGTTGTTTTTTTCCCCTAACAGGAAGAATATGTCCAGGAGGGGATCAAGTGGAGTCCTATTGAGTATTTTAACAACAAAATAGTGTGTGATCTTATTGAAAATAAACTGGTAAGCCCACAGGATATACAGCTGGCACTTATATCTAGATATAGATATAGATATAGATATAGATATAAGCAAGTCTGCATGGTAAACGATGCGTGCATTTAACGAGGTGTGATGCGGATGATTTATAAAGAAGAAGTGTGAAAAATGCCACACTATTTAACATACAGTACGGGTTTGTCTTTGTGTGCGTGTCTGCATGTTAATCGTTAATGAAAACTGCGACTGCAACTGAAATGCATGAAGTGGATAAGAAATAAAACACATCCGGACATGCTGTTATAGAAATCAGTTAGTTATCAATTTGCTCATTCTTTACCATTTAGACTGTTTTTGTCCAAATATACGTTAACCAGTTCTATATCATCCTAAAGTACCATTCAGAATAAAACTACGAGGGGTGTTCAAGTCAAACTGGGACTTTTGATTGTGCTCACTTAGTGATAACTCACTTTATTTCTCGATATAATCTCCTGCTACACTAAAGCACTCATCCCAGTGGATCCATCCGATTTTTTCACTTACTGAATGTTCATGGAAACAACTGCAGTCGGGATCATCATTCACAAACGTACAGCCTTGTTTAAAGTGTTTGCACCATTTAGATGTTTTCCTGCAGCTACTGTAAGAGTCTCATCACCGTGCTGTGGTTGAAGTCTTCTGTAAATGGTTTTTACGCAATTCATTCACCAGAAATTTCATCACAAGTCCCAGTTTGACTTCAATACCCCTCGTATGTATGCAGAATATTGTATCTATTAATGATGGTCGATTACAAACCTCAAATCAATGCACATTATTTCAGTACCTCATGCTAAAACAATCATGCACTTCTCGAGAGTGTGGTTTATTGATATCCTACTCTGCTTTAGTACATTTTTGCATGCTCAGTAATGACAATCCGATCAAAAACATTTCCTATCCAAAAGCAAAAGTTATCAATACTCTAATTTTCGAAAATCAAAGCACCTGAACTGTCCGTAGCGGAGATACTTTGCTTGCAGATGTGTCTACGATTCTTTAACTGTTTGCATGGACTTCTCTTTTTCCTCTCGTGTCACTTCCTTCCCAGAACCCGCCGGGTATTATGAGCATCCTGGATGACGTATGTGCCACCCTGTCTGCCAAGGGAGAGGGGGCCGATAGCACGCTACTGCAGAAGCTGCAGGCTGCCGTGGGCACGCACGAGCACTTTAACAACTGGAGCTCTGGCTTTGTTATTCACCACTATGCAGGCAAGGTGTGCAAATCAACCTTCAGGAATTAAGATAACGACTGTGAATGGTAACAAAGACAAGAATTCCAAAGCATTTTCAACTTTACTTTTTAAAAATGTTAATAATAGAAATCTAAGGCCAGTTTTGGCGGCACCGTGGCTTAATGGATAAAGAGGAAGTTTTGTCTTAAAACGACTCCAGCGTGTTTAAATTTATATGCAAAGGTTTCATTACATTCTGTACAGTGATCAATTTACAGTTTGATACATGCACAGTTTACTATAAAAACACTTACACATACCAAACCGCTTATAACTTCACTTCTCAACATTTTGATTTTACTTATGGTGCAGGTTTAAGTTCAGGCACATTTTCTACAGCTGCAAAAGCGTCATTAAATTCTGTTTAGCTATTTTTGCTTTGACAAAATCTGGCTGGACAGACTTACAGCAATATAAATAGAATTTTTTTTTTTACTGGTTTTGGGTCCTCCAATGTAAAAGAAAGTCATCTATATGGATATAAATCAAGGCTAAAAATTGATATCCTTTATAATGTATCGTGCACACATACTGTAAATTAGACATTATGTAAGATAAAAGATATTTCTGTCCAAAAGAAGACTTTTACATTGTCTGTACATTCGATTCAGGTATCATACGACGTCAACGGCTTCTGCGAGAGGAACAGAGATGTGCTCTTTACAGACCTCATTGCACTGATGCAGAGCAGCGAACAGTATGTGTATATACTGTACAATTTATCCGACTTGACTTTGTCACTGATCTGACATGGTTTCAAACTGTAAGACTCATACAAACCTCTTCCTTTTTTACAGCAACTTCATCCGCAGCCTGTTTCCTGAAAACCTCAACACTGACAAAAAAGGCAGACCGTCCACAGCGAGTACGAAAATTAAAGTAAGATCAAGAGTCATATCATCATTTTTTTATTTGTTTTTAAATAAACAGTAAAACAGTATTTTTTTTCCCAATAATATGTTGCATAAATAATAATTGAACAGTGATGCGATGCTACATTGACTTAGTGTTTAGCACTGTCGCCTTGTACCTCCAGGTTCTGGGTTCAATTCCCTCCTCGGAGTCTATGTGCATGGTGTTTGCATTGCATTGTGTCTCCCTATGCATAGTGGGTTTCCTCTGAGTGTTCCGGTTTCCTCCCACATGCAGATTAGGCTAATTGGTGTTCTCATAGTGCGTGAGTGACCATGTGTGTGTGTGTGTGCCCTGCAATGAGTTGGCACCCCATCCAAGATGTCCCCCGCCTGGGATCTCCTGGGATAGGCACCAGGCCCCCCGCTAGCCTCTATACAGGATAAAACAGTATACACAATGAGTGAACGGTGATGCAAGATTAATGAGATTATTAAGATCCTGTTAACATTTCCATCAGTTCCTTCTTTGCATGGCATGTCACATTACAAAGTCTGTTGGATTAACCCAAATTTTTGAAAAGCATGTTAAATCAGCAGTTGTACTTGTGCTTTTCAGGTTTTACGTTCTTTACAAGCCACATTGGTTTCCTCTGTGTTCTTGACTCTTCTTCAGTGGTTTAGATGAATATCTTAAAGCAGGTTGTCATTGTATATAAATCTCTGGTCTACAGAGGCAGGCTAACGAGCTGGTGGATACGCTGATGAAATGCACTCCGCACTATATCCGCTGCATCAAACCCAACGAAACCAAGAGGCCCAAAGACTGGGAGGAGAGCCGGTGAGTCTCAGAGAGAGTCCTGCGTTACTCACAGCCATAGCCATCCTGTTTTTATTGGATTTTGTCTTGGCTAATACGGTAAGGTTTTACACTAGGGTTGGTTAATGCCATCTAGGAAAAAAAACAATGTGATGTGGGGTTGGTGGAAAAGCCAGTGGAGTTCCTACTGCAGGTTCCTGATGCTGATAAATTTTTTTCATGACCATCATCTACAGGAAGTGTGTTATTCCTCTTAAGCCCAAGTCCCAAAATGTTAGACGTGTTATCTGACATCTCATGACGTGATAAATGACTGCATGTGATGCATGATCTCTTCTTCTCACCTCCATGATTATTGTCTTCAGGGCGAAGCATCAGGTGGAGTATTTGGGTTTGCGTGAAAACATCAGGGTGCGCCGAGCTGGCTTCGCCTACCGCCGAATTTTCAAGAAGTTTCTACAGAGGTGATGTTTTAACATTATTAACAAGCGTACCAACAGTAAAGCTCTGTTTCTCTTGTTCAGCATCTTCATTTCTTAGTCATTTTAAGTCTTTTTAATTTAAGAAAAATCAACAAAAAATGCAAAATATTAAACACAATAAATACAAATAAAAGGATATATTGAGGATATATGAGTTAAAAATTATCCGCATTCTGGCTGTAAAATTCATTTTAATTGGCTTTTAGAAAAAAACGCAAATCCATAATATTTCTAAATAATATAATCCTTGCTTTCTTAATATACTTTGTCAATCTGTCAACAAGCTTTCGTACTCCCTCATAAAAATCTTTTTTTAACTCAGCAAGCCACGGATGCATGGCTATCTTCACTCTTTCATCAGAAGTGAATGTTCGTAGGGCTGCTTTCAGGGGACCAAAGAGGTGAAAGTCTGATGGAGCGAGATTAGGACTATAGGGAGGACGCTTTAACACTTCAAAACAAAATTTTTCCTGATGATGTTCCAATACTTTTGGCCCTTGAGAATCCCAGAAAACTGTCAGCGTTGATGAATTTTCCAGCTGATGGTTGACTTTTTAACTTTTTCTCAATCTGTGATTGGGGGTGTTTCTGTTCCGTACTCTGTCGTTTACTCTCAGACTCGTAGTGATGAATCCGTGTCTCGCCACCTGTAATGACTCCCTTTAAGAAACGTTCACCATTCTTAGAGTATCGTTCCAAATTTTGTTTGCAGATATTCAAACGCATCTGTTTGTGCTCTTCCGCGAGTTGTTTTAACACCAGGTACACCCTCAGACCACAAAAAAAAAAAAAAAGATCACTGCATGCTGCTCTTCTTCCCTGCAAATCAAATGTGATGCTTTCTTTTTTTCACTTGCACGCAGTTACACTGAGTTCCTAGTATATGAATAGCGTTCATGTTGAACCAGGACTAAGAGTTCCCTTCATTTTTCTGAGCAGCAGATAAAAGAACGAGATGTTGAAATGTATTATTTTTACAACTTTTTTAGGAGTTGAAACTAATGAGAAAGTGAATCTTGGATGCCGTTGAAGGTTTAAGATATGATTAAGTCTATTATATATTAATATGCGACTTGCTCAGTGTGGAGTTTTTGTGAAGGAAAGTTCCATGTTAGTGCGCAAAGTATTATGTCTGATACATGTGAGTGCAGTATGTTCAGGTGTGTTAACATCAGGTGTGTTTCCCAGGTACGCCATCCTGACCCCAGAGACGTACCCTCAATGGCGTGGGGGCGAACAGCAGGGCGTCCTGCATCTGCTGCGCTCCGTGAACATGGACAACGACCAATACCAGTTGGGCCGCACTAAGATCTTTGTCAAAAACCCAGAGTCGGTATGCATGTGGCATTAAACGTTTCAATCAATACCTTTTTTTTTTTTTTTTTACATAAAATATTTGCCTGCCTACTTTGAAAACTAACTAACTCAAAGCATCATTCAACTAAATTCTAAAGGTCTAAAGTTTTTTGTTTAAAAAAGTGCATCTAATGTTTTAAATAGCACCACTGTTATAGCTGAATATCTTCAGCTAAATATCTGACACAAATACACATGATTGAATAAACTGCAAACCGCAACAGATTCCAAATTTAAGCTACTGAAATATAGGCAAATTTTTCCTCGATTCAGAGTACAGCGGTACCTGTGAAATGAAATTGAAACTTTCATATTGTAAAACGCATTTCCCCAAAGAAAATAATGTAAATGCAGATAATCCGTTCCAGCCGCCCAAAAATATTACCAATTCTCTGTATTCCCAATTACCAATTGGGCCAGGGGTAGCTCAGTGGTTAAGGTTCGGAAGATCCCAGGTTCAAACCCCACAACCGCCAAGTTGCCACTGTTGGGCCCTTGAGCAAGGCCCTTAACCCTCAACTGCTCAGATGTATAATGAGATAAAAATGCAAGTCGCTCTGGATAAGAGCGTCTGCCAAATGCCTAAATGTAAATTTTCAACACTATACAGTGGAACCCCCAGAGTACGAACAAATCGGTTTGTCTCTGTTTACAAAGTGATGACTCAGAGACCGCCATCAGCTGAACGAAGGCATGAGTTCAGTTTTGCTCAGTTCGTTCATGATAAAATAATTTTGTGCAAGGTAGAGTGACGTCCAAGCCTTTGCCATGAAGTATCCAGTGTTATTATTAAGGCCGGCTCTCCTTCGAAACACTAACTTCCTCCCAAATCGAGTTACGACTAGAACTTAGGAACGAATTAAGTTCGTGAACCAAGGTTCCACTGTATTCATGTTTTTGCATATAAAAACAAGTTAAAAAAAAAGTAAAATAGGAAATATACAAACATTAAACCTGGCTTAACCCTAATTTATGTTTCCTCTTTGCATCGACTGCTTTTAAAACCAAACTGAAAGTGGCTCCCTTTTTTGCTACTCCCTTTTTGGACCCTGGGTGCTACTGTATGTCTTTACTAAATCTTGCAAAAAATGAAAAAAATAATAATAAAAATAAATAAATTTAACTCGCTTCACTCGGCTTTCCACTGACGAAACAATTAATAAATAAGAAATGACTGTAGTCTGAGCATTCGGTTATGTAACACAGACAGAGTTTATTTTAACTCGCTCTTTCTTGTCTGTCAGCTGTTTCTGCTGGAGGAGATGCGAGAGAGGAAGTTCGACACGTTCGCCAGAACCATTCAGAAAGCATGGAGGAAGTACATCGCCAGGAGGAAGTACGAGCAGATGAGAGAAGAAGGTACGAGTGCTTGGTAGTGCATCAAACCTGAAACAGATACAGGATGTTGAAATGTCATTGTGAGAACATTTCACCCAGATATTTTATTATAAAAAGTGCATTTTGCACAGAAATGCTCCGATGTGTGACAAGCAATGAAACCATTCATACTTCCTCAAGAACAGTCTGCAGATGAGTTTGCATTTTGCAGAAATGCAACGTGTAAACCTAAGGGGTCAGCAGGCTCCGGAGTTCAGGGCATTTCCTGTTTATCACGGCTGGTTTGACTCGTCAGAGAATAATGAACTCGAGTCGAATATGTGTGAAGTAAGGGCAAACATTACCTAGAAAGACCCCTTATATGTTAATGTGACACATTTAACCAAGTGAAGGTGTTTTATATGAATGAAAGAGAACTTCAATGAATCATAAAAATAAGCAATGAAAAAAAAAAGGAACTTATTAAAATGATTCATTCAACGAAACAAATCTTCACACTCAAATTTAAAGATTAAAAGTTTTAGAATCTCAGATTTTGCTTGGAAAATCCTTTCATGTTCTTGGAAGGCTTGAAAAAGTTAAATTACTAACCAATCAGAAAAAAACATATCTTCTTATACTTAAAAAAAAAAAAAAAAAAAAAAAAATAACATAAAAAAACTTATCATAAATACAATTTTCTGTCTATTTGTTAAATATTGTCTCAATATGATTCAAATGTTCAAAGAACCTATTGAAAAGGGTTTTTTTTCTTTGTACTTAATCATATAGACATGATAAACATATCTAATATTTGTACTGAACTTTTGCACAGTACTAAACACACACACACACACACACATATATATATATATATATATATATATATATATATATATATATATATATATATAATATTATATTATCATAAATATACTAGGCAAAAGTATATATATATATATATATATATATATATGTATGATGTGTGTATATATGTGTGTGTGTGTGTGTGTGTGTGTGTAGTACTGTGCAAAAGTTCAGTACAAATATTAGATATGTTTATCATGTCTATATGATTAGGTACAAAAAAAAATCACTATTTTCAAACATAACATTAATATTAATAACTAAATAACACTACAGTAGAATATTTGCGTTGTTGTAAAGAAAACAACATGTTCCATGTCAGATCAGTTTTCAGGTGGATAAAAAAAACAACTAAATGTAGACTCATTGGTTGTGCATGAAAATAGAAAGGAGTGAGCGTGACAAAGTTACCAGAAGAACTATATTCTCCAGCACACTCAGTAAAACCTAACATCAGTTTTACATACAGTACTGTGAACACGTCTTGGGCGCATTACAAAGAAAATACCATAAGCAAAGATGTCTTTAAAAAACATTTCTACTTAAAGGAAACTTCTATAAAAAACAAAATCTAAAGAGTAATAAAATAAACGCAATATTTGGTGTAAAAACTCTTTGCTTTAAAATAATCAATAGTGTTAAATAAAGATTTGTGCTGTTTTATAGGTAAAACAGCTGTTAGAGAATATGAGGTTTTTTTTAGATAACTTTGTCACACTCGCTCCTTTCAATTTTTATGAAACACCCAGCAGCCTACATTATTATTTTATTTTTTTTCTTCTGAAAACCAGTCTGTTATATAATAAATATATCACTTTCTTGATATACGTATTAAATTTAAATATTTTTAACATTCACTTGCAATGTAAGAATCATCCAAGCAGATGAGTGATTTTTTTTGTCTTTTTTATAAAAGCCTTAAAAACAACTTTAGGTACATTATCACACTGATCATATTACTTCCTAAACTTGGCTTTTGGAAATTAATTTTATCTAAATGTTATACTTTTAAAAAATCTCTTTCATTCTCTTTATCTTTGTGCTTTCTGTTCCTAGCTTCTGATATTCTTTATAACTCGAAGGAGAGACGCAGGAATAGCATTAACAGGAACTTCGTCGGTGATTACCTGGGCATGGAGGAGAGGCCTGAACTGCGTCAGTTCTTGTCCAAGAGAGAGCGAGTCGACTTTGCTGACTCGGTGAACAAATACGACCGCAGGTTTAAGGTAAGGTCTCAGGAATCAGCAACGACTGAAATGAATCCATGCAACCAACCTGAATCAATTATTATGAAAGTTATTATAATTATAAAAGTTATTATTATTATTAGTAGTAGTAGTATTATAAAAGTTCTCATTATTATTATTATTATTATTATTATTATTATGAAAGAGATTTTTTTTTTTTTTTTATTATTAAATTTCAAACAGCTAGTGTGTAAAATAAATACTCATATGTAATATGTGAACAGTAAGACTTTTTCAGACTTTTTTAAGTAATGTTTTTCTGCATTAACATCATTTATGATCCACTGATTTAACCTACTACAGAGGCTATTAAACCAAGCTTCATTTTATTAAACGTGTTGTTGTAACACAGTGATACAGTGAAGGTTTCTGCATGCAGATGTTTGTTTAAAAGTTTAAAACTGGGGGATTGCCATATTTATTCTAAAAGAGGGATTTATTTTTAAATAGACGGGTTACTAAAGGAACAGCTGTTTATAATGTAGCTGCTATAACATACATCATAAAAGGAACAAACTTGTGTTACATATGTTTAACAGTATAAAATGTAAAAAGAAACATGACATCAGTAATCTAATATACATTTGATTTTGGCTGGTACAGAATATCTGAACACAGTTATAGGGGTAAAAACTTTTTTTCCTCTATATAATCATAATAAGTTTTCTCAGTACGCCGGAGCCGTGATCATACTACACTGGCCTCCCAGGAACTCCTCTAAGTTTTTATTCTGATAACTGTTGTTTTACACCGCATGATCAAAAGTCCCGGTTTGACTTGAATGTACTTAAAATGCATTAAACCTACTATAAATGTAATAATAAATTGCAGTTGTTGGCAAAGTGCTGTTGTATAAGTGGAATAAAACACTTTAAAATAATCTGACTCTTCAGATGGTAAAGGACCTTGATTATTGTTGATTAATTTCCTATAAAGGCATGATTCTTAGTATTTCATCGCTTACATAAACGCATAAACTCAGGATGTATTGTCATTGACACAAACAGGATTATTCACTTCTGGCGTACTTGGGGTAATTGTTAAAAAAAGAAAAAAGAAAAAAAAGATATCTTGTATCATTATCACATCTCTTTTTTTGTTGCCACTTCTTCTTCTCCTTGTGCGTCTGTCATATCAGCACTGTTCCAACTCCAGCTGCTATATTTGTTCATATTCCCTGCAAAGCTGTGTAAAAATGATTGGAAACCCCCCCTTCTTTTGTTTTTGCCTCTTATTCATCCCTCGGTCAAATGTTCAACAATAATGACATCACTTGTTCTGCCAGCTCTACAGCTTCCTCTGCTGGATGACACGAGCAACTACATTTTCTTGCAATTCTTGCACAAATGCATCACTTGTCATGTTTATACATACACATATACATATACTTATACATTTGCACATCTCATTCCTTCTGTCCTTTGTTTTTCAGTCAATTAAAAGGGATCTGATCCTGACCCCTAAGGGCATCTACCTGATCGGACGCGAGAAAGTCAAGAAGGGTCCAGAGAAAGGCCAGATCAAAGAAGTGCTGAAGAGAAAGCTAGAAATCGGCTCCATACGCTCGGTTTCACTGAGGTTAGCAGCTTCCTGTGTTTAAATACCTAACGCTGAGTCATTTCTGCAAAGAATTTGCTAGTTGCCCACCAAACCAAAGCGAAGCCACTGCATGTCAGTGGGCTCCTGCTCAGCGCATGGGCTTGAGGTTTGTCGTCAGTATGTGAAAGTATCACTAGTCTAAAAAGAACGGTGGTTAAAATATCCACAGCAGTGACCTCCATCGCACAGCTGGGGAACTGAACCTTTTTTAGATTAAAGTTTCCGTGAAAAGAAGGTGATGGTGATGTTCCTGTAGTGAGACTAAGATTGAAAGTGCGACCTTTAATATCACATGCATACAAATGTTAAGCTGAATTTAATTTGCTTTTGACATATACATTACCTCTGAATCAAAAAACCCTTTAAATAGACAACCTATACCTAATAAACTGTCTATAGAGTTGTGTTTTCTGTCCCTTTGTATAATTAGTATTTTAAGTAGAGCTTAGTTTCTCCTCCAAAGCCATGCATTTTCTTAAGTGCTCATGATTTCCTGTGTAAAAAAAAAATTAATAAAAAAAAACTGCCCACATCTAGGGGCTCTGTGCAATCTCGCGATATGAATTTATATCACTGGGTTAGGAAGAAATCAGCCCCGGTTTCCGCCTCGCCTCGTTACACTCTGCCAAAACACGCTGCTGCCGCTTAAACGTGTCTCACCTACTGTGGATGAAAAAATGAATTTTTCAGATAGGATCATATAACACCATTTTTCATAATACTAACACTTCATAATAAAAAAGAAAAAACATTTTCATAATACTTAATTTTCTGATTCATGCTTAGTTTTTTTAAATATGCATATGCATTTATGTTTTTATTAGATAAAAAGAAACACATTTGCTACATTTGCCCTTTTATGTCTGTAGTGTCCGTAACCTTTTTGAGTTTAAATCTTTCAATGATTCAGATGAAATTTGTCCTATTTAGATTTTACATGAAAAAACATAAACCTGAAAAAGTGTATTATTCTAAAATGCAAAATGTTTAAGATATTGCAACATAAATTTGACATGGTTAAACACTACAGATTTTTTTTTTTTTTTGGAAAAAATCTTAATTTTGCATGGAACTTAAGCAACAATTTTAACAGGTCATATGCTTCTAGAAGCGTACACCAATATCATTATCAATACTCAAGAAATATGAATAATTAGCATTTTAATGATTATTGTTTGAAGTAAGACAGTATAATGCTGAAAAACTGCCATTTTTTGGGGCTCATATAAAATCATCTCTCCAAAACTGCTGAAATTAGAAACTTGCATCAGTTTTAACAGTGTCTCCTTTGGCATGCACATTTTCTGTATTATATCTATTTATTTACATGTCTGTTAGGAAACGACCCTTAGAGAACGTTTTTTAGAATGTAAATGTATTTTAACGATAAAAAAATTATTTATAAAAAATAATATTATATAGATGTTGCTAATATTAATAATTTAATAAATTAAAATTAGGTACTGTTACCTGTAGAAGTGGAGTTGTTTGTTTGTTTGTTTGTTTGTTTGTTTGTTTGTTTGTTTGTTTGTTTGTTAAACTGTGATTCTGGATAACAGCATATTATGAATCTGTTTTTGTGAAGTGCAAATCATTATGCTTCCTATGTCAAATCCTACACACTTCAACAATAATCTCAGTTGAATGACGTTGCAGTACTGTGGAAAGGTCTTGAGCCATATTCTTTATATTTTGCTTCCAAATCTCCAGACCTTCTCGTATTTTTAGTCTAGTCTTGCGGAATAGTTCTCCAGGCTTCTTGTCTCGCAGACTTTTTGTCTCGCATTTTCAGTCCAGTCGCTATAAAAAAAAAAACTTTTAAGCAACTAACTTGAGGCATGACCCAGTAAGACACAGGTGAGATGATGAGAGATGATCAGGCTGGTGATTAGTATACTGATGATGCTGAATGCTGAGTGGTTGGAACAGACGAGAGGGGAAATGAGGTCGCTGCTGAGGCTGGTACACAGTACTGTACATGCAGACTTACTGGAAAGTGACTGCTTTAATCCTCATCCTCATCCATATCTCGGATTTATTTCACATTATTTATTTATATATCGTTCTAGCACGAGGCAGGACGACTTCTTCATCCTGCACGAGGCTCAGTACGACAGCCTGCTGGAGTCTTTATTTAAAACGGAGTTTCTGAGCTTGCTGTGTAAGCGCTATGAGGAGCAGACCAAGAACAAACTCACACTGTCCTTTAATGACAGGTATACACACACACACACACACACACACACACATACAGAGCTATTTAAGATTTCTCTTCCATTCTTATACAGTGCTAACTAGGTTAAAAGTGCAGTATGTCATTTTTAAAAAATAATTTTTGGACACATAATTAAAAAAAAATTAAAGATACCCTAATAACACTGCATTTAAAAAAATGACTTTATGCTAGACTAGTGTATACTGTGATATACCGATATACTGTCCTCATCGCCTAAGTCAGTTAGCTGTCCAACCCGTCGTAGTGTTGTGTATGCAGTAATCTTAACCTTAATCCCAGTGTGTATTCTTTACAGGCTGGAGTTTCGCGTGAAGAAGGAGGGATGGGGAGGAGGAGGGAGCCGCATGCTCATGTTCTCCAGGGGACAGGGAGACGACTCACAGATCAAACCCGCAGGAAAAACTCTCAATATCAGTATAGGAGACGGACTACCCAAGACCGCAAGTGAGTGACACGCTCAGGGTTCGAATACTTTTGGACATTCCTCTGTACCATATGAAAAGGGACGATGATTGTAATTTTAAATAAATTGTACGTATCTCGTTACAGAACCGACGAGAAAAAGCATGCAACCCTCTCAAGGAGGCGGAAGACAAGCCCACAACAGAGGTCCAGGGTTTATTATTATTATTATTATTATTATTTCTGTTTATACCATAGATTAATTTAAGTCACAAGTTGTTCTCTATAATAACAGCTTTTACATTACACATGAACTGATTCACCTGATTTAAGTGTGTGTAGTTGATGCGCTCGTGAAAGAGACTTTACTTTAACATTAATGGAAGTTTCTTTTGTGTTACATGTCATTCTTTCATGAATATAAACTTTTAATGGGTATAAGATGCTAAAAGATTTTTAAAAAACAGGGTTGTCATATTAACGCCTTAACGCATTTGATTAATCTAGAACTTTTTTGGGGGGGGGGGGGGTATTTATACCACTTAGCCGGGAGGGCGAAGACTATCCATGTTTCCTCCGAACAGCGTGACGTCAGCCGACCGCATCTTTTCGAACTGCTCGCTCACGCACCGTTAGGGCCGGAGTAACACACTCGGAGGAAAGCGCTAGCCGCTCCTTCCGCGTGCGCGAAACAGCCAATCAGACGCCCCTGATTGGCTGTAAATCTAGAACTTTTGACGCGTTACTATTTTTAATTTTTTATAAGTTTGACCCTAATGGCTTCCCATACTCCCATACAGCATGGTTACACGGCTGTGTGTAATAACGGCACATTTAACTCGGATAATAAGATGACTGAGGAAACATCACCATGTGTGATGACATGCAAGTTTCATTATAAAAATCTTTGATGGAAGTTGTGTGCGCGAGCTACCATGAAAATCATAAATATGTTAGACGTGGGAGTGGTGGCTCAGGCAGATAAGGCTCTACGGTGGGTAGGTTGCAACACCCCATACTACCCAGCCGCTGTACTGTATGCAGTGCCAGTCCCATACGAGAGATTTAGATTTTTTTATTATTATTTTTGTTTAATGTTAATGTTTGAGAAAGGAAAGGTGTACAGGACAGTGGTGAGACCAGCGATGCTCTACGGCTTAGAGACGGTGCCACTGAAGAAAAGACAGGAGGCAGAGTTGGAGGTAGCAGAGCTGAAGATGTTGAGGTTCTCTTTGGGAGTGACAAGGATGGATAGGATCAAGAATGAGTTCATCACTGGAACAACCCACGTTAGATGTTTTGGAGATAAAGTCAGAGAGGCCAGATTGAGGTGGTTTGGACGTGTTCAGAGGAGAGATGGTGAATATATCGGTAGAAGGATGCTGAGGTTGGAACTGCCAGGCAGGAGGTCTAGAGGAAGACCAAAGAGGAGATTTATGGATGCAGTGAGAGAGGACATGAAGTTAGTTGGTGTGAGAGAAGAGGATGCAGAGGATAGGGTTAGATGGAGGCAGATGATTCGCTGTGGCGACCCCTGAACGGGAACAGCCAAAGACAAAGTTAATTTTGTTTGAGATATAAAAAAATTGCATGATCTGTTTCCTCTGCAGTTCTTTATTCCCACATCGCACCTTTATAATACAAGTAAATCTGAGTCGAAAAAAAGGGTGATTAATCGTGATTAGAGTAATATTTTTTTATAGATTTACAACACTAAATACATGTTGTTGTTTTTTTTGTTGTAGTATTATAATTGTTTACAAACTAATAGCAGCCTACAGTAAATTTACAGGAATATAAACGAACAATCTGGTTATCTTTGTAATCACAGGTTACCAGAATGGGGCGGCGCAGTTCTCCCGTGGAAACCCCCGGCCGCAGGAACAGACCTACTCTCAACCGGATAAGTGGAACCGGCCGCCCAACGCCGCCCTCCCAAAGCTGGGCTCTCAAAAAAACAAGCGAGGATCAGCAGTCCCACACACACAGCCTTCTAACCTGGACTTCCTCAATGTACCTGATCAGGGCGTCTCGGGGTGAGAAGCTTCCTGTGGCTTTAGAGACACTACACCACTTTTTCCTTTCTCTGATGTCGATACTGATAGCAAATGAACTCATGATGAACTGCGCGACCTTAAAAATAGAGGCTTAAGAAAAACTTAAGCAATCTTAAGAAATGCAGCTTTTTAGAGATAAGTCAATTTTTTTCACACAAACCTTGAAAAGATAAATAACCACAACGGACTAAAACAAAATACAACCTAATAAAAATACATTCAAGTTTCTATCGGTTTCATCGAAATATTCTGCAGTATTAAATATGCTAATTAGTATGACATCATAACCTTATACAGTGCATTGCAAAGGTATTGCAAAGTTTTTTCACAAATAAATATCTGAAATCTAATTGTCACTTTGTGTTGGTCTGTCACATAAAATCCCAATAAAATACATTTACGTTTGTGGTCAATACTTTTGCAAGGCACTTTGTACTACCTACTTTTTTTCTCAATAATGCATTTTCATAAAAATAAAATAAAAAAACATTGTTAACGTTCATGCATAACCGCTCTGTTTTGTTTTTTCCTCCTTTAAAGAATGCAGCGTAAGAGGAGCATTAGCCAGCGTCCTCCTCCGGCCCCCAGCAGCCGCCCCAAAGCTGCGGCGCGACCGCAGGGTCCTCGATGCCGTGCGCTGTATCAGTACAACGGTCAGGACGTGGATGAGCTCAGCTTTGATGTCGGTGAAGTTATAGACCTCGTTAATGAAGGTGAGACCTGAATATGATTTTAAAAATAATTTAAATAAATGATATCAAACTTATAATCTGTGTGTACTGCCCTATGGTGGTGAAACTACCTAGTCTAATTTAATGTCTGTTATTTTATTTGTTTCCAGACATTATTTATATAGAGTAGCAAATTAATAGAATTCATTACTTACACCCTGTGAACCATTATGAACCTTTAGGGTTTTCTATATTCATCTCTAATATGCAGTAATTTAGTGTAACCCTGTAATAGACAGTTGAGAAGCAACAAGACTTGTTTTAGATGTACAGTGAAACCTCAGATTGCAAGTAACCTGGTTTGCGAGTGTTCCGCAAGACGAGCAAAGATTTTTTTTTTTTTTTTTTGACTTGGAAAACGAACAAGTCTTGGTTTACAAGTACCAAGTATCATGTATCACGCATGCGCTTCTTGTTTTGATGCTGAGCGTCAACGTTTTTTTCTGAGCCAACGTTTTTTCTCTCTCTTGCGCTGCGGAATGTGGGTAATCACCTCCCCTGCTGGGTCTTAGTGCGCACCTCTTACTGGTATAATCAACATCCGTGCACGCATGTACTGTTTACTATAACACTGTGACCACGTGTGTGTGTGTGTGTGTAAAACATATTTTATTTTGTGTCTGTATGCATGTGTGTACAGCAAAAACAAGTCTCTTTAGAGAGGTTAAAGACCCATTTTCTCTCTCTGCTCAAGGCTTAGCCTGCTGTGTGTGTCTGTGTGCACGGTCATTGGAGACCGTGCCCCACACACACACACACACACACACACACAGACCCCTCCTACTTTTGCCTTCAAAGACACACACACACACTCTTTCTCTCTGCTCTACACAAGAACACTGTTCTGTCGCGATTCTTTTCAGAGGGAAAATTCAGGTTAATTCGTTTTATTTTTACTTTACAGCAGTGATTCCGTTAGTGTGTCGCTCAATCAAGTGTCATAAGAGAGATTTCTTGTTTATTTTTTCGATGAAACAGGGTTTCCGTTGTATGCACGTGTGTGTGAAAAGAGTGGAGGAAGGGTAATTGCGTAAGACGAGAAGCGGGAGAGGGGAGCTTACTTTAGCTTCACACACACACATAAAGTTAATTTGTTTTATTTTCCCTTTATATTTGGTGTAAATTATTTTTATGTATTTATTTTTTGGGGCTGTGGAACCAATCATTTGAGTTTCCATTATTTTTTATGGGAAAATTAAATTTGGTTTTTGAGTGTTTTGGAAATGAATTATGCTCGTAATCCAAGGTTCCACTGTACCTTTGTTTAACTGACATGCTTCAGCACAGTTTCCATCCCAACTACATAAAATTAAAACAAACACACAAAATACCATAAACTAGCTTAAAAAAAGTTAAGATTCGCACAGAGAGACATTTTGGTCTTTTCCTCCTCGTCTCAGCATGCAAAATTCTTTGGTTCCCCAGACAATTCTGATGTATTACTCTACAGTCCCCCTTTTTCTCTTTTAATCTTTCTAATTCATCTTAGAACAGAATTGGTTCTCTACATCATAGACACACTGTCTGCAATTAAACAGTATTTTTTTGAAATTTTATATGAGGGGTGTTCAAGCCAAAGCAGGACGTTTTGTCCAGCAGATTGTGCAGAATAAAGGAAAACAGTTAAAACTCCCTTTATTTCTCTATATAACCCCCTGCTACACTTATGCACTTATCCCAGTGTTTCACTAGTGCTTGGACACCATCTCAGTACACCATGGTCATGATCAGACTGTGTCTGAAACCCAAGCCCCCCAGAAATTCCTATAGTGGCCCAAACATGAGGAAATGGCTTGGGGGACTGACGGACTGTACGGAGGATGTGGCAATAACTCCCAGCCGAGTTCCTGTAATGTGCAAGTGGTGATGGTGAAAGTTAAGAAAGCCTCTTCCTCAAGTTGGCAACACATTATTTGTCAATTTTCATGGATAAGGCTTTCCAGGTACTAAATTTTTCCAGGAATGACGGCAGTGGGCTCTCAGCTGGGATCTGACCTGCAGCCTTCTTTAAAACGTTTGCAAAATTCTAATGTTTTACTGCGTCGAAGAGTCTCATCACTGTACTATTACTTATACACCTCTTATAGAGGAAGCACTATATAAAAACTGCAATAAAAACTTTCCAAAGCTACAGTAAGTAGAGGAGCACCTGATTGTATAAGATCTAGAGAAAGTGAGCAAATAACAGGAACATAAAGTCGCCAAAACAGAGTTTAATCTGTCACATAATGAAAATTTTTGTTTTAAATGATTAATCGCTTAAAAGAGATCTTTAGTATTTAAAGGGAATTCAAAATGTATGTTGTTGTAAATGCAGTCTTAGACATCAACCACCATTGTTATTTAATTTAATTCTTCCTTCTTTGATCTAAAATATGATATGTGTTTAATTTGAACTTTTTCTATTTCATTTAGATGCGTCTGGCTGGTGGACTGGAAGGTTACGCGGGAAAGAGGGTTTATTCCCCGGGAATTACGTGGAGAAAATCTGAGGCGGTCAAAACCTTTGGCACCTAACAACCTGCCTTTGACCTCTGACCCCTCTTTGTTCATTCAGCCTCTGAACCTGTCAAGACTTGGGAATGACGAGGTGAATGCCTCGGGGATACAATCATTAAGCATGATGAATACAGAGGATTCACTGGTGCTGAATTGGAACATACATAGACAATCTGGGTCAGCTCTGGCAGGAACTGGATTAGACGTAATCTGTGGACAAAAATTATGTTTTAAACATTTTTTTTAAAAGACAAAGGTTTCCACAAGTGCAAAGGTATAATGAAATTATGAATTCTTGAAAAAGTTCTTGTAGTTTTGTGTTTATCTAAGTAAAGGGGGAGAGTCTGCACTGCTGCTGCACAAACACACGAGCTGGGGGAATGTCTTGAGCATACACACACCAACACACACACACACACACAAACATAAAAGCAGGAATCCAGTCCCTATGGGGCATTTGCTATTTTTATAACAGTGTTTAAGTTTGATGCATGTTTTTTTTTCCCTGCATTAATGCTTCTCCAAGTTTTGAAAAAGAACTAAATCTCCAGTACTAATATTTAAGTATTACCTTTAAAAAAATATCGCTCACTGTAAATGTCTGTGATCATGTTCAACAATATTCACCCTGTGTGTTTAACAGAATGTTTATCTCAGAGTTTTTTTTACAGCAACAAAAAAAATTGTAAATGATTTTTTTTCCAAAAATATGTGAATAAATTGATTTATTTTCCCCAAATCTACTCGATTTAATTCTTTAATCTAATTCATAGCTAGCTAGTTCTTTTCCAGTTTTGTATAATGGACATTATTGTGCATCATTCCTGAACAAGAACAAAACATGTTACTTATATTTCTCGTGGTTTAGAATTTCAAATGCTTTTTCTTTCATTTTATTTACACTGGTAAAACGTTCCTGCAGTTTTCATTTAGATTTGCATAAACTATAATTATCTGGTATGTCTACCAGTTGTCATTAATGGCAGATTTCAGAGCAACAGGTTTGTGGGACAGGTCCTGCAGGAACCCTGTGCGTGGAACCACATTCTTTAAGAGGCACGTAACACCTGAGAGTGATGAGTGTGTGAAAGAGGGATCGAGTAAAACCTGATCTGCAAATCCTATAGAGCAAAAAAAAGAAAGAGAACACACAGGTTTCTGTAGTGTTTCGCAAGGGTGAAATACTGTACATGTGACAAGTACTTTGTGAACTGGATTTACAACTGCTCATGAAACTGGAGATGTGCAAATTACTGGTTTGGAGAGAGGTCATAGGACTAAAGGAACACTTTGGTCTGAAAAATGCAATATAGATATTTAGACTTGATTGTTCTGATCATTCGAATCACTTCAGGAGATCTGAGACACATTTCAGCTCAAGTTTTAAAATATTCATCTCGCCAAACACGTGCACCAGTACAGTACAGTTTAGATTGCTTATATAAACCGGCTTCATAAATGTGACAAACTTCATTTTATTGCTGCATAATGTTGTTGAGCAACTGAATAAAAGTGCTGTTGATTTTACTGTTGATTTTTTTTATCATGCAACTTTACCAAGAGTTTAAGTGATCTTCATTCATGTTTTTTTCTTCCTCAAAGTTCTACAAAGACCGTTCAGCACTATTCTTCCTGCTAATGTGTCAAAGGGGGGTTCTTAACCCAGTTCCAGTAATAAAAAATCTCCTTAGTTGTTTTCTTTGCTCAATACAGCCCATTAAATTTACCTTTTTTGAACAGGCAGTCTACAACACACTCTTATACATACATATTCTGTATGTCATATTCTAACGATTTATTCATGATCTTTTCCATTTTCCATTCACTTATCAAAAGTCATTTATTTAATCATTTGGGCATTGGTGGCTTAGTGGTAGGTTTTTCGCTTGCCATGCAGAAGGCCCGGGTTTAATTCTCAGCCACTAGTGTGTGAATGCATGTGTGAATGTTGACCGGAGGTCCTACCACGGCCATAAAAATGGGAATAAATACAATGGTCACCATTGGCCTTCATGGTCCCTAGTTGGATTATAGTTTCTAGACCTATGGATGTCTGTACAGTATGTCTGTCTGTCCAGCCGGTTTTGTGTGATGTTGTGACAAAATATTTTATTAAAAACCTTGCGTGATGCTGTGACAAAATCTCCCATTAAAAATTATATCCAACTTTTCCAGTCTATAGATATTTGCCTGAAGTTAAACCTGTGCCTTAAATGAAATCAAAATGTTGAGTAAAAGTGGAGTTATAAGCAGCTTTGCACCAGATTATAGTTTTCACAAAACTTCATCTTTATTCGATCTACTTTTTTAATTTCTCATCTGTGATTCACTCTCCAATTACTGAACAGGGAGTGTATTTGTCTGACTATTCTGATACAACTTAGAAGTACAACTTTGTGGAAATAAGCCATGAGAAGAACGGCTCAACCTTACAAAATGTGAGTTGCTTGTATTAATAAGTTAGACAGAGAGTTCTACTGTACAGAGAGACACACAGACATGTACGTGGGCTTCAACCTCAAATAATGCAATTAGTTTGAAAGTCCAACTATTTTTTTTCTTTGATAGTTATACACTGTACTGTTCCCTGTGTCCCTTTTCTTCTATTTGTACAATTTATTTTTTTGCTGCTGTAAAAAAGAAATTTCCACATTGTGGGATGAATAAAGGTTAATTTTATCTTTAATATAAGCTGATTACATATAAGCGTTCACCTTTTTTTCTGTTTCTACTTATGCTAGTAGACTTAGGCACTTACGCTAGGTTATTTGCAAATTGTTTATTTATTTGCACACCCACACCTTCTATTTTCTTTTTCATTTTTATTTCCTATTAATAGTCTTATATTTTAAGGTCACAGGCATTTCACTGCATATCGTACTCTGTATGACTGTATGTGACAAATTAAATTTGAATTTGAGTACCTTTTATAACATAATCATATGTATTACTTGAATGTTCCACAATATAGCCAGAATACAGAAAGAGAAAAGGAGAGAATATTGTAAAAAAAAAAAAAAAAATTAAAAAGTGTCCAAGATAGAGGAGTTACTTCAGTGCTGTGCTGTAGTGTCAGACGTTCCCTCACCAAAATGGCGCCGCCTATGACCCGTGACACTCGCACGCATGCGCGCTGCGCTAATGGCAGGTCGGTTAATGAGCCGTGCGCATGACGTTTCTCACCTGTGCGTTCATCTACTGCAGCGTTTATCCGGAACCCCCGGGCAGATGTGGTTGGTTTTTTTTTTTTTTTTTTTTTTAAATCTATCAATCAACAAACTTCTTTTTTTTAGACCAACACTGCGATTTACAGTCATGTAATCTTCGGTGTCCTGACAGGTTTAACCTGCACCTGCCGCAGAGGCAGGAATGCGCGCGCTCAAGTCGGTTTCCCCCGCGCGCACAACCGAGACCCGCTTAACAGGATCGGGGTCTTTTTTTTTTTCTTCTTTTTTTTTTTTTTACCCATGTGTTTTTTTCTACCCTTACATACAGCTCCCTGAAACACACACACACACACACACATCTGAGAGTGATGGACGCGTCGTTCCTGGGAGGTAAGAGTCTTCTCCATCCTGCACTTTAATGTCACTGATCTATTAATATGAATATTAGATATCATTATTATTAACCCTATAAATCATGAAAAAAAAAAATAATAATGTGTGAAACTTTGACATGCACAATGACAACGTGAATCTATGTGAAATCTGTGATTTTATGCCATTTAATAAAAACAAACTTCATAAAAATCATGCAAACGTGCAAATCCAGGTTATATTCATGCATTTCATATCCTGTGTATTGTGCTGTAGATTATTTGCATTTACATGCACAATAATACTAATAATAATTATAAGTAATAATCAGATTAAGATTGCTGGACGAATAAAAATGCACCATGTTGTTGTTGTTGTTTGTCTTTCGATTGCTCCTGTCAAAGGGTCGCCGCAGCGGTCCATCCGATCCAAACAGGACTTGGCACAGGTTTTACGCCGGGTGCCCTACCTGGCGCGGTTGGGGGGGAGGGGGTGTAAACTTTTGATAATCTGGTCAGTTGGAGCGTATTGTGATGTAGATTAGTTGCATTTACATGCACAATAATACTAATAATATGAATAAGATAGCAGGCAGAATAAAAATGCACCATGTTGTTGTTGTTGTTGTTGTTGTTTGTCTTTCGGTTGCTCCTGTCAAAGGGTCGCCGCAGCGGTCCATCCGATCCAAACACAACTTGGCACAGGTTTTACGTCGGATGCCCTACCTGCTGTGGTTGGAGGGGGGGGGGTGTAAACTTTTGATAATGTGGTCAGCTGGCGCGTGTTCACCATCCATGCAAAATTAAAAAATTGTTTCCATGATATGATGCCGGTTTGTCTTGGTCATTTTTATTTTGTTGAATGAATTGAATTTTCTTAAAAAAAAAATTGTGAAAAAGAAAAAAAAAATACTTGTCAGTAAAGCTATACTCCAGTTATGCATGTAATTGCACATCGGATCAGATCAGCGTCCGTGTAAACCCTTACATCAGCATCTTTTAATCTGAATGATTCCTATCAGGAAAAAAACACAATATTGTTGATGCTACTTTGATCTCGGCTCCTGTCTTGTCTTCTGTGAACAGGTTCTGGAGCCAGACAGATCTAAGAACTAAGATCTGATCAATACTGTAAAAGCTTTTTAAATACACGTGTGTGTGTGTGTGTGTGTATACACTGACCGCATGCATGTGCTGATGAGGTGCTCACCATCATTGTGTAATAATTCTGCTTCAAATGTATGTCACATGTAAATGCCATAATTGCAGTAATAAGATAAATTAAAACAGGATTCCCTTCCTCTCTCTCTCTCTCTTCCTCTCTCGCTCTCTCTTTCTTTTTCTTTCTCTCTCGCTCTCTCACTCAGGCATCCTGTCCAGCGAGAAAATGGCAGGTGTGTTTTCTTACGAGAGTTCTGAAGTAGACTGGTGTGAGGATAACTACAAGCACTCTGAGAATGTTGTCGAGTACTTTAACACGGTGAGAGACACACACACACACACACACACACACACGCATGCAAACACGCAGAGGAATGCACATTGCAACAATGCTTTATCATAAATTCCTTCAAGTTTTATTAAAATGAGGAGTTTGTTTTTTGTTATTGGCATCAATAATCCATGTTCAAACACGTACATGCATTAAGATTTCATTGCTGTTTTATAAGATCTAATTACCACCCCACACACGTTCACACTTATACACACACGCGCTTACAAACACACACGCACACGCGCTCATGCATTTTTGTCATCAGTGTGGAACTACCACCAAGTTGCTGTTTGACAGGTTACATGGTTGTATTTCCATGTGGTGTCATGGACACATTCCAAACCACACCCTACTCCCTACACCCTCTCGCTTAGTTTTCATAAGTGATATCTTTCTGTAAAAAGTCATGAGAGGAAGGAGTGGAGGAGAAAAGGAAAAGGGAGTGAGAGAGAGAAGATGGAGGGAGCGAGTGGGAAAACGAAGAGAGAGCAAGTAGGAGAAGGAGGAGGGAGCGAGTGGGAGGAGGAGGGAGGAGCGAGAGGGAGTGAGAGAAAGCAGAAGGAGGGAGCGAGTGAGTGGAAGAGGAGGGAGCAAGTGGGAGGAAGGAGTGAATGGGAGGAGGGAGTGAGAGAGGGGAGGTGGAGAGAGCGAGAGAGAACAAGGAGGGAGCGAGTGGGAGGAGGAGGAGGGAGCGAGTGGGAGGAGGTGGAGGAAGCGAGTGGGAGGAAGAAGTGAGTGGGAGGAGGGAGCGAGTGGGAGGAGGTGGAGGGAGCGAGTGGGAGGAGGAGGAGGGAGCGAGTGGGAGGAGGTGGAGGGAGCGAGTGGGAGGAAGAAGTGAGTGGGAGGAGGGAGCGAGTGGGAGGAGGTGGAGGAAGCGAGTGGAAGGAGGTGGAAGGAGTGAGTGGGAGGAGGTGGAGGGAGCGAGTGGAAGGAGGTGGAGGAACGAGTGGGAGGAGGTGGAGGAAGCGAGTGGGAGGAGGTGGAGGAAGCGAGTGGAAGGAGGTGGAGGAAGCGAGTGGGAGGAGGTGGAGGAAGCGAGTGGGAGGAGGTGGAGGAAGCGAGTGGGAGGAGGTGGAGGAAGCGAGTGGGAGGAGGTGGAGGGAGCGAGTGGGAGGAAGGAGCGAGTGGGAGGAGGTGGAAGGAGCGAGTGGGAGGAGGTGGAGGGAGCGAGCGAGTGAGAGGAGGAGGAGGGAGCGAGTGAGAGGAGGAGGAGGGAGCGAGTGAGAGGAGGAGGAGGGACCGAGTGAGAGGAGGAGGAGGGAGCGAGTGGGAGGAGGAGGAGGGAGCGAGTGGGAGGAGGAGAAGGAAGCGAGAGAAAGTAAGTGTAAGGGGCGCATGGAAGAAGATGGAGGGAGCCAGTGGGAAAAGGATGAAAAAAGAAGGAGGAGGTGGGAGCGAGTGTGAGTAGGACAAGGAGGAGGGAGCAGGAGGGAGAACCAGGAGGGAGCGAGTGGGAGAAGGTGGGGGGTGAGTGTGGGACTGTCGAGAGAGCGAGAGGGAGAAGGAGGAGGAAGCAGGATGAAGCAAGAAGGAGAATGAGGGAGTTAGGGAGTTAGAAGGGGATGGTGGAGGGAGCAAGAGGATGAAGAAGGATCAAGCGAGATGGCGAAGATGAAGGAGGATGGAGCCACCTGTTTCTATCCATCTGTCTATCTATCTATTTATCTAACCCTTGTTTCTTTCTGTTTGTTTCTATCCTCTCTCTCTCTCTCTCTCTCTCTCTGTTCCTTTTGCAGATGAGCAGCTTCGTCTTCTTTGTAGTAGCTCCTATAATGCTCTACCTGCTGCACCCGTATGCTAAAGAAAGGAACCTGGCCGTGCACCTGGTGTGGCTCATGATGATCTTTGTGGGTGAGTGTCCTCTTGTCCTCACCTGTCTCACAATCACCACCTGTCTACCTGTCCCCATGACCACATGACCACATGCCACTTTATTAGTCATTCACACCCGGACCAACCTGCCACCTGGAGCGCTTTACACTGAGACCTGAGCCGGGCTCTCGTTTGTTAAACCCAACCCTGTTACCTAGGAAACGATCCAGGAGTACTACAGTAACGCTCATAACTCATTCTGTTTTAGTAAAGGACGGATATATTAGCGAGCGGTCTGAGGTTTGGGAAACGTCCAGGATGTTTTCCTGCCGCATCGCCGCCGTTCCTGGGATCCAACCAGAATAAAGCGGAGATATAAGTACGAGCTGTTATCCAATCACTTCTAAAGATAAAAGGTTTTGATAAGAAATGAGAATTTATTTAATCGCAATCCAAAATGCTCTGTTTAAAAAGAAAATTATGGTAGAGGAACTGTGTGTGGGTGTGTGTGTGTCATATCATGCTGTGTGTGTTGAATGCTATGTAATTCTTTGCATAATTGCAGCGTAAAACAGCTTCTGTTTATCTTAAGCACTTCAATGGCATCCTCATTCCACACGTTCCACTTACAGACGCTCGGTGTGACGCTCTCCTTCTCTCTCTCTCTCTCTCTCTCTCTCTCCCTCTCTCTCTCTCTCTCAGGTCTGTTCTCCATGTACTTCCACATGACCCTGAGCTTCATGGGGCAGATGCTGGACGAGCTTTCCATCCTCTGGGTTTTGGCCATCGGTTACTCTCTCTGGTTTCCGCGCAAACATTTTCCTTACTTTGTTAAAGACAGGTAAATATTCAGCACCACTCCTTTTTCATATTAAAATATATATTCCAATAAATAAATTAAATCATTAAGGAATCATATCATCTAAAGCCATTGGCAAGATCATACAAACGGATGCAAATATGTTGGAGGTGAGGCTGGGTTAGAACACCAAACATGTTCCAGCACATGGCGAAAGGGGAGGAGCAAAGCACAGTGGGTGGGGTTAGGATAAAAAAATAAATTATGAATTAATAAATAAATCATACAAACGCATGTTTTTGCACATGATTTATTGTGTGTGTGTGTGTGTGTTTAAGTGTGTGTATTTCGAGAGGTGTAACCATCGATTAGTGACATCATTTCAATCCTGGTTTAGTGAATCAGATCATTTGACTCATTTTTCGGAGTCAACTCTTTTGGTTCATCAACAGGGTAAAGTTTGTGAAGATAAATTTACACATGAATAAATGAATGAGTAATAGTTCTGCCTACATCTACAATAAACAACGTCATTCAGTTAAATGTATCAGATCAAAGAATCGACTCTTTTGAAAATGACACTTCAGTGTTGTGTATTGAATCATTTACGTCAATCATTATATTCTAACTTGCGCCCCGTTTAAATCAGACACGACCCGGGTTTGTGAAATCCAGCACGAAATCCTGCAACTAGCCATGAGCGCTGGATTGTGTAAGCTTTAGTCTATATTTATATACATATATATATACACCTATACATCAGTCAGTAAGGCTTGTTATTGTCATAACAATAAAAGAGTTAACTAATAAAAGATTAGTGGAATGAGTAGCAAGAAAGAAGGATTAGTCAAACCGTAAGTGTGAAGTGAAAGGGAACACACCTAGACCTACTGTACACACACACACACACACTCCAAGAGTGAGTCGGTGTCAAAGCGTGTCAAAGCTTTGATGCACAAGCGCAGTCAATCAAGCAAAAAATATTTTGTCTGAAGAAGCAAATTCGCAGTATGTAAATTGTAAATGTAAATTTTTTTTCCCAGTTCAGTGAGAAAGTCTGAGACTGACCTGAGATGATAGTTAAATATTACATTTTTCATTTTAAATTCCTGATCCATCAAAAAACCAACAGTGTAATGATTAATATATTTTTAAGGATTTTATTCCCTTTACTGTATGTCACAGTTCTTTAATTATAATAATAATAATAATAATAATACTGATAATGATGGTGATGGTTTAGGACACTGCTGGAATATTTCGCGTTCATAAATAGAGATTATTCTCTAGAGATTTATTTTTTTATTTTGTCTAATGGTGAAAGGTGAAAGTAGGCCGTACGGTCTACAGCACTGGAAAGCGGAGAGAGCAGCTGCCTGCCAAAACCCGTCTGTGAGCTCACGCGCGCGGAAGGAGCGGACAGCGCTGTCCTCCGAGTGTGTTACGCCGCGGTGCGTGAGCAAGCAGTTTGAAAAGATGCGGTCGACTGCCGTCACTTGGTTCGGAGGAAACACGTGAGAGTCTTCGGCTCTTCCAAAGTGACGGGGAGGAATTGGATACGACCAAATTGGGGAGAAAATCAACAACAAAAAAAAGAAAGAAAGAAAACACATCCGATAACGTTGTCATCTTAAACAATACACTGTCTCCTTTCAATCGCTTCTAAGTCCTATAGGGGTATAGTCCATATTTTAAGGGGTATAGTCCATCTTCTAGACTATATAACTATAGTCCAGTACTGTAGGAGAAAGGAAAAAAAACACCAATCAGAAAAACATGTACAGGTATGAAGGCGCTTTCTAGTCACGTGTCTCGTACCGTCACGCGTGTGAATTTGTAACGTCCCCTTCTCTAGAATTCAATGACCTTTCCATTGTCACTTGAAGTTCATTAATCATCCAACATTAGATACTGCTTAATGAACAAACACGATCATATGAATGTGAATGACATCATGATCCAGGATTGTAGACGAAGCAAAACCCGCCCACTTTAATTGATGTACTGTACAGACATGTAGGAACAGTTACTGCACCCTATTAAAATAGCTTTCCTTAATATAAAAATAGAACGGGTTTTTTTTTCAAGTGCTTGAATCCTAGATTCGTTTTAGTGGTGTGTGTGTGTGTGTGTGTGTGTGTGTGTGTGTGTGTGTGTGTGTGTGTGACAGTAACTCTGTGTAAGAGACGACTTCCAGAACATTCTCAAAAGACAGTGTGTTAATAATTAAATTAAAGAGGAGGATGGGAGAAGAGTGAAATATTAATGAGATGATGAGAGGCCACTTGCGGGGACGTCGTTAAGGTCGCGTCGTTAAGGTCGCGTCGTTATGCCGTTTGGCGTCACTTCCTGTGTAGTCAAACAAAGGCGCAGCAGTAAGCAGATACCAGGAAGGACAGCGAACATTCCAGCGTCTGAATCTATATGAATCTATATGTTTTAATGCTGTTTTCTATAGTGTGTCAAAGTGCAAAAGTTTACACACCTGTAGATTATAAAAAGGGAAAAGATTTTTGATTGTCTGTTTGTTTGTTTGTTTGTTTATTTGTTTGTTTTTAAACCACACCACTGAGTTACTGCTCGCTCTTAGCTGTGCGATAAACTCTTCCAGTTTACTTAACAGCATAATTAAGTGTTTTATTATTATTATTATTATTATTATTATTATTATTATTATTATTATGATTTATTCTTTGTCTTAATGCAGTCTTAATTTTTCCTTCTCTGATGCAGGACCTCGTTCTCCCGCATGGTCATGCTGAGCACGGTCGTCACCACGCTCTTGTCGTTCATCAAGCCCACCGCCAACGCCTACGCCCTCAACTTCTTCGCCCTGCACATCCTCTACTCGGTGATTGTCCAGCTTAAGAGGTACGAGCCAACTTAAACATCGAAAGATTATATATATTTAAAACGTCTATAAAACGGCATACGTTATATAACGGTGACACGTTCCTACATGTGTTTCTAGATCCCCGACAGTTACATACTGCCGCTTTAAAACATGAGCGTGAAGTTTTCTGTACATGTGTAAGATCATTTATTTCGAGTGTGGTGTGATCAACATGAACAGTACAATAAAATAAACGTATTTCGGTTGGAAGGTTCCTCATTTTGGAGATTTTCTTATTGTTTTTTTTTATTAGAAATTTCACAACCAGAATAGGCGAGTATGTAAGCGTATTAAAAAACGAGCTTGGTATTAAGGCTAAGGATTAGGGCCACCATGAAAAATATGAGTTCTGAATTTTTTTAGAATTCTGACTCTTTTTCAAAATTTTGACCTTTTTTCAGAATTCTGACTTTAAACTTTGACTTAAAATTTTTGTTTCTCAGAGTTCTGACTTGTTCTCTAAGAATTCAAGTTTTTTTCCCAAGATATCTGACTTTAAACTCATAATTCTGACACTTTTTCACAATTGAGTATTCCCCTCAAAATTCATTCATCATCGTCAGTAACAGACAAACTGAAGAGAGAGAATAAAAAATAAGTCATTAAAAAAATAATAAAGAAGACACGCACCACACACATTTACTAGACATGGTGATTAACATACCGTATGTAATATAATGTACGTAAAGTGTAATGATAAGTGGTATCATAAATAAATAGATGATGATATGGCACTAAGGGCAAAGTATAAATATAAAATACATTAAATATACAGTATAGTAATATTTTTCATGAGGTATAGTTAAATGTTGGAAGATAAAAGTAAAAAATTCCTAGACTGAAGATGCAGTGGATAGTTTGATATCGTATCCAGTGACACAAATGTTGGACATGATGTACAAATCAGGTATCGGGACACACATGAATTATTTTCTTCTTTTGTCCTACCGTTACTTTTTCTCCAGCTGTACAGACCAGCGAGTGTTGCGTTTGGCGCGCGCCTCCATCGGGCTGTGGGTGCTCGCCATCTCCTGCTGGATCAGCGACCGCTTCGGCTGCAGCTTTTGGCAAAAACTCAACTTCTGCTACCTGCACGGCATCTGGTACGAGCTGCTAGCGCCATGTAGATTTACACTCCACTCTCAAGTGCTGTACTGCAGTCCTAGACGAAAACAACCTTTCTATCCTAAAGAGATCTGGTTATAAAACTCGTGCATGCAACGTTAACCTTACGTGGCTCTTTAATACTTTAATAACTTGAGTGAAGCTCATTATATGGACGCATTCATTCAGAAATTTTTAAATTCAACATGTTTTAAAATAAAGAGCTGGTACAGCACATTAGGAATAACCTCTGGGGTCCAGGGTTCGAACCCCACCTCTCTGTGTGCATGGAGTTTGCATGTTCTCCCTCTGCTTGGCGGGTTTCCTCCAGGTGTTTCAGTTTTCTCCCACAGTCCAAAGACGTGCAGAATAAGCTATTCAGCATTTCCAAATTGCCCGCAGTGTGCGAGTGAGTGTGTGCGTGCTTGTGCCCTGGGATGGATTGGAACCCCGTCCTGGGTCAGAAAAACATAAGCTGGTAAATAAATACACCAAGCAATTAAAATGAAATAAAATAACTCAAATATTTTTATGAGAAGCATTTTGATAGACGTGACTTGAAATGACTTAACCTATTTGAGAAATAGAAAAATATGCATGCTTATTTATTCTGTATATTTTTTCATTATTTCAAAAAGTGATTGATGTAAAAAAAGAATGTAATGTTTAGTGTAAACAGTAGGGGGAGCAAATGCACCAATGCACCCTTTACACCTGCTCTGGGTTTGGAAAAAACAAACCATTCAATACAATTTATCAAAATAATATTTTTTATTTGTTTAACTCATTATTTATGTTGCTATACAAGAAAAATCTTACAAAAATGGCTCAGAAACACCAGACTAGCAGATTATAATGTACTTTATAACAATCCAAGTTAACGTTCAAGTAGCACTGTCGCCTTGTTCTCCCCGTGCTTTGTAGGTTTCCTCCGGGTACTCCAGTTTCCTCCCACAGTCCAAAGACATGTAGGTTAGGTTGATTGCCGTTTCCAAATTTCTCGTAGTGTGTGAGTGTGTGTATGTGTGTGTGCCCTGAGATGGATCTCCAGGTCCCCGCGACCCTGAATACAGGATAAAGCGGTATAGACGATGAGTGAGTGAGTAACATTCAAGTTTAAAAAGTACTCTGTAAGGGGAATGCGTTCATAAATATATAAATCATTTTAAATATTATATTATAAATATTATAAATATATGAATAATCATTATGATGGTGACTGGTTTCCTCTAATAGAAGTAACAGAAGTGATTTATTTCTCTTAGAGAAGCATAGAGATTCACTAACTTTAATTTACTGAAGAATTAAGTCTTTTTGTTTCTTCTTATATCTTTATATATTTTATATTTTTCAATGTTAGTCAAGAAAACACAAAGTGTAAAAACTCTGTTGTCCTGAAGGTGGAGCTGCACCTCTGATACTGGAGACTCCTTACATAAATGTCACGTCTGCTCAAGATAAATATCAACGATGATGCCTTTGATTTGTTGATGTAGTGACTAACAGCTAACGATCCTGTGTCTGTTCTGTGTTTTGCCGACTGAAGGCACATCCTGATCGTGGTCGCCACGGCGTACGCCAGCACCCTGATCGCCTACCTGGACGCCAGCCTGGAGATCCCGTACTCACTCCCCAACCTGCAGTACTGGCCTCGGGATAACTGGGCCCTCGGGCTGCCCTATATCGCCCTTAAGGCCTCACCCAAAATGCAGAAAGGATGCTAGCTGAGAGAGAAGAATATGGAGGAACGGACATGGTGTCTGTGGGAATGAAGGAGGTTGTGTTGCTGCCTTGCTGAAACACTGTAAATCCTGAACGACTTGATCATGATCATGATATTCTCTCTGTATGACAATAGTCAGGGTGTGTTGGTTCGTTCGTTTCTGTGTGTGTGTGATTACAATACGCTGTGTATCTTAATACAAGTCATTCTGAAGCGTCTTCTTTGAGAAGATGAGATGAAGTTTACGCAAACGCAGCCAGAGTTTCCGTCTGACTCCCACCATGGGCTTGTCTGAATTTAATATTTGTATTAATTTTACGCTGGTGATATCCAGTACGTAAGGTGCTTTAATGTCTGGTTTAAAAGACAATGCTTAAATTCACTGCTATACTGTGTACACTTACATGCAATAGCTGTTCGAGTCAAAGTGGGACAGCGCTGAATAACAGAACACAGTCCTGAGGGTAAAAAACTCCCTTTATTCCTCTATATAATCCATCAGAAACAGCGGTCTCCCAGGAACTCCTGGTCTTTCCCCGATGTATGCACTTCGGCAAACAAACCTTTGCACCATTTAATGACTTGAACACCCCTTGTACTTAACTTTTGACTGTGATGCCTTACATTTACTCAGGAAGCTACACTATGCAGTACTATACATGTTAGATATGTTTATATGTAGAAAATAAAAGTTTCACTCTAAAACAGTTTTAGAAAGGAAAGAAAAAGTATTTTTTGGAAAAAAATCTTTCATCTCTTGTGATGTCACTGGAGCTGTAGGGGGTTAAAGCTTTACAGTTATTACACGTTTAAAGCGTGATGGTGGTTTGATCAGGGATTACAAAGTGTAAAGTGTCACGTCTTCCTTTCTAACAGAGCTGTCGTTAATGTGATGTTCCCTGCTGAAGGAAGTGATCAGCTGACCTCATTACATACTGTGGCTGCTCCAGTGCAAAATAGGGCACTGGAACATGTTTTGTGCACAATCCTTAACATTACATGTTCAGTAGCTATAAATGGATGAAAAGTGTAATATGTTGATTTTCAATAAAAGTATTAGTATTATTCTCAGATCTCAGAATCCATGCTTTATTTTCACTTTATTGGCTGAATTATTAATTAACACTTATTTATTGTGCAGGGTTTATTATGAATAAGTTTATTATATAAATATATATATATATAACATACAGAGTCAGTCGAACAATATACACACGCTTCAGGAAAAGAAAAATAGTAAATTATTAATTATAAACTTATATACTCAGCAAAAAAAAAAAACGCCCCTTTTTCAGGACTGTGTATTTCAACAATAATGTTGTAAAAATCCAAATAACTTTACAGATCTTCATTGTAAAGGGTTTAAACAATGTTTTCCATGCATGTTCAATTAACCATAATTAATTAATTAACATGCACCTGTGGAATGGTTGTTAAGACCTTAACAGCTTACAGAAAGTAGGCATTTAAGGTCTCAGTTCTAAAAACGCAGGACACTAAAGAGACTTGTCTACCGACTGTAAAAAACACCCAAAGAAAGATGCCCAGGGTCCCTGCTCATCTGCATGAACGTGCATTAGGCATGCTGCAGGGAGGCATGAGGACTGCTGATGTGGCTAGGGCGATAAATCGCCATGTCCGCACTGCGAGACGCCTAAGACGGCGCTACAGGGAGACAGGAAGGACGGCTGATCATCCTCGCAGTGGAAGACCACGTGTAACAACACCTGCACAGGATCGGTACATCCGAATATCACACCTGCGTGACAGGTACAGGATGGCCACAACAACTGCCCGAGTCACACCAGGAACACACAATCCCTCCATCAGTGCTCAGACTGTCCGCAATAGGCAGTCCATGAGGAGGAGATGCACTGCAGTACTTCAATCAGACACACCAGATACTGACTGGTACTTTTGATTTTGAGCCTCCCTTCATTCAGGGACACATTGGGAAACATTTTTAGTTTATGTCTTATGGTGTTGACTCTTTTAGTGTTTATAGAAATATTTACTCATTAAGTTTACTGAAAGTAAAAACAGTTGAAAGTCAGAGGACGTTTCTTTTTTTGCTAAGTATATATTGTAACCAGGAAAAGGGTTGGTTTCAAATTTAACATTTTTTATTGTTAGAAATTTCTATCTATATCCATCTATCTATCTATCTATCTATCTATCTATCTATCTATCTATCTATCTATCTATCTATCTATCTATCTATCGCCAGTATACTGAAGGATTATGATTTAAAAATTAATGAAGTATAACCTTAAATACTCTTTAAACCCAATCTAATATTAATTCACTAATATTGAAGCTTTTTTGTGCTTTCAGTATATGCAAATGTGCCTAATTTATAGTGCAAGGGAAGAAAAGAAAAGTGAGCAGCATGTCAGAAGCCTGACGTCCTGCTGGGAATAAAAGAGTTATTAAATACGGGAGCCCCAGTGGGGGATTAAAGCAACGTGATGGAGACAAGGACAGAGAAGCAGAGCCAAAGACTCCCTCTCTCTCTCTTTCCCTCTCTCTCTTTCTCTCTCTCTCACACACACTGACACAGTTCATCCAGAGGGACTCCAACAGTGACATAAACCCTCTCACTCCTGCTGCTTTAGTCATAACAGCCTGTCGGCGCAGAAGTGTGTAGAGCGGGCTGCTGGCCTAAGCAGATTTCTCTGAGTCTTTTCGCATTGTGTGAATTCCTAGCTTTGATTCCAGGCCAAAGCTCCAGGTCTGAGTTCACGTCCCATCTGCTGAAGGCTCTCCGTCTTCGCTCAGTGGTCATTCATCCATTAAGGGACAATGCAAGAACAGTAAAAGAGCTATAAAACATTGTCAAGATTTAGGACTACATAATTCTTCTGAAAGATCGAGACTTTGGGGGTTTACATTTCTTGTTTCCTATGTTAAAGGTAGACGCTTTGAGTAAAGGATATACAACAGGAATATAAAAGACTTGAACTTGGGCATCACTGCAAGCTTTTTTACAATAAAAAAATATTATATAGACAAATTTAAAAACAAAGCAGGAATGGGAAATTATTGCCACCCTTAAAAAAGTTCATTTATACATTTATTAATTTATTCAGCTTCTAAATAAATGATACTGGGTATTAACTGTGAGGGTGCAAATAATTTTGAAACAAGTGTTTCACAAGTTAATAAAAGAGAGAGAGAAAGAGAAAGAGAGAGAGAGACTATAACTCATAAATGAATGAATAAACCTGACCATTGTTGTGCATATTAACATAAGATATAATATGATATATTATTTTAAAAAAAGTTCTATTTAATCACCTTACATGTATGTATATTACTGTTGTATTACAATCCTGTTAAGACTACTCTATACACCACAGACTGTATAAGCAAAGGTTACATCACAAATACCTCCTTGTTAATTAGTTATGGCACTAAATATGGAGCACAGAATTTCATTTTCAGTATAATTAAGGGTACAGAGGTAGGGAATACGAATCTATTTGAGATCGAGCCGTAACCAAGAATCCGGGCCAACCCTTGCCAAATACCGGTTACTGAGTAGGGAAGTCCCGCCTCCTAAATCTTTTGATTGGCTTAAGTTCAAAGATGCTTCGTTCTGATTGGTTTGACGCGCTGTCGTTTAGTCGCGTGCGAGTCAGGAGTGAAGGAAAGTGGGTGAAAAGGGGGGAGGGAAGAAAAATGGCCGTGCCTGCTTCCGGTTTTTCTTTCTTTTCTTTTTTTTTCGGGGGGCTGAAACTGACACAATGAGTCGGGAGGAACAACGGCCTGAGATAACACACGGCTTCTGTAGATAAACACAGGGATCAGGGGCGAGCCGGGGAACATGGAGGATCAGGTAATGACTAGCGGGGGTTTGCGTTTTCTCCACTTTTACAAAAGGTTTGTTTGGGAGTCTACAGTCGGGGCTGGGTGTAATGTAATGGGTGAAAACGAGTCTCTTTCCTACACTCTCTCTCTCTCTCACTCACTCACTCACTCACACACACACACACACACACCCTGCAGCCAACCGTGCCTGTTCAGCATTAACACTCGCTCGCGCACAATATCGTAAACCTGATGTAAACACAGACGTGCATGTTGTTTTTTTTGGCCTGGCCTCTAAAAGCCGAGACATGAATGTGTTTAAGTGTGTGTGTGTGAGAGAGAGAGAGAGAGAGTATATGTGTGTAAAACAGAGGGAGGCATGCGTAGGGTTGCAAAGACTTTTATTTTGTACATAAACAATACTTAAATACATAATAATAGTGATAATAAATCGGTTCTAACCGACGTGCGGAGTGCCAAACGCCTCGTTATCCAATGTGTAGTGCACTACTCAGTGCGCTTACGTCATTATCCCGCGCGCGATGCAGTGCGCATCCTCGTGCGCCGTTGACGCGGATTGGAACGCGCCCCATTGCCTGCTGCGTTTTTCCCTCGGTGCGTCCCAATCCGACTGCACACTATAGCGCTGAGCACCCAGGTTAGCAGGAGATTTGTATTTGTTCACACCTTGTCTTTCTTTTCTTTTAATTGAACCTCCTTTACAAATTTTCCCCTCCTGACACTGTCGCCTTGCACGTCCAGGGTCGAGGGTTCGATTCGGTGCACGTTCTCTCCTTGCTTGGTGGGTTTCCTTCAGGTACTCCGGTTTCCTCCCATAGTTCAAAGACATGCAGATCAGTCTAATTGGCGTTCCCAGATTGCCCCCGCGGTGTGTGAATGCGCATGTGAATGTTGACTGGAGGTCACGCCACGGTCGTAAAAATGGGAATAAATACAATGGTAATCACCACTGGACTCCACGGCCCCTAGTTGGCCTACAGAGGTTCCTACGTAAATGGATGGATGGATGGATGAGTACATTTTGCATCTTAAATAAAAGCAACAATGATTGGGCCCAAGCACCAGCACTATTGCCACCCGAGCGCACCAAAAAGACAGTGGCCACATGCATTTAAAGGGGAAATACCGATACCATTATAACATAATGTATAACTCTATAATTATATATAACTAAGGAAGTTATTAGCCACTTTTCGCCATAGGTTTAAAGCCTCACCCTGGCTAAATTGTTTGAGAGATCATTGATACCCTCAATGTCTTGAGAGCGTATTGGAACTAGTTTAGTGGCAATCGTATAAATCCCCTAGGAGGAGTATATCAAATTCCATTGTGTGCATTTAGCAAACAACCCAAAATAACTGACTTCCTGTTGAGTAGAGCCCATGACATGCATAGCGAAAGTTGTTCAAATCAACTAGATCTAAATGTGTACCAGGTATTACATGTATACATTCAAGTGTGTATGAGCTATACAGCAAAACTTCCTATGAACGCTCAGGTGTCTCAATGGCAGCAGATTCCAAACTGTTGATTCAGCCAGGGTGAGGCTTTTTTGAGACCTCCCAAAAAAAAAAAAAAAGAATCATAAGAACAAGAGGGACCTTTGCACACTGTCAAAGCACTTGGGTCCTTTTAATTCTTACACTATGATTGATATAATTTGGCGTCAAAAGCGTCCTGCGTCTTGAGTCTTCTGTATTCTTTGCTAGCCATTTTATTTAATTCACACTTTAATACCTGACAAAATTTTCAGGTCAATGTATAAACAGTTGTCAGGATTTTGGGTTGAAAAAACAACAACAAAAATGATGTGGTTTCAGGACGTTACTGTGTACCATCAGATGATTACAGAACATTCTTTCTCTTGTGGTACTTGTTCGGTTTGACTTTAACTCCTGAAAACTTTGCAAAACGCTCAGAAACGAGCTTCATTTCTCTGCATGGTTGCACGAAACACCTTTCGGCATTATCCTTAAAAACAAGTTTCATCTGCTTTCGCTTACGGCATCGCTAAATCAAACTGGTTCGGATCACTAAACAAAAATGTTTTAAGGATTGCAACAAAATCGGGAGGAAATTTTACTGTCATAACAGGATATTTATAAATAAAATGGAATCGACGCGTGGGTTTTGTGATAATATAGATCTAGAGTGATCTCTGGTGTCTAATCAACATTTCATACTTTTACGTGATTCTTTTTTCAGTTGATGATAGCAATGTGATGTACGCCGGTGGGGAGCTTTTTATGTTAATTTTGTTAGCCAAAAAAAGATCAATTAACGGGTTTAATTCTTTATTTAGTTTTTTTTTTTAACATACGATTTAAGACAAATTGTGCTGTACAGTTAATCACGTAAAAATTTTAATTGCGATATGAAGTTGTAATTTTTTTAAATACTTTTCAGGTCATTAAATGAATATTGGCAAATATCCTCTTAATAAGATAATTTATATAATATGATATGTATACCTATATGCCTTGATATATATACGTTTAAATACAAAATGGTCCATTTTAAGTTTCAGTCGCAATGTGTGTGAGAATTATCACAGTGTCATGTGTTTGATCAAATTATGCAACCCTACAAAAAGGGGAAATGTAACTTTAAATATTAATAATTTGTAAATAAGCCATACATTTAGGATTAAAAAAATATAAATTTCTTTATATTTTCACCCTGGACTTTTTCTTTGGACTTTGGTGATGCTTTTAGATCCCCAAAGGTTGCTGGTGTTTAGCTCGGGGTTTTATTCAGAGCACGATTCCTGGTTGAGTAAGAACATGTTGTGTCAAACATTTTGATTTGCGTCACAATTTCTTTAAATGACGAAAAGTAAAACACGAGCAGTCAACAATTTTTATACTTTTTTTTTTACTTATTCGTTTTTTAAAAAACAAATAAAAACATGTTTATTTTTTAATCATAATGTTTATCATGAACATTCAGGTAGCCAATGGGAAAGGGTTGCTATATTATATACTATGTGTAATGTGCTTTAGAATTTTTAAAAACAAACAAAAGGAAAAATATAAATATATGAAAATTTAAAGTGATCTTTATGTTAATTGGACTAACTCGCTATAAATATAGTGTGCATGTTTAAATGCGACTTGCTTAATACGCCGTAACTGTTCGCCTATTAGGTCTCGCCACCTGCTTCACTGCACACATGGCTGATCTTACACGACAGGTTTTAATTAGGAGGAGATGACACCAGGGACAGACAGGTATGTGGGAACATCAACAGATACGAATATCTTGTCAATGTGATGTGAGGACCCAACACCATCTCATCAAAGACTTAATAATATGATGGTTTAAATAATCAGAACAAAGGATTCACTTCAGCCTGCGCGTAAGACGATTCTGAACACGTGGAACTTTAACTACATAAATATTGATGCAACCACCTTTCTTGCATCATAGCATATTTGGCTGCACAATCTGAGAAAAAAAATTACATTGTGATTTTCGACAAACATTGCGATTGCGATTTGAACTGCGATAGATAAGTATTAGATTTGCCATTTTGTGTTTATTAAGCCTAACAATTAAACAATTAAAGGGACAAATGATTCCCAGTAAGAGGATGTTTGCCAATTTTTATGTCATCAAATGTAAATTATTTAAAAAGTAATATAAATGCTTAAATTATGGACAAACTCTACATGAGTTCCTAGCACACTAATAACATGGGTGAAAGCATTTGTCCTCTCACAACTTTAACAAATTGAAAAAATGATGCTAAGCCATGTTTTAAACAGAACCCCACAGCTCAACAAAATTATCATCAAGAGAGCAAATATACCGTGCTACGCAATTATTATTATTATATACCTTTTCAAAGAATAGTGATTAAAGATCACCCAATATGATATCACGATATTCAAGTGCTGATTCGATCTGTATTGCGCTTCTGAAAATCGACCCCACAAAGTCGTGGTTCAGAGTTCGTGGTCTCAGTCATTTGTGGATTTGTTTATTTATATATATTTTTAGAACTTTACTAATAACTGTCCACAGAAACCTCCACAATTTCTTGGAAACCGCAAATATTTTCTGCAATTCTTTTCTGGCTTTTTTCATAAATATATTTTTACGTATAGTATATAATATATTTAATATTTACACATAGTTAAATAAAAAAAAATTAAATTATATTGTTACTTATATTATATTGTAACTTAATAGATTTTACAAATTTTGTAATATAAATATTAATGTGAATTCAGCAAAATTTCCATATAAAATATAATACTGTATAAATTTTTTTAGTATTGTAAAGAGAACACAAACGCAGCTTGTGATGGTGAATTATTATCATATTTACTCTACAAAAAACGTGCTTGCATGAATTACAGTACATATAGAGTGGTAACATCTGTATTTTACATTCTAGCACTGCAGGAGACACAACAGTACTGTACAGTACACGGGTTTATCTTTACATTCTGTTTTTTTAAGGGTAATGTATTCAGCCAAGTTTGAAATGAATTTAAAGTGTTTTTGGAGAATATTCAGGGTTTAGACTATTAAAACAGGCATTTATAGACTTTATTTATTTATTTGTTTTTGACCTCATCCAAAATTTGTTCATGGTGCTCTAGGAACGTGATCCCCGGAAACTTCTGGGGTCAAATGTATCACGATTTTGGTGTTAATATTTAAAAATTCCTCCAATTTTTTTTGTTTCAGTTTGCAAAAATCATTCGCTCCTACCAAGTTGAACGCAGTGCTTTCTGCCAACATGTGACTAGTTTATAGGTTTATAGAGGAACTGCAACATTTTACCACCACAAATGCGAAAATAAATAAATTAGGAAATAATACATTAAGTCATTGTAGAGGTGTATGCATTTTCACACAAAAGAATCATGATGCATAACTGAACCACCCCTCCCCTTTTCAATCTCTGGTATTAATACGCCATACGTAGCTAACTAGCTGATGCTATGTTACTATTTCGTGCTAATTTGTCATATTTAGACTCACTTTTAGGTTTCCCAGTAATAAAACGCCGGACTGAAGCGTTTTTTAAACCACAGTCGGCACCTAGGTATCGTGACATTGTATCAGGTGGTCTCAAATTAATATTCTAAAAAATATATTATTATTTCGCTCCTGTAAAGAAAGAACAGTACTTGTCCAAAAATGTTGGAAGATGAAAAAAAAAAACGATAGCCTGTGATTTATCTTTTTTTTTTGTCTTGTTTTTTGATGCAATCAGAAACGCTCTAGTTTATTACCCCCAACAGCCACGTTTTCGAGGAAAGTCTCTGGGTTGCGAAAGCTGCCTTCTTCAGATCTCTTTGATTGTAGTGAAGATGAGACAAAGACAGAGAGGTACGAATCGCATATTTTTAAGAAAGAACTTCTGAGGAAACTCAACATGCTTTGATGTTTGGGGAAGAAAAAAAAACGTTCGGCGTTCGTCACATCAGCTTGCGGTGTGTCGTGGGTTAATCTGTTGTCACACACCTGCGTTAAAGAAGATAATCAGAAGGAAAAAAAAAGCAAACTGCACACTTTCCATGGCGTATCGGTTACAACACGCAGCTCTGTCACAAGAGCAGTGCTTAGAGTTTAAGATTAGATTCGATTCCTCAATGCAACATGTTTGTTTATTTGCATTATCTGAGATGTGAGGAAGTCAGTGATTACATTTTAAAGAAATAGCAGTATACAGAGCCATCGAATAAAGCACTTCGTTATAAGGAGCATGTTGTCATAGGAAAGTAATAAACGTGTTACAGCTGTTTCTATTATTGAAGAGTCATTGTTATTCGTTTATAGCAGGGTGATGGTGCCCAAAACTTTCTGACCATTTGTCAACTACAGATTAAAATTCTTCACATCCCCTACAGCTTTACTGACCTCACTCCGAGCCATTTTCACATGTTAAAGGAGTTCCTGGGAGGCTAGGGTTTCAGGCATGAAGCAGGCAGTCTGTTGGATCATGGCTCTGGCGTACGTTCATGGTGAGAGAACTTTCTACCTTAATGGAATCTATGGATAAGTGCATTAGTGTAGCATGGGATTAGAAAAGCAAAGGAAGGTTTTATCTATAAAAATATAATAGTTTACGGGTATCACCTTGGAAATGTTTTTTAACTATGAGAATATAAGCCCTATAGTTTAAACACTGGTAGCTTAATAGCTAATGCTTTTATTATTATTTTTTACCCGTAGTTTTTAAGCGTTCATGGTCAAGCCATAAGTCAGGTGTGAACTCAACCATGCACATCAATAGAAACACACAAATGATTCAAGAAACTCTTTTCATCACCCTAAAAGTTGATGATAATAGTAGCACGGATTTGTGGGCGTGGCGTTAAAGTAGTGAAATGTGATGTATTTGTTTGTAATGCGCTTGGGTAGGACAAATTTACAGACGAATGATGCGACTGATACTGGAGACTCCTTCCATAGACTTTACCATTACTGTCTCACTACGGGAACCATCATCGTGAAGTTCTCGCTCGACAGGCGCCTACGGTCTCTCATCGTTCTCACGCTGTCCTCGTGTCCGCGCTGTCTCGTTTCACTTTTCACTTCCTGATCTTTCATCTCCTGGATTAGCGAGGTCACATTAGCGATTCAGCACTAATCCACAGAGAAGAGAAAAGAAACCTGATGGGATTTTTAATAAACATTATTCAATACAAGCAAATGAAAATTAATTTTGTTGACTTGCTTGACAAAATAAAAAAACAAACACAAAAATTATTTAATATCTGAAACTGCACAATTGTTAATATATATATATTTTTTTCAGGCACTGTTTTTAATCAAGAAAATTTTTACAAAATAATTTAGACATTGGTCATTTTTCCCCCAGATATTACAACAAATTGCATGTCAGTAGTCTTTGATATTTTAGACATGGTTATGGGAGAGTGTGTGTTTGCGCGCGCACAGTAGACGCTAATTAGGTTTATTTCCGTCCTTGTATCATTTTGAGATTATCGTTAACATGATAGCTCCACAACGAGAGCTTGATTAGTTTGGAGTTGTTATCCTAATTGGCAGGTGAACTGATCCAATTTTGGGAATTATTGAAACATTGTCAAGGTCACAGCAAGGTCAAATGCCCGAAATTTTTGTTTGTTTGTTTGTTTTTTTGAAGAAGTTTTTTTTTCTTAAAAAAATTTGAGGGTACAAGCAAATGACAACCATGATTTTGTATATTTTTCCTCCTTTTTAAAGTTTTAAGGGAAGTAATTGTGTGTAAAGGTGATTGGTGCTTGGGCCCGGCTATATGCGATTATAATAATAATATTGGGATTAATTATGTCGCAGTATGTTTTTCTAAAATATCGTGATAGCTTATGCTTTTCTTTTTTTATAAGGAAAAACACACAAATTAGCTATATTCTTCTCAGTCGCGTGTCCTTTTTCCTACTTATCTCACTCTGCGGCTCTTCACACTTTAGTTTGCTTAGCCACGCCCCTTCATCACAGACTCGATCTGAACATCTTAAAGCTTTAATTAATAATAATAATTTTATTGCTGTGATGTTGCATTTCCTTGGATTTTCATTGGGGAAGTTCATTAAAAGATGTATTTAATTGTTAGTTACAACTTTTTAGCTAAATATAAAAGCTGATCGCAAAATAAGAGCTGTTAAGTAAATCTGCAATCCGTTTAATTGTTTTAACAATCGATAAATTAATCAATTATTAATTATCAATAATTGATTATCGGAATAATCAATAGTTGCAGCCCAACCAGGCAGAGTTAGTTTAAAATATAAACAAGTACAGTGTCCTTGCAAAAATATTCACCCCCTTAATTTTTTTTTTACACATTTTGGTGCGTGCGTGCGTGCGTGCGTGCGTGCGTGCGTGCGTGCGTGTGTGTGTGTGTATATATATATATATATATATATATATATATATATATATATATATATATAAATATTTTTTTTTTTTATTAATTTTTTTTTTTATGGGGATTTTATGTGACAGACCAACACAAAGTGGCACATAATTGGGAAGTGGATAAAAATAAAAAAGTAAATAAATGAGACAATCCTTTTGCATAACCACTTTTCACTACAATTACAGCTGCAGGTCTTTTTGGGGTGAATTAGGTGGGGTGTGTCTCTACAAACTTTGCACATTTAGAGAGTGAAATTTTTACCTATTTTTCCTTGATTCAAAATAGCTCAAACTCGGTCAGATTGAATCGTAAGCGTCTGTAAACAGCATTTTTCAAGTTTCGCCACAGATTCTCAGTTGGATTCAGGTCTGGACTTTGACTGGGCCGTTCTAACACATGGAAGTGCTTTGATCTAAACCATTCCATTGTAGCTTTTAAATACTTAAAGAGTATTTGCACTTTTTATTTTTTGTTTATATTTGTCACACTTCAGTGATTGAGGTCATCAAACAGTTTTTAATCTTAGATAACCAGAGTAAAAAAAAATGAGCAGTTTTAAATGATCATTTCATTTATGAAGGTTCAAACCTACTTGTCCTATGTGGTAAAAGTAATTGCCCTATTGCTAATTCTTGAATGAACTTGGATGAACCACTTTTTTTTTTTTTTTTTTTTTGGAAAGCTGAGTTAAATTTCACTTGCCACGCCCAGGCAAAATTGCTGCAAGACCTGTTGAATCAGGAAATCAGTTAAATAGACCCTGTCTGACAAAGTGAAGTATGCTTAAAGATCTTAAAAAGCAGCACGATCTAAAGAAATTTAAGAAAATTTTAATCACGCCATACATATTATATATACTTATATTTTTAATCTAACATAATAAGTTAAAAAAGTGTTTAAAAAGTAACAATATTAACTATATGATACACTATAACAGTAATTTTATATATATATATATATATATATATATATATATATATATATATATATATATATATGATTTTATTTTATAATTTTTTTTTTTACTGTTGCTGTGCTTTTTTTTTTTTTATTCGGCACATGGTTATCACTGAATGTAAACATGTTTGTACAAAAAATTTTTATTGTGCAGATCACATTCAATCTTTTAACGGCTTGACTTTGTGTGTGTGTGTGTGTGTGCAGTGCACAGTACAGGTGAAGCTGGAACTGGGCCACCGCGCTCAGCTGCGGAAAAAGGCCACGTCCGAAGGCTTCACGCACGACTGGATGGTGTTTGTGCGAGGGCCCGAAAACAGCGACATCCAGCACTTCGTAGACAAAGTCATCTTCCGCCTGCACGATAGCTTCCCCAAACCCAAGAGAGGTGCGTGTGTCCGCTCGCAACGCCTCATCATGTCTCCCAGAGCTTTTTTCATCTTTCAGTTTGGAGATATTCCTTTTAACATCAGTAGTGTGTTGTATATTAGAAGATTGAGAGCTGAATTCAAAAAGAAAGGGGGCGTGGCCTCTAGCACTGTAACCGGACTTTGATCTCAAAGAAGTGGGCGGAGTCAAACATTCTCTCTAGCCACTGTGAGAGCCTGAGTAATTCCAGAAATGACAAGGATTTGATATTACATACATTTCCACATTTTCCCTTCGATTTGGTCCAAATTTTTAATGTTTTAAGAATAATTTTCAAGAATAATTAAATCTCACCCGTTCCTTTTAACATTCGTTTTCTCACTAAGCGTAGCATTTAAACAATACTACCTGACTTAATATACAAGATTTTAACATTTAACTTCATATTAAATTAAACAAAAAGTTAACATTTATAAAAGTTACACAGGTTTGTGTCAAACTTAGCAAATACCAGACTTAGCACTTAGCAAAACTTAGCACTCCTACCACAAAAATGTGTAAATATTTCAGTCGGATTATACAGAAACAGCGACGTTTTAACACTTCAGACGCCTCCAAAGTCGCAAAACTCAATTCGACAGCGAGCACGCAAATTGAGCCGCTTCCAACACGGCCACACAGTATTGGAATAATTATCGCTCGCGGTGTTTTGAGACCGGTGTAAGTGTGTGTGTAATGAGTGGGTTTGAGACTAATTCGCTCACACAGAAACAAGGGGGGAAAAAGCTAATCGGTTGATTTAACACGTGAGGTATTTTGATAACGTAGCGCCATTAAAAATGCGTTTCTTTTGCGCCACTCGGTAGCTTCTGCTCTTTCGGTTATACATATCGGTTATACATATCGGTTATACGGTTTGCGTCAAATTATACAGTACTGAAACTCGCGCGCCTCGGACGTGCATTTGCGTTTGGCGACAGAGCATATCTCCAGACGCACGTGCTCCCAGTAATGGAAAGGAAGTTGTGTTGTCCAGTTGGTCATGGGTCTCTCGATGGGAGTAAAAGTATTATTTCCGCTCATACGGAAGCGGTCGTGAACAGACGGGTTTAGAAAAGGTGACCGAGCTCATTTCTTCCCGTACCCGTCTCATTCCTCCGATCCTACACCACCTGAAGCCTGCTTGTGAAGCCTGCCACTGTCCTCTTGACCGGTTCATCCCTATTATAAATATACAACTTTGTTTTGTTTGGGTTTTTTTTTTTGGTTTTTTTAATCTATTTTGGAGTGAATTGCCACGGAAAGTCATGATTCATAACTAAATCTTTGTCTTTTTTCCCCCCTCATCTCTAGTGCTTAATGGTCTAGTGTTGATGACAGTGTTGTAGTAAATGGAGTAGTATGTGTAACAGTAGTAGGGGGCAAAGGTGACGGTACTCGTTAATGTGGGTGACAGTACTCGGTAGTATAGTTAACAGTACTGGTAATGGTTAGCGGTAGTGAGTAGCATAGGTGACGGTACTCGCTAGTATGGGTGACGGTGATTCAGGTTAATCAGGTGGTGATTCATTTTCAGTACATTGCAGTTCAGTACCTAAAACTAACCAAAGAGTTTATGATATTACACACAAGCTGCTTCTGGGGATCCTACTGCCTTTAGTTTCTAATCGTAATATTAATGTGCACACACACACACATGTACTGTATTCATCATTGTCAGACCTCAGCGGTGTGTGAATATTTGAGTCAGGTGTGTTAGATTGTAAGTTGTAACTAAACTCAGTAGGACAGACGAGTTTGAAGGCTCGGGGCAAAGGTGAGCTGTGTCGACCTGTGACATGGAAAACAGCAGACTAATTATGTGTGTGTGTGTGTGTGTGGGTGTGTGCTTTGATTGCAGTGTGTAAGGAGCCTCCGTATAAAGTAGAAGAGTCGGGATATGCAGGATTTCTAATGCCTATAGAAGTCTACTTTAAAAACAAGGTGAGTGCACATGGTCTGGATCTACTTCATTCTCTCTCTCTCTCTCTCTCTCTCTCTCTCTCTCTCTCTCTCTCTCCCCCCCCTCCCTGCCTTCCCTCCCCCTCTCTCTCTGTCTCTCTCTCTCTGTCTCTCTCTCCCTTTGTTGCTTCCCATCCCCCTCTCTGTCTCTTGCTATCTCTCTCTCTCTCTCTCTCTCTCTCTCTCTCTCTCTCTCTCTCTCTCTCTCTCTTACTCTCTCTCACATACACACACTCGCACACCCACCCACACATCTGTTTCACACAGTTTCCCCTCCTTTCAGGGTCATAGGTTCTTCCTTTTGCCCACATATTGAAGTATTTTATCTCCAGCAGTGTGTATAGAGAGCTCATTGAGATGACACACACACACACACACCGCACATGTACTCACAGGGTGTGTTTGAGTAGAGAGATGAGATGTAAGCGGCTGATAAACACTGGCCTGAAACACAGTTGTACAGGCCACGTGGTCTCTCTCGCTCTGTGTGTCTCTCTCTCTCTCTGTATCTGTGTGTGTCTCTCTCTCGCGCGCGCGCGCTCTCTCTCCCTCCAGCACTTCTTATCTGCAACACTTCCTTCCGGACCGTATCACTTACAGCAGCTTGAGAAAGAGAACTTTGTTAAATTATTATTAAAAAGCTCCGGTGGTCAGTTTCCCGTTGTGCTCGGACAAAAGCGTCTGGAGCGACTCATTTCACCCAGAGCGCCTTCCCTTTGTCTAAACATTCACCCTTTTTTTTTTTTTTTTTTAAACCCCTACAGACTTCCTTTCTTTCTTCATCACTGTGACATGTAGAACTCCCTCCTTCCAAATTTCTTTCCTCACGTTTTCAAACTTGTCCTGTGCCTTTTTCTTACAAACGTCCACCTCTTTTCCCTTCAGACTTTTATCTCCTAATCCGACTTTCCTCCTTTCTATCAAACGGCCTTCTTCCAGATTTCTCTCCATCCTTACTTCCAAACTCTCATCCTCCTTTCATGTTTCTATTTATCACATCCTTTATTTCAGCTTTTTCGTCCCAAACCATCTTCCTCTAATCCAAACTTTTTTTCTGTCAGTTCCTCCATTTCTTTTTTTTTTCTTTCCTTTTCTCTCCCTCTATTTTCTCCCTATTTTAGTCTTTTTCAATTCCCACCCGCTCCCACGTTAAGCGCTAAGTGTTTCCCATTTTACCAATCAAGAGCGGGGCCAATCACCTCTCACCCGGGAATCAAACTAGCGATCTCCTGATGATAGGGCGAGCACTTTACCACTGCGCCCTTTTTTCCAAACTCCCTCATTTTCGTCTGTTTTATTTCTAAAACCACCACTGTTCTCCTAAACTTCTTACCTTCAGTTTAAATCAGCATCTCACCACCATAATAATTTATTTCCTCCTGTTATCCGACACTTCCATCCTTACGAATGTTCCTCCTTCCTCTTTGCTCTCTCTTCCTTGCATACCACTCACTTTATCCCTTTCTCTCTCCCCTTACTTTTTTATACATAATGTCCTGTCTACTGTCCCCTCGTCCTTCCTTGCTTCTAAACTCACTTTTTTATTTCCAATTTTTTCCCGTACTTTTTTCTCTCTTCCTTACAGAATGTCAGAACTTCCTATTTTCCGTTTAAACTTTCCTGTTATATTTTCAAACCTCCATCCTCTTTTTTTTTCCTGCTTTTCAAACCTCTTTCATTCCGAACCTTGTTCGTTTTTGCCTGCAACCTTTTTTTGTCCCCTTCCACTTTCCGTACTTTCTTCCTCTGTTCCGTACTTTCTCGTGAACTTCCCAAGCGCATTACATTCGAACGCACTTTCTCCTTATAGATTTTAAAGGATTTATTCTTTTTCTAAACATTTATCTTCACCTTCCTCTGTTCTCTCCAAGCATTCTTTCTCATTTTCAAACTCTCTAACCTGCTGCAAAGTTGTTTGTGCAGTATGTGGTGGTGGTTGTTGTTTTCACGTATTTAGACTTCTTTCTCTCTTTTACTCGCTTTCCTTTTCCTCCTACAGTCATGTGTAAAAAGTTAAATCTGTTTTTTTTTTTTTGTGTTTTTGTGTGTTCTTTTAGGTCTTGTTTTTGTTAAATAAATAACAGTAACTTTTTTCACTTTGTCATTATTTATTTAACAAAAATGAGGTCTAAAACAACTAAAAAAAACACTGAAACAAACAGTAGCAGTGGACCAGTAGAAAGTCGTACTGATTTATTTTTTATTTTTGTTAAATAAATACTGGCACGGAGGAAAAAATATACACGTTGCTGGTTATCCAAAGTCATATTTTCCTAATACTAAGATCCGCTACGATGAGATAATTTTTATTATTTTTTCTCAATAAACGAGGGGGTACTAACTTTTACACGAGTGTAGGTCTTTTTCGTTTGTTTCTGTCTCCTACTTTTAGACATTACCAACTTTTTCTGTTAAAATTTAATATAATCTATGTTTTATCATCCTCGTGTGTGTGTATGTATATAAGTATATATGTGTGTGTGTGTGTGTATATATAAGCATGAATATCGTCCTGACCCTGAATCTAAATTCGTTGCAGGAGGAGCCGAAGAAGGTTCTCTTTAACTACGACCTCTTCCTGAACCTGGAGGGCAACCCGCCTGTCAATCACCTGCGCTGTGAGAAACTCACCTTCAACAACCCGACCCGAGACTTCCGCAAGAAACTGGTCAGAGCCGGAGGAGTGAGTAAAGGGCTGAGGGGGACCAACGACTTTATACATAGTGTAGAACTACATGTGACCATAAAGTGGTACATTTCAAATCATGGTATTATTACGAATCGTTAACGAATATGAAATAGTCGGCATGGTGGCGTAGTGGATGTCCACGCTTTTAATTGTGAGTAATTTTCTCGTTACAATGACATTATTTCCCTTTTCAGTTTTTGTTCTTTTACTTTTTTATACACTAAGGTGTATAAAAAAGTAAAAGAACAAAAACAAAGGTAAAAGTTCTACTGGTTCTGTGCTACCGTAATGAACTCCAAACATTCATTCATGCACCATTTTTGACCGAAATCGCATTCAAGCATTAGCTTAGCAGCTTGCTAGCTGGCTAATATTAGTTTTTTTTTTTTTTTAATAATTAAATCACAAAAATTACAGTTGCAATATTGAACATATTAAAGTAAAAGATTGAATTATATAAATATCTATCCGCAGTTAAATATAAGATGTATACGATATACGCAAACTTAACAGAAATATGCAAATAATTAATAACAGTACACAGAGTAAACTAACACATAAACAGGTAAACAAAATCACTAAAAAAAAGGAAAATAAAGAGCAGAAAGAAGGGCGGATAATATTAGTGATGACTCTAATGTCACATGTTTTGACGTCAGGGAAGGAATTGGTAGCTGGGGAGACTAGCTTGAGTCGAGGCGGCGTTTTTTTTTGTGTGTGTGTGGTTTTTACCAGCTGTAGGTGGGAAAGTTCAGGTTTCAGAATCACGTCAGATGAGGCATGACTTACTGGTTATTAACACTCACGGGGACTGACTCGGGTAAGTATTTTGGAAATGTGTATAAAAAGTTACTTTTATTTTAGTTTGTGCTTCAGTTAAAGAAATAAAAGCTTCGTAGCTTTTAATAGGGAGAGAAACATCGCTGGTTTTGGAATGATATTCATCGTTGTGCTATCAAAAAAATAAAATAAATAAATATATACTTTTCGGATTCTGCAAACGTCTTAAATACTAAACAGGAAAAGGCGCCAAGCTGAATGTAAAGGGTGTTTTTTCGAGGAACTCTCCTTATTCATGCTCTGCTTTCTTTCCCAGATCATCGTGTTGCCCGAGGGGGCGGAGTTAGTGTCCAGGCCGAGTCCAGACTACCCCATGCTTCCCACAATCCCCCTGTCTGCCTTCTCCGACCCCAAGAAGAGCAAAAGCTCCCAAGGCCCCAAGGTCCATCCCAGCCACACCTTCCTGCTTTGTTTTTATTATTTATTTATATAAAACTATTAAATGCAGAATTTTCACTTTCTCTCTCAGAATTTTCACCAAAACCACCAGCTAAGTTAAATCTCCCTCTCTCTTTCTCTCTCTCTCTCTCTGCAGGAGCTCACTAAAGATAACAGCGGCATTTCCAAAGCCCCAAAACCTCACAAGCTGGCCAAGGAGCACCGCGAGCGTCCACGGAAAGACTCGGAGAGCAAGAGCTCGTCCAAGGGAGACGCTGAACGAGACAGCAGCAGCAAAGGCGCCCGCGAGCCTTCGTCGTTCTCCTCGTCATCTTCCTCTTCGAAGAAGCCAGAGATCAAAGTAAAAGAAGAGAGCAAAGCTCCTCCCAAAGCTGCTTTCAAAGAGCCCAAGCTGACGCTCAAGGAGCCCAAGATGGAAGGAACGAGTCCTAAAGGAGGAGGTCCGGGTGGAGGAGGTGGTGGAGGAGGAGGAGGAGGTGGTGGTGGCGGCGTAGTGGGAGGGGGAGGGGCCGAGAGCAAATCGGCGAGCAAGCGCCCTTCGAACGCCGACTCGCCCAAATCCAGCATTAAGAAACCCAAAAAGGGAGGCGGAGAAAGTCAAAAAAGTTCGGGGGCCGGGGTTTTTCCAGGCACCTCCCCCCGGGTCTCGTCCTCTTCGTCCTCCTCGTCCATGGCTCCAGCTGCGGGTTTCGTAGACAAGAAGAGCTCGAAGCAAAGAGGGTGCTGGATGAAGGGCAAACCCGAGACCCCGGAGGTCAAAGAGCAGAAGAAGCCGCTCGAGTCGGACGAGTCGAACTCTGACGACGAGCTCTCGTCCAAGTCTGAGGTCAGAGCGAGATCAGCGCTGCAGATGGTGAAGACTGAGCGTTAAGACACGCACTTTCATTTATAAACCGTTCACATTCGCATTAATTGTCCACTTCTGTCTTTTGCATGAAGCGAACAAGTTTCATATCGATCGTTATCGATCAAGAGTCATTAACTCTCTCTCTCTTTCTCTCTCTCTCCCTCCCCTCACCCCCCCACTCCACCCCACCCGTACCTACAGCAGTCGGCTCCCTCCAGTCCGTCGAACTCCAGCTCCAGTTCGGAGTCCAGCTCTGACTCAGACTTTGAGCCGAAACAGAAACAAGGCCAAGGTGAGAAACTGGGTGTGGCAGTCAGTCAGGAGATACACACGGGGCCGATTAATGGTTTTTGCGTTTAATGTAACGTTGTTATATAATTTGAACGTTTTTAACTTTCTGACTTTTTTTTTCTCTCTCTCTCAGTTCAGTGTATAAATGTTAACAAAAATATTATATTGTTTTAAAAGCAATTATAAATCATTAATAAACATATGTAAACATTATAAACATATTAGATATAAAAGAATATCATAGTAGGTACACAACAGTAACAAAAAAACTAAAAGATGTACAATGTCAATATTAATAACAATAACTACAGCTATTTGAACAGTAGTGATATTAAATAGTAGTTAGTTAGGGTTATTTAAGGTGTGTGTACGCTGTCTCTCTCTCTTTCTCTCTATCTGCCTGCTCATCATCCTTCCTGATGCTCATACACTCTCTCTCCCTTTTTACTTCCCATGCTATTTATTTCTCTGTTTTTTTTTATCTCCCTCACTAGACTTCTCTCTCTCTGTTTATTTTTTCTCATGCTTATACACTCTCGCTCTCTCTTTCCCTTACATTTTATTTCTCCCTCACTCTTATGCTATCATTGTTTTCTCTCTCTGTCTCGCACACTTTTTCTGTCTCACTTTCATTTCCATCTTTTGCTTTCAAGATTCAAAGCTGCTTTATTGGCATGACAAATATTTATAATATAAAGCAAAAAAAAAAATCGGGTCCCAATCTATTTCTCTTTCTCTCTCTCTCTCTCTCTCTCTCTCTCTCTCTCTCTCCCTTGTTTTTTAATTCCTTCTTGTGGTGTCCCTCAGGACCTTTGCGCTCCATGGTGGAGGACATGCAGTCTGAGGAGTCTGACGAAGACGACAGCAGCTCGGATGACGAGACGCCGGTGAAGAACAACCCCCCTAACCGTGACGCCAGGTCTCTTTTACTCCATATCTGTTTTTCCTTCTCTCTCTCTTTCTCTGAGAGTCACTGAGTTGATCTGTAAGCCCCACTATTGCACAGGGAAGAGATACAGAAAAGATTTGTTTGCTTAGTGTAAACATTGACCCGAGTGATCTGATCACCGCTCCTCGTGTCGCAATGCGTAGCGGCGGTTACACATTCCTCAGCTGATCTCGCGCCGCTAACCTGCGGCAACACTGTGACCGAGACGAGCTATGATCATACAGTTGACCTTTGACCTCTTTCCATCTTTAGGCTAAGTTTAGACAGCGAGAGCGACAGCAGTGACGGACCTCATCGACCCAGCAGAGACCCGCCGCCCCCTGCGCCCAAACACACCCCCGCCTCCAATAATAACAACAACAACAAGGTGAATCAATCAGTCGAGGGCCAATCAGTGAGCTCCGTTTATGAGACACTCTGGCATTGTGGGAAATTTAACTAAACGTGTATCCATCTGTTCCTGTCTGGGTCTTTCCTCTGCGGATGCGTAGATGGATGAGGGTTGGATGTGTAGATGGATGGATGAATGGATGGGTGGGTGGGTGGGTGGATGGGTGGGTGGGTGGTTGGGTGAATGGATATTTCATTGATCATGGAAAAAATTGCAATTACTTTCTCTCAGTTTGTTTTTCTCTCTCTGGTCATATTCTTTCTCATCTTCCTCTTAACTCTGATTTTATTTTACTTTCTCTCACCTGATAATCCACTATCTGCTTTCCTTTTTTTTCCCCAGAACCTCTCTCTTTCTTTCGGTCTCTCTCTTTCTCTTTATTGATTTTAATTCCTCTAATTTTTAGCACAATGTTGGATTACTAAATCCCCTCTTACACATAACACACGTACAACAATATATTTGTATTATTTTTAAAAGCTCTGTCTGTTGTTTAGGTAACCGGGAGGAAAAGTCCCGACCCGTGTTTGAGGCAGGAGAAGGTTCTGAAGAAGGGATACGACAAGGTAGGAAGGGTAAATCCACATTTTCATTCTGCACTTTACACTTTTTACGCACTGTTTACGATCACAGGACGTTTTACATCACACGCAGGGCCTCATTTGTGTATTATTTGCATCCTGTCCGGTGATTGGTCAGGAGTGTCAATTCGCATAGAGCACAAGCTCAAGGGCAAACCAGTCTCCTTGATTTGGTTAGATTAAAAAAAATCTCAACAACAACAAAATGTTTGTTTTTTGGGACTTTAAAATAAATCTTTATAAAACACCATTCTGTGTAAATCCTGAACACAAACATCCGTATAATGAAGTGATTTCATTTTAAACCTTGACTTTCAACCTCTACAGTACAATTTCATCTCGGAGTAAAAACCATGAATCATAAAACATTTCTTAATTAGAACTGATCTTTAATTATTTTTTCCTTTTGTATGCAGCAGGCTGTACGCATCCCGAGGACGGAACGCAAGTTTCATTTCATTTCATTCAGTCGTTATCATAAAAAAATATATATATTAATCATAGATCTGCGCCTGGTGGGTGGAGGAAGCTGAAATTTGGTGTACTTTTTTTTTCTTTCTAAAAACTATTTTGCATTGCTGGCTTGAAATATGATCTGGACCAATGAACAAACACGGCCGCCAGCAGTAAATCAGTATTTAGCAGCTTATGAATTTCCATCACTTATAAGCTTGGTGTTACTAGGCGTATTTTTAAGCCTCATTACATGAAAGGGAGTGCTGTTGTGCTGGATATCAGCACGGCTGTGATGCGGATATCCAGTACAACAGCATGGGCTCGAGTGTGATATCGCTTTTACACAACAGTTCAGCAAACACCATTTATTATGAACAGATTATAATTCGTTTGTTTGTTCAACCAGTTATTTTGTGGAACACGATTTACTTTATATTTCCACTTATTCAACTTTAGAATACCTGCCTCGTTAACTTATGGGTTCCGGGGATGAATCCCAAATAGAAAGCTAGCACACTATGTAGGGTGTACAGTCTCTTGTTCCACACTCCAAGTAGGAGTGATCTTACTTCCTAAAATCTGAATAAGAAAACTTTCTTATTTCTCAAATTTCTTTTGAAAATGGAGAGTGGAAACTGAGATATAAACGTTTTATATTGATATTTAATTAAAGAAAAAATGAATCAGCCTCGAATTTCATCAGTTTCTTTATTTTATGACTTCATAGTCCAGCATTAGAGATATGTAATAATCATTTAATTTTTAATGTACTATTATTTATTTATCTAATTGATAGGATTTTTTTTTGTCCCTTTTTATGGTGGCCAAAAAGTGCAAAACAAATTAACTAAATAACAAAACGGTAAACACAACGACATGTTCAGAAACAAAATGCCGAATGAGAAAACGATGACAAACGTTATCACATACGGAAGAAAACATTCTTACCACTGATTGGACGAGACATCTGTTGCAGCCTCACGGACAATTAAATGCAATTTCATTTGTGGATTCAGTTCAGTATTTGATGGTACTTCTTGTATGTCTTGAGTGAAGCATGTGTCTAAGAATTTTATCCGCAAGCTGCACCCATCCATTCTGGTTAGACTGAATTGTCTTTGTGTTTTCTCATTCAGTATTTTGTTGTTTCGTTGTGTTTTCTGATTTATGTTGTTGTTGTTTTTTTGGTTTTATTTTGTTTTTGAATTTATTTCGTTTTCGTTTTTATGTTTTTTTGGTTTTGTTTTTATTTAGTTTTTTTCGATTTTGTTTAAAAATATTTGTTTTTGAATTTATTGCCGGATGCAAGCCTTGTTGCATCCGGAAATGTTCACAAGCCGCCAGTAAACAACGACAAAGAAGAAGCATTTACGTCACCCACAAAGCGGAAGGAGACGCAAGCAGTTAGCTGTGTATTGATCTGAGGGAGCGTTCTGTTGCGGGCTGCAAAATGGAAGGGAGCGATAAAAATATATTCAGATTTATTTCAATGTGTGCCTTAGTTTTTTTGATACTTACTTCTTTAGTTTTTGCATCTGAGAAAGGCTTTAAAATAAGTATGTATGGCACTGTAATGCACTTAATTCATCTCAGTCAACTTTAAGCTATTTCTTGTATTGAGAATAATGACTGGTTATTAAAAAAAAAACATTAGTCTTTGTTTCTCTTATATATTTTACATGGCTGTTTAATTAAGCAAAAGTAAATTATATCCGATTACTCAATTAATCGATAACATTTTTGCCAAAATACTCGATTACTAAAATATTCGATGGCTACAGCCCTAGTTACACCTGCACATAAGGTGACCCTTTCGGTTAGCAAGCTGATTTAATCGGTGAAAGCTAATGTTGAAAACTCACTGATGGAGACATCTGGTTCACATCTCTCTCCGTCTCTCTTTCTCTGTCCCTCAGGCTTACACAGAAGAGTTAGTGGACCTCCATCGCAGACTAATGGCACTGAGAGAGCGTAATGTCCTACAGCAGGTGTGTGTGTGTGTGAGAGACAATGTTTGATAACCTGGTTAAGGGCTTGAGAGAGCAGTACTTATCCCCTTGCAGTGTGCGTGTTGTGGTGTGTGTGTGTGTGTTTGAAGCTGATGGGATTCTCTGTCCTCTGTCTCAGATCGTGAACCTGATTGAGGAAACGGGCCACTTCAATGTCACCAACACCACCTTCGACTTCGACCTGTTCTCGCTGGACGAGTCGACCGTGCGCAAACTGCAGAGCTACCTCGAGGCCACGGCCACGTGACAGGAAGCGGGGCGGGTCAGAGGGGGGAGGGGCGGAGCTTGCCCTCATTCTCCGCATTCGGGCTTGGGGGTAGGCTCGAAGGCGCGGCTGGAGGAAAAAAGAAAAGCGGTGGCGTGAACAGACTCCACAGCGACATGTCGTGAAGACGAAGCGGCACGGAGAGAGGATGAGGAGGAGGAGGAAGGGACGACGTGACGGCGTCGGAGCAGCGCTTCCTGTCGACGTGACGATCTCCTGGGAGCCGTGTGACGTAAAGCACGGTCGTCCTCCCTGCTTTTCAGTTTGCTCATCATGCAAACCACAGCCTGCTAAACAGTTACGAGTGTGTGAAGTGTCTGTGTGTGTGTGTGTGTGTGTCCTGTCCTTTTCATGCTTCCTTCTCTCTTCTTCCTCCAGCACTCGAGCATTCGTCCTGGAAGTAGCCATGCTCTCTCACATCCGGCTCTTTTTCTAATATTTTTTTATTTTTGTACGGAAGTATTTTTGACAGAGGGAGACGCGAACAAGACGTGAGAGTTGTACGTCGCGAATGTACGTTTTTGTCGCCTAGGGCTAGCGCTTAGTGCCTTCTACCACCAACCAGCCGACTGGAGCAGGATCGAAAGCGACGTGTGGCCCTCGGTGTTGCTAACGAAGCACACAAACACACACCTACACACACGTATACACGCAAACACACACACGCTTACACCTCCTTCCTTTTTTCACATCTGACACCTGCGAAACTAGTGTTTCCCTCCGACCGCGCCCTCATTAGACCCGGAGCATGGCGTCTCCAGGGTTTCCGCCAGTGAGTATTAACGACTGTGTCTGCCAAGTAGGCCTTTTTTAGAGACTCCTTGAATATTGTACATAGATGTGTGCAATGAGTGTGGAAGTATTCGGGGATCATTTTCTTTTTTCTATTTTTATTTTATTTGTTTTCATCTCGTCATGTCTGGATCGTGCTTAAACAAAAGAGAAAGAGACAGAATGATTGGACAAAGATGTGTGATGCGTAACGGTGAAGTGTGGGCGGATGTCCAGAGAGGCCGGGCGGTCCTGTGATATCATCTCGCTATCCAAAAGGAAAAAAAATAAATTTAAGAGAGCTAAATTTTGTTAATAATTAATAAATGAGTTCCAGCAAAGTGTTGGTGGGTGCCAAAACTTTTGCACCTTCAACTTTGAGCTGCTTGATGCATCCTTATTTAAATGAGATATTTGGAACAAAAAGAAGGAAAGAAAAAACTTTAGTATTTTACATAAGCATCCATTCATTTGTTTGTTTTTTGTTAAATTTTTAAAGTTTCTTATAATCTAATATTAATTAAATTAAGGCGAATTCCCCCCGCATCAGCAGAAAAGTCGACCATATAGTATATAATGTCATCGCTATGGTTACATCTCACCAGGACCTTTTTGATCCATGATATCGCTTTTACTTTTAGACTATAAATACTGTATGACGTCCTTTTTTGCAGCAGCAAAGCCTAAAAAAAAAAAAAAAAATACTGTTTGCTGATGTCGTCATGGTTACAACGTTCAAACGTGGTGCTGTGTTATACTAGACATCCATTTGTGTTTAAGGTGTTTTAAAAGACGACCCAGAAAGCTGATCAAAGGAGACGAGTGTTTTCCAACGTAAGCCGGCGTTGCTGTCTCACGAATCGCATCATGTGACCTAATAAAATATTTATTTTAACAGTTTTGACTGAGGCTTCATTAGCACTAGCGAGCAACTGCTGGTTTTCTGCGGACATCCGTAACAAGGAGCGGCTTTTTAGGGTTTTATGAAATTTTACAAAATGACAGTTAAACACAACAAAACCAAACGATTGGTTCAAACACTTCGCTGGATAATATGTCGTCTAAATATTGTACGCGTTAAGGTTTTTATGTCTATTTACTGTTTGTTTAATGTATCGAGGCGTTCCGAATGATATTCAATCATTTTTAGGAGAAATTCTCTCCGATGAGCATACATATCTACTAGCGTTAGCTAGCGTGCTTAATTTACTATAATTTGGCTTTAAACGCTGTATCTAACGTCACATATCATTCACATGGCTAGACAGGCACGCTACATCAGCAACAAGCCCCACCCCTTCTGTCCTGTCCAGCATTATGATGTCGTCCACTGTTTACATCCACACATACACACACTGTAGCCACATACACTGTGGCTACATTCACATTATTCTCACGCCACACTGTTCAATTCCAGATTAGTTTTTTTTTTTTTTACACATCTTTGATCAGATTTACAAGTCATGACGGTTCACGTTCATAATTACACGTTTGATGTTTTCGCAGCTGTTCTGCTGCCATGAAATCTCTGCATAAAGTCGTGTAAAATCTGATCTGCCCGTTCTGATTCAAGTCACATGACACACGTATGTAACTCCGATCCGATCTGGTGATGTAAACGTAGCCTTCTAAACTCTACCTTTATCTCTTACTGTACACCTGATAGTCTGTGTGTGTATGTATGTACGTGTGTGTGTGTGTGTAATGTATATAATATACTTTTGCACACACGCTTGTCTGGAAAGTGTGTGACTTTAAACACAGCTTGAGACTGATAAACGTTTTTTACGCGTCGAGCAGACGATAGCAGGTGGTTACATCATGATGTGAGGATAACGAGATAACGCAGCCTCTCTGGACGTCCACAGCGAAGCCGTTACGCTCACGTCTCCTTTAAGAGCAACGAGAAATCTTGAGTCAGGGTTTTTTTTTGTTTTGTTATTTTCTCTTCCTTCGTCGTAGCCGTCGTGTTTGTCTTCTTTATTCTCCATGCCCGGCGTCCGGCTTTCTGATGCTAATAGCTTTGGGAAGCTCGACAGACCCCCACGCCTTTTCCTTACCCCTGTGTGTGTGCGCGTGTGTGTGTGTGAATGTGTGTATGTATAAAGAGAGAGATTGCTTGTGTGTGTGTGTGTGTGCACAAATCATTCAGTCCTCTATTGTGCATGAACTTTTGACTCCCCCAAGTCCGAGTTCATGAACTCTTTAACTTTTGACCGGACGCTCTGAATCCTAAAAGGGGCTGGGTCGTGGGAGGGAGGGGGGGGTGTCAGAACTGGGCGGAGCTATGCACGGTTCAATCGACGTCCCCCCCACCCCTGTGTAAGAAGTGTGACCCGAGACCCGTCAGCGTGTTTTATGTCATGTTAAATATTAGGTTTTTTTTGTATACCTCTGCACTTTTTGGCTGTGGTGACTCGAGTACTTAATTATCTGAACTGTATTTTTAAAGAAAATTTATACGATATTTACATGCAATATGCTTTTTAATTTGTTTGTTTTGTTTTCCTCACTATTATTTCACCTCGGCATGTATGTGACTGCAGGTTAGGCCCTGAGACTGTTATTTTATTTTATTTTATTTTATTTTATTTGGTTTTTATGTTGGAATTCTTCCTGCGGCGCCTCAGAATCCACTACGAGCCTCGAAGAGCAAAACGTTTCCTCGAGTGACGGAGCGTAACGCCGCCACCGCCACACTGTGCACCACTCATCCATACCTACACGTGTGAAGGATGCTAAAGGAGCATTAAACACTAATCCTTTTTTTCTTCCCACATTCACCCGGACTTGACTCTTCTTAAGGATTCGCATCGTGGGATCTGAACTCGCGACCTTCTGATGTCACTCCGCTTCACGTTCCCATCTACATGTACTGTATATACAGTTAACATCCAGGACATCCTTATTCTACTCACCAATCAATAATCGTAACGGTTGCTCCTTCCTCTCCGAACGCTCTCGGTGCATTATGGGATAATAGAGACTGAGAGAGAGTTTTTATTTTATTTTATTTTATTATTTTTTTTATTTCTCGTGCCAGTCAGTGCTTGTATGTTTTTGTGTTTAAGGATTAAACACACTTGGACGATTTAATTTTATTTTATTTTTTAATAAAAATAAAACGGCCGCATGGAACAAAGTCGAAGCTTTGTGGGGGAATTTCAGTGCCACCATGTGGTCATTTAATGCAAGCGGGACACGCTAGGATGAACGAGGTTACCTTTGTAATGTTTTTATCGCATTAAAAAAAAAAGTCATATGAATAAACTCATGGAGTCGTATACTCGTTCAGTGTTTCCGCTCGTCCTGTTCACACACTCCCTCGTGTACGTGGTGGATTTAAAGGTACAATAAATAATTTTTTTCCGAGTTTAAGGTGTCTATCACTGGCTTGCGTTGGTAGAATTTTATTTTTTTATTTTTTTTATATATATTACTGACGAGCCAATATGATTAGTGTTGGTGTTGCATCATCGTAAACAGAGGTGGGAAAAGTACACAAATCCTGCACTTGAGTAAATGTAGAGATTCTCTAGAGCAAATGTTACTCGGGTGAAAGTAAAAGTTCTCCATTTATTGGAATAAAATGTACACTTGAGAAAAAGTTTAAAAAATAGTATATATATATATATATATATATATATATATATATGTATATATATATATATATATATATATATATATATACTGACATTAGCTCACAGTAGGGTTTTTTACAATAAACTTTCTTGGAGGACGTAGTGGAATAAAATAAATATCCTTTAATAAATCTACTCAAGTAAAGTACAGATAAATAAAATATGGAAAGAAGTCAAACTTATCTAAAACATTGTTAGTGTGGGATTTTTTAACATTTTTTTAATATTAAAACAGTAAATGAAATGCTGAATGAAAACAACTGATAAGATATATTAAAAATATTTATAAAAACAGTGATTTTACAAATATCTGTTCTTATTAATTTTTATTTTTTATTATCATTTTTAACTCATCAGTGCTTAATTTTTGCAGTTTCAATACAGTCTTTGTTTATCTTGTTAACTAAATCATTTATCAAGATGCATATCGTGCACGGATACTTCCGTGATATATTTTCATCATAGCACTGAGCCCTGTTTTAAATCGCATTAGACACACCATTCTCCATTTCAGTAGAAAACAAAACCTTGCATTAGACCCAGTTGGGAGGCGTGGCCTGTCCTCTGAAGCAGAGACAAACCCATGATAGTCAAATCTCTCTCAGTATTTGCACTGTGGAAATTTTCACCTTTAAAAGTTTGAAGGTGTGTCCATGCCTTGGACTCCGAGTGTGTAGCGTTGATTTGATTCTCTCAGTAATTTTAAATAAAATGATGCTTATCATTACAAAAATAATTGAAGCACCAAATTTACTAAAGTGTAAAAAAAAACACTTTCCAGCAACGTCCGCGTCTGAAAAGTGAGAAAACTATTTGTTGGTGGGAAAAGTGGTTTGCTGGGGAGCATATAGTTTGGACGTTGGAGCAATGGGCAAAGGTCGTGTGACTCATCTGAAGAGTCCAGGGATGAAGCGATGCTCCCATCATGCATAGTGTCCACTGTACAGTACAAGCTTCTGGACACACTGTTACGATCTGGGGTTGATCAGTTGCTCAGGTCTAGACTCAGTAACGTTATGTGGCAATAAAATGAAGTCAGCTGACGACCTGAATGAGCAGGTTATCACATCTATGGAAACTGTTGGATAAAAATTAATGCACCTCTGGCTGGCATTATACATCATGTTTAACAAATCTCTGGACATTAAAGTGATCTGAAAAGAGTCTGTACTGATCTATCTCGTGCTGTACACTGAGCACAGTGGGATCTGACAAAACCTCTAAACAGGAAAACCAAAGCAACTGTCGTGCTACTGTTTTTGGAGCCATTTCTCAGCATGCAAAAAGGGTTTCTTTTCCCCCATGCTTAAAAAAATCTTTCCTAATTAAAATATATTTTCTGTAGTGCACATGTTTTAAACCCTAATTATTTATAAATTAATGTACTTAGGATGGCTAGTTTTAATAAAATAAACTAGAAGTATATTCGACTTCATGTATGAATTTTTGTGCGGATAAAATTGCCTTTAGTGCGGATGAACGAACATCATGTGAGCGCCCAGTTCACCGGTGTTGTTCTCTGCCTCACAAACTTCAAATCTGACCTTCTGATCAGGTGTGGGTCTCCTAATGAGCGCCCGATGTGCTTCCTTCACTTGATTTGAACCATGCATGCAGATGTTTAAAATCTCTGAATAAAAACATGTGGCCTGTTAGTAACAGCTGAACCTCTATGGTATTTAACCAATTTTGAAATACAGTACCAATCAAAAGTTTGGACACAAGAGTTAGAAGGCGGGATTTATTTTTTTCCATTCTTTAACCAGAGCTGGAGATTTTTCCTTTTGTTTAATTTAACTTTACTCTGTATACTAACAGTACACACACACACACACTGTTTTTTCGAGGTAAGGTTTAAGTTAAAAGTTTAAAGTTAAAAGTGTGAAGTTGTGCATTTTCCTGTTATTACCTTCTGCGGCCATGTTGGATTGATGTCACTTGCTAAAATACAAGTGTGTTCCTGAGTATGGCATTTCGCATTAAGGGTGAATTACTTTAGTTTATCAAAATACAAAATTTCTAGTAAGGAAGTAGAGGAACTGCTACTCATAAATAATAATTTTTAAAAAACGGGTTCTGGGTGCACATCTGGATACAAGAACAAAAGAAATTGTCCTCTTATGTAATGATGTGTGCAAACATGTTTTGCGTCATCTTTTTGTGGTACATACCAACACAAATATGAAATCTTTGTTCAAGCGCAATGTGTGTTTGTGTTGGTTCACATCATAAATACTAATAATCTCACGAGTTGGATTAAACTCGCTCTTTCTACACCAACAAGACAAAAACATCAAAGAAAAGCTTCAATATGCAAAATGTTTATTTCTTCGTACTGTACACACTTATTTAATTATTTTATATCTCACACTGCTAAAGAACACATGCCGAATTATCAAAAGCCGAATCGTATCATTTACGAGTTTGATTTCTTGAAGCCGATAATTAAACGTCACGAGAGCAGCTGTTTAATCTGCTCACATGACGAGAGGAAAAAACAAACAAACCACAAGACAAATCAAGCGATAAGTATTTACAATATGTAACAAATACACAGCAATCTGTTAGATATTATATTATAATATAACAATAATATTAACACAAATCAGAACTGCATATGAACAATTTAACATTTCAACAATGAATATGGCTGAAATGAAAAGAAAAAAAAAACAAAAGTTAAAAAAAAAAAAACATTCATGGCTTAACCGTGTAACTTCTTGCCTTTTCTATCTGCAGCTGGAAAAAAAAAAATCAACGAAACCAGACCAGCGCATGAGAGAGGCGACAAATAGTGCAAAAAAATAAAAAATAAAGCATCAGCTGACCTGAAAATCCTTGCTGCTGATTTCACTGGCATGAGCTCAGAGAACCAGAATGCTTTTCGTTCTCTACGCTGCTCTCAATGCCTTCACGTTCACTAGAACCTCTTCACCGTCTTCAAACAGGGAGGAAGCAGAACGACAATCATTAGGATTAAAGTGACGATGGTTTGGGTTCTTTGTGTTAAAAACGTCCTGTTTTGATTTACTCGTCACGCTGAGCTTTAAGGAGGACGACGACAAGTTCCTCGTGGGTTCTTTGGTTCGTTCCTTCTTCCTTTTTTTTTGTTTTCTACAAGGAACACTTTCACACCAGAAATTCAACTAATTCAGAACGTTTCTAAAGAGAACCCCTACAACCCTGCAGAACCCTAATCCTACACTAAACCTGGTCCCTTCCTCAACGGTTCATACAAGGTTCTTTGGATCGCTAATGATGTCAGCTTTCTAACTGGTTCCTACCTGGAACCTTTCTTTCAAAGTTTTCTCCTTTCTGAAAATATGGTCTGAATTCGGTTCTACTTGAAACAATTCTTAAACTCAGTTATAAACTGTCTTCCCTTTCAAAAATTGTCAGAGTTGAAGCCTACACTCAAGGGTTCCTCAAAGGGCTCTTAGGATTGGACACGGTTCTAGCTTCCTCCAAAATCATCCAAAGTTTAACCCAAAGCAATTCTATAGAAGCACAAAGTGCTTTTTTTCCCCTTTTTGGTAAAGAACACAAAAGGTTCCCGTTTTGTAGTGTGGGGTTCATCTGGGAACTTTTCTGAAAGTCCATACATCATCTACAGAACCCTTAACCAAAGTTTCCTCAAGGGTTATTTGGATTTGTCAGTTTGTATCTTCCTAAATGAGTCTTTGGAACCTACATTTGTGTAAGGCTTTATAGAAATGTCCTAGGTTCTCCAAGAAGTGCAAACCGATGAACCCTTTTAGGGTGCTAGATCGAAGATTGGAATGTCTTCGAGAACCTCAGCATCTCAGGTCTGGTTTTCTTTAAATCTAGAACGTTGAATTATTCCAAACTTCGCGGCAACGAGAGCACACGGAGACTGAAAAACACTCCAGCTACAAACTTTTACAAACTCTTTTTTTTTTTTCTTCTTCTTCTCCCGTTTCAATTCTCATGCTTTGGCACGAACACAGAAAACATAAATAAGCAATTTATAAATAGATCCATCGGGTAAACACGAGCAGCTCTTATTCCTGAAGGTTCCTGATGTATCGGCACTAAGACTACGGCGTTCCTACTGAACTTCTTCACAAGTCGGAAATAAATAAAGAACCGACACTACGCTCGAGCAGAACTTCATGACGCTGTTTGTGGCAAAAGTCACTCAGATTTTTCTTCATCACTGAGCTTGAAAATGTAAACAATAGCAAAAAGCACAATGAAAAAAGGAAACAAAATTACAAACAGAGGAGAGAATTAGCTGGAAACTAACAACCCTCCCACCCCCCGTGCGCGCGCGCACACACACACCCATACACACAGTTGTTTACATGACAAGTGACAGATACAGATAAAAGGATTGTGTGTGTGCGTGTGTGTCTTTGCCCTTTGGTATGGATCTTATTTAGGAGGCAGCGGGTTCTCAGGGTTACTCGGGGTCACGGCATCTTTGTAGAAGTTCTCGATTTGCTCTTTGTACATCTTCATCACCACCGGCCTCTTCAGCTTCATTGTGGGACCTGAGAGTGAGACAGCCAAAGAGTGAGACAGAAAGAGAGAAGACATTCTTAATTAGCCCATGCCTCGTGATTCATATTTATTCTTCTGCAACAATCACTAAAAAGAAATGACTTTATTTAGTGGTGAAATGCTGCCATCTGGTGAACTGCAAAGGTAGTGCGGAAAAGAAAGAAAAATCTTTTAAATGAATTCCTATAAATTGCAGAGCTAAAAACATAAATAATAATAATGAAAATAATAATAAGGTATAACATGTAAATCTGGTTCAAAGGTCGAGCGGTGCTCAGGTTCCTGTCTGTGCTGTTACTTCCACCTCTCCTAAACATGCCTGTACCTGGAAAGATTATTCTAGGTATGTGGTATATGTTATATGTTATAATGCAATGACATATCGAGTACAGGAACCGTCTCACTGGATCACTGCAACTGGTCATGTATGAGTTTATTTACATTTTTATACAATGCTTTATTATTTAAAAGCATGGGGAAGAAAAGTAGAACAACATTACTGAGGGTAGAGTGGCAAGAGCAGCAGCTTGAATAGGAAAGGGAATAGTCTTCACACACACACACACACACACACACACACACACGTATTACACACACACACAGAGACACTGACCGAGCTCTCCTCCGGAGATGGAGAAGTCTTTCTCGAGCACGGTGAACTTCTGGATGCGCTGGGCGTTGGACGTCGCCCTCTCGTTCACTCTGTTAATCCCATCCTGGATGGCGGAGTGGACGAGACGGTCGCGTCCCCCGCAGATCTCCGACACACGCGTGGACGAGCTGCCCAACTTCCTGCACCACTCCACAGCCTCGGGGGTGAGTTCGTCCTCCGGGGCGCCTGTCTCACCGTTTACCTGGCTCTGAGAGAGAGATAAGAAAGAGAAAGACAAGGACACAAGGGAAAACAAAAGAAAGGAAAAAGAGACAGACAGACAGAAATGTTAGACATGATCGCTTTAATGACAAACCACAAACCTTACAACAGATTTATATTTATACCTAATATATCTGTTTTAGGGCGTCAAAACTTTCAGTCTTCCTGTAATGTAGTGTTTATGTAGTCGAAAACTTTTAAACTGCAAAGTCTACAGGATTACCTTAACCCAAATATGCGTTATATTTTAAAAAAATTAAAAAGGTATGTTTTTTAAAAAAAATTAACACACTATTAGATTTAATAAGTCTTAGGACAAAGACAAATGTCTATTAATAATAAATAATAAATTATTTTAAGTAAACTGAGATGAAGTGAAGGCATTCCCAGTCTTTATAAGGAAAATGCAGTTCCTAAAATCCACCAGCAGGTGGAGACACATCACAGACACTGTGTAGATTTGAGGCTTTACAGCGTAACTTTTTAAAAAATATACTTTTCGGTTTAATTAATCACTATGCAGGACACATTTTCATCTCCAATACAAAGATCTCATTTAATAAATCATATCATAAGACAGAAATCACAGACGCTGTAAAGTTCATCAGCTTCTCTCATATCGACAGCAGGAGATTTTATGGCCGCCCTAATGGCTGTAATGACCGTCCATACAGATGAGATAAGTGCACAGTATTACAGTTCTCATTAGGTTTATTGAAGCGCCATAAAGCTTTGGGGTAAACAGATTTTTTTTGCCGTATCAGGAGCTTGAAAAATTGAGCGAGGACATCCGGAGCAGGGACGACTTACATTGAAAACACAGACACACATGGAGAGGATGTGCTTTGAGGAAATGAATGAAAATGAATCAACTTTCTTTTTATGAAACACATTCAGAACCGTGACCAGATGGCGCCCTGGAAACGCTGTTCTTCTGGTTCTACAAATAAACGTCGTTCGTTCGCTGTTCTTCTGGTTCTACAGCGGTTGCCGTCCAATAATTTGCTTCACCAACACCTTCTGATCTTAATCTCGCTCGTCTTCCTTTAAGGTTAAATCCTCTTTTCCCAACTTCCTATACCTTTCACAGTGTACTCAACCTTTCCAAATCCCCATTGCCCCTCCCCTGAAGGACAGAGCTGACAAACGAATGTCTTCTTCCTCTTCTTCTTGACCGGAGGGACATTAAGAGACAGCAACTCATGCTTTTATAACCTCAGGACTGGACTATTGTAATGCTTTGTATTATGGCATCAGTCAGTCCTCCCCCTCCATCGCATTTAACTCATCTTTTCTCCAGGCTTTTACTGGATTCACTGTTGTCCAATTTTACAGTTTTTCTTCTGGCTCAAACTGACGGTTGTTGTTTTTGTGCTTGATGAATAGTTTTGAAGTTGAAGTTCTTCATCATTGCTTAAAAGAGGCTGAAACCAGCAAATTGGATTCCCACCGGCCGAAAGTTAAAAGAGCATCACTAACTAACATTCCCATCAACTGTAGGTCTTCCCTGTCTCTTACAGACGATTACTTTGTCTAGCCTTCCTTAAACAATGTTAAATGCTTCCTTTCCTGATCTTGTCTGGTTTTGTTCCCGAACTCTCCGTCTGCTTTTATCGGGCACGTCCACACACTCGTCTTCTTGCTTTGGTTGGAATCCTGTAGGTTTTAGATCTCGCGCTCCCTCAACTTCCCCGTCCTTTACAGCCGACTTCACGTCTTCTTGTTTTTACGACGGTTGGCGTCCAGCTAGTCGCATTACCGGCACTTTAGTAAACTTCACTCAACCTCTGTTTCCTGTTTCGTTTATTCCAAAATGCTCCGTTACCATGACGACCACCATGGACCGTCACTTTATACAGTAAGTATACAGTAAATTACACACACACACTGTATATAAGGCGAAACATCAGAGCAGCGTGAGGAGCGGCAGCGAGTTGACCGCGCACTCATTTTTTAGTCACTTAAGTCTTCAGCATGGGACACTTCACGCTTCAGTTTTATCAAGGAGTGGGTGTTTACTGTGGGGAACGGGAACTAACAGCCTGTTCCTGAGCAGTGTGTGTGTGTGTGTGTGTGTGTGTGTGTACGTACCTTGATGGTGAGAAGCATGGACAGGAACTTGCGCTTGTCTCCGATCAGCATGGCATTGCTGATGATGGGCACGGCTTCCTTCACCGCGTCCTCGATGGGCACAGGCGGGATGTTCTCTCCTCCAGCAGTGATAATCAGCTCTGTTTCACACACACACACACACATTACTAACATGCTTCACATTTATAAACATACATCTGTAAATAGAGGACTGGTTTTATATTTAGTGTTATAATACCATGTGTGTGTGTGTGTGTGTGCAGGCTACTGTACCTTTGATGCGTCCTGTAATGTAGAGAAAGTCGTCCTTGTCGTGTTTGCCCAGGTCTCCCGAGTGCAGCCAGCCGTCTGCGTCCAGCGCCTCCTCTGTCTTGTCCGGCATGTTCAGGTAACCCATGAAGACGTGGCGACCCCAGAAGCAGATCTCGCCGTTTTCTTCCGAGTCGGGGTTGAAGATCTTCGTCTGGCAACCTGCGATCACTTTACCACAGCTGGCGGGAAAAAGCGAAGTCCGGATTAGCAAGCAGTGGTGAATTACAAGTGTGTAATGATACGTTATCGTTTTTATAGTAACAGCTTATTCTATTTTGATTTTTTTTTTCTGTATTTAATATTGATGGAAGGAGTCTCCAGTTTCAGTTCAAAAGCAGTTAAATACAGACACAGGGGACACAATTTGAAGTTGCTGTAATACAGGTGAAAACGAGTTTATTTACACATAGATATAAATAAAGAGAAAAAAAAGAATGACCTGATAAATTTTTTATCAGGTTTTTTATAATTTTTTTAAATAATTATAATAATGTTTGGCAACTTGTAACGAGACCTAGACATAAAGTGCTTAAGATGAACAATGGATTGAGAGTGTGTATGTGTGTGTGTGTACCTGGTGAGTCTGAGGGCCTCGGCCTTGGACATGCTGTGTGGTCCGGTGCTCTCGCTCATGCCGTACAGCTCGTACAGCGGGATGTCCAGGCTGAAGAAGAACTCCAGCGTGTCCTTGGTGATGGGCGCGGCTCCCGTGAAGCAGAGCGTACAGCGGTCCAACCCCAGCGCCTTCCTGACTTTCCTGAACACTAAACGCTTCGCCAGGCGGTAGTTCAGCGGCCTGTGGGTCATCACGCCGTTCCTAAAACAGAGCAGGACAAAACTCTTCAACGTCATGAGTCAAAATACAAACAACAATAACGATAATAAGCACCTGTGCAATAACGGGCCCAAGCATCTGTGCAATCACCAACCAATGCACCAGGAAGACAGCGGGCACTCGCATTTAAAGGGGAAATGTATCATAATGTGACCTAAAAGTAGCCCATACCGTGAGCGTATCACAGGCGTTACTAACAACTTTAACGTTAGGCAGCGTCATCACCAATTTTTATATAACGACGGAAATTATTAGCCACTTTCCATCATAAGCTTAAGGCCTCACCACAGCTGAACCGTCTGAGATATCAAAACTCCCTTCGCAATTTTGCATCTTCCGTGTCTCAGGATTATACTGACCCGGTTTGGTGGCGATCGTATAAATCCCCTAGGAGGAGTATATCAAATTGCATTGGAAGCCATTTGCAAACAACCGAAAATACCCGACTACCTGTTGAGTAGAGCCAATGACATGCATAGCGAAAGTGAGGCCGCTCTGGTGTCCTAATGGTTGCAGATTTAAAACGTGTTGAAATTTTCAGGACTCTTTGTGCATGTTAAGACTTTCAAAAAGCTTAAGAAGTTAAAAGAAGAAAAAAAAGAACAATAATACGGCCCTTAGCTACTACGTAGTGCTTGGGCCCTAAATAACGAACATTAAATCGTTAGGTCAGGGGTAGCTCAGTGGTTAAGGCATTGGACTATGGTTCGGAAGATCCCAGGTTCAAACCCCACAACCGCCAAGTTGCCACTGTTGGGCCCTTGAGCAAGGCCCTTAACCCTCAACTGCTCAGATGTATAATGAGATAAAAATGTAAGTCGCTCTGGATAAGAGCGTCTGCCAAATGACTAAATGTAAATGTAAATCTATAAGTGTGCCCCCAATTTGTGTGTGTGTGTGTGTGTAGGTGTGTGTATATATACAGTATATTATATACATACTGCTCCATCTTGCTCATGTTGGTCTTCAGACCCACGTCTTTGGCCCAGGACGCCACTTTCCGGCGCACGGTGGACGACTTGGCTCCAACTGCCTTCATGCTCTCCTGCATTTTCTCCCAGACGCGGGGAACTCCCAGGAACGCCGTGGGACGCACCTCACGCAGGGTGTTCACCAACGAGCCCTGAGACAGCGACAGGATCGCGACACACGTCAGACATATCGGACATAACGCAAGACCTGCTGGAATTTCCAGATGTGTGCAGTTGTTGTTCTTATATGTATGTGTGTGCGAGCATTAACAAAAAGCACTTGATCTTTTTTTTAAATAAGCATTCTTAACGCAGTGACTCGCACACTTCAGACACACTAGCGCTGATGCACACACACCTTGAGGGCGTCAGGCTGGGCGAAGTACGCGGCTCCTCCGACCCTCATGGTGATCCAGATGTCGACCATCTGGGCGGCGATGTGGCTGAGGGGCAGGTAGCTCACCACCACCTGTTGAGTCTCTTCTGTTAGGTTGAGGGTGCGAGCTGTCGCAAACGCCGTCCATGTCAACTGGAACGAGAGCAAAAGTTTTAGCGCCCTGCACCGAAACCACCACTTTATATTGATATTAATATTAAAATAGAAAAGTGTGTGTGTAAGTGTGATGAGTCAGCTCACGTTATCATGGCTCAGCATGACCCCTTTCGGCTGCCCGGTAGTTCCGGAGGTGTAGATCAGCGTGCAGCACTGATTGGGTTTCTGGGACGTGATGATGTCATCGAGTGGCGCATCTGGCTCGTTGCGGCCCAGTTCCATAAACTCCTCCCACTTTAAAAAGCACATAATAAAATTTTGTTGGTTGGAACCAACAATCATCTTAAAAGTGTGTGTGTGTGTGTGTGTGTCTGTGTGTGTGTGTTGTTAGTACTGTGTAAAGATTCGGCTTCTTCTCCTTCAGGGCGCCTTTGTACTGGATGATGGCTTTCAGGTGAGGCAGCTGGTCCTGGACCTGAAACACACACACACACACACACACACACACACACACACAGAGAAAATGATATACATCACGTCTCATGAAACAGGCACAAGCACACACTTAATTATCCATTAGTGTGTGGGTGTGTAATTAGCAGAATTACAGTACTGCTGTGCTTTGCAAAAGTTTTCACCCCCCAGTGGTTCTTGTTTCCTATGATTTTATGTAAAAAAAAAAAAAAAAAAAAAAAGAATTTAAAACCTGTGTTGAAAGTAACGCTGTGCGATACGAGCGTTGATTCAGGAATCATAATATACAGGGGCCGTTCAAGTCAAAGCGAGACTTTTGATTGTACAGAATAACAGAACACAGTTATGAGAGTAAAAACTCTCTCCCGTTATTTCTCTATATAATCTGCTGATACACTAATGCGCTCATGGCAGTGTTTCACTAGTGCTTGGACGCCGTCCAGGTAGAAAGATTTCTCAGTGTGCTTGAGACATGATCTGACTTCCTGCTTCATGTCTGAAACCCCGGCCTCCCGAGATTTAACTCCCTTTAATGCCCCAAACATGTGTAAACGTCAGGACTAGGGATTTGTTGCGATAACTCATCAAAGGTTTCGATAAATGATTGTGTTTACAGTTCACACAGACAGACGATGATTTTCAAGGAGGGGGTGTCTCATTTGCTAAATGTTTCAGAGAAAAATAAATAAAGAAATAAAATGCAGTGAGCTCCAGGCAACCTCGGCCGAGATGGTCGTTCACAGACATGCGGCCTTCTTTAAAAGGTTTGCACCGTTCAGATGTTTTACTGCCGCTAAGGGTCTCATCACCGCAGCGTGCTTAAAGTCTTCCGTAAATGTTAAATCGCATTTATGCCTTGATTGACCAAAAAGTTCATCAGAGGTCCCTCCATGTCGTAGTATAAATAAAGTGCGGAGACCGAAAAACAAGTTTGCATGTAAGACTATTACACGGAGCGAGATAAATGATGTGATGCACTTTGATATGACACGGTTCTGTTGCTGGTTAAACCAAAAAAAAAAAAAAAAAGAAAAAAAAAAACTTATCACTATAATAAAAACAAAACGTGGTACTAATGAAAAGGTCGATGAACTAACAAATACGCTTCAGTGTAGACGGACCCGATGATGATGATGATGATGATGATGTGTGTAAAGTAAAGTCAACCAACGCAGCTTGAGATTGTACCAGGCTTTACCTTCAGGATCTTCTCCAGCTGTTTGTGGTTCTCCACCACCAGGATGTTGGCTTGGCAGTTCTCAGCCACGTATTGACACGCCTCCGGGGAGTTGGTGGTGTAGATGCCCACAGCGAAACCTCTGTAAGATCAACACGAGGCTGCGTGAGTAACTCTCTTCAGGAAATACAAGGTTCATAAAAGGCACTTTTGTTTTTGTTCAAAAGATAGCAGACCACATACTCCTATGTACATAAACAAACAAACAAACTAATAAATAAATATCCCTTCAATTGTCTAAAATAAACATGAGCAACATTTGAGGGGGAAGATCGAAAAATCTGTTTTGACCAACAGAAAAATCAATCTAATTTACCACTACAGTATTATTATTATTATTATTATTTATCATTAGTACTAATAGTAATAATAGGAGCAATATTGGGGAGATGCTGTTACAGGAAAAAAATCACCAACAGAGTGGTGGTGATCCGAGCTACTATTACCCCCTGTGGATGATTGTTTTCCTGAAACAGCGCGTCCTGCAGCGTTTTATTCATTTTATTTATTCATAAAAAATTTCTTCATAGCTGAGCGACATCTTGTTCTCTTGCACCATATTTTGTGAAATACTGAGATGCATTAGAGCATAATTATATAAACTAATTAATTCATTAACTAACCCAGCCAAAATGGCTCCGATGTCGGAGATGAACCACTCGACGGAGTTGAAGCCCAGGATGCCGACTCCATGGTAGCGCTGAAGCCCGAGCTGTAAAAACAAACAAAGCACAAATTAGCACATGCTCGCGCTCACACACACACACACAATTTAAAACGTGTATTGGTTTCATTAGAGTCTGTGATTGACAATTAAACATTAGACGGAGCTCGAGTGAAGACTGGAGCGTTCTAAGTTTACGCGACTCCGCGTGTGTGTGTGTGTGTGAAGCAGCTGAGCGGAAAAGCGAACGTGTAAAGTACATCCTTTGAGGCCACGTTTTTAATACACACTCGACATCTCTGAGGTTTCCTCTCGAAGCATGACCCGATGGGTTCACACACACAAAAATGGAACGATATGTAAAGACACAAGCTACAAAAAGCGCTGACACTGAAGACTCCAATTCATTAAACCACATCAACACGTTTTTTTTTTTCTTTTTGAATGTGTGTGAATATAAAGCGCAGTGGTGTAAACAACAGGCAGGGCTTAAACGCTGTTGCACTTCTCGTTCTCGTTGCCTCGGCTTTACTCCTCAGTGTACTCGAGGTCAACGTCCTATAATAGCCTTAAAAGGAGCAATAAACCCATATCGCTTTGATAAATCATCCACAGAGTCGCGGCTGCTTTCCATCAGAATTAAAAGGCTCTTGCTCTAGCGAGCTGCATGGGGTTCAGATAAGATAACGGATGAAACACGAGCGGGTTGCAGATGTATCCAGAGACGCGTCAATAGCGTACGCTCAAGTGTGTTAGTGATGAGTTCAAAATTAAATCCTCCAGCTAGGGTTTCATTCCAACTTTTTTTTTTTTTTTTTCAAAGCAAGATCATACAGTATACACCCCTCACCTTGAGGAAGCCCTTAGCGGCGATGCGACAGTCTCTGTAATAATCGTTGTAGCTGAGTTTCCTGAACTGCTCCCCCTCCTTCCATCCGAGCGCCGTACGTTTGCCGAATCGATCCACGGCGCGCGCCAACAGCTGGTTCACGGTGAGAGGAGCTTCGGCCTCCGTTCCGGACTCGCCCATCCTCAGCTTCACCTCGCCGTCCCTCAGCGTCGTCCACAGTCCCGAGCCCGGGGCCGAGGGTACGGGAGCTGGGGGTCAGAGGTCAGAGAATCAGACATGGTGTATATAACATGTGGTTTAGGAAAGGATCACGATCCGGATTATACTAAAATTAAAACCCTCTTGCCGCTTCATACAGGTTTCAGTACTTTGATAAGAATTAGATTATTATTACACAGGATGATGTACAAGTGCATCATGGGTAACGCACACGGCCCCTCTGGGTACTTTAGTTCAATAAGTCGAAAGGAATATCCGTAACATCAGTAAAATATACTTAAACATAAACTCAGCTACTTGTTTGGTCAGTGTTATGAATGAATGCAAAAGTTTGTGCCCCCTATGTGGAAAGAAATGTAGGTGTTTTTTTAGTGTTTGTTTTTTTTAACACACTAAAATAATTCTCTAAAAAAGTATTACTCCCACCCTTACCTCTAAATCTCACTTTGTTTTGGATTTAAAGAGTTTAAATATTGGCGCCCCTCTCATCTTTATATATTCTTATACTACACTCCTCCTGACATCTGTCTTGAGCGCAAGTATTGTGTATAAAAGCCACAAAACTAACCCTGTCTCCAGGCCTTATTAGGATTATATCATACATCTGCACAGACCTTGATATTAAACCATTATATATAGTTTATATAAAAGTTGTGATTGTGCATGTTTATATAAAGTTTATATTAACCTTTATATAAAAAGTGGAGGGGGGGCACAAACTTATGCACCAAACCTTATACTACCCTATAATACTTCCGACAGTTTGTCACATCAGTGAGGCCTGGGAGAATAAAAAAAAAAAAAGTTTTAACCTACAGAAAGAAAAAGAAAAAAAGGTGATATTAAATATTCTTTCATTAAAATTTGAGTCGTCAGAGAATAAAAGTTTTTTTCCCTCTAAAACAAGAAAACAACAAGTTTGTGTAACAGACGCTTTTAGGAATGAAGCCAGCAGAGAGACACTGACCCCAGAGAGACAAAGAGACACACACACACCAATTAGCGCTGTGTTTATTCCTGGTAAATCATAGTTCGTTTCCCTTCTATAAACACTGTGACTTGAGGTCCGTCTCCGGGAGTCAACTTTATTTTTATATCCTGTCGTACGAGAGACACTGAAACATGACCCTCAACTAACAGCAGCTCGATCCAAACACTGAGACGCAACAAAATCAGCCAAACACGAACGATTAAAATACAGACGCATCAGCGGCGGGTTTATGGCGAACTCGAGAGCACGAGACTCGCAGATCTTATTAATTACTGCATCTGTAGCTGCTGCCGAGCCTCTGTTTAGGTTCATGGAGGACTTAAGAGGACGAGAGAGAGAGAGAGAGAGAGAGCAGCTGAAGAATGTTACACTTTATATAAATAATCTAAATCAGTAGATGGACAGGATGAACAAACAGACAAAAAACAACAGATTCAAAGAAAAGCATAAATAAAGAAATCAAGAATTCAAAGAGAGAGACCAAGAAAGTGAGAGAGAGAGAGGAGAAAGTAAATAGGACAAGGAACAGCAAAAAAGAAAGCAAAATCAGTGGAAAGAAACCATTAAAATATTAATATGAATAAAGTAGAAAAAAGACAAAATGAAATCAAGAAAGAAAAAAAAATAACTATAGAAACAAAAAGAAAAGAAATACATTGCAAATAAAAAAAATCTAAGAAACCGGTAAGGATGGGAAGAAATGAAGAGGGCAACAAAACAGAAAAAATAATAAAGAAGCGAAAACAGCAAATAAAATCAGAGGCAGGAAAAAGAGGAAAGACAAAGAATGAATAAAACAAGGAATGAATGAAAAGAGTGACGGAGATAAACTGACAAAACCATGAAAAAAAAAACAAAGAAGAAAAATAGCGAGAATATATAAATAAAAACAAAATCTGAAAAAAAAAGGAAAGTAAAGGCAAAGCAAGAAAAGGCCTGAATATTAAACAGAATCTGGAGAAAAATAAAGAATTGAAAGAATTTTCTTGGGAATTGAACCAACAACAGACAGAAAGAAGCAAAACAAGAACATGAAGAGGATAAAATAAAGAGAAGAAAAATCAAAGAAAAAAAATCAGAAGTGAAAGAGCAAGAAATACAAAAATGATGAAAGACAGAAGTAGAGAGATGATTGTAAATATACAAAGAACAGGATGCTGGACTTCCCCCCTCACCCCCCCTTCCTTTTTATCTAAAAATAGTTTAATCCTTAACTTTTTATTTAAATAAAAAAAAAAGGAGCAGTTGCTCATGACCTCATGAATTTAACAAACAGGTCATGTGACTCATGGGGACACGATGACCAGGTCAAGCAGGTTATCTCTGATCCCCAGTGTGGCGTGAGATGGGCGGAGACTCGCGTGTTCCACTCTTACGGCGCGGTGTTCAGACTCGTACGCAAATAAGGTACGAGAGACATGTGGGGGTGTGTGTGGGGGGAAGGGCGGATTAAACAGCCCAGAGGTCTTCGTAACATTTAATTAATCGAAAGGGTAGAAAGGTCACACACACACACACACACACACACACACACACACACACACACACACTGAGCGGTCGGTCAGTTCCCCTTTCACTCTGTGATGAACCAGAGTTACTGGAAATTGTAAAACAGAAAAGTGTGCGCAAGTGTGTGTGTGTGTGTGTGTGTGTGTGTGTGTGTGTGTGTGTGTGCTTATGCTGATTTCCTTCTCACACACACTTCCTCCCCAGAGGGACACACTGATCTCACGGACCTGGAATTTTCCAACACCGCTCTTATGCAAGTGGGTCAAATTTCATTAAAGAAAAACTGAAATTAGAAAATCCAGATTTTGGAGTTTTTTTTCTTGGTAGCTCTGTGCATTTTTGCATCCCTGAACACCCAGTGTATAATCAAGCCATATTTCGCTTACCTGGGTGACATCAATAAAAAATATCCAATAGAAATGAACATTTATGGGGAGACTAACAATCTGATTTGATTTTCAATCTCGATTCCACAGCTCTAATGTTTATTGTCTAATAAGCTCCATTTCTGACAGGATTTGAAGTATTAAAACCTTTAAAGTTGTAACAACTTGTGTTGATTGTTTAAATGTCACGTCTCGTGCAAAGCCATAATCTTTTTTTCCTGTCAATCTCCTGCTCCGCACTCCAGGCCAGTAGATGGCGGTATGGCACAAACTCAAGATGAGAAGAAGAAGAAGAAGAAGAAAAGGCAGCGATTCTCTTCCACAACGAGGGGATTTAGCAGAAGATGGAAGCAGTTTGTCGTTCCTGCAGGAGCTCAAGTATCATTTTTGAGGATTTTGATAAAAGAGAAAGAAACGATGTAACAAGTGTGAATCGATTCCGAGTGAAAGAGCGAAGGTCCGTTTAGAGGAGCAACTCGTTCAGGAAAAGTTCAAACAAACCGCACATTATGTGTTTATTGTTATGTTTATTTGATTTCTTCTTAAACACATGAACCGGTGTGTGTGTGTGTGTGTGTGTGTGTGTGTGTGTGTGATATCTCACCAGGCTCTGAGAGTGTGTCGATGCTGTGGCTCTCCTCCTCTCTCTCACAGGGAGACTCCTCCTCTGATGATTCACTGCAAAGGAATGAAATCAACCGAGTCAGGCAACAGCCGCAGCATGTGAGCGTCACACACACACACACACATACTCGGTCACACACATACTCGGTCACACACACACACACCAAAAACACACACACACCAAAAACACACACACACCAAAAACACACACACACCAAAAACACACACCAAAAACACACACACACACACACACCAAAAACACACACACACACACACACCAAAAACACACACACACACACACACACCAAAAACACACACACACACACACACACCAAAAACACACACACACACACACACACACACACACACACACACACACACACCAAAAACACACACACACACACACACACCAAAAACACACACACACACACACACCAAAAACACACACACACACACACACACCAAAAACACACACACACACACACACACCAAAAACACACACACACACACACACACCAAAAACACACACACACACACACACACCAAAAACACACACACACACACACACACCAAAAACACACACACACACACACACACCAAAAACACACACACACACACACACACCAAAAACACACACACACACACACACCAAAAACACACACACACACACACACCAAAAACACACACACACACACACACACCAAAAACACACACACACACACACACCAAAAACACACACACACACACACCAAAAACACACACACACACACACCAAAAACACACACACACACACACCAAAAACACACACACACACACACCAAAAACACACACACACACACACCAAAAACACACACACACACACACCAAAAACACACACACACACACACCAAAAACACACACACACACACACCAAAAACACACACACACACACACCAAAAACACACACACACACACACCAAAAACACACACACACACACCAAAAACACGCACACACCAAAAACACGCACACGCACACACACCAAAAACACGCACACGCACACACACCAAAAACACGCACACGCACACACACCAAAAACACGCACACGCACACACCAAAAACACGCACACGCACACACCAAAAACACACAGTCACACACACTCGCACACATACACACTCACACTGTGAAGATGCACTAACAACTATAGGAATGTATGGCACGTTCAGGTTGTGAAAGTGGGAACATAATTAACTGACAAGCTGAAAGACGTGTGTGTGTGTGTATGTGTGTGTGTGTGGTTGTACATGTGCACGTGTACACGCGAGTGCTGCGTTACACACTTGGCTGTGGACTCTGCCATGTGGTCCTCCAGAGAAGCGACACTGTCTTCTTTAGCGCAGGACTGCAGGACGCTCACGTCTTCTACCGTCTCCATCACTCCTCCTGCAGACAGGGCTGAGGGCTCACACACGGTCACTGTAGAAAACACACACACACACGCGGGCAAACGTTAACACTCCACTACAGCTCCTTCTACAGGTCAGATTTATAGATGGTCTTCAAAGACGTGTTATGTCTGTCGTCAGACGTTTGATTCTTTACTTCAATACTTTGATTATATAACACTAATGTATCTCATTTAACGGGTAAAACACACACACACAAGTTTACAAGAGAAGTGTGTGTGTGTGTGTGTGTTTCTCCTCAGTCAGAGACGTAAGGCAATCACATGAAGTATGTTAGGTCAAGTGTCAAACACGTGTGTGTGTGTGTGTGTGTCATAAGATCATTGCTTTCATAAAGTAAACACATCATAGGGCAATAAACTACATACTTCAAATTCACCTCAGAAAAAACCTGAAAGATACGTAGAATATGATTAAAAAAAAAAATTAAAAAAAAAGTCACACCTTTAGCTAAGGGATATTTAATTTGTGTCGGCCGTATTCTACACCCTGCTGGCTGACGAGGATCCTTTGGAGCTTTGTGAACATGAGCGGGAATCATTTAAACATCAAACACGGCTTTTTTTGGAAGGAAAGCGCTATCCACCCACTTCTGCCTGAGCGGCTCACAGACGTCCATGTTTGACCAGATCACACACTGTAATGTCCGTGTACTTCTCCACAAAGACTGTCCTGGACTCGGCTGATGCAGACAGCTGTTCTCTGAGGACTGGTGACTTTAGTCGCTCGATAGTTCAGGGCTGGAGTTTCCTACAGTCTACCTGAGCCTCTAATAACGAACTGGACTCCAAACTAACTTACACACATCTCCTGTTATACTGAACTTCCAGTCTCACACAGTATGATGCAGATCGATCCCTGCTGTCCGTTTCACCCAGATGAGGACGGGTATCCTGATTGAGTCTGGTTCCTCTCAAGGTTTCTTCCTATTATCATCTCACAGACGCCGTCTTCCTTAACTTGCTCATTAGGGACAATCTGATTATTTTGACTCCTACACATTCACATTCCATACAAACTTAAATAATTCTTTGGATTGTGTAAAGCTGCTTTGCGACAATGACAATTTTTCGCCTTGCACCTACAGGGTCCGGGTTCGATTCCTGGCCCACCTCCAGGTCCCAGAGACCCTGAATACAGGATAAAGCGTTGTAGAAGCTGAGTGAGTATAGAGCTGAAAGAAACCTAATCTCCTTCCAATAGGGCTCTGGACAGTCATTTACCTGATAATGATATTAAAATGCCCATCTGTTCCCCCATAATGGAAAAAAAAAGATAATGTTACAGTTAGCTTGATTCTAACATAACCCTAAAATCTTATAGCTACATTAGCAAATAAAAAAAAGAGAATTGGCCATCATAGCACCAAAGGTCTCATCTTTGTGAAGGCTTTTTGATAAACATGGAGATGGAGGTAAATATTCTCTTGGCTTGGAAGCAGCAGTTGTTGTTTTCTTTTTAAACCCTCGTACCATGTCAAGGTGACAAGTCAAGCTGACTGTCAAATACACTGGAAATGTCAAATACACATAACCAAAAAAAAAAAAAAACCCCGCCAACACACACGACTACTCATTTACAATCTATCCAGTAAATCAGGAACCGAATGAAACCACACCTAAACAACCTAAACATTCCCGGTGACCCACAGGCGTCATGGCCGTGTATTATGTTTTCCACATCATGCTCCGTCATGTCCCGTTTCCTGCTCTCCTGAGGTCAAATCCAGCAGGAAGGGGGTCATTTCCAAGCAGGAAACTCGTCGGTGTGTTCCTGAGTGATATCAGCATCACACAGCTTGGAGCTCTGAACCTCAACGCTGACGTTTTGATTACTTCAATGGGAAAGCCTGTAAATTTGGAGGTTAGCATGGCGTGAAATTGATGCTGGAGAGCAAGGACGGATTTAAAGAAAAAAAAAAAAAAAAATCTATAAAGCTTTGGTAATTAGCAGTTATTCATGTTTTTGTACTCACTTAATAATAAAGTTATAAATAAATATATTATATACAGTAGGTCCCCAACATATGAACGAGTCCAATTTGTTCGTAAGTCCAATAAACATCGTTTCACCCTTCTCTATTCTCTCAATTATTTTCACTTTGATACTCCTAAGAAGCAGCAACCTTTTTTTATTTCCAGCTTCAGCGCCACTGCTTTTACGCTTGCTTCCGGACATTACAGTGGCCCAGAAATGTAAAAATCAAAACAACAAATCAGAAAAAAAAAGAAAAAGAACCACAATGACAAATTCGGAAACACCGGATAATAAATAGCAATTCAAAACACAACAACAAATTCAGACAACTGGAAAGGGTAGGTATAATTTGCACATAAAAGTCTTACAGCCAACTGGTACGAGCAGAAGTTTACAGATGGTTCAGAGCTCCATCACACACACCACGGCTTCAACCTTCCCCGTCATTGGTTCGTCATTAGTTTTCCTGAGAGATGTGAAGATTCCTGAGGGTAGAATTAAAACGTCTGCCTCGTTAAGAACCTGTTCCAAGTGCTTGCTGAAGAGACGTCGCACAGCCGGTTTCACCAGTTCAACGTTCCTTCACGTGGCAGATTCGATCAGGGCAGGTTCTTTCTCTAAAAGTCCCAGGATTTGAACTCGCATCTTTTTTTTTATAGTCAGGAGGGTAGAACCTTCCCAGGAAAAGCGCCGCCCAGGTGATGGATCACAGGTGTCCTGATGCATGTCTCGAGACCGAGGGGTCTCGGAGTGTTGAAGGAGCACAGCTGCAGCTTTCCCATGAGGCCTGTCAAACCCCCTTCTTCCTGCTTCCGAGGATGTTAAGGTTACGTTATTGACGAGTAGTAATGATGGTCTTTCTTGCACCCGAAAGAGACGTATTCAGGCTTAGCAAGGTGATTAAGACACACACACACACACACATCCCTTGTGGCTTGTGATTGAGCTCATAATGATTCCAACAGGAGCTCTGGTTTGTTTTTCCATTCACCTCTCTAGACCGCAGAGGGACTTTGAAATAGGCTGAATCCAAACTGTGCACGCGATAGGATTTTCCATAACCACACACACACACACACCTACCTCCCTTAGGTTCTTCTTCTCATCCACGCACCTCTGCATGTGCAAATTACTGTGGTAAAGTCGTGCATATGAAAGCCTACGTAAATACAAATGAACTTCTGAACTCACACACACACACACACACACACACACACACACACACACACATCCTCAACATTGATCAAATCACACAATCTTAATGCTTTAACTCACATCCACACAGCGCACTGCCGATGCTGATACGTGTGTGATTTATCTCGACCGTAGTCCGAAATCATGGTGCAATATTAATCTTTTGGATTTACTCTTGTGAAAGAACAAACATCGGCTGGGATTGCGCATCGTCTGCGTTAGACATGCGACCTGCACCCACGCTGATGCTCCTTTTATCCAAGCTTTCTTTCGGAGACGTTTCTGTCGCTACACCAGTTTACAGCAGGCTGATATTTACGGTAAACTTAAACAAAACCTGGGTCATAAAACATTTTTACTCTTTTTTTTTTTAAAAGTAAACAGGAACTAATCGTTGTGTCGGAGCTCGCAGCGTGCGCGATCAGTCAGAGGAGCCGCTCGTTTGGATTTGCTAGTTTGTCATGTCCTACCTACTTTGCATAAATTTGAGAACATCTCTGGTCAGGCGCTGCTCGCTGCTGAAACTTCAGCTCAACCTCTCAGCAACAAAGAGACACTGTTTTTGTCAGGTAACAAATCACAAGGTTAAACAAAGCTTAAAAGAAACAAATCAAAAACAAATCTACCAGAAAAAAAAAAACGAAGTTGACAAATGATTGCAGATTGCCGCGTCCAACTGATTGACGATCCGTGATGCTTTAGCTCCGCCCACAAATCCAAATTCCTCACTACAAGTATTGCAACACAAGTATTCCTGCTTAGATAATCATTTATGTAATAAGGACACAAACATGAAATGGAACAGTGCGTTAAAACCTTACAACGCAGCGTCCGAACCTGTTGTCCGAACGTCTCCTAGTCCTCACACCGGAGTGAATTAGGTGCCATTCGAGAACCTGCTGACATTGTGAGAATCTGACAACTTCACCCCTGAGAAGTCAGGAACGTGCATTTCAAGACTTTTCTAGCTGATGAGGTTTTTTTCCCCAGGCATCCTATAAAAAGCCTGAAAAACCAGCTAGCGCGTCTCTACCCCCTGGGGTTTCCGGCTACGAGAACGTTTCTGCTCCTGACACAATTTGAGTGAATTTTTTGTCTATTTTTAAATGTTCGTGCGCCTGTTATAGGAGATACTGATTTACAAAAAGTAAAAATTAGTAGCACAGTATTTGATATGCGGAGGGTGTTCAAGTGAAAGTCTCGCTTTATTTCTCTATATAATCCCCGGCTACACTAATGCACTAACCCAGTGCACGGAGCCGTGATCGGACTGCCTGCTTCACGTCTAAAAACGCTGGCCTCCCAGGAACTCCATTAATGACCCAAGCAAATGCACTGTACAGGGAATGTGGCAATAATTCCCAATGAGTTCCTGTAATGTGCGAGTGGTGCCGGTTGAATGATTGTGCTGAATCTCGTTGGATGTTCACGTAAACGACTGCAGTGGGCTCCGAGCCACCTCGGCCAGGATCGACGCTCAAAAATGTACGGCCTTCTTTAAAACGTTTGCACCGTTCAGATGTTATACTACGATTAAGAGTCTCTTCACCGCACTGTGACTGAAATCTTCGTTTGTTTGTTTTTTTTTTACATCTTCATTCACCAGAAAAAGTCCACACGTTTGACTCGTGGTATAAATAAATCTAATAAATAAACAAACAGTATTAGATATCCGTAGAAGAAAAGCAATGTTAATGTGCGATCAATTTAAAGGAGATGTTCATTTAACGTATATGTTACTCCATCGCGCCAACTGTTGTTGTTTTTTTTTACATCGATCATACACAAAAATATTTGAGGAGTTTTCTTCAGAATGAATTAAGAATTAAAATCATGGCATCCATCAAGTCTTTAAATAACCTGTTTGAGCGTCTGTTTGGATTAGTTAAATGGAAGCTTGACAGAAATTATTAGGTATAACTTGTTTAATCATGCTGATAAGTCGCCTGCGTACTTTATAGTTAACCGTTTACTCATTTTTATACATCATCCATATAAAAAAAATGGCAAAAGATAAATAAGGAAAACCATTAAGAACAACTGGCCACGTTTCTTTTGATGTTGAGAGTCGACACGAAAACGGCGTGAAATTTCAAGTCGTAAAGAAGAAACTGTAAAAAATTTAACTCGCTGTTTTCTCATGGGCAAAAAAATATTTAATGATTTTTTTTTTAATGTTCTTTTATTATTTATTAAATTTATTATTATTACTACTTTCTATTCACTATTAAATGAATGCAACACTTTCTAAGTGATACACCACGGCTGCTTGAGTCCGGTCGTCAAACCCCTAAGATGCCATGTTCGGACAATTAAAAAAAAAATTTTTTTTTAGAAGGGTAGTATTTAAAAAATGTTATCACGTAAACAAAACTCACATCACTATAAGTGGGGATATTGGTGGGGATTCAAACGAAACCAAGACACACCCTGACACTCCTATAGCAAGTGTCCACTGCTTACTGACGCCCCCCCCCCCCCCCCCCCAACCCCCACCCACCAAAAACCAAAACTAACAGGGGGGATTAACACCCTGGGGTTGACTGTTAAAACGAGTGGACGTGTGTGTGTGTGTGTGTGTGTGTGTGTGTGTGTGTGTGTGTGTGTTTGCAGTAGTGGGCTTCCAGCCTCCATAATAAAACCCACCATCTGGAGCTCTGCATGAGGAAGCACAGCCGCTCCCTTAACACACACACACACACACCTTACAGTCGGTCTGTATTGTACGACACGTCCAACCAGGATGTGCTCATTCATATTATTATAATACACAAAAAAAATTTAATAAAACCAAAAACACAACATACTGACACACCACAATGGGATTTTTACAACACACACACACACTGATCTGTTGCTCCACACGAGTCAATGAGTCACACCCAACCATCCACAAGGCAACGTGTTCAAACATACACACTCACACACACAGCTTTAAACAAAGACTTACACTGCATCGTTCTTGTCTCTTTGATCTGTTGCGATGTATCTAATTTTCTTCTCTTTTGTAAACTCTCCTCCTTTCCCTCGCTCCGCGCTTCAGCAGAATGCCGGTATGAATCTCTTCCGCCTGCCTCACAAACCGCCCCAACACATCATTCATTTCAAACCGCCCCCATCCTGCCCCGCCCCTCCTGTCACTCCTCCCTCCTTCGCTGCTCAACACACACTCTGTGCCTCCTGATTGGCTGAAACGTCTCACACCACACTCACAGCGCTCAGCCTTGACGAATGTTCCTCCACCACACACACACACACACACACAGAGTGTATTATGATGTGCCGGGGTTACTATAGGGGAAATCTGCATCAGGAGAGAATCAAGCAGCTGCAGTGACATCAGCGCAAATTCCTCTCAATCACACACACACACACACACACACACACACACACACACACACTTACTCATATCCATTAAAATAAATATGAATAAATAGAAATGGAAAAAAAAAAGTGTAATATTATCTCATGAAATATTTTTTCTTATACGGATCCTTTAATTTACTCTATTTTTTTTTAGCTCGGCATTTTCTAAATCCGTAGTTAGCGACACCCTGTAATTCATGAAACTCCATAATTACACCCCGAGGGGTTCAACAAGTCCCGGTTTAAAAATACTACAGACAGAGACAAATACTACAAATATACAGTTTTACACTGAGGAAATACAGAGAGAAAAAATCTATTTATCCATCCATCCATACCGCAGAGACGCTACCGACTCGGCCAGAGGCACAGACTCGCCTGGAGACGGTACCGACCCGCTTAGAGACGCTACAGTATTGCCCGGACGCTACCGACTCGGCCAGAGACGCTACCGACTCGGCCAGAGACGCTACCGACTCGGCCAGAGACGCTACCGACTCGGCCAGAGACGCTACCGACTCGGCCAGAGACGCTACCGACTCGGCCAGAGACGCTACCGACTCGGCCAGAGACGCTACCGACTCGGCCAGAGACGCTACCGACTCGGCCAGAGGCACAGACTCGCCTGGAGACGGTACCGACCCGCTTAGAGACGCTACAGTATTGCCCGGACGCTACCAACTCGCTCAGAGACACAGACTCGCCCAGAGACGCAACCGACTCGCCCAGAGACACAGACTCGCCCAGACGCTACCGACTCGCTCAGAGCCACAGACTCCCCCAGACGCTACCGACTCGCTCAGAGCCACAGACTCCCCCAGACGCTACAGACTCGGGCACTGCAGACTCGGGCACATCTCTATCTTTCTCTCTCTCTCTTTTAAACCCTCCCCTGTTGTCATGATCTGCAGCTTAAACGGAAACCAGTGACTTTATTTACAGATGAAGAATTCCCAGAAGACTAGTGAGCAAAAAGGGAAGCTTCGTGGGTTTAAAGCCTTAACGAAAGACTGGAACTTTACAATTTAAAAAGCAGATGTTTACTGAAACAACTCTGAGCAGAAGCAGATGTGATAAATGCCGAATCATGAAACAGTCCTACCCAGAGAGAAACCCGAGCCGCCAGAGAGGACTTCATCAGAAGCACCAGGGGACGAGCGTCCATTAGATGAAGACACACTGTTGATGTTGTAGGTGCAGTGAAGAACGCACTCATGAAACCCTGGGAGTGAAAGCTGAGCACCGTACACGTGCTGACTCAGAGGGAAAGAACACAAGTCGTGAATTTCCAGTTTGTGTAGCTTGAAAATGCTCGTGTGACTCGAGTTCACGACCTTTTTATAGAACCTGCTCATGCAAGGAGGTTGAGATGGAAACTTACGGTATTTTTTGGCTTTTTGTCCTACTTTGCAACAGATTGTTTGTTTGTGTGTGTGTGTGTGTGTGTATATGTATGTGTGCGCACCAACAATAACTACAGTAACAATTATAACATTTCCGCACAACTGTTATAGGAAAATAATCAATATGAATGACGAAAAAAAATGACGAAGTGTGATCAACAGAGTTACTCTCGCCATCTTGATATTATGAACAACAGAACCTGATAAGTTAGTTCTTCTAGAAATTACAGGAGTTTTCCGTATTAAATGCATATTAAGTTCAAAAGATGCAATTCGTCATGTTACCAAGAAACCACACAAAGCACGAAGGAACTTCATCCGTCCTGTAGCTCAATGTCTGAAAACACCTACGATGCACAAAGACACAAAGCCGCGGACTCCTTCCATAAACGTTTAATACATTTCCCCTTTCAGTAAACATCACCATGGCAACAATTCAATTGAAAAAATTAGTGTATCGTTCACCATCTCTTGTTACTATAGAAACGATGACGTACAATCAACACCTTCTAACTGATCACAATTAAAAATGAACATTGCTGTGATATAAATAAATATTTCTGTGTTAGGTGAATATAACCCCATAATATACAGAGCGTTCAAGTCAAACTGGGACTTGTGATGAAATTTCCCACGTACAGTTCTGACCTCACTCCAAGCCATTTACGGGTTTGTTTTTAACATTAAAAGGAGTTCCTGGGAGGCCAGCATTTCAGCCATGAAGCAGACACCTTCCACATACTGAGAAAACTTCCTACCTTGATGGTATCCAAGCACTAGATTATACAGAGAAATAAAAAAGCGATCAAAAGTCCTGGATTGACTTGAATGCCCTTGTAGTAGGAGTAGCAGTAATAATAATCATTATTATTATTATTATTATTATTATTATTATAAATATTGCTAAGTTTTTTGTTAGAATAAGTAAGAATACTGCAAGTTATAAGTACATTTTCAGAATTCTGTCATTTTCGAAAGCTTTGGCACTTACACTCTGTAAACACAGGCACACCTTTGTGGAAAGAGCCATGCGAGTGTGATGAGTGGCCTTCTGACCCCCAGGTCAGTTTAAACAAACTGAGAAGTGAGTCTCCTAAGCAAGGAGAGAGTCCCCGCTTCCTCCGCAATAAACGTTACAAACAGCAGACTTGCGCAATGCAGTCTGGTTCTGGTATTGTGGAATATAAGTACCTCTAGAACCCTCAGTCTGTCCGGTTATCTCAGAAATAGAAAGATTAGACACAAGGCTGAATGCAATATTGACATAGCCATGACACACTGACAAATCATGATGCATCATTTAGCTAATTAGCTACTAGCAGGAAGTAAAAAGTACCTAAAAATACATTCATCAACCTTATCGGTACTTCACGACGATTCACGTCACAGCAGCTCGACCAATCCCAATAAGGAATCCTGTCCGCATGGATCACAGGGTAGTGTTTAACACAAGATAGAGGGTTTTTTTGTTGTTGTTTTTTTTACTTAAGGACACAATTTGTTATGAAATAAGATTCCAGGGTGTGCCAATACTAAATATTAACATTAATATTTACATTAATATTTACTGGGGATCACAGCAAACTTCCACGCCTAAGCATTAGGGCACTAGATAGTAGAGATGGGGAAAGAAAAAAATTGATCCAGTTTATGAATTGTGATTCTTTTGTGTGCTGATTGATGTATCTTTTTAAACAATCATTTAAATATATTTATATCTGAGCTGCACCGGTCGATCAGCCCGTGACCCAAAGTGACTGTTTTTTCAATTCGTTCAGTCTTGATCGATCACATGGTACATAACCTCTCCTCTACCATGTGCACGAGTTTTCCTTGGTCTTGCAACAGAAACGTATTTTTATAGTGTTATCAAAAGTCGTGCACGTTAAAAAGCTTCACGTTCTACAAACCCTGTGAGCGGTTAGTCTCAAACCCACTCGTTACACACGCTTACTGTACATCAGTCTCAAAAGGACCACATGGACAATTTATTCTCAAAACACAAGTGTTAGAAGCTGCACACACCGGACCGCGTGCTCATCCCTGCTCAAGACGCGCTCAAGACTTTAAAACGTCATAAAAACCTAAAACGTCACTGTTTCTTAATAATCCTGCAGGTGGCGCTCTAAACTACTCACACACAGGCATCCCTCGTGGTAAAAGTGAATCGTTTGCTACGTTTATTTAAAAAAATAAAGTTTAATTTAACGCCGTTAAACATTGATAGGAATGTGCGGTTATTATTTTATTTATTTATTCTTAGCCATTTTGTGTTTGCAAAAATGTTAAGACATCCCCTCCACAAGCAACACAAAATTCCCACTTCCTTTTTTTTTTTTTTAAACCCCACATTTCCATCATTGTCTAAACACAACACACACACATTTCTCTCCAACTATAATCTAATCAGTAACAATACCTTCTGTTCGTCAGTCATTCTGCGCGGCAGTTCCACCTGCCTCTGTTTGCTCTCGACTTCCTGACGTTTGTTTAATTATTTCGTACAAGAGCTGCTACCCCGACAACCGACCAGTCACACTAACGAAACACAGAGTGTATTTTTAAATGTGTGGTAGAAAAGACACATAGCTATATAGAAGAAGAAATGTCAGTTCAGTCATAGTTATATATTATATGATGGTTTAATCTGATGATTCTCTGTGTGTTCTCTATGTTTTAAACTAAAACACACACACACAGGTGTTCTAAAGGCAGATGATATATGATATATGAGTATCATGTCCTTCACAGGAACTGAATTCAGGTTATCATTCTAAATCACATGATTGTAGGAACACGACCGGTACAGCAGGTACATCCAAATTTAATAAAAACAAAACAAAAAAACATTATACAACAAGAAATATCTGTTGATCCGGAGATATTTATCAAAAGGTTAAAAAAGGAGCCTCGAGTTTTGTGCCACAAACTACTGCCAAAAAAAGAACCTCTCTAGTTAGATCGTACCAGCCAAACGGCCCTGACCCGTCGGGACAAGACCTCTGAAGGTGTGATGTGGTATCTAGCACCAAGACGTTCCTTCAGGTTGTGTAAATTGCGAGAAGGAGCTGCTGAATATTTCACAAACCGTTCCTAAGTAACATTTGTATTAAGACTAGGGAACATTATCTTGCTGAGAGAATCCACTGCCTGTTTATTGGGTAGTAATGCCAACATGCAGGGGGTGTACTTGGCCAGCAACAATGTTTAGATAGGTGGAATGTGTCATGGTCACATCAACATGAATGACAGGATCCAAGGTTTCCCAGTAGAACATCCCATGCCCAGACCATCACAATGCCCTCACTGGCTCACTGGTACCATCTTTGCCCTGAGAAACAGATGCATGCACCTAACTATCCGCTTTATCAGACCATCATTACTCTGTAGTCCAGTTCTGATACTCACATGGCCACTGAAAAAATTTTCGGTGGTGGATATAGTTGTTAACTTTTTCAGAAATTTGTTCTACAGTACCTCTGTTCCGTGGGATCGAACCAGACGGGCCAAGGTTCACTTTTCATAAGCTTCTATTAGGTTACCCTAATGCCAGTTTACCGATTGTCCATCCTCGGGGCACTTTTGGTATGTACCAACCACTTATTTAATGAAATTATTTTATTACCCCCCCCCCCCCCACGACTGCTCGTCAAATTTTCTATTATGATTAGAATTATATTACTATTATAATGAGTCCTAGTCAATTGGTGGTTTATTGGTGTATAATATTTCTTTTTAGGCCCATTTTATTTTGCAGTGCTTTATCAGGTAATACAAAAAAAATATCTTTTTAAATTTTATCATTTTAACACTTTATATATGAACTATGATGAGATTTTGATTTTTATTATAATATGTTTATTTTATGTATATGAAAACAATTGCATAAACATTTGACTTTAATTTTTTTTTTTTTTTTTTTTACACATTTAGTTAATTCATTTTTTTAATCAGAGAGATCAGTTCAAACTAAATGTGCCAAAAAATGCATTTAATATGCCAATATTTCATTTAATATTTTACAAATATTTGTACTCGTTAGAACACTAATATAATATTTGATCATAATAAAGATGTATAAGTATGTTGTAATGTACAAGTATGCTGTAAAACCTGAAACACCACAAAAGAGGTGCAGTTTTGGATACACTCTGACCGACCTGATTTGGCAATTGTAACAATTGCCCATTTTTTCACTGACTCTTCCTCCCTTTACATGCTGCCTGGATACACTGTCTCTCCTTCAAAGGCTTTGATGTTATAAGTGATATAAGTGTGTATTGATCTAAAACTTAAAAAGAACCTTCAGTGCACTAATTGTGTTGTATTTACACACACACACACACACACAGATATTAAAAGATACACTATTAAAAGATAAATAAAAACATGTAGATAAAAACACATTTTTGATAGATAGAATATTCTGTGATATTTCTATTAAACAAAAAAACAACTAATGAGCCAATCTAACAGCTTTACACCTGCTCATACAATCAATCACTTACCTGATTAGAGATAAGTCGCTTATTAAGTTAATGTTAAAATTTATATTATTATTATTATTCTTTGACAGTGTCAGACACGTGCGCAGTATAATTTCCTCATCACCGAAGGGAATTAGAAACTCGTTTACTCACCACCTTCCTTAAACTCGCACACGTGGTAATAAACCAACGCGCTTCTCCCACGGTGTGTCTGTGTGCGGGGGTTTGTGGCGTTTTGTTAAGGGAGGATGATGAAGTGTGAGCGCGCGGCGGCCGAAACCAAACGGACAGTTTAGAAAAGCAGAAATAAACGCGCGTGCCGCCAAGGAAATGAAGCCGGGAATAATAAAACGACAACAACACCAGCTACCGGTCAGAGTGTGTATTACAGCGAGCGATCAGGGAGGCTGCTGGGGAAATGAGCTCGCGATCGTTTATACGTAATAGTAGCGCTGTTACGTATAAAGCCAGTCACGTGCGGAAGGGGCGGGTCCAAATTAAAGCACGGTGTGTTCAGATGATTGTGACGTCACCCAATAAGACGTCAGCATACAGTTAACATTTAATATACTGTATGTAATATATGGATATGTATTAGATAGATAGATAGATAGATAGATAGATACGTACATAGATAGATAGATAGATAGATAGATAGATACATACATACATATACATACATACATACATACAGTACAGATATACATTTAAATACATACATACTGTAGATACATGGAAGATAGATAGATAGATAGATAGAGTACATACATACATACATATATACATAATGTACATACATGGAAGATAGATAGATAGAGTACATACATACATATATACATACATACTGTAGATACATACATACATAAATACATACATACATACATACATACATACATACATACATGGATGATGATAGATAGATAGATGGATGGATAGATAGATAGATAGAGTACATACATACATATATACATACATACTGTAGATACATACATACATAAATACATACATACATACATACATACATACATACATACATACATGGATGATGATAGATAGATAGATGGATGGATAGATAGATAGATAGATAGATAGATAGATAGATAGATACTGTAGATACATAATGTACATACATGGAAGATAGATAGATAGATAGATAGATAGATAGATAGATAGATAGATAGATAGATACATACATACATGGATGATAGATAGATAGATAGATAGATAGATAGATAGATAGATAGATAGATACATACATACATACATACATACATACATACATACATACATGATAGATAGATAGATAGATAGATAGATAGATAGATAGATAGATAGATAGATAGATACTGTACATACATGGAAGATAGATAGATAGATAGATAGATAGATAGATAGATCGATAGATAGATAGATAGATAGATAGATACATACATACATACATACATACATCAAGTTCAAGTTCAAGTAGCCTTTATTGTCACTTCAACCATATACAGTTATTACACAGTAAAACGAAACAACGTTCCTCCAGGACCAAGGTGCTACATGCACCTTACAACATAAACTTACAACATAAATTAACAGAGAAGCTAAACTAGCTAACTAAGAGGCCTAGTTAGCTGGCTAGCAGAGACAAGACACATAGTCCTAACATAAATTACAACATAAATTAACAAAAACTAACTAACTGAGGAAGACTATCTACAGGTTTTACAGACAACATAAAGTGCACGTGCAAATGAACAACAACAAAGTGACAGTGCGACAACAACGACATATCAGAACATAAAATATGGTGTTGAGGTAGTAAACACAACAACACATACATATACACAGTAAACACAACATACATACATACATACATACATACATACATACATACATACATATATAACAGATACAGTAGATCCATACATACATACTTTATTTATACCCAAGGAAGTTCCAGGTATCCAGCAGCAACAGAGACAGTAACACAAAGACAAGTTGTAGACGTGATTACACACTGTATATCTTACATATAGTCAGTAGAGCTGACCAGAAGTTACTAGTGCAATGCTAAAAATAAAATGCTGCAAGATATTTGAGAAGCATATAAATAAAGCATATAAATCACAAGTAAAAAAAAAAAAAAAAAGAGGGGGAAACTAATTAATAAGTTAAATTAATAAGTTTATTGGAGTCCAACCTTAATGTGCCATTTTATGTGCAAATTGTGTTAATTGTGCAAACTACTGTAGTGCACACCTATAATTCAGGTCATCCTCTTCAAAATGAACATTCTAGATATTCAAAATGACATTTATCACCTATCCATAACTGTCATTTCAGATATCCACAACGGAATATCCCCCACTGATCCGAAGGTCCAGGTTCAAACCCCAGCACCAGTACCACCAAGCTGCCACTGCTGGGACCTTGAGCAAGAAGGCCTATAACCCTCAACTGAAATAATGAGCCATGACTAATGAAATAAATAAGTCGCTCTGAATAAGGGCGTCTGCCAAATGGCGTAAATCTAAATGGTATTTATCTCAGCATAAATGACGTCCCTTTTCTTATTCATGTGTACGAGGTTTTTCATTGCCGATATCTTTAAGGCAATTAGTTGTAGATGGAGCTGGAGCTGTCATGGAAAGATTGGCATCTGTCTTGTATGCATTCCACTTGTGAATTATCTTTCACACTGTAAATTGTTGAACTCCAAATAGTTTGGAAATTTATGTCTTATAAGCCTTTAATTAATGCTTTTGTATTTCATCTGTATTTTTCTGTGGAAGCAGCAAGGGGGCTCTTAGTATTACCTGCATGATTTTTCTTGTTAGCTTAATTTTTGTTAAATAATGGCAAACATTACATGTTGTTGTTCATCTGAGGTCGTATTATATATATATATATATATATATATATATATATATATATATAGGCAAATATGACCTCAGATGCACAACAACATGTAATGTTTATAATATATATATATATATATATATATATATATATATATATATATATATTAGTATTAAAAGAGGGGACACTAACATTTACATGATTGTAAACAAAGCTTCAACTTGCCGTCACTAAAACACATCACCATCACCTAGTGGTCAGAGTTTGTATTATAACACTTGGACACAAGGTTGTGATTAGGGCCACCTGTGGTTATTTATGGCTAAAATTTCCAACATCAGCATTTAAAGGCCCAGAAACACGGAATAAAATATGTATAGGAAGACCCGAGATTTAATTGTCTTATTTTTCCACAAAAATTCGGCATGAATTCAACACACACCTTCAGAAAAAATACGCTAAACTATACCTTTCCTTATCTCTGTAGTGGTGAACAGCCTTTTTACCTTTTGTATGCATTTGCTTACATTAAAACTAAATCCACTTTTACAGATGAAAAATACATATTTACGGTACAAAAAAAAAAAAAAAGAATCATATCGTCTCAGCAACATGACCAGGTTCAGTTTACACACTTTGTCTGAGAGAATAGAAGCTGTACCTGGATTAACCTTACTTCACTTTCCATAAAAGGCTGATTTCAGTTCATGAACCCTGGTTTGAGGAAATGTTTTAGTTCCTGTTCTACAGTAGCTATGGATCATCTGTAAAGGTTTAAATTACCCTGTTACAGAAAACACACACACACCAAGAGAAGCAATAGATAATTCATAAATATACCTAACCTAGTTTATATCTTTTTGATAAACTAATTCCTCTTTAGCAGCTACTTTATCCTGGTTAGCGGGATAGTAAACCCAAACACATCCTAGAAAAACTTGATGTTAAATAAAAAATAAAAAAAAAAACAGAACCAGTCCATCAGAGTTGTGTGCGAACCATGCACACACACGTTCATGTTTAATCCTGCCAATCCACTTACCTGTATGGGTTTTTTTTTTCAGACATGAGGAAACCTGGAGAACAAGGGAAAACCTAGGTGGAGGAAGGTTAAATATATATAACCTTAGTAATCCAAACTCGGAATTGAACCCAGGACCCTGAAGCTGTGAGACACACACACACACACACACACACGCTAGCACTACTTGCTTTATGAAGTACCTGGATTAACATCAAAAGGTGTTTGTTTGTTCACACCTGAGGCATCAAGATAATCTGATTTCACTGTTTCATGTCTCATTTTTCTCTATTTCTTTATTTCTTTATTAAAAAATACAAAATGAATACTTGGTTGGAAAAATAAGTAGGAAACAAAAACCCAAAAAAATGTGTATTTTACATTATTGCATTAATCCTATTTGTAAAGTCATCCTGCCCTCTAGTGGGTTTACTTAGTTATTACATCACCTTTTTATTCAACCGTTTTGATGCAAGGTGAAGGGGCACTTTCTACACAGCTGTTTCAATCAACTTTCATAACTGTTGACTTGTACAGTAAGTTGTTCAGCAGAACTTACTGTATGTTTTATTACAAGATTTACTGTTCAAACATCTTTTTAATATGGGTAGTGAGTTTACCTAAGCCTTTTTAAGTCGAAAAGTTATTTATTTATTTATATTTGTCCTAAACAGACTAGGGGTTATTGAATTTTAATATAGCATAGTATATAATACATATAAATAAAGAATAAATAAATAAACTTAAATTAAGTGGCAATAAAAAAAAGTCCGCTGATGTCCTAAATGTATTAAATGATCAGTTTATTAAATCTATGTAGTTTTTCTTCCCCTATGGCATAGGTATACCCCAGGACTCAAATTGTGAAAAAGTGCTTTTGGGAGCATGAGGAATCATTTTCACACAAGAACTGGCCAACACATTGTGTGCTATTAATCAAAGATAATGGTTGTTGTTGTTGTTGGTCATTTGGCTACACCTGTAAGGGGGTCGCCACAGCAGACCATCCGATCCAGATACAACTTGGCAATTGTTTCATGCCAAATGACAAAAAGTTGTCAAGTTGCTAATGGTGGTAAAAGTGGAGTGTATAAAATAGACTGAAATAAAAATTTTGCCCTTGAATTTCAATTTTTTTTATGCTATAGTTTAGCAATGTGCTTGCTAAAACAAACAAATGAGCAAATAAGCCCTCAAATGTGTTATGTTAGTGGAAAGTTCAGGACTAATAGCTGTCTTGCTTCTTAATAAAGTCGAAAGCCAAGTAAGGCGAGTTTACGAATTTGACGATTTTTTTTTCCAGTCAGTGTTTCAAAAGTGTCAACCCATGCGTTCAAAAGCTACATAATTTCTTCATGTGTTATTGTTATATTGGTAGTCATAGTAATATTTTTGGGTGGCTGGAATGGATTATCTGCATTTACATTACATTACCTTGGCATACGAATTTAATCCGTTTTGGAGGCGAGTTCTTAAGGTGAAAATTTGTATTGCGAAATGCATTTTCTTATAGAAAATAATGTAAATGCAGATAATTCGTTCCAGCCACTGAAAAATATTACCAATATTACCAATTTCCAAAACTATAATCATACTTTTGCCGATGAAAACAATTAATTAAATTAAAACTGAAACGAAACTGAAAGCGGCTCCCTTTTCTTTTTGCTACCGTTCTTGCTAACATTCTTGGAACCCATGGTGCTATGTCTTCTCTAAATCTTGTTCTAAATCTAAAAATATGTAAACTCCCTTCACTTGGCTTTCCACTGAAGCGGACAAGTTTTGAACGGCTTGCGGATGTACAGAACGCACAACTTAGCCAGCGTTCGGTCCGTTCACTTGTATGCCACAATGTCTCCATGTGCCAAATTTCGTGCAAAATCTCTCATGGAAAAATTTGTATTGCAATACAAAGTTTTGCCTTTAGAACGAATTAAGTTTGTTTGCAGAGGTTTCGCTGTAGTTGGATTTGTGTTTCAGCAGAACCTCTATATCTTAAGGCATATATATATATATATATATATATATATATATATATATATATATATAGGTTAAACATTCTTGAGGCACAAATTGATGTAAATCTTTAAATATCTTTACAGTTAAAGGATTTTTATTCCCTCTAACACACACGTGCGCATGCACACACACACACACACAGCTATAAAACTGAAAAACTACAGTAAAAGGTACTGGGTGATTAATAAAAAGGGTTGGAGTTCAGACAATTATAAAAATATTACAATGTATTAAATGTTACACACACACGCATATATATATATATATATATATATATATATATATATATGTGTATACACACACACACAGATATATATATATATATATATATATATATGTATACACACACACACACACATATATGTGTGTGTGTGTGTGTGTGTATACAGGCATATACTTGTCCTGAGGTAATGTCATGAAAGCTACGTCATTAAAACAGAAACAATCCGGGCGCGCCAAAATGGTTAATAATGGCGGCGCGAGACTTCGAGCGCGCGCCGTAGCGGGAAACCATGATCAATCGGGTGTTACAGTGAAGGGAGAGAGAAGGGGCGTGGTCTTGTGGTGCGTTTGGGCCACGCCCCCTCTCCTCTTTCCCTAGTACTAAAAGCTCCCTGACGTAAGGGCGCGCGAGACAGGCTAGCAACAGTTGCCTCGAGACCCCCCGCGCTCGCGCACCATAGCGACTGTAGTCGTGGAGACCGTTTCTTACCAACAGCGGCGGAGAGCAACAGCAGCAGCAGCAGCGGAAACTGGAATCGGAGCTGGAAAGTGTGTGTGAAAGAGAGTGTGTGTGTATGTAAGTGTGGGTGAAGAAAAAGAAACAAGAAAACGTCAGGAAAGCTGCGGAACACACGAGGTGAATCTTGGTTCTTGTCGAAATCTGAACTAGTTAGCTAATTAGCCAAGTTAGCTTGTTTTCACTAACTTAACACGAGCGCTCTGTATGTGTCCGAGTCGAATACGGTTTCCCCTTATTTCTCTTCTTGCTCTCTCGGAGTGTGTGTGTATATATGTATATATTTAACATTTTCCCAAACTTGTTGTGTTGTTGTTGGTCCTTGTTTTAACTTGTCTAAGCTAGCAGGTTCCGTGCTAGCCGGCGGTGGCTCCTCTCGTTAGCCGAGCAGCTAGTTTAAACTAGCATTAAACTAAACCTGAATCCTAACCAGAGCCTGGACACGATTATATCACTAGAACATATGATTAATCATGTCCTGTCTCTTTAAATCGGGGCATTGGTGCACTTTTAATGTTTGCATTATGCTTGTTTCATTTTCTTTCTTTTCATTTTTTTTTTTTTTTGCTATAATGACTCCTTAACTTAAACACTTACACACTTAAACACTTAACTTACGATGTATGACCTGCTTTCTGTACGTCTTATACACTTCCTGGATTAATATGATGATTTTCAACGGTAGTAAATGTGCAGGGGAGAAAACAGACACGCTGAAGTGTTTCCCGGCGCAACAGGTTGTTTTAAAGCTGAGACTGATGTGAAGGAGAAGAGGAGGGGGCAGGTTTCAGCTTTCTGATCATTTTGTGGGGTTTTTAAGCACAGGATGACTGAGGGGGAATGTTTCTAAATGTCACTCTGATCATCCTGAGGTTCATATTTGCACCGAGATGCGGTTGAAAGATTAGATAAAGTGCTTAACTTCAAGATTGTGTGCTGCTTTAACACATCTGCTTAGGTTGTATGTGTTTGTTCTGTTAAAATGAACAGCTATTTTCTGTTCCAGTGCTCAATTTTATCTATCTTCATCCAGCCATCTATTGATCTATCTATATTTGTAACAATACATGCATAAACATATGGTAAAACCCTGTCACGGTTAAATATTTCTGTGTTTTTGAGAGATTTGATTATGGTCAGGGTTCCAGAGCGACTTTGCAGTAAAGCTGAAGACAGAAGGAGGGGGAAAAAAAAAGAAAAGAAAGCTGAAGTGTTTCCCAGAAGCAACAGGTTGTCTTACAGCCAGAGTGATCTGTTAAGAAGGACTGGACCTCTTTTTTTTTTTTTTTTTTTTTTTTTTTTTGGCGGCTTTCAAGCTCAAACCTTTTTCTGCTGGTCTTTTGCTTCGGGTGCTGTCTTGATTTTATCAAATCGGTTTGAAAATCTGACAGTGAGTTACTGTAGTGTGTTAACCCAAATCAACACTTCATGTTTGATCTCAGAGGAATGGATGTATACCCTCATCTAGAGGTGTACTGATCCGATTCCAAGTATCAAGATCGATCCTATTTCGGTTACTAAAAGATCTGCTTCATATAACACTGACTGGTTTTTACTCATACTGTTTGTTTCTTCCTGTCTCATGTGTGTGAATGAGAGAGGATAATCCTTAAATGCAATATATTATAATAATAAATGTGCAATATTCTAGTCGGGGATGCATGTACAGTATGTATGTTAAAAATCAACACATTACCGCTTGATGTATTTCCTGATGCCAGATTTTGGCACGATTTTTGAGAATGAAATCGTTTTAAGCACCTCCTATTAAAACCCAGACCATTTTGGTTGTTGTGCCATCTGAAGTACATCTTCCTCCAGGGGTGTACTGAACCAGTACTCTATCAGGGTTGTCTTATGTTACTAAACCCAGGTTGTTGTTGTTTTTTTACTTAAAAAATTGGAGGATTTTTTTTTTAAGCAAAGTTTGTGCGCCAGCCTCCTTGATTTACTTTTTTCACGGCTCACCGATTGAAATCAGTTTCCCATAATGAACTGTAAACACAGTTTAATGTAATATTTCCTGTGCCTATAATCATTCTTCGTCTTTTCTCAATACAAGAAAATATGACACGCAGTGTATTACAATTCTTAACGCATCACAGTTTCACGAGAGCCTGCATGAACCGGGGACAGCAATGATTTTCTTTTCCATTATATTATTTTAGTTTTATCTGGGAGTGTGCTCAATGTCTGTGTGCAAGAGTAAGCGTGAGAACAGGGACACATTCGGTACTCTGTGTTTCGAGTACTTGGTAATCAATCAAGGTTATGAAAGAGTGTGTTATAGTTGCTGCAGTTTAAATAGTGGACATTAAACATGCATGTGTTTGTGCGGAACAACAAAATTAAGAAAAAGTTGTCGTTTTGTGTCAATGGCAACTTTTTTTCTTCTTTCTCACAAAGAAAAAGCAACATGGTGTTTACTGCATGATTAAACGGACACCATTTATTCTCTGAGCTGTTTTAGACTAAGATTTTCTAAAATTAGGATTGTTTACCATCTGGACAGCTGTTTGTATGAAAATTCGTAACTCGAATGTTCATAAGTCAGGGATTTACTGTACAGGATTAAAGTAAAGTTTATTATATATATATATATATATTTTTTTTTTAAACAAGTAAATGAACAGGATATCAGCAGCTCAAAATACTTCCACTTTCTTTCTTGACATTCCCTGCAAAACATAATTGCTTAGCTCGGCAAGTTTTTTTTTTTTTTTTTTTGTTCCCTTTTTAGACAGCACTCTGCTTTCCTCCAATGATTAACTCAACTCCCTTGCGAGGGCTGCTTTAAGACAAGTGTGTCCTTATTCTGGACATCCAGACAAGGTTACATAATTCTGCTCTCTTGACGAGTTAAAAAATAAAATAAAAATTGGGGGGACTTCCAAATTTCAGTCCGCTCTGAGAACGTGATCAAGATAAAGAGCTGTGGAGTTAACACGCTATAAAACTTTAACGTCGACCCTCTTGTATGTAAAGGACGCATAAGTTTATTATAAGAACCACCATTATTGCACTGCTGATGACGTTTTCTTCCGAGATAATCATCTTTGACTCCAAGCAGCGATGCCAGTGCAGATTAAATTACGCATTATGCTTCGCGCGCAGATCTGACAGGCTCGCGGGGAAACCTGTTGGGCGTCCACATCCGTGACAGCGGTTCGAGCCCACTCATCCGAGCCCTGTCTTTTTTTTTTTTTTTTTTTTTTGTGTGCTGCTCATGTTACACCTGAGCGGCGGAAAGCGCCTTAATGAGCGCTGCTTGTGACAATGGCTCACGGGCCAGATGTCGCCTCTGCCTCGCTATTGATCCCTCTTTATCAGCGAGCAGCCGTGCCTCTGAAAGCCGTACCGATAATGAGGGTAATTGCCGTGCTGAGAGGGAAAGAGAGAGAGAGGGAGTCAGGCTAATGAGACGCTGTGGTCCTCCCGCTCTCTCTCGGCCCGACTCTCTCCTCTGGGCCACTAATCACGTTAGGACAGCTCTGATCCACTCATTAACGAGAGGCTCCGGCTGTCAGAGCGATCACTCTCTAGGGCCGAGGGAGCTGACTGAGGACAAGTTTCTTCGTGTGTGTGTCAGGTGCGTCGGTGATTTCTGGATCGCTGAAGCAGAAAACTTACTCTCGACTCTAAACGAGTCTCCCCTGACGTGTGACACGGAGCCCGGCTAATGTTGTCACAGGTCTCCTTCCAGGCAGGATCGGCCATCTCGCCCCTCCCCCAGTTCACGTTAGGGACTGAATGATTCATGGAGTCAGAGTTAATTATTGATTGGGTCAGACACTCTCATCCTAGCCAAACTCGCGTCCAGTTAAAGGGTGGAATGAGACTCCACTTCGGACGTTACATCATTTTTCAAATCCGTGTCCCGGTCTGAGGGTTCCTGGAGTCTGAACAGAGTTAATCGTTTATCGATGATGTAAGGGATTAAACATGACTCCTAGAGGAGAATAATCAGTGATGGAGTAGTGTGACGAAGTGGGGTCACCGGTGTACAGCGCTGAAGTTGAATATTTTCCTAGGAAAGCATCTCAAAGTGTTTTCGGTGATTGGAAAGTTAATATCGCTGTATATCTGGCATGAAAGTACGTGTGTTAGGTTTCTTATTATTGAAACCGTTGTGTATTTACAGAAAGTACATTTATCCCTCCAGATAAGAGAAACTTTAAATAAAAGAGAAACAAACTGTGTAATTAAAGTTTGTTTTTGGCCACTATGAGCCCTCCGGATCAGCTTCAGTCTCCTTTATATTGTTCACATCATGTTCAGCCTGAAGTCTCTCTTTTTTTTTCCCCTTTTTTTTATTAAAAAAAAAAATACAAATCATATTTTGGATGCAGCGGGGTCATCCTAAACAAGACTCCACCACTGAGATGTTACAAATGTTTCGTCATAGCAGCTGTTGAGTCAGAAAAACTTTGTCCTGTTTACAGCTGCAGCTAATGATTGTCCTGATCTTTCTTATTATTAAAACTAATGATCTACTATTTGGTTATGAATCATGTAATTACTCAGTGGCTCTTTTGTGGCTAGATTAAGATTTATGTGCTTAAAATGACAATAAAAATCAATACTTCTTTAAAAAATAAGGTTTTTAATGAATTTCATTGCAGTATGAGTGTATGCTCTGATTGGTTGACAAGTCATGAAATCTTTTTTTAATATATATTTTTTTTTATCTGCATGATGAAACAACTGAGACATTTCAAACGGCTAGAGAGCCAACTCGCCGAGACAAGAAGCCATCATCCAGAGCGCTTACTATTAGCCCCCCATGCCACGCCCCCCTGCCAGACACGGTCAGCTTTTTGAATGTTGCAGTTTACCCTTTTTTTTTTTTTTTTTTTCTTTTTTTTTTTTGGGGTGAAAAGCAAAACCCCTCCCACATGTTTTGGATGTTTTGTGGTGTGAGAGTTTTGCCATCACACCGTTTTTCACTTTACTCCGGTAGGCAGTAATGCCTACAAGTCAGAGCACCTAAACGGCAACTAATTTGGTCATTAATTTTAATTGACTACTCTGATCATTTGTTTGTACTCTTGTCCTATTTGGAAGAGAAGGTTTTCCATAATTTTCTAGTTAGAAAAGGAGGTGCTGGGAAACAAGCAGTGACATGTGATGACATCTGATGAAGTTCAGGCCTGTGTTGTGATCGTTTTTGTTTTTAGACGGTCTTCAGTCCGTAACCTGTCAATACTCAATTTGTAATTCATTTCCTCTTGTTAATTGTACCATCATTTAAATAGCGTTTTTTTTTTTTTTTAAATCACTAAGAAAATAAATCTGATAGATGCCACATCGGCATGCGGATAATTTTAGGTCGCTAATTATTCGTGTATTTAAAGAAGAGATTAGAGTCAAAGCCTCGGGCGAGCTCAGAATCATTTGCTCACTTGTTTTGACAAAGTTTCTGAATCAGGCTGCGGAGTCTGAATCAGTCTTGTTAATTCCGTCCCACACGCCCAGCGCGAAAGAAAAGAAAGGAACGGGAACGAAAGTGCACGCCAGCCGAAGCAGAACAGCTGCCGTGTTTACATGGCAACTCGATACACAAATACAGGCTGAGTAACGGAAAGACCGGGGCTGCCCTCAGGCCTTTGGCCTCCAGTTTTTAGAGCTGTTTTTTTTTTTTTTTTTTTTTTTCCCCTTTTATTTTTAAAAGCAGTTATCCTTTTTCCTTCTGCCAGGCACGTGGAGCCGTGGCATGCACAGGCAGGTCAGAGGGCAAAGGTATATGTGGTGAGACGGCAGAGAGGGCGAATCTGTCGTGCAGAAGCCGGATCCATCTTTTATTCCCGTAATCCCAAGGCTGAGCACTTTCATCTCCTTTAATCCACCCTGAATCAAAATTTTTGATACGTCGTTCAGCACCGTGGTATTTCTTATCGCCGCTCGCCGAATATAAAAACTCCCTGCCGAAGAATTTCGAGCGGCTCATTTAGCCAGCGCGCGGTACGCGGAACGATAACATCGAAATAACGAGGGTGTAACCTCGAACTTTCAGTCTCACCTGCTCGCAAAATCATTAGCAGTCGTGCTCTCTCAATTTGTACATTTATTTACTGGAAGCCTCGGCTTGTTTTGGTCCGGTCTTGTGGTTTGCTTTGCTCAACAACGAGTGTTTAAAAAAAAAAAAAAAAAAAAAGTATTAGATGACATGTACAGTGATAACATACTACTGTAAAACATGTGGCATGACATGTATAATGTATGTTTTTGTTGTATCTCGGTATGTAATATCTTACACAGTATAAAATATGTAAATTGGCTGGATAAGGTGAAGTAGGATACAATGGGTCTAAAGGTCTGGCAGTGAAGGGGTTCAAGCACACGACCTTTAGTGTAGGAAGACTTTGATTATGCATACATTTTACAAGTCTTCCTACACTTATTCATGTTTTTGTTTGTTTGCTTTAAGATGTTGTATATCTGATTTTCTGAGCCAGCATCAGTAAAATCTGACAGGAAGTAGAAGTAAGCAGATGCTTAACAAACCGATTAAATCTGCTTAACCGTCCAAGGCGTCACCATCTACAGGTGCGGGGTTCAGCTGTATTTGACCACAGCTCTGTGATTGTGGCGTCGTCATCGGGGTCGACTGTAACCCTACACCGTGGCGGATTTTGAACAGAGCTCAGATCTCGGACTGACAGCTGCACCGAGTTCCCAAGGTGTACACATACATATATATGTGTGTGAGAGAGCGCGCCTGATATGGCTCTTGATGACATGTATGTATGCGTGTTCACTTTGGCTGTATTTAGCCCAGTCTGTAACACCACTCGTCCTCAGCTGGCTTACCGCTGTCTGCCGAAGTATTTCCTTGCTGTTGAGTCTATTCACTTTGGGACTTTCTTTGGAGCTCTAGTGTCAACTCTTGGCACTTTTGCTCAATATGTACTGAATGTTTACATAAACAATATTTCTCCAAAATAATCACGCACAATCTGTGAAAAGTAAAACGTGTGTGTATGTGTGTGTATATATATATATATATATATATAATTTTTATTGAATTGCACTTTTTCCGATTAGAGATTCTGACCGAACCGTTTACATGGACACTGAAATAGTTTTTTTCCAAGCATTTAATAAAAATTCTTATTTTTTTAATACACGTCGTGGTTCAAGTGGCACCAGTTTCTCTCCTCGGATTTAAGGTTGAGTTAGGCCTTCCCATCTTCTTTTTTTTTTTTTTTTTTTTTTTTAATGAATCCCTCCAGTGTTACAAGAGTTCAGTCTTGTCTACAATCGGTTCAGTGCTTTACTACGTGTTAACCGATGAGCCAATCGGTGCTCCTTCCTCAGCCAAAGTCAAGTCTGAAGTGAAGACAGGATTGAGAGAGAGCTGTTTGTTCTCACAGAGGAAGCAGAATTCCTTCCTAGAAACTCATCATATTGTGTAATGTAACCCCCACGTGTGGCAAAAATGTGCAGGAACAATATGTGTATTCCAGAAAAAAAGAGGGTGAGGGAAAAACGATCAGATCAAGTGTTTACATGGCTAATGTTTACCTTCTGAGCTGATGATAAAAAAAAAGAGGCGTTCGTATGTCAACAGTTTCTGACCAATCAGAATCCAGTGTTGCTGTGATCGAACGTTATAAATGTAAAAGAATACATACGGTATATCATAGAACGCATTTGCATCTAGCTGCACTATTAGGATGTCTCTGGATATTGGTGTGAAAAAAAAAACAAAAAAACTGCCACTTCAAACGTGTGTTATCAGGAGCTTGTTTGAGGTGGGACTGTGAAAACGGCTGCTCTTAGCTCAGACACCGAGACTGAGGGAGAGGACGAGGCGAGGTGCTGATTTATAGTTTCAGTCGCCCATAATACATTAAACACCTGTAGGTTTGTGGGCTGATATGAATCAATCCTCGCTTGTGGCCTTGTAAGTGGGATCCAGCCGTGATTCACCTCTCTCTCTCTCTCTCTCTCTCTCTCTCTCCCTCTCATGACGAGCTTTAAACATGCTTCAGCAACAGGTAAAAACATGCCAGGGAAGGAAAATGTTTTTCCCGTACAGACTCACCCTGACTGCAACCTCCCCTCATCAGCGCGTTCTTTACATTCCACCTTGTTTGTATCATAGCTACACAACAGGTAATTAAATTTCCTGCCACTACCAGCACACCAAGGGCCTTAGATTTGCATGACAATAGTCTTTCTCTCTCTCTCATTTCAGTGTTTTGACTGTATAGACACCTCCCTTACACAAATGCAAAAAAACCCAAACATTTAAGATTAAATTATTAGTCACATGTACCGCACAGCAGTTTATTTTTAATTATAATTTTTTTTTTTTCTTCACCCGCATATCCCAGTCAGGAAGCTGGAGTCAGAACGCAGTGTCGGCCAAAATACATCGCCCCCTGAAGTGGCAGCTTGGAGGTGCTGTTTTACATGTCGTCCCCTACTTGCGCACGAGTTCTGTTCCGAGAGCACATTCATAGGTCTGATTTGTTCTTAAGTCCGACGACGTAAGTTTTATATGCCTTAGACATGAGTACATGATATAAAGCATACCCGATCCACTTGACTGAATCTCTGTCCCCTTTCCCCTTTCTGCCATCATGTGGCCATAAAACGTAACCGTGTTTAAGGAAATGACACAGTGTTGTCTCTGCACCTTTAAATTGTGAGGGGAATCCCGGACACCATTTTGTCTCTGAGCTGTTTTCCATTGTATTGGACTGAATTGTGTTTTGTTCAGGATTTTCCGAAATTAGGATTATTCACTATCAGGACAGCTTTACAGAACAGAAATTTTCTATCATCTGATTTATTGAAACCGGTGAAGCTGACTCATTTCTCCCACACCCTCACACGCACATGTACAATTTACCGGACATTTTATACATTAGCTTACACACTGAAAATATTGTATATAATTGTAAATATTGGTATTTGGTGCACTGCAGTGTTTATCTTTTTTGTGTGATACATGTGGGCTACTTCTGCGATTAATTCAGAAGTAGAACCGCGGTCCATTTGTATCTGCGGAAATTCGTGACTTGAATGTTCGTAAGCCGGGGGACTACCTGTATTTAATTAATTAATTAAATAAATGCTTTGGAAAGATCTAACCTATTGTCTGGATAATAAGCTATTCACGATTTTGTCTCCGTTCTATGAGAGAATTCTGCATGATTTTTAATTTTTTAATTGTTGAATTATTCTCCAGATTTGTATTCGCACTTTAAAATTTTTTTTTTATTTTAATTGGTTAAGTGCCCCCTAAAAAAAACCTTGCAGCTCAAACAATTCATAGGTTTAACTCTGTTTCACAATATTTAAGAGTAAAAAGAGTTTATTTTTATGGTGGAAGGTTTTCTGGAGGCAGTTTAAAACATTTTTTAATCTGGAATCTTTTTAAATGGAGTCTTAGAACAGCCTCAAAACCTGCAGTGTAATTCAAAGGTGAAAAAAGACAGTAAATGAACGAATGGCGTTTATAGGTGCTAGAACAAAAGCAAGAATTTTGGTCATGTACACAGGATGTATAGAAGGACTGAAAGTGTGTCAGTCTTTTATAATAAACTGTGTAACAGGATAAGTATAATAAAACATGTTATTCTAGGTAAATACGTGTTGGCATAAGTTACACCATGTTATTTTCCAAAGTCTTAAAACATCAAGTATATCTTGTGTAAACAATACGCCAATGTGGAAACTACTATAACGCTGAGGGGAAAAGCGCCGCATAGCTGGCAAAAAACCTTAAAAAATTTATGAATTAAACACAATTTTTAATAGATTCAGTTTCATTTCTACGGTGCTTTTAACAGTAGTCTTTGTCACAAAGCAACTTTACAGAATAAAAAAAAATGACATGTAAGGAAATGAGTTTTAAAAGTCTAAGGAAATGTGTATAAAAAAACAAATTACATTTGTTCCCGATGAGCAAGCTGAGGAAAACCTCCCCGAGATAAGAAATACCTTGAGAGGAACCAGACTCGACAGGGAACCCGTCCTAATATGTGTGATATCAGATAGATGTAGCAGGGAGTGATTTGCAGTTGTTAGGAGGCTGAAAGTGCAACAGTGCAACAATCCATGCATTTGCAAACAAACAGTTAATATTTGTTAAACTTGGTGTACTAACCTGACCAAAGAGGGAATTAGCTGCTTAACTCTGAGCGCGTGTTCTGGGCATTTTCATTCTGCCGAGTGAGACTTTACTTCCATTGACCGTTTAAATGAACGAATTATGTTCAAGAGCTTGTCAGAGTGCCTACTTTTTTTCTGAAATAACTGCAGTTAATCATATCTCCGCAGTTAGTCATATTTTTTTATAAACACTTCAGTTTAAGATGATCACTTTCAGCGAGTTAAAGTTCCTCTTGATTGATATTAAACGTCACCGCAGGAATATTAAATTTTTTATTCTCTTTTTTTTTTTTTTTTTTTTTGCTTTCCGCTTCACTCCTTTTAAAGACCTCGGTGTCGTTAATGTGTCCGAGCGACGCATGGAATACGGTAACCTCATCACACCATAGGCCCGAGGTCACTAGTTCACTCCTTCCAGTTCCTGCATTAAGCACCCGGACTAATGCAGAAAGCGCTTTCCTCCGCCCATACCGACATCCTGTGCATTTATCCTCAGCCCTCGAGGGCCATGTGTTTTGCAGATTCGTCTCCTTCGCCTATGAATGCCCATTCAGGCCACATCCAGAGTCTGAATAGATGGGGAAGTGCCTCTTGTTGATTCGCACCCCGAGCGACTCCCGCTCCACACCAATTGTTATGACGCTATTGTAGGTGAAGACCGCGTCAGAAGAACAGGCTTTAGACACAGGGCAAGGCTGTCATCACAGCAGGGTGAAACTTGTACGTTGTCGAACGTTCTCATATAAATCGCAGATTGATCTTACCAACGTCTAGCACGAGAGCGAGGTAAACACGAGAGATTTCCTTTGAAGGGTTTTAGCTTCAGAGCTTCACTTTCTTTAGATTTATTTTTAATTTAGTTTGTACCTTTTTTTTTTTTCGTTTTTTTAAAGTTGTCCACACCCATCATCAGTCGTATCTCCTAAACAATGTTATTGCTCATTATCATTCCTACATGATAAGTGTATTGATAAGAGACAGCATTAGGGTATCTTTTGCACACACAGTAAAGATATCATCCCTTGGCTTTGATTGCTTGTAGGTTGTGTAACAGGTGGCGTGTCTTTATTTATTTTATTTATTTTATCTTTTGATTGCTAATGCATAAAAACAAAAACAGCAATTCATTAGTTATTCTGGATAGTTATATCACAAACACGAGCAGTATGTTATATCCGAGAGGTGAGAGTGAACATCAAACACATAATCAACAATCAGCTCTGTTTACTTAAATCCGTCCTATCAATTGAAAAAAGGCAGACGCCCCTTTTATCTTAATATCACGCTGGCTTATCAGATACGTACGTGTTCAGACGTACATCACCTTTGTTTCTATGAACTGTCCTTATAGGACACGTCATATCAATAAAAAAAAAACGTAACGTAGAGGAAATGTTCTGTTCCAACATTCCAGCTATAATTGTTTTCCTGTATGTATTAAATGTATAAAGAAATGAGAAATGTTTGTAAGCTGTAATAGAAGTAAATCAAAAATGTTAAAAGCCTTATAACCTCTGGTGCTTTTGTAGTTTGCATGTATGAGGAGGAGGGAAACCAGTCTGGGATTTTTTCCCCCCCTCCTCTCCTCTCTGGGTTGACACGCATGGTCACCATGGAAACGGCTGTAAATAATGTTGTCATGCTTCTTGCCCAGCACGTTCCAGAGAAATTCCCAGCTTTCAAGATTTTAACAGCGAGTCATGCTACGACTTTATGGGTCTCTCCAGCGCTGGAAGTGTGTTCCAGCTGGTCCACAATACATGTACAGTTTTACCGTTGTTACAGTAACTTATTTCACTCCTCATTTAAAAAAAAAAAAAACTCATGTGGATCACCTTGGATTGGTGGAAGGCATTCTCAGAGGGCGTTTTTTTACATCAGCAGCATCCGGATTGTTTCTAGAGAGTGGTTGACTCTGAGGTATACTGGTTGTTTTCTCACTCATCAAAATAAATCGTTCCAGGCTCTGGAGTAGAATGTAGTTGGGCACAAAATCAAATATGGAAGCCAGTCGTACCTGAACACGAAAGTAGATCATTATCAGCGCCGTCGAGCGCTTGAAATCTCAGCACTCGCCAATATCATTCACTGAACTCCCTACCCAAGTAAGAAGGCATGAGATATGTCATTCTTTTTCTTTACATATTAGGCATAGCATGAAGATTAACTTCCTCGTTCTCTTCTTTTTCTTGTGTTTAATGTCGGCTCTCAGTTCAAGTAGGTGCACACTGCCACCTGCTGTATCGGAGAGTGTAAATACGTGTACCTGAGTACGAAGAATAAAAATACTAATAAAAAAAAAAAAGCATACAGCTTGGTGCTGGCCTGGGGGGGGGGGGGGGGGCTAGGGGCTAGTGTAAGGTACGAATCAATTGTTCATGTGAAACCGCACTGTGATCCCTAGAGCACAAACACATTGTGCCCCTTAAACCTTTCCAGATGTTGTAAAGTAACAACCTGGTACTAACTCCTGTTTATTGGAATTGGAGGAAAATTTATATGTTTAATTTAAATTATTTTTTAACAATTTGTGATTGCAAAAGTATTCACCCCTTTGTCGTAAAATAATAGCCGGAAATCAGAAGTCAAATAATTAGTCGAGTGCGGTCGAGTTGTGTGTAGTTAATGTGACACGCAATCTGTTCCTGGAAGAGTTTGTTGGAAAACAAACCTAAGCAAAACCTAAAGGATTATAAAGGACAAGACATTATTCAGACAATCTTTTTTAAAAAATAGACAATTTTTCTTCAGGTTTAAATTTAGTCTCTGGTTTGTGTGCATGGAGCTTGCATGTTCTTCTTCTGCATAGTGGGTTTCCTCCAGGTCCTCCGGTTTTCTCCCGTAGTCCAAAGATATGCAGTGTATAGTCCCAGTGAAGTCCATTTCAGTTCCACAAAAAAAGAAAAATTCCAATGTAGTAAACTCTGTATACGTCTGCCGCGTCCATGCTAAAGAAGCACGTGTATGTGTTTGTTTTCTCTAAAGTTAATCGTATAATTACCATCAAGAACATCCCTGTGTTAAGACCTCCAAACTCACATGCCCAGAATTTCGCAAAAGAGTGTCCACACCTGTTAAAGGCAGGTACATTTAATGAAACAGTCACTACTGTTATGTAAGAACAGGGACCATTTCAACATTCGTATACAGTATTCGAGTAAACAAAAAAACACTCCTAGTCTGACGAGGTGAGACACTGGTCAAGTATGTTAGTTTTCCACTGACTGTTGTTGTGCAAGGCGCTCCCCAGGGATTGGACGTAGGCCTGCTTTTATTTTTTATTATTTATTTTATTTGCATGCCATGAATTAAATTTGTTGACGCCGAGCTGGCACGGGTCGCCTGCGAAACCGAGTGAAAGATGACGTGCATGTCTCTGGCTCCAAGCTTTTTTTGGCTTAGTGTGTGCAGTAGGAAAGCTCTCATTAGCACACTCGGCTATCTGAGCATGGAATGTAGCTTCTGAACACGATCCATCAGAGAAGTTGTGGGGGGGTTATAGATTTTCTTGAAGGGAACACCTCACAGAAGTTTTTTTCTTGTGTCTGTGTGATTCAGTGTCATTCGGCCTGCGTGTCTCTTTTTTGCTGCTGGAATTTTTGAAGAAGATATAACACTAAGAAGAAGGACGAGTGGGAGGGCGGGAGAGAGGGAAAAAAATGCTTCAAAGTTGTTGCTAGCAACATGTTGCCATGTTTATTCGTGTGAATCAGCAGGCAAGGTTCAAGTTTGTGACGATATAATTATAGTAAAAAAAGGTCTACAGTTGGTTAACACTGTGGCCTTACACCTCCTGGGTCAGCGGTTCGTATCCCGCCTCAGGGTCCGTGTGCATGGAGTTTGCATGTTCTCTCCCCGTGCTTGGTGTGTTTCCTCCGGGTGCAGAGTAGGTTAGCTGGTGACCTAGTATTGTGCAATGTGGTGGATTGGCACCCTGTCCACGATTGTGTACCCTGCCTTGTACCCCAAGTCTCCTGGGGTAGGCTCCAGGACCCCCTGCGACCCTGTATAGAGGATGAGTGCTATAGAAGATGGAATGAATGAATGAATGAAAAAAGGTCTACAGTTCTACATGTTCACAAAAGAATAGGAAAAGTTTGTGATTTTAGCGACTTGGACAATGCCATGGTTGTTGGTTCCACAGTATTTCTGAAATCTATTGGTATATCTTATAAGTTTAAAAAAAGGTCTTCCTTAAAGTGAAGTAGTATAAGTATCTTGGGGTCTTGTTTACGAGTGATGGGACATTTGAGCGTTAGCTTGGCCGAAGTATTGGAGCCAAAAGTCAAAGCTCTCGATGTACCAGTCAATCTTTGTTCCTGCCGAATGCAAGCGGATTTTCTCAGAAGGGTAGATGGCTATCCTCTTAGAGATAGGATGAGAAGCTCAGTCCTTGTAGAACCGAGGTGTCGATCAGGACGTCTGCCTAGGGAGCTGTTCTAGGCACGTGCAGTTAGAAGGAGGCCACAGGGGCAGACCAAAGACCAGGTCGAGAGATTAGATCTCCACATGGCTTGGGATCTCTGAATCCCTCTGTGACCAGAGTTAGCTGGGTAAAGGGAAGTTTGGGGTTCCCTGCTGGAACCACCACACTCGATTTACATTTAGGCAATTTTTGGAGGCGCCCTTATCCAGAGTGACTTGCATTTTTATAATGTTATACATCTTGATCAAGGAGCCTACAGTGACAACTTGGTGGTGCTGGGGTTTGAACCCAATACCCTCTAATCAGTAGTCTTAACGCTTTCCTTTCCTTTCCCTCCCCCTTCCTTCTCTGTTGTTTTATCACTACAGGCAACGAGGTGTTCTGAGAGCAGAGGGCCAGAGATGCCCCATTTTGCCATTACTAAAATTGGCAAGGGGGGGGGGGGATGACAGGGTGGACAGAAAAGTGGAACAGGGACAGGAGCGTGTCCTCGCCGAAACGTCCACATGAAAGAGTTTATGTGGAGGACACAGGCTTCCTCCTCACAGCTGCGCTTCAAAGTGCTGCAAAACACTTTTCTCTTTCCAGCGCCAGGCTGGGGGTGGAAATCTGGAAAGATTTACTGTGTGTGTGTTTGTGTGTGTGTTCGATGTGGGGAAGGGGCTCTGGGGAAGCAGAGAGTTGTAAGTGTGAACAAACGGTCTCCATGGCGACAGCGGGCTGCCGTAGTGATGGATGGAGTGAGGAGGTAGGATGAGGAGGAGATCAGCCTGAGTTTGCAGATTTTCTTCTTTTTCCTTCTTCTCTTCTTTTCTTTTCTTTCCATTATGCTGCTTTTTTTTCTCCAGTTCTCTCCCCAACTTTTCTCTTTATTTTTTTATTTCTCTCTTTAAAAAAAATAAAAAAAAATGTTGTTCCTGTCTCTTTCTTCTCATTATGTCTCATCTTTTCTAATTTCAAATTCTTTTCTCATCTCCTGGTCGTCCTTTTTCTTTCTTCATCAGTTTCTTTTTTTTTTTTTGTTTTTTTTGTGCTCTTTTTTTCTCCTCTTCTTACAGTCTGGTCGCTATATAGTTCTCATTGCATTAGCCATAAATGAATGAGACAGACTCACAAACCTCCGCTGTAGATATCAAGTCTTAATTTGCTTTCATTTGTGTGTGTACAGCCGTATGCCTTCACACAAGTGTATATTGAATAACAGAAGTTTGGATAAAATCATGAAAAAGATGAAACGTGGACACGTTCGCTCTTACACTGGTGCGCGGTTCGTCCCTATCCCTCACGCCCATCCTTCAAGGCATTTTTACTTTTATACAGATGCATACAGATGTTGTTCTTTTTTAATATGTAATTACTTAACCCACAAATTTTAAAAGTTTTGCAACGAGGGCCGGCTGAAAGATTCATCTTTGGGGGACCGCTCAGGACTTCTATCGCCAAGATAAATAATGCTAATCTAATATTAACCAAACATGTACACGTTACCATGCGAACCTGTTCACCCAGAAACCAGCTACGTTGTGAGAATATCCGGGTGCAAAATAACGAGTGCACAGTTTTTTTCTTTCTTTTTTTTTAAGTTTCAGGAAAATATAGTTTAAAATAATTTGGAGCTTTGTTATAACAGCTGTCAGATCTCCAACATTTCTTACAGTAATGTCTCATAAAAACAGTAATAACTGTAAAACTTACCCCAAAATAATAAGTTAACTACGCTACCCGGACAAAAAAGTCACCGCATCAGAAGGGTCAATTTATTGGAAAGGAGGGGATTTGAAATTACTCAACTGTTCCTCTTCATGAAGTAAATCAATGAGGAAGTGCCCTGGAGAGTGCACTGACAATGACGGTACTCTGTGTCGCTGCTCATGCAGCCGTTTAAGGTGTGTGTGTGTTCTGTGAGCGTGTGTATGTTGAGTATCAGCGTGTGGTGTTTAGTCGATTATCAGCGCACACACCCAGCAGTTTGGAAAAGTCATCGTTTCAAAGAGTTGTTGATTTTGGAGCACAGAGGTGTAATACAAGCTCCCCCCCCCCCTCCACTCTTTCCTTTTCTCCAGCTTTTCCGTGATTACTTTTATTTTATTTTTGTTTTCAGTTTTTGCTCTGGGGTCCTGAACGTAACTACAAATAATAGTAGAGGAGATATATATATATATACATACACACAAAATTGGAGCTTCGCTGCTCACCAATCCCCCATACCCCACTCAACCCCCCACCTCCAATAACACCCGAGTAATTACCCCTCCTTCCCCCCTTTATGCCTGAGAGGCTGAAATGAATAGGTTACGTATTTATTGTTGTAAGTTTCTGGTTAATGTGAGATAGACGGCTCGCTCTGGGGACAGCATTGTTTGGTTTGGGAAGTATTCTGCCGGTCGCCTAGCAACAGGCTCCTGGAAACGGGAGTGGACTGTGTTGCTACTGGCAACGGTTGTTGCTCTGCAAACAATGTGGGCCGGAGCGCAAACAAGAGCCAAGACCGTGGGCTCCTGCGCTTAATTGAACATCTGCATGTGGTTTTTTTTTTTTTTTTTTTTTTTCCCCTCTTTAACTTAGCTTCCCTTTAATAACAAGCGACAGACGCCCCTTTAACCATGATCCTACGAGTAACAACTTTATATGCGTAACACCTTTTTTTTTTTTTTTTAAATCTGTTTTAAAAGAAAAGTGCTTTAACAGAGTGTGCAGGAACTTTAACAAGTGAGTGAAGAAAGGAAAGCATGTGACTGGGAGTAAAAAAATAACAATAATGATATTAATGATGTGATTTAATTCCTCATCGTTCTCCTTTAACACCTGGTCGTTTCAGATGAGCTGACGAGCATGACGTAAGAGGATCTTTTCTCCTGTCTCCCCTCACGTTCAGAGGGGAACAGCATCGGGTTGACTCTCGCGCTCTCGTGTGTGTGTGTGTGTGTGTACTGTAACTAGGTCCGACCGTTACAGCCGCACCCCTTTCCGTCCCGCATCCCAGACGAGCTCGGCCCCCCGCTGCCCGCGGCTTTTATTCTGTCCCGAGCAGCTGGTGGGGAATTTAATGTGGCTTTTAACCTGGGCGAGACGCCCGCACAGAGACCGAGCGTCCCGGACCTCCAGCCCTGCGCCCTTCACACGCTCGCTCACACTTAATTAAAGTTCTGCTCGGGAGCTCCCTTAGGACAAAAGCACCGTCTGAAGGGCGCCAGTAAAAAAGTCCCTCTGTTCCTCAAGCACTTTAGGGCAGAAGTAGCACCTTCTCTTCTTCGTCTCTTCTCTTCTGTTCTGTTCTTCGATTCTCCTCTTTGCTTTTCTTCTATTGTTTGCTTATTTATTTCTTTTTCTTCTGTTTATCTTCACTTTTTTTCTCTCTCCTTTCCTTTTCCTCCCTTCTTTTCTCTTCATAAATCTTGGTCTTTTCTTCTCATTTTTTTCTCCTCTTCCTCCTTCATTTCTTTTCTATTCTTCTTTTCCTTTTCTCATGTTTTAATTTTTTTATATATCTTCATCTCTTTTTCTCATCCTTTTTTGCATCTTTTCTTTTATGCTCTGTCTCATAATTTCTTGTCGCTTTTTGTTTTTTTCCTTGTCTCTTTCATTTCTATTCTTTTCTCATCTCTTGTTTTATTATTCTGTTTCTCTTTTTCTTCTCCTTTTGTCTTGCTTGTTTTTTTTTTTTTTTGCTTTTTCCTTCTTTTATAGTCTTGCATCCTGTTAAATTCTCATGTTTTTTTTTATCTGTTCTATTTTTGCATCCTATAAGCTTTGACCTTTTGATCTCGCCTTTTTTCATCGTTTCTTGTCACTTCTTTCTCTTAGGTGTTGTCTTTTTTTATTCCTCTTCTCTTCTAATTCCTAGAACTCGTCTCTTCTATCCCTTTTTCTATAGCAGGTCTATAATATTCCTTTTATATTCCTTTCTTCTCCTCTCTCTCTCTTTCTCTTTCTCCTCTGCCCTGATTTCCTTCTTTTCTCAGTAACCTTTTAAAGACTCAGAAGCGAGGTTAAACGCCGCACCAAACTTCCTCGGCTCGCTCCTCCTCTGCGTTTCCGCTCTGTGCAGTGCGATGCAGGAAACACTGAACGGCTCGAGGTAGATGAAATCAAATAACTTTGTCTGTGAATTCATTCAGGCTGCTAGTAATGTCCTAAATAAACACCAGTCACAATCTGAGGTATTATTTTTATTAATAACTGAGCATTTTGAAGATGTGGAGAAGAGTGGAGTCGAACTCATCACCTGTTGCATGCTTGTTTTGCCCTCTCGCAGACAAACATCCCTCAGAGAGGGCGCCAGGGCGTGTGGTCGTCGAGGGGCTCGGGGACGAAAATAACCCTGTCGAGCTGTGAGTCTCTGTCCAAACGTCACGCCATTTGGGGGGGTTAGTAAGGACGAGCCCGGAGACAGCAAGGCTTTGGTGTTTACACATTTAGTGAAATCTAATCGCGTTTTTTATTTTTGTCCAGAGCAAGTGCTTTATTGTTTAGGTCGTACTGTTGTTCATCACCAGGGGCAACTCCCTTTTTTTTGCAGCTTTTTGTCCATTCAGACTCTAATATTAGACACTAATTATCAGAAGAGTCCCGAGCGAAATATTCCCGAGTATAAATCTTCACCCTGCTGCCCCGCCTTGTACTCCTGTCTTAAGCACTGATCTTAAAACAGGCTGTCAATCAAAACTCCTTTTCTCTCCTGCTCTGAGCTCTGTTCCTCACAGGGCGTCAGGTTCCTCCTGGTGTCCGGTCTGAGAGATGTCGAGGCCATGCTCCGGGTGCGAGCGGAACAGGATATCCGCACCCGTATTTCGACGGATTAGAGGCTTCGGTCTCATCGGAAAGGCGAGCAAGCCTTGTCAGAGAGAGACCTCTCCCTCCATCTGTCGTTCATTTCTAACACTTCATTGGCCCGAGCGGACTTGTACGGCTTTACACAAGTAACCCTGAGAATCAGCGTGTACGGGGGGAGGGGGGATTGCCGCAGGTAAAAATATTAATAAAGTGAAAAAGTAAAAGATCATATTTATTCTTTAGGTAGGTTTATTGAGTGTTAAATTACACATGCTGAAAAGACATCAATTCTCTCTTACTCCGTCTCACCCTCTTTTTTCCTTTGGCTAACTATACTGTGTGTGTGTGTGTATATATGATAATATACACACGCACCTATTGATCCCACAATTTTCTCCTTTTGCTCATCTCTTTTCCTTTGTCTTGTCTCACTGCTTTCCACACTCTCTCATATAAATGACTTATTACTTGCTCTTACAATAATTTTTTGTTTCTCTCTCTCTCCTCTCTCTCTCTTCCTGTCTCACTGTACAGTATATCTGTTGACCTCCTTGAGCTCACAGTTTCTCTCCATATGTTTGTGGGTCTCTCTCTCTAACACACACACTCATTCGGTTCTCTCGCTCTCGGTTTCTCTTATCCATCTGTTTTTTTTCCTCTCTTTTTCCCTCTCTCTCTCTGTGCCTCTTTATCTTGCTGTTTTTTTCTCTCTCTCTTTCCTCTGTCCCTTTTTCATGTGCACTCTCACTTCTCTCTACCTCGCCCTCTTTTTTAATCTCTTTATGTTTTTTCTCTGTATTTCTTCTTTTTTGAACCCTTTCTCTCTCTTTTTTTTTTTTTTTTTTTTTTTAAATACGCACGCACGCACGCACGCACGCACGCACACACACATGCACATACATACACTATCGGTGTCTCTTTCTCTTACTAAGTTCCAGAGCTAAAGCTGTAAAAAGAACTGGGCTGAGAGGAAGGAGGGAGGGGTGGGTGTGGGGGGAGGGAGGTGTCCAGAGTTCGGGTGGTTGCCATGGTTCCCTCACCATGGCGACCAGCAAACGTTTACAAAGCATTGAGGAATTTCCTCATATCAGCTGGATTATTGGATCCCCTGGAGACAGATTCGCACTCGAAACAAACGCTGGAGCTCATCAGAACACTGACGTGTGTGTGTGTGTGTTTTTGTGTTAGAGGTTTTAAGAATTCCACCCTTAAAATTCATCATACACAGTTCTTTCCAAAAGGTCTCACTCACTCTATATACACACACACACACACACACACACACACACACACACACACACACACACACACACACACACACTCCTATAAACACACCATTAATATCATTCTGTTTTTGTCCCTCTGTTCCTCTTTAAACTGCCATGGCCTTAACTTTTCTCTCTCTCTTTTACACACACACACACACACACACACACACACACACACACACACACACACACACACACACAGTAGTTGATCTCCTGCCCGAACTCCGTGCTCGGCTGTGATTAGACTGTTAATGTAGCTTTTATTCACAGAGCCACAGTAAGGTTCAGAGGTGAAAGGCTCCTGGGGCTGTCTCTCTCTCTCTCTCTCTCTCTCTCTCTCTCTCTCTCTCTCTCTCTCTCTCTCTGTGTCTGTCTCTCTCTCTGTCTCACTTTTTCTCCGTCTCTCTCTGTGTCTCTTATGCCTTGCCCAGTCTGAATGCCCTCTGAAAAGGCCCTTTGTGGAACCAGTTGGCACAAACACCAGTGTCTCGTCATTCAGTAGTCCGCTCTTATCCTCATCTTTCTGGGTATACCGCTACTCGCATCTCTCTCTCTTTTTTTCTCTCTCTATTTTTTTTCTCTCTCTCACACTATCGATCTTTGTGTCTGTATTTATAGAGAGTGAAGGAGAGAGAGAGAGAGAGAACATCATGCAGAATTCAGAGGGTGGCTCGGAGGCAGCGTCCACAGTGGCGCTACAGACGGCCACTTCGGCCCAGGCGCCCGTCGTGCAGCCCGTACCTCCCTCGCAACAGGTACAAACACGCACACAAACTTTCCAACACATGACACTAGTCATAAAGAACTTTAGAGAAGAAGCCACGTGAATATGTAATAGATATCGGTCCGAAAGTGAAAATATCCATTCAGTGTTCCAGTAATGTGGTCACAAGATTTAAAAAAAAATAGCTGTGACATCACCACCTGGGAATGAATGACGCAGGGATTAACACTACAGTCAAGCTGGTGAAACTACATAAGAAACCAATCAATGTGCCACCTCCAGGGTCAGGTGTTCAGTTCCCCCCCCCCTCAGGGGTGGGTGGGTGGGTGGGTGGGTGGGGGTGTGTGTGTGTGTGTGTGTGTGTGTGTGTGTAAAAAGTTTACATGTTCTCCGCGTGTTTGATGGGTTTCCTCCGGTACTCCGGTTTCCTCCATTTTTTAAAAACATGCAGATTAGTCTGCATTAGGTGCAGAATTGCCCGTAGTGTGTTATTGTGCCTGCATACACACCCTGTCCAGAATGTACCCCGCCTTGTACCATAAGTCTCCTGGGAGAGGCTCCAGGCCCCCCCCCGCAACACTGTATACAGGATAAGTGTTGTAGATGAGAAACAAATAAATGAACATTATTTATTATTAATAATAATAATAATAATATTAGCTGTGCCTGCGACTTCGTCAACGTGGAATTTTGGAATTGTTTGGTTATCGCAAATCCACAGACGTACTTTAGCTGACCAGTACATTTTAAAATTTCATCGCACGCAAATAAATTTTGTGTGGCATCATGAAAGGCAGGTGTGAGATCGAATTTGTTAATAGATTTCAATTGCACACTCGCGCGTATTAAAACATGTACAGCGCCTTCTGTTAAACTTTGAGATGAACTTTTTTTTTTTTTTTTTTTTTTCAAGGCTGATTTTTATTTATATTTGTTATTTTTTATGATTTCTTATTCTTTCAGTTTTTAGCAAGTTTAGAATATGTCCAGCGCCGTCTGTGGTAATGAACGTACACTATCTTTTATTAAAATTTTCCCCATTTTGGCACGTTTTCTCTTCCCGTAGGCCGACTTCGATCAAACTAAGACTGTTACCTCAAGCTCGGCCAAATACACCTGCGAAAAGCCCACTGAAATCCGTTCAGTAGTTTTAACGTGGTGATGTCACAAACACGGGACAGAAATTAAAAAAAAAACATCTTCACGTGTTCTATTGCTCATCTTACGCCAAAATCTTTTATTATTTTTCAATAATCACTATAATTACTTATTATTACAGTAACTATACAGTAAAGCAAGAATGCACTATATTTCTGGATGTAGCACGGCCTTAAATAAACCAGACGATTCAGAGGAGAGAAAAACGATTATTAAGGAGAATCAAGATTATTAAAAGAATCAACTTGTGTTGTTCAAGACGACATAACGTTATCAGATGTGCGTTGCTGCTGAAAGTTCCTCTGTGACTTGGTTGTGAATGTGGGTTTTGTCAGGCAGCTTGTCTCTCCTCAGTACTGCAGACCATACAGACCTACTCCTACTCACGCTGAGACACATAGGTAGTGTAATTAACGATTGTAGAACACCTGGGATATAGTTAAACGTCTCAGTGCTGTTACTGTATATTATCACTGCTCATAGAATGCCGTTCGTCCAATCAGATCGTTCGAAATGTTGTATAAATCAAAATAACAATGTCCTAAAGATATGACTCATTCGAATAGTGTTTTGTGTTTTACTGTATGTACTCGCCGTATGTGGTTATTTAAAAGCATTTCTTTAGACCGTGCCAGGCTTTCAAATCCATTTTTAGAAGAATAGGACCCGTGACTGGTGAGGGAGAAAAAGAAAATAAAAAGACAAGACAAACAGGTGGAGCTTCCTCACCAAGCAGAGATAACTGACAGCTCAGGATTCTGGTCCGGTTAATTAGAGACTTCATAAACCCACTAGGAGATGATGGAGAGTATAAATAGAAGCCTTGATTAGTCTATCGGGAAAAAAGAGAAAGATGAGGAAAAACAAACCGCGAAACAAACGATCTTCATCGAAAAGGGAGGGGGGAAAAGGGCGTGTCTGAGGGCAAGACGGAGACAGGTTAGCAGTGAAAATCACTCTGTTTTTCCAACACGGGTTTGTAATATTATTCCAAGTTATAACGTTTTATCATATTCAGTCAGTCGTTTCCTCTAAGGCTCGGCTACCTACTGAGGAGGTAAATCACGCGACTCAGCACTCGGCCACGTGTCCGGCTAAAGGACAGAAATGCATTGTGCTGCATATAGCGCTGACTGAGTGAAGGAAACGTCCATCTAACCTGCTGTCGGAGAATAAACCATTAGTTAGTGTCACCAGCTGGAGCCAGAAATGTTGGGTTTGGACGAGCTGCACAACCTGGGGACGTCAAGAGGGAGAGAGAGTGAGGGGGTGGGGTGGAAGACTGTAGATCATGAAAATGAAAGGTGTTCTAGGATCACAGGTTGGAGAAGAGTGATGAGCTTAAGATCCTTATCACGAGTGTATACAAAGATCAGCCATAACGTTATGACCGGCATGGAGAATAACATCTGATCATCTCGTTACACTGCCACCTGGATGTAAATGGGGTGTATTACACAGCAGGGTGGTTTGTCCCTGAAGCTGGAAAAAATGGGTAACGATGTGAAATTGTGGTTGCTGGTCAGAGCAACTCCAGAACTGCAGCTCTTGTTGGATGTTCCCAGTCTGCAGGGCTCATAAAGTGCTCCAAGAGTGAAGTCCCATGTAGTGCAGTTCAGTAGAAGAGCTATGAGAGCTCAAATTGCTAACAAGTCTAAAGCTTTTTCAAGAGAAAAGCCAGGGTGCCCATGCTGACCCGTATCCTCCACCAAAAACTTTTATAACGGGCTACAGAGCGATAGATCATCAATCACATTTTCTATTACATTCTCGTGTCCGTGTGGAAGAGATGGCACTAGGAAGCCTTATCAGAAGAGGTCGAATCTGTGGTGGAGGTACTGTAGTGTGATCCTCTGGGTGATGTTCTTCCGGGAAACCTTTTGGTCCCGCCAGATGAATGGATGTTCCTTTGACTCACCCACCAACCCTAAACACTGCTGCCGACCACGTTGCACCGCTTCATGAAGATGGAATTTCCCGATGGCAGTGATCTCTTTCAGCAGTATAATGATCGCTATCACTACCGTCTGGGCCGCTGTTACAGAAAATTAATCATCACTTCCAATGAAACTTAAAAACGTTGACGTTTAAAAAGCGTTCATAGACACGACACGGGGAGCAACACAGACCGCAGTTACATGTGGGGGAAAAATAATTAATTCATCAGAGTTTTGAAATCTGCTCACATTGTTGTCATGGTGATGTAATGACACGCCCCCTCAGCCCATAGACTGCACATAAGTTTTGTACCACAGCATGAACCATTTTTATTTATTTATTTGTTTTCTGCAATTGGAAATGTGTATATGGGCATCCTGACCTATTTTGGTATTTCATTTTAATAGTTGACACTAAAATAGGTTGTCGTCATGGTAACATAACGATGGTGTGTTTCCTAGTCACATGCACTGAACAGGATCGGCATACTTCCTAATGACTTCGTTATTATTATTATGTTTCTCAATGAAGAGGTCGCTCAGATCGGGCAACTGTTTATTTATAATATCAGATTCTTATTGCTTCTGAATCTCTGTGTGTGTGTGTGTGTGTGTGTGTGTGTGTGTGTGTGTGTGTGTGTGTGTGTGTGTTCCTGATCCTGAAGCGGGTGTTAGTCCAGGCCACAGGCTCGTCCCCAAAGCCACAGGTTCAACAACTGCCTAGAGTGCAACAGGTTCCACAGCAGGTAAACACGCGCGCACACACACACCCACACATTCAATTAAATTTAATTCAATTTTTTAAAACATTTTTAAAATAAATAAATATATTTATATAGCATTTTAACAAAGCAGCTTTACATAATTACAAAATTATGGGAATTATTAGATTGTGTATAATTTATAATTCACTTTGTACACACACACACACACACACACACACACACACATACACACACAGGGCCTCCCAAAACAGACGTCCAACCCTCCTACACACCTGGCACATCTTATCTCCATCTTATATGAATGCTGCCCCCCCCCCCCCCCTTCTCTCTCTCTCTTTCTCTCTCTCTCTTTCTCTCTCTCTCTCTCTCTCTCTCTCTCTCTCTTTCTCATCCCAGTGGCTGGTGTGTGTGTGAACCTCCGACGTGATGAATTCCTCTCACGTTTTTTCAGGCTAATAGCGGTTGGAGACTCTCCGTGATGAGTCAGATAATGAGCGTTTGCTTTGGCTTCTCAGCAGGTCTTTTTTTCAGTCGTTAGTGTAAAGTCAAGATCACGCGCTCGCTCTCTCATCCTCACTTCAGACACGCGCCTTTTATATCCATAACTGCTAATTTATGAAACAGCATGGATTATTATTTTTTGCTCTTTATTAAATCTCTGGTTGTGTGTGTTTGTGGGGCCAGGTGCAGCATGTACAGCACGTATACCCACCCCAAGTGCAGTATGTCGAAGGAGGAGAGGCCGTCTACCCCAACGGCGCCATGTAAGCCACACCCACTCATTCAGCTCCCTAAGTGCAGGCATGAATTTATTTATTTATTTTTCTTATTTCACAGCGAAAATCACTGTGCGGAATCGCTGGATGTTAAACACGTATCTCTATTAATTGACGTTAACTGTACAGACATGCTATAAGGAGCTGCGCTTATCAGAAGTGATTAGGTGTTAAACCAGGGAAAGTGAGAACTCGAGTTCTCAGTAAAGCATCAATGATGAGTTTTTTTTTTTTTTGGTTTGTTTGGTAGTTTTTTTCCCCGTCGAAATCTGACTAGCGTCTTTAACGTTCACGCGCTTGCGACATAAGGAAAAGCTTCAACACGAAGACGAAGTTCTTATTGCCAGATTATTATTATTTTTTTTCCCCCTATATCAAGCATGCAGCGACTGATATTTTGGCATCCTCTGATGACAGCCATGTCATTTCCTAAACCGCAAATCCAGCTCAAGCAGAGACTCGATCGTTCCAGTCTTGTTTTAATCTGTCATACGTTTATTGTACTTTTTTTTTTATATATATATATTTTTTGAGAGCTGTACGTTCTCTTTTTATGTCAGATCCTAGTCGCAGCCTGTCGCACCCTTTATAAAGTCACGTGAGCGTCGCCGAACCTCAGAACGTCGTCGTTATAACCCTGAAGGCTTTTCAGCTTCTTTTAGTAACGTGAGACTAATAAGAGCCCACATTAATTAAACATGTTTATCTTATTAAAACTAGACAGATTTATTTATTTATTTATTTTTTTCAACAAGCAAACCAAGAATATTCCATCTCCGCCTGACCGACTGACACGACATAGGCAGAATGTTCATTTTATTCGCTTATTCAGTTTTTTTTTGTAAACAAACTACCGAAAGCAGGTGAAAGAATTTTTATTTATTTTTAAAAGTAGAACCTACTCGTACCCATGCATCCCCATTAATCCAAGTGATTTAAGTTGGTTTATTCCCTCTTCACGTTTTTATTCATTTATTTATTTTTTGTTCGAGCATTGCTTTTTAAACACGCCATTCTCTATCCTCTTTAGCCGCACAGCGTACACCTACAACCACGACGCCCAGCTTTACGGTCAGGCCAGCGGCAACGCCTACTTCGACACCCAGCCAGGGGCGACGCAGGTCACCACAGTGGTCTCTTCGGCCAGCAGCGTGCCCTCCCACAGCATGGTGGGTATCACCATGGACGTGGGCAGCAGCCAGGTGATCTCCAGCAGCGGCGCCTATCTCCTTCACGGGGGCTTGGACGGCCGACACCACGCCACCCCGTCCTCCCGCTCTTCCTCCGCGATGGTACGTTCCACCGCTCTGCTCAAAGCTCAAAATGGTTCTCGTCACACAACCGCAGCTGATCTCCCAGCATCCAACAGCATTACTATGTCATGGGTTAAGAGTTTGTGTATGTGTGTGTCTGTCAGCTGGTGTGCGTGTGTGTGTGTGTGTGTGTGTGTGTGTGTGTTTTGTGTAAAAGGAAGAGAGAAAACTGGAAAAGCAAAATGCAGAGTAAGTGAAAGATAGAAGATAGAGGAAGTACCAGAGGAGTGCGACTGGTATGTAAAAAGACAAAGAGAATAAGGATAAAAAACAAGACGGGGGAGAGAGAGAGAGAGAATAAAGGACGGGGGAAAAATTTTTTAAGTTGAACGATGGAAGTCAGAGACTGGAGGAGACTACAAGAAAAAGAGACGGGTGGAAAGAGGCTTCAGGAAAATGACTGGAAGAGACAGTAAGAAAAAAGTTGCAAGACATAATAAAGGAGGGAGACGGCGAGGAAGAGACTGTGGGGAAAGTGGCAGAGAAAGAGGGACTCCCTAAAAAATTGACAATTATTCAGAGAGGAAGACTGAGGGGGAGAGAGAGAGAGAGACTGACAAGAAAGACAAAAAAACTAAATCTAGGTGAGAAAGAGGAGAAAATAGGGAGAAAAACAAGACGAGTGAGAGGAAAAAGAGGGAGAGATTAATAGAGAAAGAAATGGACAGTTTGAGAGACGGTAAAAAAACGGACCAGTCATAGTGAGGAAGACTGAGAGAGACTGACCAAGAGAGACACTACACCTGGGTTGAAGAGAGAACGAGATAAAAAGATTTTGATGAGAGAAAGAGAGAGAGAGATGAAGAGAATGAGAGAGAGAAAGGAGGTGGCTGTCATCACTTTTGCCTCTCCGCAATTCATCGGCCTTGTTGTATCGCATCTCACGAGCACAGAGCAGCCCCTCGGCTCGTTACCATTCGGCCCTCGGGAGCCTTTAAGACCTGAAAGGATGCCTGCTTCCTCTTTCCTTCCTTCTCTCTTTTTTTTTTTTTTTTAATTTATTTATATTTTTATAAATTCGGTTTTATCCCGTTCAGGCAGTTTGTTCATCTATTTGCAGCCTAATAAGCGACATGGAAAGTTTCCGAAGCAGAGCGGCGCTCGTTTGCATTAGTCTCATTATTAGCATGAATTACACACACAGGCTTTTGCATTTGCGTTTGCATGCATCATTCTGTGTGACTCAGAGAATCTCAGCCTGACGCTTAACCCACATCTCCTTAATCACTGTTTTATTTATTTATTTATTTTTTGTAGCGTGTTTGTCTGCACACACTGACTGACTGTGATGGAATTGCTCTGATCTTGCTACAGCTAACAGAATGATTGCCTTTTTTTCTCTTCTGTTTTTGCATCCTTGTTCCCTTCCCTCTTCCCTCCTTCTGCCCCTTACCTGTTCTCACGCCCCCCGTTTCTCTCCCCTTCCCCCCTTGGTTCTGCATGCCCCTTGGTTTTTTTTCTCTCTCTCTCTCTCTCTCTCTCTCTCTCTGTCTCTCTCTGTCTAGCTTGAAATGGCGATTGAAAACCTCCAAAAGTCTGAAGGGATTGCTTCTCACAAGAGCATCCTGCTCAACAGCCATGTAAGTCATCTGAGCAACTTTATTTAGAGAATAAACGAAAAGGAGCCCGGGTGCCGTCTAAACCTCACACCTTCTTTGCTGCCCTTCTGCTTCGCCAGTTGCCTTTTTTTACTGTGGGAATTTCACTTTTTTTTTTTTTTTTTGACTGCATGTCTGCGTAGCTGCTTTCTGTGTCTCCTCTGAAATCATGCGTCTGACTGAAATTCTACAATTTCATCACACGTTCCAGCTTTATTTCGAAACTTTAGACCTCTTTAGTTATGACCTGGAGCGATGTTGCTGAGGTCGGGGCACTAAATTTCAAAGCCAGAATTTGCACACCGCTCCCAACAGCGCTGACTTTTCTCCATTTTTAGCCACGCCCACTTCGGGTTCAACCCCGCCTATAGGTAGAGATGCAGAAATCTAAAGCCAGGAAATGGATGCACATGCAGATTAGTGGCCTTGCATCGCGACTTTAACGAATAAACACCCCGGATCAAGCATTCGCACGGCCCAGCGTTTTACATACCGCGCGTGTTTGGCTTTCGCGATAACGGCACAGGGTCGAACAGTAACCTTTTTTTTTGTTTGTTTTCCCTACGCCGTCTTCTTTTTGGAAAACACAATGATGCAAATAAAAATAAAACATTTTATCGGTTAAGGTAGCCAACAGAGATACAGTCATGTGTAAAAGTTAGTGCCCCCTGTTTTTACATTGGCATTTGGGAGACGGTGTTCTCTAGAGTGACTTAGAAAAGTGATTTGAAATTTCCGTCATTGGATACATTCTTACACTGGGGTACTAGGTCGCTGACTATAGGTACTATCGGTACTTTCATTAAAAAAGGTTCTAGAGCAACTTTTAACTCGTGACATTTTCTCATTCGTACATCTAAGGGGTTAAGGGCCTTACTCAAGGGCCCAACTTGGTTCTGCTTGGGTTTGAACCTGAGATTTTCTGAACGCAATAACCACCGAGCTACCCCTGTCCTATATTTGGTTAAAATTATTAGGCAAATACAACATGAGATGATTTATTTAACAAACATTAAGCCTCAAGTAACTTTTACACATGACGTACTGAAGGAAGATATTAATTAAAAACATTTACAACCAATCCAGTCGATATTACCAGCAAAATATTCACTAATTATGTAAATTCGCTCGCGAAGTAAGAGACCGTAAATCCCACTTCATTTCCCCTGATTGGTGACACGTAATCCATTCTGCCTCGTTGAAAACGATCAGCTTCAGTCAAATGCTTCAAGTTTCATCAAGCGGCTCATAAAGCTTAAGTTTAATCGCGGAAAAAGATGTCCCACTGAGGACTGTCCAGGCGGTACAGGTTAGTGCTAGGATGCATGTCTCCGTACCCCCGATTCAGTAACCAGGCTTGAGCTTGGCAGTACACCGATGATCACCCCTGTTTCATCTCGCACTCGAGTGTCTCTAAACACTTCCAGCACGGCGGCTTTTTAACTAAACGACAGAGCTGCATTTCAGGGGGAAAATGTGCGGGCTGCCGCTTTTAAAGCAGTTAACGTGTCAAACTGTCCTGTTTTTTTTTTTTTTTTTACATGAGACAGTAAAAGTTTCTTCTGAAGCTCAGGTGTGACCTGATGTTGATGTAGTGTATATATACCGATCTGCATAAAAGGCAAAAATATCACGCAATGCTACCAAGTGTCAGAAGATAAAATGACGAAATCTTTACATCAAAGAGAAGCATGCTGCAAACGCAGGAACAATATACACAGTTTGAAAGCAAAGAAACCTGGTAAACATAAACCATATGTAAACATTATCTTTGTGTAAAGACGGCTGAGGCCAGATGGTGTGTGAAGAGCAGCACATGACTTCAGCGAGCTCTGGGACTCTGTTTAACTTTGCACCTGAGTCTTCCCTGATCCTGCACTTCTCTCGGAGTCGAACAAACCTCTACATTAAAGGGGTCATTGCAAATGTTCCACGATGCCACTGATTGATTTAATACGAAAGTGGTTCATTTTTATCAGGTGTCACTGTTGAGCACGATGAGGATTTAGGAGCCATGTTTGATCTCTTTAAGCTTTTAATGCATTTTTTAAATGAAATGATTTTTTTATGTGCTTTAGATCCAGTGTGAAGTTGTAACTTATGTTTCTGACATCTGACGTGACGTGCATGTTGTGTGCAGCTGCAGTGGCTGTTGGATAACTATGAGACGGCGGAAGGAGTGAGTCTGGCCCGCTGCTCCCTCTATAACCACTACCTGCGTCACTGCCACGAGCAGAAGCTGGATCCAGTCAACGCCGCCTCGTTCGGCAAACTCATCCGCTCGGTGTTCATGGGGCTGCGGACACGCCGTCTCGGCACCAGGTCCGTCCGCACGCATGCACGCTAACACGCACATCACTTCACGATTATAACTGCTAATTTGATAGTAGTTTCTTTTTGCCTTATGTTTATCTAAGGAGTCTCCAATGTAAACATAAAAGTAGGGATTCACTAAGGCAAATATTACTCAAGTAAAAGTAGAAGTACTCCATTAACTTGTGTACTTCACTTTTTATCAAAAGTCCAGAGCTTGTGTTAGCTCACGTTATCCTTTCTCGTAGTAAACATACTCTCTCTCTTTCTCTCTCCTAAATGAGAACATGCTGTTTTTGTCTGTCTGCTAAAACTTCTGGTTTCAAACATCTGTTACGTTATTAGGCGTGTCTTGATGGAACGGGAAAGCCACACATTTATGTGTAATAGTCAGCAGGTGGCGAAAGTCCCACTTCAAATACTACACACCACCGTGGTTGGGTAACGCAGCGCCATTGTGGAAAGGCAGTGAAGTAAAAGTACAGATGTACAGTAGTTTTAAGCAGAGTGAAAGTAAAAACTGTGCTCTAATAAAACTCCTCAATTAAGGTAGATATAACGTGTAATACGTACTGAAGTGCAGTAAAGAAAAACTATTTTAAATGTATACATCAAAAATAAAAAACAATGGGAATGCAATCAATGTCTAAATAACAAACTACATGAAATAAATCCCGATGTTGAAACAAAACAAACATTAGTCATTTATACAAGATGAAGGATAGGACACTTTTTTTTTTTTTTTTTTTTTTTTTTAAGTTTTACCAACCGGAGAAAATTCACCACAGTGTTTGTCATCACGTAAAACCATTCTGTCTGTCAAACATATTTTATTTGACTGCGATTGTTCAAACTTTTTAAATCAATAAACCCAAATTTAGTTTTAAAGTTTATAAAAAATTATCCAAAACATCTAGTTTTAATATCAGATAACAAAAACTGACTCTCGCCATGAATATAGGTGAAGGAGCTAGCATGGCGTTAAAGTAAAAGAGTAGTAAGTACACATACTCGGTTACCTTCCACTTCTGGTGTCGGCGCTTCATAACAGGACGAGGTAAAACCCTAAGTTGAAGCAGTTCATGCTTTTTTTAAAGGAGTGATTTTGTCAAATTAATCTAAAACTTCAGAAAAAGAAAGCAGGTTATGCTTTTTAAGCCACATGACTAGGGTTTTTTGTATTTTTACTTTTGTCTTGTCAAATTAACCTATGAAACAAATTTCACACAAAAAAGAAATTCAGTTTATGCTTTTTGAGTCACATGACCAGGTTATAGTTTTTTTTTTTTTTTTTGGTCAAATTAACCTATGAAACAAAAACTTTAGAAATAAATAAGCAGTTTATGCTTATTTGAGTCACATGACCAAGTTTTTTTTTCTTTTTTTTGTCAAATTAAGCTATGGGGAAAAAAAAACCTTAAGGAAGAGAATCAGACTGGTGAAGAAACGATTGCTATAATGCAAATTATAGCAGGAAGAAACTTTCTAGTGTAAGCTTAACGACACTCGTTTTCCTGAATAATCATTATACTGAATAAAATATAAAATATATGGGGTGGTGTTTAATTAATAAGAGGAAGAAAAACACTATAGGATGTTCGACTTCACTCATGGCTGTGATTTGACTTCTTATTTTTTTCCCCTCAGGCAGCAGACTTCCAAGTGTTTTATTTCTTACTTCTTAAAAGATAGATGGATGAATGAATGAATGAATGAATGGATTAATATTAAAACTGGGATTATAATGACGGATGAGTTCAGACTTGGCAGTAAAACCGATTAGCCAGTTTGTGCCAAAAATCTTTTGTGTGTGTAAGATTCAAGCTTCTTCATGTTTAAGGTTTATGCTTCATGTTTTAACCTTATCTCATATATATATATATATGGACCATGTGTGGCAGTCATAAAAACAAATGTTTTTAAGTTTGTAGGACAGGTTTTTGTTCTTTAGGTCTTTCGTAACATTTTGTGTATGTTTGTGTGTTTTAGGGGAAACTCGAAGTACCACTACTACGGCATCCGCGTGAAGCCCGACTCTCCTCTCAACCAGCTGCAGGACGACACTCAGTACATGGCCATGAGACAGCAGCCCATCCACCAGAAACAGAGGTGTGTGTGTGTTTATCATAGATGTGTGCTTTGAATGCTCAAAGTTTAATAGAAAACAATAGAGAAGTAAATGGACACACAGTTGACTTCCTGATGCTCTTCCTTTTGTGTAATATGTAAGATTTATTTCTGTATCTTTTCCATCTGGTGCTTTGCTGAGGAGTACCTGTCTAGTAATGTGTCTCCTGCTTAAGCTGGTGTGTGTGTGTGCGCGCTCAGGTTTAAGCCACTGCAGAAGATGGGAGGTATGAGTGATTGCATTTCCTTCGGCTCTCAGCACTCGAGCGGCACCCCGGAGCAGAGCGTGGCCGCCCAGAGCCAACACCACCAACAATACATCGGTAACTACAGGGAATATTACTGTACCCTGAAGAAACCTCATTTACCTTTCATTTTTACAATCTGCCCACGTGAAAAGAAGTTACGCTACCTTGAAAAATTAAATGAAAAACACCCTTGCATTATAAAAAAAATTACTAGTTCATCTCAAAATTCAACAGATGGAGCTTTAAATTATTATTATTTTTTTTTTACTTTTTCTACTTAAAAGCGATCTCATGCCTTCATTCCGCGCATCTCGGTAGCACAAAAAATTTTGGTTAATTTCAAAATAGAAACGTAACCATTTTTTTTAGTAAAGTTTTTTTCTCACTTGAAATACACGGCACTCTCATTTTTACCTGGACAAACCTGCAAGTTTGTTAATGTGAAATAAAAACCATTAATGTTTTTCATTTACTTAACGTCAAAAACAGTACACGGTTACCATTATAGGGATTATACCAGTAACCGAAGAGAGAAAAAACAAACGTAAGTTGGAAGTCACAGGTTTTTGTCGCGACAAAAGACGACTGTTTACATTTTGAGCATGCAGTATAATTTCTGTAGTTTGTATCGTGATGAAATGAATTACACAGGGCTCACTGAACGTTATTAGGCGCGCCTCGAAGGAAAGTTAGGAAAGTTTCTCCAAGTGTTTGGGTAACGCGACGCCATGCAGAAATGTGTAGTGAAGTAAAAGTAGAGGGATTTGCTGTACATTTGAGTGGAATAAAAGTAAAAAGTATCCTTTAATAAAACTACTCAAGGTATAGATAATGTGAAATATGTATTTAAGTACAGTAACGAAGTACACATACTTGCTTACTTTCCACTTCTGACAAAAAAAAATGCTTAAAGTTAGTTTTTTGAGTCACATGACTGGGTGTTTGTCTCTGTTTTGTATATAGTAGTGTTTTTTTTTTTAAATATATATATAAATTGGCGCGTGTATTGCAGACGTGTCCCACGCCCTGCCCCCGTTCCCCTCCCTCGATCTGGACTCCTGTCCGCTGCCGGAGCGCATCACCATGAGCGACGTGAAGAAGCTGCAGAGCATCTACAGGGACCACTGTGAGGTATTCCTGTCCTTCACTCATTCACTCCGTCTCTCCGAGACGTGTGCTCCTATACACGTGAGTGTGAGATAGCGTTACAGTTCAGCGCTCTTCGAACTCTAGTTTAATTTTCTCTTCCAGTCCGTCCTCTCTGTTCATCTCGCACCTTTTGTTCCCGGGCGCCTTTCATCCCTCACTCAGCGCCTTTCCAGTCATGCCAATTAACCTTTCAGCCAGACAGAGACACACTGAAACACACACACACACTGACGACACACACAAGAAACCTTTTAAACTCTTTAGTTTGTAAATGAATGCTGCAGTTTTTCCATCTTTTTTTTCTTTTTCTTCAGTTTTCATTATCGGAACTGGGTCAAAATCTGGGGACATTAAATAAGATATTAAAACGTGCACGTTTTTTTTCCCACTTCTTATCTTTGTGTTTTATTGTTGAGAGAAAATCTGGAAAAAAACAAAGAAATATACTTTGAAAGTAATATATTTTGAAAAAATACCTGAATGTATTATTATTATTTTTTAAGATCCTCAAAGTTTATCGGCTCTATTAGTCATAAGGTATTGAGCTCAGTTCAGGATTTTGGGCGTAACTAATCCAGCTTGTTTATTTCTGTGTTGTCACATGCGCACACACACATACCACATACACGCACACACAGAGCAAGAGAGAGAGGTGTGAGTCAGACTCTGCATTTTTTTGAGGGACATCCGACTCCCAAACACAAATTTCTTACAACCATGCCGTGATTGTTTGTCGAGTCAGGGGGGAATTTTCCTCTGCATTTTTTTTTTTTTTTGGTTTTGGAGCACAGTGTTTGAACTGTTGCTGGGGCGACGGTAAACAAGGTTGCCGTGGCAACCTGGCTGAGCACCCAAAACATGTTGCGTGATTGGTGGAAGGGAGGATTGTGTGTCAGAGTGTGTGTGTGTGTGAAGGGAGGGGGTGGCATGGGCATAGGGCCAGGCAACTGGATATAGTAGGAGCAAGTGTCCTGTCACAGGAGATTCTCTCAACTTGGTGCAACACACACACACACACACACACACACACACACACATAAGGCTGAGTTAAATTCCTGTTTGCTGGCTCACCGCTTCATTTCCTTCTTGTTGTGAACGCTAAAGTTTCTTTTTTTCCTCCTTTTTTTAAAAATAATTTTTGTATTTGCCAAGTGTTAAACTTCATTTGGTTTGTTGTTGTTCTGGGGAAGTGTGTGTAGTTGGAGTGTTCCAAAGAAATAGAAACAGGAAGGGTGAAAAAGTAAGGTAGTCAAAGACATTAAACACATGCACGCACAGTTCAAAACCCAAAAACAACATACTTCCAGCCTGCTTTTACAGGAAATTAATAAGCGTTCAGGGTGTGGTGATTATTACGGTATAACGATACATCCAAAAGTTTTTATTCCCCCTTGGATCTCAACAATTTACCAATGTGATTTAGTTTTAATTAATTATGTCTTAATACATCATACTTTATATTCATTATTAGTTACTAAGGGTGCAATGAATAACCAACTTAATCAACCAGAATCTATAATGGAAGGAGTCTCCCACTGCAGTAAATTGTGCTCGATCCTATCAACGCTTTTACATCATCACGTATGTGTTCGGTTCACCGGAGCGAAGTGAGAAATTGCGCGACGGAAAACACCTTCACGAGCAAAAATCTCTTCCAAGTGTGGGAACATCTCGATCTTAACTCGAGCAAAACAGCCGCTAGAATCGGAGGAAAAGATTTTGATTGGGCTGGGGGCGGGGCCAAGCCTGCTTTAGTGGGAGAGAAGACACACACACCCGAAGAGAACGTGGATGATTAGTGAGTGTGTGTTGCTGCGAGTCAGGTATTTATTTCTTGCTCTCGTCAATGAGCCTTTTTTAAGTAAGATTCTCTCTCTCTCTCACACACACACACACACACACACACACACACACACACACTCAGCTTTTCAGCGCTTCACAAGCGTTCTCTCCCTCACGCTGTTGCGTGGGTTTTTCTGGTTTTTTTTGGTGTTTTTTGTTTTTTCCAGCTCACGTGTGTATGTGCGCCATGTTCTCCACAGGTGTGTGTCCTTTTCCCCCCTCTCTCAGGCCCTTCACCCCACAGTTTCAACGTTTCAACTTAACACTCATACTTGCCATCCACCATCTTTAAGCTTTATTTCATAGCTTTTTTTATAGGGTACAGTAGTTACAATCCGTGTTGTAAAACGTTCCTGGTGTCCCCAACATTAGAGCAGCTATAAACAGTCCAACTTCCCTCACCATCATTTGGTGAGGGAAGTTTCTTTTGAAGATGAAAAAACACACTTTTGTGAGAAGTGACCCTAAGAGACTCCCTTCCATAAACCTAAAATACAGAAAACTTTACCGTATCAGTGATGGTGGTCAAGTCCAGAGTTCTTAAACTTTTTATTATATGGAGACTTTGCTTGACAAGTGTAAGTGAGCTGTTACTATAGAAACGATAACATGCCAGCAGGAGAGCAGTATAAATCCATGGTTTGAAGTGCGCTCCTGACATAGCTGCTGTTCTAGAACGTTCAATAACTTGTGACCAATCAGAATTGAGATTTGAACAATGCTGCCATAATGAATTTAGTGATTATTCAATTTTAACCAGACTCTCTCTCTCTCTGTTGCTCAGGCCACTCTCGACGTGGTGATGAATCTGCAGTTTCACTTCATCGAGAAGCTGTGGCAGACCTTCTGGTATTCAGCACTGCCATCTAGTGACGGCAACACCCCCATCATCCCCAGCAGGTCAGACCCCCCAATCACATCCAACCCACATCTCAGCTCTACATTTTTACAGTTTTTAAATAAGACCACTCGCACGCATGACACCAAAATTAGACAGGAGGCCCCTTAGACCCTGCTGTCTGTTTACCCGAGTTCTCTCCTTATCAGCATTGTTTATTATTTATGAAATCATGAGATAATAAATAAAACGCCTTGAAAAGAGTTTATTTTAATAAAACTATTAATGAAAGAAAATAGCCAGAATCTTGTGATAATAGCCAAACCTCTATCTGAGTGCTGCTAAACCTCTTATCTAATAAATAAATAAATAAATAAAGAACAATTAAATATTGGTTGATTTTAAAGTTCACAGGTCAGCTTTCATTACACCGGTGCTTATGCACTGAAAAATCAGAATTTACCAGCAACTCCCTCAAAAATTTTTAATGAGCTTTAGGTGAGGTGTGAACGTTTTCTTCGTGTGCTGATTTAAAGTGTTTTTTTTTTCTTCGACACGTTCGAGGATCTCCATCAAATTATAATAAAGACAGTGAGAACATATAAAAGTGTTAAAACTAATGTGTGTGTGTGTGTGTGCAGTGATGAGGAGATCGAAGGTGTGGTCCCGAGGGACAAGCTGATCGCGCTGTGCAAGTTCGAGCCGGTGAAGCAGTGGATGAGGAGCTGCGATCACATCCTGTACCAGGCCCTGGTGGAAATCCTCATCCCCGACGTCCTGCGGCCTGTTCCCAGTCAGTACCGCACCATCTCGCTCGCGCGCACACACACACCACATCATACCTTGACATGATGTTTTAAGACAGATATATACTTATTAATAGCGGAGTTTAAGTCTGATTTGTTCTTAAGGCTGACAATGTGAGTCTTGTAGGCCTTTGACCTGAATATACAATGTAATGCATACTTTACCAATTACCTTGACTAAATCTGACCTTTCCCCACACTACCACCATGTGGCCGAAAACCGTAACTGCACTCAAGGAAGTAAATTGCACACCTCAAATGTAACGGTGTTGTCTTTGCGCTTTTAAATTGCGAGGGGAATCCAGGATGCTATTATTTATTTATTTTATTTTTTTAGAGCCGTTTTCCACTGTATTGGACCGTCAACTCTGTTTTGTTGATAATTTTATCGAAATAAAAATTATTCTCTATCAGGACATTTTCTATCATTGTGCTCCGACTCATTTCTCCCGCACCCCCCCAAAACACACACACACACACACAATATACCAGACTTTGGACATTTTATACATTCACTTACACACTGAAAATATTGTATATAATTGTAAATATTGGTATCTAATGCGTTGTAGTGTCTATTTTATTTATTTATTTATTTTTTACAATATACATGAGCTACTTCCACGATTGAACTGGAAGTAGAACCGTGGTCTGTTCTTATCCGCAGAAATTTGTAACTCAAATAACCCCGTTTGTAAGTCGGGGAATATCTGTATAAGCTTTTTATGAATGTGAATTTTTAGAAATCAGAATCTGGATATAAGAAGGGAAAAAAAAGGTTATGAAAATAGATTTCTATAATAATTGTAGTGATTTTATTTATTTATTTATTTTTATCATTTCAGTTTTGCTTCCGAAACCATGCTGCATGCTGTGTTTCAAACTGACGAATGAGGATAAAGGAGAATTTTTAGACAAGACGCACTTTCTTGAGCCTGTACAGCAGTATTGTTTAACCAAATGTGTGTGTGTGTGTGTGTGTGTGTGTGTGTGTGTACACAGGTACTCTCACTCAGGCGATCAGGAACTTTGCTAAGAGCCTCGAGGGCTGGTTGACTTCAGCGATGAGTAACTTCCCCCAGGAGATCGTCCGCACCAAGGTCTCGCCTCGGTTTAATTCCACTACGTATCATCTGTTCGGTCCGCCATCGCCATCCGACACTCACCACGGGTCTTTTATTTATTTATTTTTCTTCCCCTCAGGCTGCCGTGGTGAGCGCGTTCGCACAGACGCTGCGCAGGTACACCTCTCTGAACCACCTGGCGCAGGCGGCCCGGGCCGTGCTGCAGAACACGTCTCAGATCAACCAGATGCTCAGCGACCTCAACCGCGTCGACTTCGCCAACGTGCAGGTTCGACTCTCACAACCCGATACACACGCACACTTCAGTTACGTTAGAAGACGGAACGTAGTACTAACGTGCTCATCGTTGTGTGTGTGTTGTGCAGGAGCAGGCATCGTGGGTGTGTCAGTGTGACGAGAGCGTGGTGCAGCGTCTGGAGCAGGATTTTAAGATGACGCTGCAGCAGCAGAGCTCTCTGGACCAGTGGGCCGCGTGGCTGGACAGCGTGGTGAGTCAGGTGCTGAAACCGCACGAGGGCAGTCCCAGCTTCCCGCGCGCCGCACGCCAGTTCCTCCTCAAGTGGTCCTTCTACAGGTACGAACTCACACACACACACACACACACACACACACATCTGATTTTCACACCCAGTCACACTTGTAATCGAACTGCAGGATTTGTTGCTTGGACACGAGTTTAGTTAGCAAAATAATCTCACACACACACCTCATTTATCAATCATTTAGCAAAGTTGTTTGTAAACGATTTTATAGAATATTTTCCAATTAAACTGAAAAATGAAAGTTTTCACTCACTGGTTATTGCGTTTAACGTTTAGCCACGCCCACAGACTCCAGGAAAAAGTGGAGACTATAAAAAAAAAAAATGGCGGCTAATCCGAGAAAAAAGCTCGACAGGTGCAGCATGCGCAAAATCTTTTGTACTTCTAGGGTGCCATGATTTATGCAAAAAAAAAATAAAAAAATTTATTGTCCAACACAAAATAGCTCGACCTAATTTTTTGGAAAGCAATTTGAAGACTTCAGTTTTCATTAATGTAAATATGCGAAGCAATTGTTTAAATGATAATGATGTGTAACTGTGTGTGTGTGTGTGTGTGTGTGTGTGTGTGGGCGCAGCTCCATGGTGATCAGAGACCTGACCCTGCGCAGCGCAGCGAGTTTCGGCTCTTTCCACCTGATCCGCCTGCTCTACGACGAGTACATGTTCTACCTGGTGGAGCACCGCGTCGCCCAGGCAACCGGAGAAACCCCCATCGCCGTCATGGGAGAGGTCTGTCTGCGCTCTCGCACACACTTACAATCACACACACTAACACTCTCTCTCTCCTTCCTTACTCTTACAATTGTTGTTTTTTTTTTTTGTTTTTTGCCCCGCAGTTCAGTGACCTCAGCTCGATGATGCCGTCCCTCATGGAGAAAGGTACGAGCTCGCTTATTGTCATGATCTGCTACAACATACTAACACACTCTCTCTCTCACACACACACTCACACTCTCTCTCTCTCTCTCTCTCTCTCTCATTAGATCCATCCTTCTCAGACGACATGAGTGACCTGGGGAGTGACGCAGACGTGTCCCGGGGGGCGTGCGAGCCGGCCGTGAAAAGGGAGAGAATCGAGATTAACCACACTCTGCAGGAGATCTGAACCCGTGCAGTGTGTGTGAGAGAGAGTGAGTGTGTGTGTGTGTGCGCGCGTGAAAGAATGTGTGGATTTATATTATATAATGAGGAAACGTATGAGAATCCTCCATAGTGTGAGTCGATATATAACGCTGGCTGGATTCTTTGGGTTTGTGAGGAACTAATGCAGTCTAGAACCTTTTTATAGTTTGTGTTTGAGGATCGTTTTTCTTTTTCTCCTTCTTCTTCGTGCCTCTGTAAGTGGTGTGATGTTTTTTTTATTTTCGTGCCATGGTGTCCTTTCAGTGCCTTAGAAACCCCTCAAATGTGCGCGCGCACACACACCGTGCCTGTCCCGTGTCACAGTACGACTACAACCGAATCGTCTCTCGAGCACCTTCAGATGAAATGAGGATAATTTTGTTTTTGTTTTTTAAAAAACTTTCATTACCAAGAAAATGTGCGCGCACAGCTCCCTGTGTACGAGACGCGCCGTCGATACCTCAACTGTTTCTATGCTGCGCTGTGTTTTTTACCTAACAATCCAAGAGCTGTTTCTTTTTTTATCTGTGTGTAAACTTAGGCTTTTTGGTTAGCGACTCACACTGCATCTTCTCTACGCTACATCACGTTGAGCCTTGATCTTTTTTTTTCTCCACCGGCGTTGTAAAGTGGCGTTTTCTCAATTAAGGGTGATTTTAATAAAAAAAGGTAAAGATCATCGATCCTCGGACCAAATCCTTATAGTGCCTGTGCTTGGAGGAAAATCAAACCAAGGCTGATGATTAATTAGCTTATCTTGTGTTGAAATTGTTAGCCTTAGAAATCATGCGCGTGCGCACACACACAGCTACTGTTGTGTTTTTTTTTTAAAACAAAACTTTTTTCTTTTGGTGCACAGGCCAAGCCCACAAGGTAGCTTAACACAACAAGGGTTGAGTTTCAACCGAAATAAAAACAAAATGTTGCCCCCTAGTGTGAACAACAGGCTCAGAACTTTTGTCACAGTATCAATCAAGTCAGTAATTAATATGCGAATCGAGGCTCTCGTGTATTTATTTATTTTTCTTCATCATAGGATTTAAAGAGCAGGAGGGATGGATGTGTTTGTCTGCTTCGTACGCGCAACTAAACGTCAGTCTGAGCTCGCTGGTTTGTTCCGAACTCTCTCCGAAGACACAGGAGGCTTAAAAGTTTTAATGAATTTGAAATTAAAATTATTGTATGAGATGAATACTTAATTTTTTTTTTTTAAGCTATTTTAGAAAAATAGTTTTCTTTCACCCTTAAACTGAAATATGCACACACACTCGCGCACATATATGTCGCCTTGGTGCTAGATTTTTCTTCTCGTCGTATGAAAACGTATCTATTTATATTAAAGTGCCCTGTTTAATATCCCGTTAAAACTCTCTACTTGATATTAAAGGAAAAAATGATTCCTAGGCTTTTAGAAATCGTTCCGCTCCCGGTCCGTCACTCGTGTCGTGTGTGTGTGTGTGTCTCTCTCTCTCTCTGTTTACAGATGCAGTACGATTTTTATAAAAAAAAATCTTTTCATCTCCCATAACTTTACTTTCCCCCCCCCCCCTTTCCTTCTCACATCGGGATGCGACTCGTCCTCTCTGTGGCCTTTTCTCCTCCTCTCGCTCTTTTACCGTCCGTTTTTTTTCGCGCTGTTAGTGTGTTCAAGGAAATTTTGTGTAACTTGGTAAAATGTTTTTTTTTTTTTTTTGTATTGCTGTTTTAGATGGATTATTTTTTTTAATGGGAGTAGATATATTCTTCTCATTATATTTTAAGGAGGAAAATGAAAACAAATGTTCTTGAATATTCTTACCTAGACTGAGAACAGACTCCAGTCTGTAACAACAAAAAAGAAAATAAAAAAAGAAATCTTACTTCAGTTGTATTTTGTACTGGTTTAAAAAAAAAAAAAAAGTGTAATAAATTGGTGTACACCATGTAACCATTACGGCTCATATCTCTTTTTTTTTTTTTTTTTTTAATAATCCACACAAACACAAATTTTTACAAAGTTGGAATAATAAAGTTATTATTATAGAGTCACAAAAACAAGAGCGTTTGATTTTCACTCAGAAGAGTGAGAAAAGAAAATGGGAAGAATCAGATGAAGCGTCTGTCGAACGAACATCAAAGCATCGAGAGCAACGACGTCTGAGCGCCTTGGGTCACGTGTGTGTTTACACACAGCAGTGCATCATGGGTAACGTCCCGGTCCTGTGTCTGTTACTGCGTGTTCAGTCCTCAGAAAACACCCGGAACATGGGCTTTAATTGAAAAAGTGCAAAAAACTTCATGTCCAGCAGGTAGAAAAACAAACGAACAGGGACGGGACGCCTACAACAAGCAGCCGGCCATGTACTTCCCTGAGGGGAAAAAAAAAAAAAAACGCACAAATAACTGAATTGTACTGACATCAACAACACTTAACACACATTAACTCCACACTACACTTTCTACACACTACATGGACACCTGTAGACAGTCACTTTTTTGCAACAGTAAAACTCGTCAAATGTTGCACATGAACGTTTTACTCATGCACATCCAGAAGTCTTATTTCTCTAGCAAATTAATTTTTATTTAATTTAATAGAAATTTTTCCCCCCCCTAATGAATCTATAGTAAAAATTAATTATTTGGACCTTGGTAAAATGTGTTCATGGGAATAAAATTTGTAATCAGGTTTTAAACGCATGTGTGTTTGTCTCTCACCGGTGGCGAATCTCTTCTTGAGCAGGGACATGCGGTATCGGCCGCCCACCAGCTCCATGTCCAGACCCGACAGAGACGCTCCCGTCCCCACAAACTGCACAGCCAGGCTCGGGGCGGGACCGCGGGGCTCCTCCAGGCACTGCCAGCTGGCACACAGTGTGCCCGAGCCTGATACACACACACACACACAAACTGAGCTATATGTGCTGATATCAGAAAGACCTTTCAAACACTGAACAAAAGAAATATTGATGATGCAGCATTTTAGCTCCAGGCCAAACAATACCTGGCTATAGATACTAAATCATTTAAACTCAGTCATGAATAAAATCACACAAAATGAATCATATTGAATCAATTTAAAGCATATGAACTGAATGTACTGAATCTTATAAACAAACACTTGGACTGAATCATACCGAATCACGTTGAATCACACTTCAGTTGGACAAAAAAAATCATGCAAGCTGAATCTTATACACTGAATCAAACTGATCCATACATTACACAATACAAACTGAATCATACTAAATCACTTGAATCAGATAAACTGAATCATATGGAATCAAATAAATTGACTCTCATAAACTGAATCATAACTTAAACTAAACCGAATTATGTAAAGTGAATCAATTAAATAAAATGATACAAAACTGAATCATATAATTTGAATCATACAGAATCATTTGAACTGAAATGTACTGAATCATATAAAATAAAAACATACACTGAATTAAAATCATATGAACTGAATCATGCTCCGTTACTTCAGTTGGACAAACAAAAAACAAACTGAATTTTATACACTGAATCATACTGAGCCATACATTAAACAATAGAATCTGAATCAAATCTCTGAATCGTGTAAAGTGAATCACATTAAATATAATTCTACGAAACTGAATCAGAGAATTAAATAAATCAAATCATAAACAGAAATAATATAAAACTGAATCTGAAACTGAATCAATTTACATCATACGAACTGAATTGTATCACATAAATAAAAACATACACTGAATCACTTAAATGATATAATATGAATCATACTGAATCCTATTGAATGTCATTTACTAATTCATGCAAACTGAATGTTAAAGTAATAACCATAATGTGAATTGTAAAAATTAATTGTATTGAATTATATAAATTTAACACGGGCCAGCCTTCGCTCCCTTCATTTAAATGATTTTGACCACAAGGTCCAGATTGTGATGTCTAGACGAGTCGATCAGAGCAACTCCAGGACTGCAGCGTTTGTGGGACGTTCCTGGTCTGCAGTGATCAGAAACTGGCGACCGGGTCATGTGGGTCCAAGGCTCACTGATGCACCTGAGGAGTGACGGCTGGCCCGTGTAGTCCGACCCAATAGGATCGCGAGTAGTGAGTAGTCATTATTAGACGAGGGGTCACCGAGTGACCAGCAGATTTTAAAAAAGCAGCCGTTTGGTTTCGTGGTTAGAAGAAGGAGTGTTATGTGTAAACAGAGAGACAGACAGAGGGACACAGACGGACCTTTGCTGTGGTTGGTGGGCGAGAGGTTCGGTAGTTTCCACAGCAGCCTCGTCTCCTCAGTGTTCCTGCACAAACACGAAGAGAAAGAAGAAACGTGAGGAAGAAAAATCACGGAGGAACCGTCTCTCATCCGCTCACTCCCAGTGTCTCTCTCACTCCCAGTGTCTCTCTCGCTTGGTCTCGCTGTGTCTACCTCTATATCTCTCTCACACTCTGTGTCTCTCTCCATTGCTTGGTCTCACTGTGTCTCCCTCCATGTCTCTCTCTCTCTCTGTCTCTATGTCTCTCGCTCACACACGGTCTCTCTCTGTGTGTCTCTCTCTATCTATCGCTTGGTCTCACTGTGTCTCCCTCCATGTCTCTCTCTCGCTCCATCTCTCTCTTTCACACTCTCTCTCTATTGCTTGGTCTCACCGTGTCTTCTTCCATGTCTCTTTCTCTCTCTCTCTCTCTATCGCTTGGTCTCTACGTGCGTCCCGTGCCTCTTTATGTGTTCATCTCTACCACTCTCCCTCTTTGTGTATGTCTCTCTCTATCTGTCTCACACACTCTGTCTTTCTTTTCCTGTCTCACTATGCGTTTGGTGAAGAGGAAATTATTTGGGATTTGTCCTCTGCCTCTCTCCATCTTTCAATCTGTCTCACTCTTTCTTAAATCTTTCTTTTATTCTGTCAATCAATCTTTAATCCAATCTGCCAGCCTTTTTCCTCTCTCTTTCTCTTTCTCCTATCCAGTCTTTCTCTCTGCCTTTTAATCTCTCTCTCCATCTCCTACTGTCTTTGTCTCTTCCTGTTTCTCCCTCTCCCTTTCTTTCTCCTTCAGTCTTTCAATGTCTGTCTTTTTCTTTGTGCATCAGTCTCTCACAGTATCTCCCTCCCTCTGTCTCTCTCACCAGGTAGCGGGCGGTTGGCACTGCAGGTCGGTGGCCGAGGGTTCGAGCGGGAGCAGCACCTGCACGGCGGTGAGCTGAGTGGCCGGAGCGGTCGCCGGGCAACAGTGGTAGTCCAGGGCGACGCGGGTGACGGTCCCGCTGCGCTGGCACTCGGCCGACAGCAGCAGAGGAGCGCGGGCCGGGTCCTGAGACGACACCTGGGGGCAGAGGTCATCGTCATGGCAACGGGATATCGGAAACCGTTGATGTAGACGGTAATGCAGGCGTGTTACAGGAAGAGCAGATCACATGATCGGAAGCTCTCCAAAAAATAAATAAATAAATAAATAAACGCACCCCGGGTCATGACGGAGGCGCGGGGTTTCCCCTCTCTCACACTCACCTGGTACTTCAGGACGCCCACGTTGTAGTACGAGGCCTGCGGGTTAAGCTCCGCCTCCCGCTGCAGGTGAACGCTCAAGGCCTGCATGTTAAACCAGAAGTCCTTGCAGTTGGGGTCGTTCTGGGACGGGTCGCTGCAGGGACAGGAAGGAAACGAGACGCACGTCATGTCTGTGTCACAGCTATGTTAGACGGTTTAAACTTGAGGACGTTACGTGTATCAGCTGACTTGTAGAGGAGCTTCTGATTGGGTAAGAAGTGAGTGATGCGGGAGATGCCGACCAATCGGAAGCTGAGCACGGGCGGGGTGGGGCTGGACGAGAAGATCCGAGTGATTCCGGCCGGGAACGACATGGTGAGGTCTCCTGTGATCTTTACCAGACACCTGAGTGGCGTGGCCACACACACACACACACAACAAATACGTGACTAAACAAATAAACAGACAGATAAAAATAGATAGATAATGAGACAGAGACAGATACATGGATGGACAGACAGGGAATACAGATCAACAGACAGACAGACACTTGTAGGGACAGACAGACAGGAGGATGCACAGGCAGACAAACAGACGGATAAACAGACAGATGGATGGATGAACAGAGAGATAGACAGAGACAGACAGATGAACATGCGGACAGACGGGTGGACAAAGATAGACAGATGGACAAAGATAGACGAACAGACAGACGGATGGATGAAAAGACTAAAGAATGAACAGACGGACAGACAGACGGACAGACAGACAGACAGACAGACGGTTAATCTGACCGGTTGTTTTCTCCTCCTTTAAAGTAAGCGTTGATGTACTCTGTGAAAGCTGCAGCGACGGGCCACGACTCCTGAGTGCTCAGAGAGATGGGACTCGGGCCTCGGGACAAACCTGTACACACACACACACACACACACACACACGAGAGTGAGAGAGCAGTATGTAAAAAATACCTTAATGAACCATTAAACCATTGAACTGTGTGTGTGTGTGTGTGTGTGTGTGTGTGTGTGTGTGTGTGAGACAGAGAGCTCCTACCTCGCGCGGGGCTGGGTGCACGTGTCTGACCCCCCCAGTCACTGGGGCTGGAGGAGGACGAGGACGATGTCACAGAAGGACTGGGACCGGGCAGAGGAGACGAACACAAAGACCTGGACTGGGGGTCAAAGGTCATGAGTCAGATATATATGTGTGTGTGTGTGTGTGTATACAGGTGTACAGGTCGTTCAGTTTCAGCTGCAGCATTACGCTTAGTTCTGTGGTGCTGATTAGAGCAGGGAGATGTGATGATGTCACATCGTCACGGTAACACGGAACACTCTGAGTGACATCATAAGTTTAAAATTTCAATTGAAGTCCATTAAATCTGATCTTTTACGCCGTCTGTAAAATCGTAAAATTGTTTTTATTTGTCCTGGGCATCGTGTGTGTGTGTGTGTGCGTGTGTGTGTGTGTGTGTGTGTGTGTGTGTGTGTGTGTATGTAAAACATAAAACATCAAAATAAGCCATTTTCAAACAGATGAATGAAACAGTGAACTCCAGTAACACTAAACACTGTACATCAAGCAGTCTAAGGTTTAAAGTGTGTATTAAAAAAGTGTGTGTGTGTGTGTGTGTGTGTGTGTGTGTGTGTGTGTGTGTGTGTGTGTTTTTTACCCGTTCGCTTCCACTCGGCCTGGATGAAGAGCGCCTGGACCGAGCTGGACGAGGAGGAGCCAAGACCAGGAGATCAGTACTGAACCTACGCTGAGGACCTGAGGGGCAGAGAGAGTGTGAGTGAGTGTGTGTTTGCGCGAATGTGTGCACGAATGTGTGCACGAATGTGTGAGTGTTTGCGTGTAAGTGTGTATGAGAGAGTGTGAGTTTAGGAGAATGTGTGAGTGTGTATGAGAGTGAGTGTGTGTGAGAATGAATGTGAGAGTGTGTAAGAATGTGTGAGTGTGTGTGAGAGCGTGATTGTATGTGTGTGCGAAAGTGTGTGGGAATGTGGGACCTGAGGGGAAGAGAGAATGTGAGCGTGAGTGTGTGTGTTTGCGCGAAAGTGTGTGCGAATGTGTGTATTTAAGAGAATGTGTGAGTGTGTGTAAGAGTGAGTGCGAGAGAGAGCGTGAGTGTGTGTAAGAGCATGCATGAGAGTGTGTGAGTGAGTGATTGTATGTGTGTGCGTGAGAAAGAAAAATTGTGTGTGTGGGACAAAAAGAGAGTGTGTGTGAAAGACAGTGAGAGTCAGAGAGAAAGTGTGTGTGTGTGTGTGTGTGTGTGTGTGTGTGTGTGTGTTCGTGTTCCCCGTCGTACCCGTGTGTGTGCTGATGTCCAGACAGTCCTGGTCCTTGTCTGTGGAGAAGCAGAGGTCCTCCTGCGGTCCGGAGAGGCGTGTGAGGGGCGGTCCACTCCGCCTCTGCTGTTGCTCCTCCCCTCCGCTCCTCCGCTCCCTCCGTCCTCCGTCCTGCTCGTCGCTGAACGGGTTGTGCACCGAACCCCACTGCGCGGACTCCTTCTTTGCCTGGTGCTGAGGGGCGGAGTTCGGACAGACCGCCCAGGTTAAGCCGCTCCCTCCTCCCGGAGCGCAGAGCGCCGTCTGGTGCGTCGGGCTTCCGATCATGGTGATGGCGAAGGGATCGTCGGGAGACTCGGGAGGCGGCGGCGGCACGCTGCGTTCGCGCTTCCTCTCTCTGTCCTTGCGCGAGGAGGAGGAGTTCGGAGGAGGCAGCGTTTTGGCATTGTTTGTGGGCGGGGCGAACGGGTCCTCATGGGTAGTTCTAGGAGGAGGCGGAGCTACCCAAGCGTCCTGACGGGCGGGCTGGTTCTCGAACGCGGCCAGGAAGGGGTCCTCCGCTGGGATGTGCTTACAGCTCCAGACGCCGGGCTCCACGCTGTTGGTGGAAAAGGAGGGGAACGTGAAAGAGGAGGCGGAGTTTTCTGTACGGGGCGGGGCCAAGGGGGAGCGTAGGGACGACGGCCACTCTTGCGGGAGAGGGGAGCGTCCGGGGACGGGCGGCTCGGCGGCTCGGCGTGAGGTCGTAGAGTTTCTGGGTTGAGCGGACGAAGGCCAGGCCACCCAGCCCGCGGGTTCGGGGGAGGCTCCCAGGGGCTGATGGGAAGGCGAGTCCAAACCCGAGTCCTCCACGTTCTCAGGAGACGAGGACGCGGAGGAGAAATCAGCGTCTGAACAAAGAGAGAAGATTCAGTGTGTCATCATAATTATCATCAGAATATAACAAAACAACATTGTTTAATATACAGAACTGTGCAAAAGTCTTGACCCCCCTCTTTTTAAAAAAAATATTTCTTTAATTTTTTGCTTCCAAAGCTGCAAACTGTCCTCTATTTATAATCTAGTCTTGAGACGTACGGTACGTCCCCAGGCTTCCTGTAGGACTTTTCTGTCTTTGCTGTGTGGATCGTTCAAGCATAAAAAAGCATCTAACTTAAGACATGAGCCAGTGAGACACAGGAGCAGAATGAAAGGGGGGGTCAATACTTTTGCACAGTTTGACATTCAGAGATTTCCACTCTCAAAGGAAGAATGTTCACACTTTACATTTTAGGTGTGCACGTGCGCTGTTATGAACTTTTTCTGTGTGTGTGTGTGTGTGTGTGTGTGTGTGTGTGTGTGTGTGTGTGTGTGTGTGTGCACGCTTTACATTCAGAGGTCTGTAGCTGCTCCTGTCCAGAGAAGCTCTGAGATTTAAAGGCTGATTCTAGCGGAGGACCGAAGAGTGAATCTGAACACGACGCTGTGGAGCTCAACCTGGGGGGGGGGGGATATTTTATATACTATAATTCTAAAATGTATTATTTCAGGAAAAGAAAAAGGAAGAAAGGACCGAAGTAAGACAAAAGACAGAGAGAGAGAGAAAAACAAAAAGATATCAAGACAGAAAAGGTAAAAACAATTTTACGAAGAAAAAAAAGGAAAGAACAAAAGAAAGAAAAATTGAGAGACACTGATGCAAACAGAAATAGAAAATGAAGAACAGATCAAATATATAGGACGGAATAAAAGAAGGGAAAAAGTAAAAAAATGGATGGGAGTGAAAGAAAGAAAGAAAGAAAGAAATACAAAGAAAGAGACAATAAGAAAGAAAAAGAAGCACAAAATAAAAGCAAGAAAGAAAAAAAAAAGAAAAAATGTTCAGAGAGGAAGACATACAAATACAAAGAAAGACAGAAAGAAATAAAAAGAAAGATGGAAAAATAAATATGAAGAAAATCTAACAAAGAGAGAAACAGAAAAATGTAGAGAAAGAAAAAAAAGTGTAGAAGAGAAAAAGAATTAAAGAAAAAAAGAGCTTTGTACCTGCTGTGGTTTGGACTCGAGGTGAACCTGCACACACCTTCTGTCTCACCTTCTACCACACACACACACACACACACACACACACACACACCATTACACCAAGCACAGTGTGATTATAATAACAGTAAGAGACGAAATCAGAAACACACACAGCGTGATTAATATTACTGTTCACACTGAACAGCACACACACACACACACACACACACACACAGTAACACAACACTGTCCCCCTGTCCAGCTGAGACGAAACCCGAGACACATCATTACATCACACACACACACACACACACACACACACACACACACACACACACACACAAACACACAAACACACACACACACCAACTGATCATCATCCATTACAGACAGACCTGGTCTAAATGGAGCCCCTACAGTGACGTCTCTCTCACACACACACACACCTTCATTACTGCCTCTAATTACAGTGCAGCTGTGTGACTCTGGGTTAATAACGCTTCCCGCGCGCTCGTTACTCTCGGCTAACACCTGCTCCGTATGAATCGTCCTGTTTCTCTCACAGGTATAAATAAAAACGTCCTGTTTACTCGAGTCCACAAAGAGAACAACACGTTTAAAATGAAATATGCCGCGCTGCTCTGGGGTCAGTCTGGGGATCCTGACGTGTCCTTACGTGGGGACTCGTTATCGGTTGAGACGGCGCAGACAGGACCGGACCGTGTTTTAGATGTTTTTGTCATAGTCTGGAGAACAGGGGCTAAAAACAAAAAATAAACGAATAAATAATAATAATAATAAAATAAAAAAGACTGTGTTTGCAATATAAACATGTAAAATGTAGCTGTGTTGCCCAAACAACAACATAACAGCCAGAATGAAGACCTTAAATAACTTTCAGCATTGGTTTCATGAATAAAGGAGAGACGGTGTTTTTAATTTGTTGTTAAAATCCAACCCACAGAACAGAGATCAACTTAAACTCAGCGCTCATCTAAACCAGACTGAAGCCCTACTTCCCTCCCGTCTCGTCCCACGATCTTCAGACGCTCCTGTCGTCTGTCTGGATCTCGTGACCCTACAGTCGGACACCGAGTGGGACGTTCGATTCCTAATAGACAGTTTACCTGCTCTTACACTTTCCGTACGGACGGTTCGGGCGTGCTCGGAAACCTACGCACATCCTGGCGGACACACAGGAAACTCTAACTTTTATCGGACTGTATGAACTGAAACACATGTATGTACATGTCCAAATAAATAAATAAATAAATAAATAAACAAACAAACCAACAAGTAGTAACTATAAATGTGCTTTAGAGATAAGATTCAGTTCAGACAAAGGGCTTAAAAAAAACTACTTTAGCTTGTATTTGATTATATCAACTATTCCATGTAAATAATAATATTACTAATTAAAATAAATAAATAAATAAATAAATAAATATTTGTGTGTGTGTGTGTGCGGGTTTACCCCTGTGGGGGGCGCTGTTTTCACCCTCTCCCTCCGACCGGCCTGACGTATTAATGTTTCCTAGGACAAAGGGAAATAAGAAATGAGAACATGAACAGAAACACACACACAGACACACACACACACACACACACACACACACACACAGTAAAGGTGAACTTACGGGAAACGTGCCTCTTTGTTGTCATCTTCAGTGAGGAGGAAAAAAAAAGTTATAATAAAAAGAGTCAACTTCATGATTTTAAAAATAAAAACCTTTTTTAAATAAAACTCTCCGTCAAAATAGTAACGGATAAATTGTTGGCGTTAAAAATCTGCATCGTCTCAATTTATACGTCATTATTTATAAAATACAGTAGATATGTGTAATATCCAGAGCACATTAATAACAATACATCGATATTACATCATCCTATAACTCAGCTCTAATACTACATCAATCGTATGTTTTCAAACAAAGTATTAAAAAAAACAAACATCACTATATGCTCCCTTGTCTGGCTCCGCCCCCTGACCCCTGAACTCACCCCGGGGTTCGGGGGCAGGCTGAGGGTCCCCACGCTGGCCTTCAGCTCCAGCTCGTTGGCGGCCGAGTTGTTGCGGCTGCAGACGGGACGGATCTGGATGTGGAACTTCTTCGGCTCTTCGTCGTCGTAGTCCGAGTCGCTGGAGTAAAAGTTGTTCTCTTTGTCGTCCGCGCAGCGTGGGAGGGGGCGGAGTCAAGGGTTCTACTGAGGAGTTACTTACGTCTACACACACACACACACACTCGTGCATGGATGTCACACCATTACACACTTACTATTTATTTATAAATTATTAAATTATATATTTATAGCCGCCAGTAGGAGATTTTTATTACGTGAAAGAAATTTTATCTATTTGCAAAAACAAACTAAAAACTAAGTGCAAAAGTTTGCACACCCTTGAATATCAAAGAATTCCATCAATCCATCCTGGAACCTGTAGTCCAACTAGAGACCGTCGAGGTCAAAGGTGACTGTTATAGTGAACATCTGGATCAGACCGTTACCGTAGGAGGACCTCACCAAGGGCAATTTGGGAACGCCAATTAGCTTAATATGCATATCTTTGGACTGTGGGAGGAAACATAAATAATATAAATAAAGAATTAATATCTGATAAGAAAAAAACAGACATAATTGTGTATACATAAGATATTTTCACTTGCTATGATCTCATTTTTACATAAAATTAGATTTATATCGTGCTTTTAATAGTGATGTCGTCACTTTGACGTCTATACACTGTAAGTATTTGATCACCCTGTGATTTTGCAAGTTCTTATTGTATGATTTTTTTTAACAGGTGCTACTAATTTAGAATCATAAGCAGAGTGTAGCTGGACTATTTAAAAGCAAAATAACAGGTCTTTGAGGGACAGAAATCTGGCTGATAAGCAAGTGATCAAATCCTTATTTGACACAGTAATTCACAAATAAATTGTTCAAAAATCATACAATGTGATTTCCGTGTTTTTCTTTTTAGATTCTGTCTCACAGTGGAAATGCACCTATGCAAAAAATTGTAGACCCTCCATGATTTCTGGAGTAAGAGAACTTGCAAAATCAAATACTTATTGACCTCACTGTGTATATATCCGTAATAACCAAACTGAAAGTCACAACTGCATGGAAAAAACTTCCGGAGAGAGACCATGACGGACCCTTAAGAGAAACTGAACAGGAAACAACTGTACATGAAAAAAAATAAGTTTTAACCCGGTATTAATTGTGTGAGTGCCAATAATTCTGAAACATGCGCTCATTAAAGAAGTGTTACAATAAGACCATAAAATATCACACTATATACACAGTATGTGTTGCCAATTCAGGATTATTGTTACGAGTGGTGCCAATAGTTTTCGAGCTGACGTCTATGGAATTGTGTAGGTGCCAATATTTCTGAAACACGTGCTCATTAAAAAAGTGAGAAAAACTAAAAAAAAAATCACGTGTTCAAGATAATCAAACTGATTGATTCTCTCGGGCTGTAAGTGTTAATGGATGAAATAACGGCTAGACGGGAGCGTGCGGCTAGACGGGAGCGTGCGGCTAGACGGGAGCGTGCGGCTAGACGGGAGCGTGCGGCTAGACGGGAGCGTGCGGCTAGACGGGAGCGCGCGGCTGGACGGGAGCGCGCGGCTGGACGGGAGCGCGCGGCTGGACGGGAGCGTGCGGCTGGACGAGGGCCACTCTGACTGATGTCGTTTCTCTACAAGGTCTGGATAAAGGATATCATTCTGGCTGACGTCCGTCCGGATCATGAAGCCCTCGTCATCGACCTCTAGAGGCGAATTCTACAAATTACACATAAAACAGAACTGTTAACCCGAATCCACTCACTCGCTTTATATCAAACTATAAAGAGTAAAAAAAAATTAAATTTTAAAAAGTGACTTATTGATACATTTATATTTCTATCAATTTTTTTAGTCAGGGGTAAACCCTCAGCACCTCCACATCCTATGTTTTTATGAATGTGTGTGTGTGTGTGTGTGTGTGTGTGTTCACTCTAAGCCTGATGTTTGTTAATGTCATGTGGCTCTGAAATGATCCTCTGACATCCAGCAGAAGTAAATATAGTCTATCGGAGTAACCAGACACGTTGGAGGGTGTGGTGGTCATTCAGAGTCAAGACACACACACACACACACACACACACACACACACACACACACACACACACACACACACACGCTAGTGGAATACTGATAATACTGTGGTTCCCCTGTGTAACACTGCATGTGTGTGAGTGTGTGATGTAACTTACTGGTGTATCCGTCAGCGCAGAATCCCTGCACAAACAACAACAGTGTTATTAGTAAGACCTCGGACACACACACACACACACACACACACACACACACACACACACATGGTCTAAAAGAACAGTCGAGGTTTATTTTATTATCGTATTTTCTAAAATATACAATAGAACATATATTAAAATATATTTATATAATATTAAATACACGAGTGGATGCTGATGTCAAGCTCCAGATAAATGAAGTCATTTGATTTCAAATTCTTAAGACTTATATTTATAAGACTTATAATTATATAAGACTTTGTTATATTGTAAGCCTGTTTTGAATAAAAGTCCCAATAAGATTGCTAAACAAATTAATAAATGAAGTTAAATAAATGGGTATATATTCATCTTTAACCAGCTTGCTCGTGTTAACGCACGTCCTTGCTCGTGTCACTGGAAAGTCAAGTGAAGCAAGTCTACTTATTTAGTTATTTATTTATTTTGCATTGTGTGTGAGATTTACTGCACAGAGACACAGAGCTCTACGGGTTCCAAGGATGTTATCACGGACGGTAGCGAGAAGAAGAAAAGGGAGTTTGGGTTTTTGAAGCATGTTAAGTGAGTTTAATGAATATTTTACTTCCGTTACATGTCTTTTCTTAATGTTTTGATAGTTTTTATATGCAAAAATATGATTATAGTGTTGAGATGATTGCTTTATAACTTATACTTTGTGTGTGTGTGAGAGAGACTCACGTTACGTCTGGCTCTTTGTCTCTCTTGCCCAGCCCGGGGATCCTGAACGCTTTTGCTCGGCTCTTCTTGTTATTTTCTGGAGCTTGAGTGGACAAGAACTCCTCGAAGCCCACAGGACCTGGACCACAGACGGACAGAAGGAAAACAGACAGTCAGTCAGACAGACAGACGGACATAAGGAAAACAGACAGACAGACAGTCAGACAGACAGACAGACAGACAGACAGACAGACAGTCAGACAGTCAGTCAGACAGTCAGACAGTCAGACAGTCAGACAGACAGACAGACAGAGACCCACTTTAGGAAAAGTTGCCCCACTGTAAAAGTTGCCACTCATTTGCAGTCTAGACCCTATCTGTGTGTGTGTGTGTAGTAAATCTAGCATACACAATTTAACATTTTCTTAGGCCGCATCTAAAGACGCTCGGGTCTAGAGTCTCCATACCTGGCCGCTCCTTCCCCGTGCCCTTCTGCTCGGTGAACTTCTGGATCAGAGTGCTGACGCCGATGTTCTCCACATTCTGCTTGAACTCCTCGTGAACCTGAGGACACAAACGTTACACACGATTTGTCTGGACGTAAGCGCAACTTAGCCGGCGTTCAAATGCTGCAAATTTCTTGAAAATTTAAGTTCTTAAGGGAAATTTTATGGGGCGGAGCATCTGTATGCCAAGGTAGCACTGTTTGTGTTTGCATTTAAGGTTGCAGTTCCTCTATAATCCAACTGGTGGCGTGTGCTAAACCGTTTGCACATTAGCAGCTAGCAGAGCATCCCGTGCGGTAGGAGCGAATTAATTGCTAAGTTTGTATAAAGTTGTATTAAATCTGAAATAAAAATTAATATTGAATTATGATATTTATAAAATCGTGATCTTTTCCAAATGTACAACAATACTCGAAGGTATCGTAATAATGTAATATCGGATGATCCCTGGTGATTCCTATTCATATATTTAACATACACACTTGAGCAAAACCATAAAATCTCAACGTCGAGCCTAACACCAGTAAAGAGCTCACCTGTCCCACTTGGACGTGCGTGTCCTCTAAGGACTGTGAATAAGACTTGATCAGCTGCTTCATCTTCCGTAAGTGATCCTCCTCAATGTCCTGGAACTTCTGCATGGCAGAGAGATTTAAAACAGACATGACGCACAAGAATACTGCCTTCGTTTTATAGATTTATACAGTAGCTGTAATAACGTTTAGCTTGAAAAAAAAAAAAAAAAAAACTGTTTATTGTTTTACTGTTTATTATAAGTTACTGTTAAAACCCAGAGGTTGAATATTTTCCGAACAAACACAAGTGTTTAATTTCTCTCCAAAGATGAAAAATCTGCCAATGATTCACTTTTTATTAATTGCAAACATCATGCATTTACATTATGCATGAATTCTTATAATATTAGTCTTTCAGTCTATGTAGGTAGACAGCTGTTACTATAGAAACACTTATACTGTTATAAAACTTTAAAGCAACACCTTATAACCAACTCTTTTACGTCACATTTTTATTTTTATTGTTGATCTACAGTTTAACTCCTGAAGTGTTTTACTTCTGGTTTTGCTTGACGCATTTAGGAGGAAAAACATTACACCATAAAAGAAAACAATAAAAAAAATACAGTACAATAAAAGGAATTAAAAAAACCACGACTGCATGTGCAGCAGCGCTGTTACACATTGTATATTAAGATAAAAGGATCAGTTGCCTTTGTAGTTTTTTTATTATAGCTTTAGAGAAAAGATTTACAAAACTGCAGTCTTCTCCAGATTCTTGTTTACAGATTTACTACTGATGTATAAAAGAAAAGATAAATATTGAACTGTAATTTTAATAATCTACAATGTAAAGTGTAAAATTGTGAATATAAAACTATAACACTGAGACTTTAATGTTAAACTCAACCTTTAACTATTAAATAGACATGTTTTACTTTCTAAGCATTTAATATCCACCCTTCAGCTTACGCTCATATTACAGTGTAGCGCTCACGGCTAACATCAGCACCTAAGGTCAAATATATTTTCTTAGCTTATGATCAGAACTTTAATGTTAATAACATTTATTAAATGTTTTCAGTAAACTTAAGATTATAGTTAAAAATAAAATTTGTATCGATATGCATTTAATCATTGTCATTTTTTTAAATATTACAGTATAATATTAATAACACTACAGTTATTACAATTGAAATTAGGGTTTGATAATAAAATTTTATAAATTACAATATAGTTAATATATTTAATAGTTAAAGGTTGAGTTTAACATTAAAGTCTCAGTGTTATAGTTTTATATTCACAATTTTACACTTTACATTGTAGATTATTAAGATTACAGTTTAATATTTATTGTTTTATTGTAACAGTAAAGTTTAATATGAATTAAATGCATTTACATGTTAACATCAGCAAAGTTTTATATTAAAGTTTACATGTTAACTTTACAGTGTCATATGGAAGATTAAGTCTTAATGCAATAGTTTAATATTAAAGTTTAAGTTTAAAGAAGTTTATTTATGTTATTTTTTATTACTTCAATTCAAGTGTTTTTTTTTTAAGAGTGCAATATAATGCTTTAACATTCTAGTTTAACAATTATACCAAATTTTATATTAACATTAAAGTTTAATATTTACAGTTATTGTATTTACACTAATGTTTTATATCAAAAAGTTAAGTCTTAATGCTACAGTTTAAAGTTTATGTTAGAGTTTATTAAATTCAAGTGTTAATATTACACTGTAATATTACACAAATTATTAACATTACAATTTAATATTTACAGTTTAATGATTAACATTCAAGTTTATTAGTTATTATAGTTTAATTATAAAGACTGAAGTTTAATGGAATGTTAAAGTTTAGGTTGATATTACACTTTCATTGTTAATATTATACCTTAAACATTACAGTTGAACAGTAATAGAATTTCTATATTTGTTCACTTTTAGTTTAATTGTTGATATTACAATAGAATTGTTAACACTACAGTTAAAATATTAAAACCAGGATTTGATATTAAAGTTTAATACCAAACTTTAATAAACTACAACTTACAGTTCAATAGTTAAAATTAATTAATAACCTGTCAATGTTACAAAATATTCACACTGCAGCGTTTTTAAGTTGCTACAGTTTCACCATTAGGGTTAGCTCTGTGGATTTTTACTATTAATTGTTAAGTTGTACAGTTAATTCTGGATTGGCTCTTTAACACAATGAACAGATGATTTATAAATCCTCTGGCTGCATTTCCTGATTTTCCACAGAATGGAATGTCAGAATGATTTAAAATGTACTGCATCATCGGCATGGGACAAGACATCCTGTGGCTCACCTGTCCCCGTCTCAAACAAAAGCCTCCTGAGGCCAGCTTTAAAACAATAAGGGAACGTTTCTAAGCTCCTGAGATCTGAGAGTTGACGTTCTTTTAAGAAGTTGAGATCTGATGCTTATGGAAAGATCAGAAAGGCCCCCGAAAAAATTGTTTCTTAGAAAATTTTATACTAAATAGTTTTTGTAGGAGTGTAGAAACTGCAGGATTCATAGAAGTTTTAAAGAAGGTCACTGAGAAAAGATGTTTTAGAAAAGGAAGTTTTTGAAATCCCGGTTCAGTTTTTTTTTTTTTTTTTTAACCAAAAATTATCTTTAAGATGGCTTTAACATAAATGTTTTGTAATGAAGTTCTTCTTAAACAACTTTTCACATTGAAAAAAAGGTAAAGAAATATTTTACATTACAAACACTAAGTTCACTTTTAATTCCACAAAAAAGTAGCTTTACAAGGAAGTCTAAAAGTGATTTTTAATCGGTTTGTTCATAATTTTGCATAGGCTTCTACATTACAATAAATTATTTAAACAGTTTTTTTCCTGTATAAGTAAGGTTTAAGGGGATCGACAATATGGACTTCAAAATAAATTGGTTAAATATAAATTGGTGTTAACATTACAACAAATCATGATCATCATGAAGATAAATTTTCTAAATGGCCTTCTACACGGACAAATGCTGTTTTAAAATGCTACTACATAAAAAAAAAAAGTTGTTTTAGAGGCGCTTTTATGTTTGTAGTTTGACCAAATAATGTTTTAGAAGAAATTTTAGAAAAAGGAAAAAAAAAAGTTGTCATCAATTGCTAAGAGCAAAAAAATAAATGTAAAAAAAGTTTTTAAAAGGCTACTACATTGTGAAAAAGTTTTAGGAACTTCTGGGAAGTATTTGTCCTGTTTTAATACCTAGAAATGTCCAAGTGTAGTTGAAAAAGTAGTTTTAAACCTTTATTTTGTAAACTACTGTACATCTGCAAAAAGACAACAGAAAGGTGGATTTTCAAGAATCTGGTGGAAACATAAACCTGGAAGCACACACACACACACACACACACACACCTGTGCAGACTCGCTCATCTTCTGCTCAAAATCCCCTCCAGTCCGGTTAAACTTGTCTACAGAAGCTGCAAACGACTCGGACGCCTTCTTAGACTTTAGCTCCGCCTGAAATAATAGCAAATCAGTACAAATCCAAACTATGAATCCTTAAGTGATATAATTCTAAAACAATATAAAATAAATGCACTTCAACTATACTGTAGAGGAAGAAGTATGATTACTTTAATGTGCTTTGTTTCCAACAATCAGAACCTCATTCCATCTCCTCATTATTAGAACATTTTACAAAGATCCTGCAAATTCTGTTTTCTAAACTACAGTCTAAACTTTTCAACATACATTATTTGCTAAATATTAATTATAAAATTGCTGCTGTAGCTGCTGTATGAGCCTAAAACCCACCTTCTCCAGCTCCTTCTGAGGAGCGCCTTCTTTGCGCAGACGTTCCAGCTCCATACATTTAGAGTGATAGCCCTCTTTGGCCTTCTGTAAGTGTCCATTCTGTACCTGTAGAGCCTGAATCGCCTCCAGAGTACCCATCACCTCCTCCTTCGTCTGCGGAAACACAAGCACTTTCATCTTGCTCTGCTAATCTGCCAACTATGACGCCTAGCATGGACGTGTAAAGCAAAACACGCTTAAATGCAATTTTGACACGTATTGTGATGTAAACTGCATTATGGACCATTTTGTATTTAGACATCAAATGAGGCTAACATCAAATAAAGGCACAAATGATATCATTAGGAGGATGTTTGCCCATATTTAATTATCATTAACAAAGTATTTAAAAATATTTAAACTATTGACAAACTCTACATAAATTCCTGACTATAAACATATACACATGCAATAAACCTGAGCCTTTTGAGATTAAATAATTACACAGGTCGGTACTGCAATTTACATTTTTATGCAATTAAATGTGCAACACTAATAAAAAAATATATATCTATATTTAAAAAAGTAAATCATATAGTGGGGTATGATCAATTCATTTTGGAGAATCAATACCAAATCCGTGCTCTTAGGGTAAAAATAATAATCAAATGTGTGTAAACCGATAATGCACAAACAAATGACAATATTACTGACATTCACATTGTTGCAAGGAACTTTATAAATAATTTGTACATGTAGAAAGTTTTTTCCTTATTTTGAAAAAGGGAAATGTATTTTTATTGACAAAAACTAAATTCAGCTGTGATTCTACATTTCAAAATGTAGCTATGAATGTGATTTCACATTACAAAGTAGTGTTCACTGTGATTTCACATTTCCATCATAGCTTTTTAAATTAACAAATGTAGCTCTAAGATGTGATTTTATGTTACTAAAAACAGCATTAGATGTAATTTTTCATTATTAAAAGAAGCATTTCATGTGATTTTACATTACTTAAAGTAGCTTCACGTAAGATTTATCATTATTAAAGTAGCTTCAGATACAATTTTACATTATTAAAAGTAGCTTTTAGATGTGAATTCTTTTAAAATCTACTTTTTAATTAAGTAAAATAACCTTCGAATATGACTTACATTACAGTAACCACCTTTTTGATATTACTTTCAATTAAACAAAAGGCTTTTAAGGTTACTTTTACATAAAGCCTAGATTTAGGATTTAAATGATAAAAAGCAGTTTTTGAGGAGCTGCTATGGTATAAAAATGTGATTCTACAATACAAAGATGTAAGAGGAGCATTTCCTTTTATCTTACAATGATTTTTTTAATTATGAATAAGTAGATGACAAATAACTTAAATGAGCTTCTACATGACGAATAAGTCCACCTTTCAAACATTATGACAAACAGCCCTGTTTTTTGCTTTTTGTCACTATGTTGTACACGTTCTTTAAAATTATATAGTTTTAAGAGAGGCATCTAGTTGTAGAACAATGCAGATCTTTTGAGGGGGAAAAAGATAATGAAGTGATTTCTATTTGAGAAAACAGCACTTAAATTGTCCTAGCTTCATTTTGTCAGTTAAACTATTCCTTAAAAGACAGAAACGGCTGAAGTAAAATGTTAATTCTGCTAGTAATAAAAGGCAGCCTTCGGAAATTAGCTTTATGCAAATGAGATTATGCTAATTGCTACGGCATTAGCGTATGGAAATCGAGCCGTGATGTATTCTAAACTCAGCGGGAGGCATCGGTCTGTGACTTGAAGCAGAGGGAAGGGACCGAATTTAAAGTTGGATGGCGGTGCGGCAGTACCTTGCGGTGAACTTTGACCTGCTCCTCGCTGTACTTGTTGATGTCACGGATGAGGTCGTTCATCTTCCTCATCAGCTCTAGGTGGCAGAGGGCTGCTTTGTCCGACGACATCCGGAACAGGTCCCACATGGGGGCAAATGTGCTGTGGAGGGAGTGGGGAGGGGGGCGCCAGAGACGTTCAAAACACTTCCAATGCTATTATGCAATATGATGAACACAGTTGAACTAGGCACACACACACTGTTCTTCGTCCTGTCCTGATTATGAAGAAATATTTTAACCTGGAAAAGGCAACTGGACGTCCATCACAGATATGGATAAGTGAAATCATATGTTACTGTATATGAATTAGTGGTGGTTTGGAAATGGTTATAACCCGCCGTTCTCAGACATCGCTGAGAAATGTCTCAGCTATCGATGACCTGCATGGACTAGAAATGTTGGGCATGTCTGATGCTTCATGACCCTCACTACATGACCATAAATTCTGAAATCGATCATACAGTATTTTAATGAACATAAACACTAAGGATTACAAAAAATGGAGAAAATGGCAAAATCTGGCAACCCTGCGTTCAAAGGGGCGACTTGTCACTGTAGAGCAAATGACGAGGGTTAATGAGGGGAAGACAAAACCACAAATGTGACCCTGCACGTTACGTCCTGTGGAACTGAAACTTCTTCTTCTACCACAACACACTCCATCAAAGGCTGCACAAAATGTATTGGCACCCTATCTGCCCCAATACTGGACTCCTGTAACATAAAGCCACTCCAATCCCACCACTAACACACACGAGCATGTCAGTGTCACGGCTGTACAGAGAACCAGCACTCCTCAGTGGTGTTCCAGTTGCCTTTAGATGAAGGTTGATTGATTATACAGAGGGCCACAGTGTGTGTATTTAATTGTAATGTGGAATAATACGATATAAACACGACTCCGGTGATGAGGTCACTTACCCGAGTGGGCTTCCATTACTGGCTATTTTTGCCAGTTTGCTCATGGATTTGGAGTACGTCTCCTCAATGGCAGCTCTGATCAATAAACACACACACACACACACACACTATCATCAGTCAAATTTATGCAAAATAGGTATGCGCCAGTACACTAACTGTCATACGCAGAATGTGTGGAGGCTAAATTCAAATTCAAAACTTTAAATTCAAATGTAATTTGTCACACACACACAGCCATAGACAGTATAATATGCAGAACTGCCCGTGGCCTAAAAGAAGGAAGGGTTTCTCAGCGAGAAATAAACTGCACTAGTTTAGCAACAACTAATCGATAAAATCGATAATTATTGATAATGAAATTCGTTGTCAACGAATGCTGTTATCGATTAGTTGGGCTGCTCACGTCACTGAGGAGCGCGACCACAAGATGCACAAATACACAAAGATACACACAGATACATAGCCGCTCGCGCAATGGAGGTTACAGAAGCGTCTGCAGGGAAAAGCGCGCGCCCCGAGTCCTGCGAGGTTTGATAGCAATTTACATTAAACGGCTCCAAGAAGACGGTAACCTGCACGCTATGCAAGAACGAGCTTACATGGCATGGTAGTGCCACAGTCATGCACGAACACTTAAAAAGAAAACGTGTTGGTGTTACGGATGGCGAAACGTCAGCAGGGTCAGTAAAAACTGTATCTCTTCATCGTGTAAAAGTTGTATAGTTTACGTGCGTTTGTTTAAACTGTTTGCTAACTTCAGGACAGTCGCGCTAGATCTGTTCACGTGCTACTCGCTAGCATCACATTGCGCAATCACCTCTTGAGCAATAATGAGTAGTTTGTGGCGCTATTTTAGATTAGCTTAATTTAAACAGTGCGAATAACAGTAGAATATTACATTTAGTGATTGTTGTGGTTTTCAGCGAACGCGAATAACAGTATATTTGTGACTATAAGCTTTTTTGCATTTCTATCAAAATAATTGTTAGTTGCAGCCCGACATCCTATAACAACACACTATATCCTTACTAACTGATTTCCATTTAACACTATTTGGGATTTAACCCCATCAACCCGGAGATTAATGGAGCTGAAATTCTAAAGTGGAATAAGAGGAAATATAACGACAATCTTAAAAACTTTACAGGACTGTCCACCACCTCCATGGGTTTGTTCCTCATCTTTTGGCTGCAAAGTACCAGAAAAGATTTAGGATTAATTTCAATCCTGTTAATTACTGGTTTTAACCGGTTAAATAAACAAAGTATTTATAATAAATGGTGTTTGTATAACACTCGAGGTCGTGCTGGTTATCAGCACAGCAGTAACGCCTTCAGTACTCGACCAGACGTGCTGATATTCAGCACAACGGCACTCCGTCTCATGTTGTATTGTTTATTTCTACGCTGGTTATCAAAAGGTCCATCCTCCGATTCTTGAGAGCGCACCAAATATTTCCAAATTTATATTTCTGTTTAAATGGCTACATATGAGCCAGGAAATGTTATATCAACCATCATAAACTGTCTAGGAGCTTTCATAAACTACCCATGAACTACCTACAACACCTCACGATATGACATGAAATGTCTCGTGACCTAATAACAACAACAACAGCAGCAAAACAAACTGAGCTAATTAAAATGTTCCAGTATTGATTAAGGCTATGCACCAAAAAACAAACTCGTTCTTGGTTTAAAAAATAAATAAATAAATAATCGCATCAATGCATCCACAATATCTGTAATCTATAAAAGAACAAAAGTCTATTTATTCAGTACAGGTTCATAATAAGGAACATAAATACAATCTGGAGGAACAAAAGCGAAACCAGAACCAGAACCATCAATAATAATCCGGAAGAATTTACACTGGTTTGATCGTAACGATGCTAAACAGAACCGTTTCATTGCAGAAGGCGATATTGTGGATTGACTCAAACAGGCTTCAGCAGGATATTTCAGCAGGTCTTGACAGTCCCACACTGTAACACTGCTGCTGGATGGAAACGCCCCGCTGGGAGCACGCTGTATGTCATTCCGTGCAACATGCTGAATCTGACAGAGCGTAAACATGACGGTCTG